>NW_022881603.1:23978263-24578263 GCF_003369915.1 Drosophila miranda | reverse complement strand
GCAACTCACAACGTTCCCCCTCGTTTTGTTTTGTTATACCCGATACTCAAAATGAGTATTGGGGTATATTAGATTTGTGGTAAAAGTGGATGTGTGTAACGTCCAGAAGGAATCGTTTCCGACCCCATAAAGTATATATATTCTTGATCAGCATCAATAGCCGAGTCGATTGAGCCCTGTCTGTCTGTCCGTCTGTCCGTCCGTCCGTCTGTCCGTCCCCTTCAGCGCCTAGTGCTCAAAGACTATAAGAGCGAGAGCAACGATGTTTTGGATCCAGACTTCTGTGATATGTCACTGCTACAAGAATATTTCAAAACTTTGCCCCGCCCACTTCCGCCCCCACAAAGGGCGAAAATCTGTGGCATCGACAATTTCGACGATACGAGAAAACTAAAAACGCAGAATCGTAGAAGATGATTATATCTTCTAGAGTGCAAAATCTGAACCAGATCGTATAATTATTATAGCCAGAATCAAGAAAATAATTTAATTTTTTCTCGCCCTGTCTCTCTCTAACACACACGTAGCATAGGCGGCTTTGCTTAGAGTAAAACATTAGCGCCTAGATTTCAGAGACTACAACGGCTAGAGCAACCAAATTTGGTATCCACACTGCTAATATATCGGACCGAGACGAGTTTGTTTCAAAATTTCGCCACACCCCCTTCCGCCCCCGCAAAGGACGAAAATCTGGGGATATTCAAAAATCTCAGAGACTATTAAGGCTAGAGTAACCAAATTTGGTATCCGCACTCCTGTTAGATCTTACTATAAAACGTGTATCTCAAAATTTCACCCCACCCCCTTCCGCCCACACAAAGGACGAAAATCTGTTGCATCCACAATATTGCAGATTCGAGAAAACTAAAAACGCAGAATCATAGATAATGACCATATCTATCAGATTACTGAATCTGGATCAGATCAGATCATTTTTATAGCCAATGAGAACAAATCAATTTGCAGTGGCTACGCAGCGCCCGACGTCACGCTCAGACTGATTTTCTGTCTCTCTCGCAAGCACTCTTTGTCGTGTCGTTTAATATTAGCGGCGTCTGCCGGAGGAGAGCCATACTGACTTAGTATCGGGTATAACTGTAGAGTTGCGGTGTCCGCAGCAACTCACAACGTTCCCCTCGTTATATATATAATTAATCTTAATTATCCTTATTACTTTAGTAGCCTTTATACATATATATCTACCCGCTTAGCAGCCATGAGAGCTTGTAGGAAAGTTTAGTGAATAAACTGTTTGTAATGAATTCCCGTTAATTGTTGCCGTTATTAAGGATGATGTGGCGACGAGATGACGTAACCTAGCAGAAGTAGAGCGTTTATTTTAGGGATCGTTACCCATTACTCAGCCTATTTGGAACGGTGCGATCAAGGAAGGGTGGGCATACCGAGTTTCAATGACACCGCAAGCAACTCCCGCTCGAATTCGTTCCGCTGACTCATCTCCCTACACTGTCATTTCTCTGTAAATTTCTTCCGTCTGACCCTTCAACCGCACGCGAAACTTATTATACCCGATACTCAAAATGAGTATTGGGGTATATTAGATTTGTGGTAAAACTGGATGTGTGTAACGTCCAAAAGGAATCGTTTCCGACCCCATAAAGTATATATATTCTTGATCAGCATCAATAGCCGAGTCGATTGAGCCATGTCTGTCTGTCCGTCCCCTTCAGCGCCTAGTGCTCAAAGACTATAAGAGCGAGAGCAACGATGTTTTGGATCCAGACTTCTGTGATATGTCACTGCTACAAAAATATTTCAAAACTTTGCCCCGCCCACTTCCACCCCCACAAAGGGCGAAAATCTGTGGCATCCACAATTTCGACGATACGAGAAAACTAAAAACGCAGAATCGTAGAAGATGACTATATATTCTAGAGTGCAAAATCTGAACCAGATCGTATAATTATTATAGCCAGAATCAAGAAAACAATTTCATTTTTTCTCGCCCTGTCTCTCTCTAACACACACGTAGCATAGCCGGCTTTGCTTAGAGTAAAACATTAGCGCCTAGATCTCAGAGACTATAAAAGCTAGAGCAACCAAATTTGGTATCCACACTCCTAATATATCGGACCGCGACGAGTTTGTTTCAAAATTTCGCCACACCCACTTCCGCCCCCGCAAAGGATGAAAATCTGGGGATATTCACAAATCTCAGAGACTATTAAGGGTAGAGTAACCAAATTTGGTATCCGCACTCCTGTTAGAGCTCACTATAAAACGTATATCTCAAAATTTCGCCCCACCCCCTTCCGCCCCCACAAAGGGCGAAAATCTGTTGCATCCACAGTATTGAGGATACGAGAAAACTAAAAACGCAGAATCATAGATAATGATCATATATATCAGATTGCTGAATCTGGATCAGATCAGATCATTTTTATAGCCAAAAGGAACAAATCAATTTGCACTGGCTACGCAGCGCCCGACGTCACGCTCAGACTGATTTTCTGTCTCTCTCGCACGCACTCCTTGTCGTGTCGTTTAATATTAGCGGCGTCTGCCGGAGGAGAGCCATACTGACTTAGTATCGGGTATAACTGTAGAGTGGCGGTCTCCGCAGCAACTCACAACGTTCCCCCTCGTTTTTATTGTCTTTGCTCCTAATGCTCGAGCTCGTGACGCGATCTCGCCCTACCCCACCTCCACTCTACCCGACTAACCATGAGACCGGCAGCAACGCGTGCATGGATCTCGATCATACCCTCCATCTGCTCGTCTACCGTTTCAGATCCTAGCCTCCTGCTTCGTTATCTGTTACAGATTTAATGAGTCATTTGAGTAATGCCCGCAGGCAGAAGGAAATTCCTGTAGCAACAAGAAAGAACAACTTTTGGCATTCCTGGTTCCTGTTTCCTGGTTCCAACACTTCAAAGAGAACCGATTCCAATTTAAACTTTTGGTGAAATACCCTGCGGCTGAGGACCCGTGGCCTGATAATTGCTGGGTCTCATAATTATTCATAGTACGATAATGAGGATCTTGGATCCGAGAGTAGTGTGTGGCCTGTGCTTAAGACTAGCACGAGTGCACTCTCTTTTCGTGTCCTGGCAACAAATACAGCAAATAAACAAAGAGAAAAAGCTGGCAAACAGTTCAAGAGGAGGAACCCCTCCCCTCCCAGCCACCAACCAGACAGTTTGATGGAAATTGTTAGGCAAGAAGCTCGGGCAGAGCAACAATAGAACATACAAAATACTTTTGGGAATCAACACCAGAGCAAACAACAACACTACGCTGTAGCTGTATCTGTATCTGCATGTCTGTTCGGTTGAGAGACAGCAATGCTAGAAGAGACATGGGGTGGCAGAAGAAAGATGTGCGGATGCAGAATTAGAGTAGCACAAAAAGCGGAGAGACGAGAGGCAAAAGAGCCGGAGACACGTACACCGGGTAGGGCGTAGGAAGGGGCTGCCGAGAGGAGCGACACACAGTTACTTAGCACGTCAATTGCATGTGGCATGTGGCATATGGCATTCGGCAATCCCAGTTTCAACTCCAACTTCAACTGAAAGACTTGAAAACTGAAGCTGAAAATCGTTCAAATTATATGAAGTATGTAGGTACACACATCCCATAGATACACACAGATGTACGCTCGTTGAATGCATTGAGGCATGGTGCAAAAAGAGCTTCTGTTCACCGTCAAGTGGCTAATAGTCCAGCAGAGTTGCCTTCTTTTACTCGGGTGCCTCGTCCATTGTCCAGCAATCCGTGTGACTGCAAATCAGGTTGCTGTAAATTCATAATACTTAACAGGCAACCCCATCTACTGCTTATTTGCACTTGACCATCGAGAGCAGGCAGCTTCTGCTTGACTCCTGCTTGACTCATGCTTTACTTATGCTTTTCACCTGCTTTACTTCTGCTTTACTCATGCTTTATTCATGCTTTAACTTAAACCTGCTTTCACACTCGTTCCGTTTCACCCGTTGTCAAGCAGTGGAAGCAAGCCGTTAGAAATGCAGTAAAATAATGTTTGCCATCAATATTCAATTGTTTCTACTCTTGTCAATTAGTGGACAAGTTGTGTGAAGCAGTGCAGTGCGAATATTTGCATCATTATTGAGGGTTTATGCCGATTCTCCTTCATTTCTGATGTTGCGAAGCCGTGGAAAAGCAGTGTGAGCATCTTGGAAGCAAACTGCTTTTGTTTAATACACTGTCTGCTCTCCCACCCGCATCGAATATTGTATTTTAATGCGCTTAATTTGTAAGAAAGAATCAGAGCCCCTATCCCTAGAGCTCCTCTGCTGCAACTTAGTAAGCCTACTTACTTAATGATTGGACAACAAAGGGAGCAATCCATTGTTTGTACAAAGGAACAGTCGGACAGGAGTAACAATAACAGTCGCTGCTGCTGCCGCTCCTTGAGTTCTGCGACTTTCGATTCAAGTCGGGAATCTCTCTGTTTGCACTTCGTATTTATGTTTGTGCAATTAATAATGCCTGAAAGTCTGAAAGGAATATGGAGGCTCTACTACCCGCCCCCAGAAGTCATTTCATAATTTTCAGACTTCCGTCTTTTCTGATAATGAGGCATGAGGGGGCTTGGGGAATGGGTTGTGCCGGTTTTGGTAGCACAGACAATGGTCAATGGTTCTGGTTATCCTTTCGAGAGCATCTCAAATATGCAAATATTTCAAAACCAAATTCAATTCTCGAGAAATGTTGAACTTTCGAGTTAAATCCGACATAATGAAAGGGGAATTACATAAATGTGTAAAAATAAAAATACATAAATGAAGCTAGTGAGAGAGAGAGAGAGAGGGTTAGGGTTAGGGAGAGGGAGAGGGAAAGCTGGAAGACAGCACAATCAATTAGGGCGTGGCCAGTGGCCATGCCCAACAGCATGATGTGGAAAATATAATAAACTTGAGTATATTTGCATAAATGCAACCATACAACATGCAACATGCAACATCAGCAGCAGCAGCAGCACAGCAACCATGCCACAATGGCATAACGGAAACAGGAAATGCAAATGTCTTGCAAGAGCGGAAATCTATTTCAATAAACTTGCGACACTGATAAATTATTAATCTGACATTTTCCAGTTGCTGTTGCTCCATGCTACATGCTGCATGATGCACGCTGCACGCTGCATGCAAAATTCAATTATCCTGACTTTAACGTTGACAAGGACTCCTCAGGGTGGCTCCTGTTTCGGTTCCTGCTCCAGAGAATTCCTCAAATCTGTGACAAACAAGAGGCAATCAACGGCATAAAACCCATCCATCTATGGGCATATTGCAACCTGCAGCCCGGCAACGTTGTGGCATGGACAGGCCTCAGCTTTTCTGTGATGCCGAGAGTTTGATAGTTGGAATTACAAATTCTTCTTCGTTTCCCCTGATTTATGCCTTCGGTGCGTAGAACAGGACACCCCTTCGAATGACCTATGGGGGTCTGTTATTTGTTGTGGGTTTCGATTCTGTTTCTGATGTTAACAAAGAGAAGGCCAGGCAGAGAGAAGCCCAGAGAAAGGCACAGGGCAAAGTTTCAGCCCGGGTTTTTCTCTGATGACATGCGGCTTTCCCTGCGGTTTCCGGACCCATCAGAAGCGAAAGCTCTGCTGTGGTCTCCGCCGCAGCTAAACGATCAAATTATTCCGACTTTTTTCTCCATGGCTGGTACTTTTAAAGTGGCAGGGTATATTCCGGAAAAGCAAGCACTAAGCATTAAGACCTCTTATATCACCCACAATTATTATCGTAATGCAGCGCTATCTTTGGGAAGTTATACACCTTTTTGACAGAATTTTGCGAGTGACATTTCGGCGTGTGGCAAGGGGTCAGGGGTGGGTGCCAGACACGCTTTAAAGCGTTTTACATTGGTGTCCTGGCAGCTGCACTTCTTCTTCTAGTCTGTTGCATGCAGTCAAAAGGTTTCTGCTGCGAAGGCTTTCGAATTCGTGTTCCGCTTTGTTCCTCCAAATTGCAAATGCAACGAATTTTACACCGTCTGCTGCATTGGCATTTGCATTTCCAGAGTCCCAGTCGCAGTGGCAGTCGCAGTCGCCGGTCGTTTCCATTGAGTGACACAATATAAATCCGAAAGTAGTTGGTATTCCACTCTATCCCTTGCTCGAAAATGCTTTTTATACCCGATACTCAAAATGAGTATTGGGGTATATTAGATTTGTGGTGAAAATGGATGTGTGTAACGTCCAGAAGGAATCTTTTCCGACCCCATAAAGTATATATATTCTTGATCAGCATCAATAGCCGAGTCGATTGAGCCATGTCTGTCTGTCCGTCTGTCCGTCCGTCCGTCTGTCCGTCTGTCCGTCCCTTCAGCGCCTAGTGCTCAAAGAATATAAGATCGAGAGCAACGATGTTTTGGATCCAGACTTCTGTGATATGTCACTGCTACAAAAATATTTCAAAACTTCGCCCCGCCCACTTCCGCCCCCACAAAGGACGAAAATCTGTGGCATCCACAATTTTAAAGATACGAGAAAACTAAAAACGTATAATTATTATAGCCAGAATCAAGAAAACAATTTAATTTTTTCTCGCCCTGTCTCTCTCTAACACACACGTAGCATAGCCGGCTTTGCTTAGAGTAAAACATTAGCGCCTAGATCTCAGAGACTACAAAAGCTAGAGCAACCAAATTTGGTATCCACACTCCTAATATATCGGACCGAGACGAGTTTGTTTCAAAATTTCGCCACACCCCCTTCCGCCCACGCAAAGGATGAAAATCTGTGGATATTCACAAATCTCAGAGACTATTAAGGCTAGAGTAACCAAATTTGGTATCCGCACTCCTGTTAGATCTCACTATAAAACGTATATCTCAAAATTTCGCCCCATCCCCTTCCGCCCCCACAAAGGACGAAAATCTGTTGCATCCACAATATTGAGGATACGAGAAAACTAAAAACGCAGAATCATAGATAATGATCATATATATCAGATTGCTGAATCTGGATCAGATCAGATCATTTTTATAGCCAAAAGGAACAAATCAATTTGCACTGGCTACGCAGCACCCGACGTCACGCTCAGACTGATTTTCTGTCTCTCGCACGCACTCCTTGTCTTGTCGTTTAATATTAGCGGCGTCTGCCGGAGGAGAGCCATACTGACTTAGTATCGGGTATAACTGTAGAGTTGCGGTGAAAAGAGTCATGAGTGAATAGAAAACGGTAGTTGGGTGGGACGAGAGCGAGAAGAAGAGCGGGACCCTGAATATGAAAAGGGAGCGAATTCAAAAGGTGGCGCTCATGGAAGGGTGGGACCCTGCTAGGGATAACGAAACCAACTATCCCCGCTGACGAAAGTGCCAACGAGGACAACTCTGTCCTATAAATTAGATTTGTTTTTGTTGTATGTTTTTTTTTTGTTTTTTTTTGTTCAATCCGTCCCTGGCTTATCGGGTCGGAAACACCCCTGACTTCCCCGTGAGCTAGCTGGGAACGATAGGCCAGGGTGGCAAAGAGGCGGATCATAGCAAATGGCGCCCAATCTGTCGAGTCGTGGTCCGGGCTATGTCCAGAGGCATTAACGTCGTTGTCCGATTCTGGGGATCCACGGTGATCTGAGGGAGGAAACAGCAAAGGGAGTTGGCACTCAGAAAAAGTAAGCGAAGGTAAATAGCAAGGGGAAAAGAAGTGGGTCCGCTCACCTGCAAAACAATTAATGCAGTTGTCTCTCGTCCCACCAAACAAATTAAAGGTGAATTTTTGTCTGAAGCAGTTTGGGAATTATATGTTTTTTTTGTTAGTGATTTAGCAGACTACTGGAAAGCCGAAGCAAGAAAACCCAAAGGGAAATCATTTTTTTTTTTAGGACTGACGATCCTCGCTAGCATTGTTTGGAAGCAATTTTAGAAGTAGGCATTAAGCAAGTCATCGGAAAAAGAGTTTTTGTTTGGGAGAGGAAGTATTTAGTTATTTAGTGTTGCATTTAATTAGGCGATCAATTGTAGATGTAGGTGTTTATTTATTTGATTGAATCAGTTTGGATATTTAGATTTATCAATTTATTGTTTTAAATTAACCGATTTATGTATTTAAATTTATTTATTTGGTTATCTAAACATTGAATTAATTATTCGCTTATTTATTTATTGCACTATTTATTTATTTGTTTTCTCGTTACGATTGAAGGTATTGAGGATTATTTAGCCAGGAACTAGGTGTTTAGTGGAGTAGGGTAGTCAGATAATAAACAATACAATTTATTTATCACCAAGATAGTTAAGTAAATAGGGAATAGACAAAGGAAAGGAGTACGTTAGGAAAATTGGTTGATGAGTGACCCGGAGATTTTTAAAGGGTCGGGAAAGACAAGGCGTAGCCCAGAGGCACAGCGCAGGTACCAGCCGTACAACATGCCGACGACTCGGTCCCAGGACGGTAAAGCCGGCAGTAGGCCGGAAGGGCCGTCGCAAGTGGCGGAAAACGTACATGCGGGGTTGTACCAGGAGGACCCAGAGGCCGGAGCGGTAGGAGGTCAACCCGTAAGGACCTGGTGTTACCGTCCGAGTTAAGCTCAGCCGTGAACGCAGCCTTAGCCCAAGCACAGGAGACCTACCGAGCGTCGCTCGGGCAGCAAATGGAAGCGCTGAGATCGTCAATGCAAGCGGACATGCTAGAGTTCATGTGAGAGATCAACGCTGTGGTGGGTTCGTTAAAAGCGGAGCGAACGGCGAGTGATGCGAATGGAAGGAATCGGGGATCAAATGCAACCAGTCTGGGAGGAGGTCAACAGGAAGCACCCGGGAACCAGCAAGCACATCCAACGCACTTGTTCGTGGACAACCGAACATTGGAGGCCGATCAGAGGACCCAAGCCGATCAGAGACCTGTAATGAGTAACGAGTACTTGGGCGAGATGGTATTACTCGGCTGCTGGCTCGTCGGAAAGGGGGTGGAGTTGTTTTATTGTCATAGTCCGAGGCCCTTTACTTTCTTTATTTTAAATTTAACGTGCACGAAAAAAACAAGCCATACACTTCACCGGACAGAGTTCACTACAAATGACCACACAACACGGACGATTACCTAAAAGACAGACGGACGATCCTCAGCAGTTTCGAGGACCCCTTGCCCACCCTACCTTGGTCATGCCATTCCATACATCTATCTGTCGGCCATGACCCCTTGGTGTGCCGACACGCGCTACAGGGGCTTGGAAGGGGAGATCATAAGAAGGGTTTAGTTAAACATTATAATGATATTTATTGGAACTAAATTATACATAAAAATACGGGGTATATGTTCCCTCCCATAGGCTACCTGGGCCTGGTTACCTTGAACTAGGATCAGGTAAACTTATAAACTAGTATTTGAATAAATGTGCAATGGTAAAGATTAAAATTTAAAGATAGAATATAAAGGTTGATTCTTACGGGCTACGAAACGGTAAGGCAATTTGGTCGGAACACCCATAGACAATTTCTTCCATGCCCAAATGATTGTGATCAAACACCTAGTAAATAAACTCACTTTTACTGCGGATCCACTGTCGAAAGCGCTTTCTGATGGTTGCTGCAAAACTGTGGTTAATATGATATTTTGGGTTCGGGTGTATTATTATTGCATTTCGGTTATAAACATATGGGTTTTTGTTATTTTTATACCCGATACTCAAAATGAGTATTGGGGTATATTAGATTTGTGGTAAAAGTGGATGTGTGTAACGTCCAGAAGGAATCGTTTCCGACCCCATAAAGTATATATATTCTTGATCAGCATCAATAGCCGAGTCGATTTGGCCCTGTCTGTCTGTCTGTCTATCCGTCTGTCCGTCTGTCCGTCCGTCCGTCCGTCCGTCTGTCCGTCCCCTTCAGCGCCTAGTGCTCAAAGACTATATGAGCTAGAGCAACGATGTTTTGGATCCAGACTTCTGTGATATGTCACTGCTACAAAAATATTTCAAAACTTCGCCCCGCCCACTTCCGCCCCCACAAAGGACGAAAATCTGTGGCATCCACATTTTTAAAGATACGATAAAACCGAAAACGCAGAATCGGTGAGGATGACCATAAATTCTACAGTGCAAAATCTGAACCAGATCGTATAATGATTATAGCCAGAATCAAGAAAACAATTTCATTCTTTCTCGCTCTGTCTCTCTCTAACACACAGGTTTCATGGTCGGTTTTGTCAATTGCAAAATATGAGTTCAAGGATCTCAGAACCTATAAGAGCCAGAGCAACCAAATTTGGTATCCACACTCCTGTGATATCGGACCTTGACCGTTTCGTGTCCAAATTTCGTCACACCCCCTTCCGCCCCCGCAAAGGACGAGAATCTGGGGCATCCACAAATCTCAGAGACTATTAAGGCTAGAGTAACCAAATTTGGTATCCGCACTTCTGTTAGATCTCACTATAAAACGTATATCTCAGAATTTCGCCCCACCCCCTTCCGCCCCCACAAAAGACGAAAATCTGTTGCATCCACAATATTGCACATTCGAGAAAACTAAAAACGCAGAATCATAGATAATGACCATATCTATCAGACTGCTGAATCTGGATCAGATCGGATCATTTTTGTAGCCAAAAGCAAGAAATCAATTTTCAGTGGCTACGCAGCGCCCGACGTCACGCTCAGACTGATTTTCTGTCTCTCTCGCACGCACTCTTTGTCGTGTGGTTCAATATTAGCGGCGTCTGCCGCAGGAGAGCCATACTGACTTAGTATCGGGTATAACTGTACAGTTGCGGTGTCCGCAGCAACTCACAACGTTCCACCTCATCTTTTTCTGCTGTTCTGCTGCTCGGTACTATTCTGCTTACTCTTATGTTAACTTATGTTACTTCTCTCGGCTTATCGCCAGCCCCCTTCGGCTCCGTTGCTGGCGAGCGTTTCTATAGCTCGCTCGCTCTCCTATTGGGCTCTGCCTTTGCTGCTTGCGTGTTCTCTCTCTCCCCCGCTTTCACTCTCTGCCTATGCGCGCATCACCTTTGGCTCCGCTCGCCCTCTTTATTTTTTTGGGGCATTACCCTTGCAGCTCTGAGTATTGAACTCCAACAACACACTAACTCTTTCCTTCACTATGTACTGCGGATCTTAATTGGGCCTTGTTAACTTAATTTGCCATACGGCACGTTTAGGTAGGATTTGCGCGATTTTTCCTCCTTTTTCTCCGTTCGTATTACGCCGGTTGCTGCACTTTCCGCTATCGCGGATTATCGACCGTCCCGCTTTGTGGCCGCCGCCTCACCGACGGCGATCCGGCTGCCCGCGAAGGTCGAGCCTCTCTGAATTTTTCTGCGTCTCTGCTCCCTCGCTCTGTGCTGCGACGGATCAGCTGCTTGGAGCGCCGCTGCTTCGCCAGCCCAAATTGCTAGGCGCCAAATCCGTCAATCTTGGCCTCAGTGGCCGACCTAGCTTCAGTTTTCCCAGTCCCGCGACTTTTGCTTTGCTGCTGCTGGATACCACTCGCGCTTTGACAATATTCTTTTCTTGACTTTGGAACTTTTTCCTTAATGATTTTTGCTGAGCCTGTTCGGGGCGATGTTGGTCGCTCGACATCCAAATTCCAAAAGGAAGATGGACACGCTCCCATCCACTATGAGACCGGTCGGATCCGCTGGATGACGTTCGAATGTCATCGCTTTCTCCTCTTTCTCTTCAACTGCCATCAGCGTTAACTCACCCCCAGAGGGAGCCAACCTTTCAGATCACCGTTTTAGAGCCCCTGACTCAAAAACCCCCTGTAGCAGCGAGACTATGGCTGCCCATACAACGCCGCTGGCGGTCAATTTAGTTTTCGCCCTTAGCTCAGCTACAAGCCTCTTACAAAATCCCCCCTGCCAAAGTCAGACTTGGGGATATTGCCGGCCTTGAGGAATCCACAAGGCTGACTGGTTTGTAGCTACACTTGCCGGATATCCTTCCCGTGGTACCTTCCGATGAGCTTTCCTTGCAGATCTTCCAGCTCATAAATCGCGTTCCCCACTTTCCGTCTAACTCGCGCCTTAAGAAACATTGGCCCTAGCTTAGCGTTGTAGCCGGCTTGAAAATTGCTTTGTTTAAAATTTCGCCGTAGCACTTCCTGCCCCACCTGGTACGATACTTCCTGTGCCCTCAGGTCATAATGCCGTCGATTTCGCTCCCATTGCTCACTTCACACGCTCTCTTTCTGACGATATCCAATGAATCCTCACGTGTGAAGGTCGCTGCCTTGTCCTCTGACATCCCCAATTTCCTCAGCAAAGAATACGTTGCGCCTGAAGACACCATCTGCTGGCCGAAAACCATATAGTAGGGCGTGGATCCTAACCCTGAGTGAACCGCCGACCTCAACGCACAGCATATTTTGCTAAGACTCTCATCCCAGTCTTTCTGGTTACTGCGAATATACGACCGAATGGCAGCAATGACCGAACGGTTGACTCGCTCCGAAGCATTGGCTTGGGGAGCGTGGACAGCTGTTAGCGTGTGCGTTATTCGATGCCTTCTGAGCAGGCCTTGAAACTTCTCGGATCGAAATTGCGATCCGTTGTCAGATACAATTCCCTCTGGAACTCCGAAAGTATGGAATAACTCCTCCTCTAAATACCTCAGCACAACATCCGCATTTAATTTTTTTACAGCCTTGACGAAAACAAATTTCGAATAATGGTCCAGGACAATAAAAATTCCTATATTTCCACTGCGAGACCTAGGATACGGACCTGAGAAATCAATATAGAGACGCTGGAAGAACCTTTGCGACTCGGCCGCTTTTCCCATCGGTGGACGTAACGGCGCGTTTGGAGCTTTTGACATTTTACATTGCTCGCAGGCTGCCACGTAGTCTTTTACGTCATTGACGAGTCCGGGCCAGAAATAATTACGCCGGATCCGCTCGAGTGTCTTGTGGACTCCACCATGGGAAGCCAGCGGATCATCGTGTGCTCTCTTAAGCACTTCTTTGACCATCCCCCTGGGTACCCACAACTTCCAAGCAAACGCGTCGTTAAGGATGTCTCCTTTTACATGCTCGGATCGCCGATAGATCAGAGAATCAACTATTTTAAGGTCGGGCAGTTGAGCCATATTGCTCTTAATTCCCTCCATCAGTTCCAAATATTCTCCCGATTTGAAATGAGCTGACTCAATGTCCACCAGCAAGCCATTGCTGAAATCCACTGCAGCCACTTGGTCATATGGGACCCTGGACAAGGCATCCGGAACAACATTCAGCTTCCCTCTTCTGTGTTGGATACTGAACCGGAAACCTTGCAGTTTTAAAGCCCATCTCGCTAACCTCGAATTCAAATCACTTTGAGACATGAGCCATTTCAGCGAGGCGTGATCCGTAATTACAGTGAACTCCTGACCCTCTACATAGGCTCTGAATCTTTTTATGCTCACCAGAGCAGCGAGACATTCCTGCTCTGTAACCGTATAGTTTCTTTGGGCTTTGTTAAGCTTCTTCGAAACAAAGGCTATCGGCAGTTCTTCCCCTTCGACCGACTTCTGTACCAGTACTCTGCCTACCCCGCTTTTACTGGCGTCGCAATGTATAAAAAATGGTTTGCTGAAGTCCGGACTTTGCAAGACCGGAGCACTGCAAAGCATGCCCTTTAACCGCTCAAAAGCTTCCTTGCCTTCTGTTGTCATCACGAATTTTTGCTTCGGCTTTAATAGGTCGGTCAACGGGGCGGATACAGACGCAAAGTTGTTTATGAATTTTCGATACCACCCTGCCAATCCCAGAAAGCTTCTCAACGCTTTCAACGACGTCGGCAATGGAAAATCCGAAATAGCCGAGACTTTTTCGGGGTCAGTGCGAATACCACCCTCTCCTATTATATGCCCTAGGTATCTCACAGAGCGCACACAGACTTTACTTTTCTCGATATTTAAGGTCAAGCCAGCTTCCCGAATCCGCGAGGCCACGGTGTCCAAAACGAGTAAATGTCTCTCAAAAGTATCTGACACCAGCAATAAGTCGTCCAAATAAACGAAGACTTCGTTTCTAAGCGACGCAGGAATGACTTTATCCATTAAGCGGGTCATGGTTTGAGAGGCATTACAGATACCAAACGGCATGACTTTATAATGATACAATGGCCTCCCTGGAACCGTGAATGCAGATTTACACCTAGATGCCGGATCCAAGGGGATCTGCCAATATGCATCCTTCAGATCGAGACTACTTATGAACACTGCCTTCGGTAAACGGCTGAGAATGCCATCTATTTGGGGAAGAGGGTACGCATCTTTTTCCGTAACCTCATTCACTTTTCTGCTGTCCAAACAAACTCTGACTTTTCCCGGTTTCCGGACAAGTACTACTGGCGAGGACCAAGGACTCTCAGATTCTTCAATCACTCCTAGTTGAAGCATCCTGTCAATCTCAGTGTACAATAACTTCTCAATTGCCGGGGAAACTGGAAAATGACGCTGCTTAACGGGCTTCGCGTTTCCAGTGTCTATTGAGTGTGACAACACCGAAGTTTTCCCGAGACCCGATGTCGCAAATGATGGAAAACGTTGGACCATTCCCTGCAATTTCAATTCCTGAATGTCTGTCAGAACGTGCTGCTCTGTGGCGGCTGATATTTCTGCCACCTCTAAGGGTGGGGGCAAAAGATCGAACGACATCCAAAAATCAATTCCTAAATAAACATCCTGACTTAACGAAGGGACTGTCTCCTCTTCTGTGGAACATAGCAGTCAACAAGATTCTATGTGACCTAGAAGGGGGGGGCTGCAAAGTCGTGGCCTATGCGGACGACGTTGCGATTATCTTCTCGGGGAAATACCCCCAAACACTGTGCGACTTAATGTCCACAAAGCTAGCGCAACTGTCGGATTGGACAGAATCGCGCGGTCTGGGAGTAAATCCCTCAAAAACGGAACTCGTACTATTCACAAATAAATACAAGGTCCCGCCCCTCAACCCTCCAATACTACAAGGATGCAGGCTCTCCTTTAGCGACAGTGCCAGTTACTTAGGGTTGGTAATTGACAAGAAGCTTAGCTGGAACCTGAATGTCAAAGACAGAGTGAAGAAGGCAATGACTGCACTCTACACATGCAAAAAAGCTATTGGGCTAAGATGGGGTATGATCCCAAGCATAGTCCAATGGATATATCAAGCTATAGTTAGACCAATACTACTCTACGGAGTTACGGTGTGGTGGCCGGCCCTATCAAAAAGGGCGATCACCAAGCAACTGGGAAAAGTCCAGCGGACTGCCGCCCTATGCATCAGCGGAGCTCTTCGCACCACCCCAAATGATGCGCTAAATGCCATCCTATGCCCACAGAGCCTTGACCTCGCAGGAAAGGAACGGGCAGAAGCAGCAGCAATACGTCTAAGAGACTCAGATCAATGGGTGACACAGTGCATAGGTCACTCAGCCATATTAAATAATAGCAGTACCGTCCCCTCAAAAACAGACTACCAAGTTCCAAGAGAGTACACAGACACTCCCTTCGACACAATCATCCCTCACAGAGACGAATGGCTCGAGGGACTCCCAGGCCCAGATGGGGCCATAAACATCTTCACAGATGGATCAACGCTGGACGACAGAGTCGGAGGGGGAATCTACTCTGAACAGCTAAGCATAAGGCATTCCTTCAGTCTCCCAGATCATTGCAGTGTCCTTCAAGCGGAAGTCATAGCAATCAGGGAGGCTCTAGACTGCCTACAAGCGGCTGCCGTCACGGCAAGCAAGCTAAACATTTATAGCGACAGCCAGGCTGCGATCAAATCGCTAAGCGCGATTTCCTCGAACTCGGCCACCGTGGCAGACTGCCGCAAATCTCTGCACGAGACGGCTCAGCAATTTGCTATTGGCCTGATTTGGGTCCCGGGCCACCGGGACATCGAGGGCAACTGTATAGCGGACGAGCTGGCCATATCTGGCACTACAATCCCCCTTCTCCAAGACAAGGAGGATATCTGTATGCCAATGGCCACCTGTAAGCTCATTATAAGGGAGCAATACAAGCGACTAAAAAACGATATGTGGCAAACAGTGCCACGATGTCGCACAACTCGGCAAACATGGCCGACCATGGACATGAAGCGCACCTCCGAGCTCCTCAAGTTAAGCAGGAAAAGGTGCAGCGTAGTCACACGTTCCCTCACGGGACACTGGCTAATAGGCACCCACGCTAACAGGCTGGGGGCCCCACATAACGATTTTTGTCGCAGCTGTAGAGACGAGGAAGAGGAGGAGACAGTGGAACATCAGGAGCACAGCAGGAGCAGACTCCTGCCCAGCTCTCAGCAGAAGAAGACTACAGCACCTGGGCTCAGCCTTTCTACACGACATCTCAGAGATGTCCAAACTATGTCCCAGGAGGATAGCGAACTTTGTGAGAGCATCTGGATGGGATAATTGCTGACAGGAAGTCTCACAACGCAGGAAGGAAATGATCCTATGCGGTATCACAACGGGCCGAAACCGGCCTAAGTGTGACGGGTTCCGAGCGAGCCCGGCAGCCGCCTCAACCTAACCTAACCTAACGAAGGGATTATGTATATATCTAATTCTTTACTTATACCTTTATACTCTATACTAGTCCTAAATTTACCAACTATTTTCTGATGACTTCCATCAGCGGTGCATGCCTTGGACAGCACCTTTTTAAACGGCTTCCTGCTGATAATATATTCTTTGGCCAGTTTCCCTCCGATGCAAGTCAGAGCAGCTCCTGTATCGAGCAAACCCACTCGCTTATTATCCAGAAGACCAACTTCAGCATAAGGGCGTTTGTCCCCTTTGTTTCTTCTAATGCTATTTATGTACTTTACTGACTCCCAGAATTTTTTTAACCGCCGACTGCTGCGAGATCTTGTCTTTGCTTTGTCGCCAAAGCTCGGAAACCCAATCTTCCTAATATTTTCCAGCTTAGTATGCCAAAAATACTCTGGCTGACCAGCCTAAAGGGAGTGTGTCATTTCCCGCTCCCCACCACTGCTATATATCCTCACTCCTTTGTCGCCGCTTGCCGGTTGGGAACACTGGTCAGTGGACGAGATGCTGCAGTGCTCCTTTGCGCGTTTTTTTGGCATCGCGCACATTAAGGTTTATAAGCATTAGGAATACCGCATCCATAGCAAAAAATTTTCCTTTTTTCCGCGCAGTCTTGATACCTATGCCCCTCCTTCCTGCAACTCCAGCATACGAGAGCAAAAGCGCCTATCTCATCCTCTACCTCTCCTTCAGAAAATTCTACGGCATCATCGATGTTTGCTTCCTCCCAGAGCTCCGATATCTGCTTCTTAAAGACCGATGGTTTCTGATAACCATGATTCTTACGGACTTCTTCTAAAAAGCATTCTTTTCCTGCATATATCCCTCAAGGTTTCCATCGAATCTACCCGTATGTTAAGAATTTCATGCTGAATTTCCGGACGTAAATTACGCCTCACAATTTCAATCAGCGTCTTCTCACTAAGAGGCTGGTCGAGTCTATCAGTTAGCTTTAGGATGGCATCGTAGAAACTTTCGAACGTTTCTTTTTCCCTCTGTTTTCTATCCCTTATCATTTGGCGGATATCCACATCCGTTCTGGAGTCTCGGAATTGCTTCCTCAACGCAGCACAAAGCTCCTGCCAACGAACTACTCCTACCGACTTGTGATATCGCCAAAAGAAATCAGATGCCTTGACATCAAATAGCGAATTCGCATTACCACACAGAAGTGAGAAATTTCCCTCTAACGTCTGATGAGTAAGGGCCTCAACTCTATAGATAAAGCTATCGATTCCTATTGTATCGGTGGTTCCTGAAAATCTTAATTTCCAGTTCGACATTATGTGGCCTACTTTGTCTGGTCTTTGGGCCAATTCTGAACCTACCGATCGGGCGCTGGTAACACGCGGAGGTAACCCCGGATCTGGTTGCTGCCCATTGATTCCTAGTAGCTGCTCCAAAGAAGTATTCCTGCTAGTATTTGGATTTGGCGTTTGTCTTTGCTGCTCCATACTATTTATGTGAGCTTCTACATTGGTTTGAATGAGATTCGCCATTTGTTCTGTCAACTGAGTTAACAGCTCGTTCTGCATAGCCTTGACAGCGGCTGCAATTTCGGCAGACGTCTGGCTCATCTCGACGATGGACGGGTTCTCGCTCGCACTTAGCTCTTCACTTCTCGTTTCGGCCAAATCTGATAAGCTATCTGCTCTTGGGATTGGTACGAGTCTAGATTGCTGCCTGGTTAACACAGATGTGCTAGCTGGATTTGTAATGGTTTGAGCTATGCAAACCGAATCACAAGTTGGGCAAGTTGTTTTAACAGTGAAATGCGTTTTTATACATGCCTTATGAAACGGATGTCCGCACTTCGTTTTATAATTTTCCCCAGTTCCCAACTCTGACTTGCATAAGCTGCATTCTATGCTTCGAGGAGGCACCCCTTTTCGTGGCGATCTATCCAGACCCATAGAACTATTTAATTTCTTCCCAGAATTAATTACATCATATTGCGGAATAACCCCCCAATAAATGTATCAAATCTATAATGAATGTATGTATGTGAGTATATATAAAAAAATATATAACAAAAATAAGATATAAAAAAAAATATAGAAGAAAAATATAAAAATGTTTCTATAAAACAAATATATAAAGAAATTTAATTCTTTGAAATTATACCATCAACAAAAAAGAATGATCTCCCGACTCCCAATAGCTCCCTGCAGAAGCTGCACACCAATTGTCCGCTTTTTTGGTAACGTCTAATAGCAAATTTATGAAACTGAACAACACAAATGAATCGTGGACAGGAGGCATTTCATGACAAAAAAAACTCTCCTTGTTCCCTCCTCGACTCAATTTCTCGATCACAAACAAATAGAAGAACTGCCATGTTTCCGTTCCAGTCCATCTGCCGTGGTCAGAGATTCATCCCTAAGGTTGAATCAACTTGATTTCCAATCGTCAGAATGGCTTTTCAACAAAAACATCAAAACAAATAAAAGATAATGTTAAGTGAAAACTATCGCTAGGTAAATGTGGTCAGAAGGCAACTGCTCGCAGCCGACCCATTCTAAATTCCTATGCATTCTATCCCAGTCGTCCCTTCACTTGTTGAAAATATAGAAATCCCGCTCGAACCCACATCTCACTGGACAGGTTATCGCCTCTGAGGCTATTTTGCCTGCATTCCAAGTTTTTGTCATGGTTCCATGCTCGCAGAAAACTTTGTAGTGAAACAGATATTTGCCATCAAAGCTATACGCTAACCAGCGTAAACTTTACGGACAGCTACCCTACGCTATTCACTCAGACAATACAAGGTTGTAAATAAGACAGATGGGAAAGAAGACAATTGTGGTCAATGTAATGTGTGAGTCCGCCTGGTATTAATTAATCGGAGTCAATCCGATGTACAACACAAGGTGGCCCCACGTTGGGCGCCAAAAATAAAGATCTTCTTAATTATTACTGTAATGGGTAACGAGTACTTGGGCGAGATGGTATTACTCGGCTATGACCGGCACGTATTGTTTCCGGCTGCTGGCTCGTCGGCAAGGGGGTGGAGTTGTTTTATTGTCATAGTCCGAGGCCCTTTACTTTCTTTATTTTAAATTTAACGTGCACGAAAAAAACAAGCCATACACTTCACCGGACAGAGTTCACTACAAATGACCACACAACACGGACGATTACCTAAAAGACAGACGGACGATCCTCAGCTGTTTCGAGGACCCCTTGCCCACCCTACCTTGGTCATGCCATTCCATACATCTATCTGTCGGCCATGACCCCTTGGTGTGCCGACACGCGCTACAGGGGCTTGGAAGGGGAGATCATAAGAAGGGTTTAGTTAAACATTATAATGATATTTATTGGAACTAAATTATACATAACGAGGTGGAACGTTGTGAGTTGCTGCGGACACCGCAACTCTACAGTTATACCCGATACTAAGTCAGTATGGCTCTCTCCGGCAGACGCCGCTAATATTGAACGACACGACAAAGAGTGCGTGCGAGAGAGACAGAAAATCAGTCTGAGCGTGACGTCGGGGGCTGCGTAGCCACTGCAAATTGATTTGTTCCTTTTGGCTACAAAAATGATCCGATCTGATCCAGATTCAGCAATCTGATAGATATGGTCATTATCTATGATTCTGCGCTTTTAGTTTTCTCGAATGTGCAATATTGTGGATGCAACAGATTTTCGTCTTTTGTGGGGGCGGAAGGGGGTGGGGCGAAATTCTGAGATATACGTTTTATAGTGAGATCTAACAGAAGTGCGGATACCAAATTTGGTTACTCTAGCCTTAATAGTCTCTGAGATTTGTGGATGCCCCAGATTTTCGTCCTTTGCGTGGGCGGAAGGGGGTGTGGCGAAATTTGGACACGAAACGGTCAAGGTCCGATATCACAGGAGTGTGGATACCAAATTTGGTTGCTCTGGCTCTTATAGGTTCTGAGATCCTTGAACTCATATTTTGCAATTGGCAAAACCGACCATGAAACCTGTGTGTTAGAGAGAGACAGAGCGAGAAAGAATGAAATTGTTTTCTTGATTCTGGCTATAATAATTATACGATCTGGTTCAGATTTTGCACTCTAGAAGATATAGTCATCTTCTACGATTCTGAGTTTTTAGTTTTATACTATCTTTAAAAATGTAGATGCCACAGATTTTCGTCCTTTGTGGGGGCGGAAGTGGGCGGGGCGAAGTTTTGAAATATTTTTGTAGCAGTGACATATCACAGAAGTCTGGATCCAAAATATCGTTGCTCTAGCTCTTATAGTCTTTGAGCACTAGGCGCTGAAGGGGACGGACGGACGGACGGACGGACGGACGGACAGACGGACGGACGGACGGACAGACGGACAGACAGACAGGGCTCAATCGACTCGGCTATTGATGCTGATCAAGAATATATATACTTTATGGGGTCGGAATCGATTCCTTCTGGACGTTACACACATCCACTTTTACCACAAATCTAATATACCCCAATACTCATTTTGAGTATCGGGTATAAAAATACGGGGTATATGTTCCCTCCCATAGGCTACCTGGGCCTGGTTCCCTTGAACTAGGATCAGGTAAACTTATAAACTAGTATTTAAATAAATGTGCAAAGGTAAAGATTAAAATTTAAAGAGGGAATATAAAGGTTGATTCTTACGGGCTACGAAACGGTAAGGCAATTTGGTCGGAACACCCATAGATAATTTCTTCCATGCCCAAATGATTGTGATCAAACACCTAGTAAATAAACTCACTTTTACTGCGGATCCACCGTCGAAAGCGCTTTCTGATGGTTGCTGCAAAACTGTGGTTAATATGATATTTTGGGTTCGGGTGTATTATTATTGCATTTCGGTTATAAACATATGGGTTTTTGTTATTTTTTTTGTTTTGATCTGTGCATGGAAGGTTCGCTATTTATGGTTATGGATTTGTTTTAGTTTCATCTTCACTCTTCCTCTTGCCCTTCTTTTCCTACTCTATGCTCCCTCACTGCTGTTCTTCATTTCTGCATTTCTTTTTTTTATACCCGATACTCAAAATGAGTATTGGGGTATATTAGATTTGTGGTAAAAGTGGATGTGTGTAACGTCCAGAAGGAATCGTTTCCGACCCCATAAAGTATATATATTCTTGATCAGAATCAATAGCCGAGTCGATTTGGCCCTGTCTGTCTGTCTGTCTGTCCGTCTGTCCGTCTGTCCGTCCGTCCGTCCGTCTGTCCGTCCCCTTCAGCGCCTAGTGCTCAAAGACTATGAGAGCTAGAGCAACGATGTTTTGGATCCAGACTTCTGTGATATGTCACTGCTACAAAAATATTTCAAAACTTCGCCCCGCCCACTTCCGCCCCCACAAAGGACGAAAATCTGTGGCATTCACAATTTTAAAGATATGAGAAAACCAAAAACGTAGAATTGTAGAGAATGACCATATCTTTAAGACTGCGGAATCTGAATTGGATCGTATTATTATTATAGCCAGCATCAAGAAAACAATTTCATTTTTTCTCGCCCTATCTCTCTCTAACACACACGTAGCATAGGCGGCTTTGCATAGAGTAAAACATTAGCGCCTAGATCTCAGAGACTATAAAAGCTAGAGCAACCAAATTTGGTATCCACACTCCTAATATATCGGACCGAGACGAGTTTGTTTCAAAATTTCGCCACACCCCCTTCCGCCCCCGCAAAGGACGAAAATCTGGGGATATTCAAAAATCTCAGAGACTATTAAGGCTAGAGTAACCAAATTTGGTATCCGCACTTCTGTTAGATCTTACTATAAAACGTGTATCTCAAAATTTTGCCTCACCCCCTTCCGCCCACACAAAGGACGAAAATCTGTTGCATCCACAATATTGCACATTCGAGAAAACTAAAAACGCAGAATCATAGATAATGACCATATCTATCAGATTGCTGAATCTGGATCAGATCGGATAATTTTTGTAGCCAAAAGCAAGAAATCAATTTTCAGTGGCTACGCAGCGCCCGACGTCACGCTCAGACTGATTTTCTGTCTCTCTCGCACGCACTCTTTGTCGTGTGGTTCAATATTAGCGGCGTCTGCCGCAGGAGAGCCATACTGACTTAGAATCGGGTATAACTGTAGAGTTGCGGTGTCCGCAGCAACTCACAACGTTCCACCTCGTCTTTTTTGTCTATATATGTAAACTTAAATAGCTGTTCTGCTGCTCGGTACTATTCTGCTTACTCTTATGTTAACTTATGTTACTTCTCTCGGCTTATCGCCAGCCCCCTTCGGCTCCGTTGCTGGCGAGCGTTTTTATAGCTCGCTCGCTCTCCTATTGGGCTCTGCCTTTGCTGCTTGCGTGTTCTCTCTCTCCCCCGCTTTCACTCTCTGCCTATGCGCGCATCACCTTTGGCTCCGCTCGCCCTCTTTATTTTTTTGGGGCATTACCCTTGCAGCTCTGAGTATTGAACTCCAACAACACACTAACTCTTTCGTTCCTGCGGATCTTAATTGGGCCTTGTTAACTTAATTTGCCATACGGCACGTTTAGGTAGGATTTGCGCGATTTTCCTCCTTTTTCTCCGTTCGTATTACGCCGGTTGCTGCACTTTCCGCTATCGCGAATTATCGACCGTCCCGCTTTGTGGCCGCCGCCTCACCGACGTCGATCCGGCTGCCCGCGAAGGTCGAGCCTCTCTGAATTTTTCTGCGTCTCTGCTCCCTCGCTCTGTGCTGCGACGGATCAGCTGCTTGGAGCGCCGCTGCTTCGCCAGCAAAATTGCTAGGCGCCAAATCCGTCAATCTTGGCCCCAGTGGCCAAGTGACTTTGGAACTTTTTCCTTAATGATTTTTGCTGAGCCTGTTCGGGGCGATGTTGGTCGCTCGACATCCAAATTCCAAAAGGAAGATGGACACGCTCCCATCCACTATGAGACCGGTCGGATCCGCTGGATGACGTCCGAATGTCATCGCTTTCTCCTCTTTCTCTTCAACTGCCATCAGCGCTAACTCACCCCCAGAGGGAGCCAACCTTTCAGATCACCGTTTTAGAGCCCCTGACTCCAAAACCCCCTGTAGCAGCGAGACTATGGCTGCCCATACAACGCCGTTGGCGGTCAATTTAGTTTTCGCCCTTAGCTCAGCTACAAGCCTCTTACAGACCCGTGAAGGAGTGGCTGTTCAACGGGATGGGCGCAGGAGCAAACAGGAATCGACCGAGTTTCGGAGAGGCTAGGCAGGAGCAAGTGCAGATACGAAGATGGGGACTTAGCTTCGACGGCGATCCAAAGGGGATGCCCGTGGCGGAATTCATATTCCGGGTGGAGCATCTACAGACGTCGTATCAGGTACCGTGGGCGGAGGTGTTGAAAGCCTTTCACACATTGGTCAGTGGCCACGCAAGGTATTGGTACTGGATGCCGGACTGGCTGAATCTGCGATATGGTCTCCAGCAGCAGTTTCAAATTCGTCGGACAGAGTTCGAGCGAGAGCAAGAGCTCAGGGAACGCCGACAACGCCACGGGGAGTCGGCGGACCAGTACATCCAGGAGATGTTGGTGTTGAGGTCGAGATTGCTGAATCCGTTCTCGGATTATAAAGATCAATATTAGGGATGCAATTTCGAGGGTGATTTATCCAATGCAGATAAGCTCCAGAAGCTGCGAGAAGAGTGTGCCGAGAAACTGCTGGCGACGCGATGGACAAGGAGCGGTCCAGACCATGGGGGTAGTAGGCGCAGGGAAGATCACAAAGTACATGAATTGGATGCGAACACTCACGACCCGGAGGAACAGACCGAGGCATTGGATGCTGTCCATAGGACGAGGGAATCCGGAGGCGACCGCACCCAGCTAAAGTGCTGGAATTGCGCTCAGCCGGGTCACACCTATTTTGAGTGTGAGTCGGCCGTGCGTAACCTGTTCTGGTACAAGTGCGGGCTGGCCGGGGTCATCCTCCCTAAATGCCCTAAATGTCGGCCGGGAAACGCGAAAAGGAGCACGACGCAATTGGAGGAGTCGAGTTCCACGTCGCCGCGAAGCAGCCAATAGATAGGCCCTCCAACGTTAAATTAGATACCCCTAAGGAAAGAAGTAGCAATAAAAATATTTACTCTACCATATATAAGGTTAACCAAGCGGTATTCCCCAAAGCGAGATGGCCCGAGCGCAAGCCGATAAAGGAGAGACAGCGGCAGTACGAACAGACCAGGAATCGGATAATGGGGGACGAACTCGATGAGAGTATCCGAACGGGAGCAGTCAGAGCACAGCGGGCTCGGGACAGGTTTCAGGGGCGCAAGAGAAGGCGGCTCCAGGTGTGTGCTGCAGTCCACTCGGCAATTCGTCAGGATGACAGACCATTCGCATGGGACTACTGGATACAGGGGCATCGGTGAGCCTTCTGGGGAAAGGTGGCCTGGAACTGATAGGAGAATTGGAGCTGAAGCTTCAAGACATAAAGAAATTCTCAGTACAAACAGCAGGCGGCACTCCTCATAAAATACTGGGACATGTGTCGACGGTAATGACGTATGGAGGCCAGAAGCAGACTATGGAGTTGTTCCTGTGTCCCTCGCTGCAACAACCGCTGTACCTAGGGGTCGATTTCTGGCGGAAGTTTTTTCTGTCTCCGCATATAGTAGGCCTAGAACGACACAAGGAATTAGCCGAAATTGATGCTGAGGTGCTGACTAGGAGTAGACCAACGGAACCGCACGAGTTGACGCACACCCAGCAGACACGTCTGGACCAGGTGAAGAGCAACTTCAGGGCATTCGACACGCATGGTTTGGGAAGAACGACGCTCGAAAGGCACGAAATTCAATTAATCGAGGGAGCCGTACCCGTAAAGGAGCGATTCTAACCGGTATCTCCCGCGGTGCAAGAGCTGTTGTTTGCCGAGGTGGACGAAATGTTGCGCCTCGGAGTCATCGAAACCAGCGAGAGCCCGTGGAGCAACCGCTTGACGCTGGTACGAAGCCGGGAAAAAACCGATTGTGTCTGGATGCGCGGAAACTAAGCAAATTAACCGTGAAGGATGCTTACCCGCTGCAGAGCATCGAGTCAATTCTGAGCCGCGTAGAGGATACGGTGTACATCAGCAGCATCGATTTAAAGCAAGCATTTTGGCAGATAGAGCTGGAGCCTGAAAGTCGGACGTACACAGCATTCACGGTGCCGGGCAGACCACTCTATCAATTTAAATCGATGCCCTTCGGGTTGTGCAATGCAGCCCAACGGCTGTGTCGGTTGATGGATCGAGTAATTCCACGACTCCGAAGCCATGTCTTTGTATACTTAGACGATCTACTAGTTATTTCCCGGACGTTTGAGGAGCATATACACCTGTTAGAGGAAGTGGCCAAGGAGGCAAACCTGACAATTGGAAGAAAAAAATCTAAATTCGGCTATAAATATTTAAAGTATTTAGGGTACATCGTAGGCGACGGCGCACTTAGGACAGATCCGGAGAAAGTACAGGAGATCACCCAAATACCAATGCCAAGGAACGTGAGACAAATCCGGAGATTTTTGGGGACAGCTGGCTGGTATCGGCGGTTTATCCGAAATTTCTCGGCACTCTCGGCTCCTCTGACAGACTGTCTGAAAGGAAAAGGGCAATTTAAGCTGACGGAGGAGGCAGGAAAATCGTTCGAGGAGCTCAAAAAAGCACTTACCAGTGCCCCCGTGCTACATCACCCAGACTTTAAGAAGAACTTCTTCATCCAGTGTGATGCGAGCCACGTGGGGATTGGAGCAGTTCTCTTCCAGAGGGATGATGAAGGAGCAGAGCACCCGATCGCATTCTTTTCGGCGAAGCTAAGAGGGGCACAGCTCAACTATAGCGTGCCAGAGAAGGAGTGTCTGGCGGCGGTAAGAGCCATAGAGAAGTTCCGTGCATACGTAGAACTGATGCCATTCACGGTGATAACAGATCACGCGAGTTTGCAGTGGCTCATGCGATTCAAAGCACTGGATGGGAGGCTAGCCAGGCGGTCGTTGGCTCTCCAGGCTTATGACTTCGAAATCGAGCACCGCAAAGGAAAGGAAAATATCGTCGCCGATATGCTGTCACGTCCCTTTGACGTGGACGCTATCGACTTCCTGGAGTTCGACACCACAGCCTTCGAGGATGAAGAATACCGAAGAAAAATTGAGTAGGTCCAGAGCGATGAGGATGAGTTCCCAGACCTGAAGGTGGAGGAAGGACTGCTGTTTAAGCGCACACAATTTGGCCGGCCGGAATTAGAGGAGTTTTCGTGGAGGCTATGGATCCCGGAAGCCCTGACGAGCACACTGATCCAACAGGCTCACGACAGCGATGTGGCAATGCATGGAGGAATCGCGAGGACACTGGGACGGCTGCGACAGTTCTATTATTGGCCCCGGATGACCGTGCAGGTGAAGGCATATGTGGCTGATTGTAACACCTGCAAAGAAACAAAACATTCAACACAGGTTCACCGTCCACTCATGGGGGCCGAAACCAGAACCGAGAGGCCGATTCAAAAACTGTACCTGGATTTCCTGGGTCCATATCCGAGGACTCGAAGTGGCAATGTGGTCATACTAATAGTCCTCGATCTCATGTCCAGATATGTCTGGTTGAAGGCTTTGCCTAAGGCGACGTCTTCGGCCGTGATCCGATTCTTGCACGCCGAGGTCTTCGCACAGTTTGGTGTGCCTGACTTCCCTTCCCCTTCCGTTTTCCTGACTGTTTTCGGTGCCTGAAATAGCATAACGCACCTGAGGTCGGGGAACTATGCACCGCAGGCGAACGCGGCCGAACGAGTGAACCAGACTGTAATGGCAGCAATAAGGACACGCTAGTGAGGATCACACGCGCTGGGACGAGAAGCTGACGGAGATCCAGGGTGTGGCTAGGAGCGCTATACACACGGGTATCGGAACGTCGCCATACTTTGTGTTGTTTGGGCAGCACATGTTTACTAGCGGCCGAGATTATAAATTGGCACGCAGACTGGGCGCCCTAAATTATGCACAAATGTCACCCTTGGCGAGGAGTGACAGGATGGAGATAGTCCGAGATGAGGTCCGAGGAAACTCTCATGAAGCCTACAACAGAGCGAAGAACAGGTATAATCGAAAAGCTCGAGAAATTAGGTACTCACCGGGTCAGGAGATATATAAGCGGAATTTCGTGTTGAGCAAATTTAAAAACAACATCAACGCGAAGTTCAGCCCAAAATACGTCAAGTGCCGAAGGAGGAAGAAAAAAAAAGAAGTTTCCGGTGGAGAATGGTGGAGGCCGCACGTGCCCTGAAACAAAAAAAGGAAACAAAATTGGTGATCGTGGAGACGACGATCCCAACAAGACATCAGCGGCAGGCATCAACATCAGCAGAAGCGGCGGACATCAGCAGCAGCATCCCGGTACTGGCCAGGCCGGAAAACTGGTGCGAGAACCGTCAGCGGAGCACCGGCTGGAGACACGTTTCTGTCCCCACAGAAAGGTTGCCTGCCGGCGACCCTTGCGACGAAGGCGCTATCCGTTGGTAAGGTTAAAGTGGCATGGTCCGTCTGCCGCATACGGGAGCGAAATCTGCCGTTAAAGTGCTTCAGGTGCCTTGAGATCGGCCACGTTGCACTTAATTTCAAAAGCTCTGTAGACAGAAGCGGTTGGTGCTTCCGCTGTGGGTCTGAGGAGCACAAGATAAGCGACTGCCACAATGAGGCAAAATGCTGCCTTTGTGTCGGAAAGGGCAAGCCCCACTCACACGTAGCTGGTAGCCACAGGTGCCCCATGGCACCCAAAGAGAAGTTAAAGTTAAAACGCTGGACATGGTTAGGTTTTACCAAATAAACCTAAACCATTGCGAGGCTGCCACAGATCTGCTCTCTCAGTCGGTGCGTGAAATGAGATCGGACGTTGCAATAATTAGCGAACCATACATTTCCCCCGAGGATGGATTCTGGGTCCAAAGCTCCTCAGGAAAAGCAGCAATATGGGCTTGCGGTAAGCCTCCTCTGCGGCCCTCAGTGTGCGCTGAGTTCCGACATTTCGTCAGGGCAAAACTGGGGAACTTATGGATTTACAGCTGCTATCTCCCCCCATGCTTGAGCCGTCATAGCTTCGCTGCGACGATGGACGAATTGGCCGACGACGCCAGGCACCTCAAACCAAATGTGATTGCTGGCGACTGCAATGCTTGGGCCCAGGAGTGGGGCAGTGACATCTCCAGAAGCAGCAGCTCGGACGCCATATACAAGGGACACGCACTGCTTGAGGCCTTCGCCTCGTAGCATTGTTGAATCAGGGGACCGCGAATACCTTCAACAGGGGTGGCTCTGGGTCAGTCATCGACCTTACATTCGCCTCTAGCAGCCTTTCCCCTCTGTCCACCTGGCGCCTGGGGAACCACTATACGGCCAGCGACCACGAGGCAGTGGTGTTCTCGATAGGCGGAGAAGGTGGTTGCAGACTGACCAGGGCAACGCAGACAAGCCGGAGAGCAGCCTACAATCCCGAATCAATGCGGATTCCAAGGTTCTTGGAGGCGCTGAGGAATATGGAGGTCGGAGGCTCAGCTCAACAGATGGTCAACCAGCTTCTGGAGTCCCTACGGCTCGCATGCTATGCCAGTATGAGTCGCAAGAGGCCATTCAAGGGTAAGCAATCGCCGACCTATTGGTGGAATGACGAGATCCAGGAGGCCAGACGCACTTGCCTGTCAGCTAGAAGGCGATATCAACGGGCTCGCAGAAGGAGTAGCACTAGCTGGCCAAGGCAACAGGCGGAGTACTGCGGAGCTAGAAAAGCCCTAAAGAACGCCATCAAGGAGAGCAAGAGGGAGTGCTTCCTGCAGCTTTGCGACTCAGCCGAGAAGGATCCGTGGGGACGTGCCTACAAGACGGTAATGAAGCGAATTCATGGCAGCAACGCGGGGTCGCCGTCTGACCCAGACCAGTTGCGGACGATTGTTAAGGCATTGTTCCCATCCGGGGCTCACGGTCTTGCCATCAGTGCCGTCGCACACCAGCCTGCATACTCGGTCGAACCGGTCACGGAGGACGAAATCGTCGCCCTGGCCCAAAGCTTAAAGGCCAAGAAGGCTCCAGGCCCTGATGGAATCCCCAACCGTGCGGTAAAACTGGCAATGGCATACAACCCGCACGAGTTTGCTAAGGCATTCACGCAGTGCCTGCGGGAAGGACTATTTCCGCCGCAGTGGAAGTTGCAACACCTGGTGCTCTTGCCAAAGCCAGGAAAGCCGCCGGACGATCCCTCCTCGTTTCGACCGATTTGCTTAATCGACTCGCTGGGGAAGACTCTGGAACAGATAATCCGTAGAAGACTAGACAACGCCGTCGAGGATGCTGGGGGACTTTCACCAAACCAATACGGCTTCAGGAGTGGGAGGTCAACGGTGGACGCCATAGGCAGGGTAGTTGACATAGCCTCCAAGGCAGTTGAGGGAACTCGATGGAAGGGCGGCAAGAAGGAATACTGCCTGATTGTCACCCTAGACATCAGGAACGCCTTCAATACGGTGAAGTGGGAGTGCATCCTAGTCTCACTTAACCGGCGCGGTGTACCCCAATACCTTCAGGCAATAGTAAGGAGCTACTTCGCGGGGAGACTGCTGGAGTATAATACGGAGGCCGGCGCGCAGACTCACGGCATAACGGCAGGCGTTCCCCAAGGATCAGTGATGGGTCCCCTATTATGGAACATTGCCTACGATGGAGTCATGAGATTAGCTCTTCCAGGCGGATGTCAGCTAACCTGCTACGCAGATGATGTCGCCCTGACGGTGGTGGCCAAGCACCTGGACGTCGTCGAAGCAAATTGTGACACCGCAATCCAGCTGATTGCAGACTGGCTCCGCTCTGCGGGACTAGAGATAGCCGCTCATAAAACCGAGGCAGTATTGGTGAGCACCCGTTCGACTGTGGAGACCGCTCACATCAGGGTTGGCGACCAGAGACTATCGTCGAAACGAGCCATTCGGTATCTGGGCGTGATGATCGACACCAGGCTCAGTTTCCGTGAACACCTAAGCTACGTCCAGGAGAAAGCGGCAAACACGAGTCGGGCGCTGTTCCGAATACTGCTGAACACCCGTGGCCCGAAGCAGGAGAGGAGGATTCTGCTGACCAGTGTAGTCCGCTCAGCCATGACCTACGCAGCAGACGTATGGGCGGATGGAATTAAAGTTGCCAGCTACGCTAGGGGCGTAAAAGCCACTCATCGCCTCTGCGCGCTCCGGATCTGCTGCGGCTTTCGGACCATATCCGACGACGCTGCCCTAGTCCTGGCGGGTGTCCTTCCAATTGACCTTCTGGTGCTTGAGGAGAGGGCCGTGGCCGAGGCCATCCGGGCCGGCGCGGCAAGGAGAGACGCGCGCAAGCAGGCCCGTGAAGGAAGCCTCAGAGCATGGCAAAGCCGCTGGGACGGCTCTGATAAAGGACGGTGGACACACCGCCTGATTCCGGATGTCCGATATTGGATCGGCAGGCGTCACGGTGTGGTCAATTTCCATTCCACACAGCTTCTGAGCGGACACGGCTGCTTCAGCCATTACCTTTGGAGGTTCGGCCACGAGGACTCGCCGAACTGCTCGTGGTGCGGCGACGCCACTGAAGACGCTGAGCACATCATTTTTCAATGTGGGCGCTTCTCACTTATTAGGGAGGAGTTGTGGCGAGCCGCCGGCGGGCAGCTAACGCCGAACAACCTGATCGAGAAGATTGTGGAAGACCCCATGGTATGGTCGGCCTGGAGCAACTTTGCAGCCGGCGCCATGAAGGAGCTGCGTAGGTGCGAGCGCCGAAGGAACGAGAGTGGCTAGGAGGAACCATAGTCCCTGCGAAGCAATGCTTTGCGGCCGTCCCGCAAAAACCCGGAACTTCCTGCCGGTCTCTCCAACTCAATACAGCTCCCTGTCTAGCTTTAGTTAAGTCCCAGGCTTATAAAATTTAATAAAATTAAGAGTTAATACGCACACACACGCACACGCAAAAAGATGATGGCGCGCATGAAGGAGCTGCAACTGGAGGTAAGGTCCCAGCTAAAGGCGCCAGCGGGAGGAAAGGTAGCGATGGGTGAATGTCAATGCCACTGCCACACCGCAGAACCTACCCCCAGGCTAGTTAACCCCCACCCAGGCGATGCGAAGACCACATCGACAAAGGAGACGCAGACGACGCCAGGAGTTCGCAGGAAGGGGACAACACCCAGTACGAAGGAGGAAAGCGCACGCGTAAGCCCCGGACAGCGCAAAACAACGGTGCCAACCGGCAAGATGCGACAAAGAAGCCGACGACCAGCACGCAAAACACTGACCCCGCGCAGAAGTGGAACGAGGTCAGAGGGCGACGGGCGAAGCGCAAGCCGACAGCCCGGCCGGACGCGGTACTGGTGAAGTGCACCGAGGGAAAGTCATATGCCGACATCCTGAAGGTGGTGAAGGCAGCGCCAGCGCTCCAGGCCCTGAAGAGCAAGGTCCAGGCCATAAGGAAGACTGCCTCGGGCGAGCTGCTCCTCAGGATGCAACAACCATCTGACCCTGCCACACAGGAACTGCAGAAGGCAATACAGGCAGCGATAGGAGAGATGGCAGCTGTAAAGGCCATTCAGGAGACAGTCGCGGGCGAAGTGCTCGACATAGATGAGCTCACGACAGGCGATGAGGAATTGGAAGCAATTACAGCAGCGACCGACCTGGACTTGACACAAGCAACAAAGCCGAGGATGCGGAAAGCGTATGGTGCCACGCAGGTGGCTACACTAAACCTCCAGCCCGCCCTTGCACAGAAGCTCCTGGAGCTTGGCAAGGTGCGAATCGGCTGGGTGGTGTGCCGCATGCGACGACGGATCGCGCCAACACGCTGCTTCAAGTGTATGGCCTACGGCCACACGGCAGCGAGATGCAGAAGCCAACGTACAGTGGCGAAGGTTCCCTGCTTCAGTTGTGGCGTAGAGGGGCATGTACAAAACAAATGCACCAACCCCCCAAAGTGCCTACTGTGCGTGGGCAACAACGGAGACGCTCGCTCAACAGCCCACTCGGTCCTCAGCCGCAGCTGTCCCGAGTATAAGAAAGCCCTTTCCCAGCTGCTAGATGGTTAAGCTACTTCAGCTGAACCTCAACCACTGCCAAGCTGCCCAGGACTTGCTAACGCAAACGGTGCTGGAGCAGCAGATCGATGTAGCGCCCCTCAGTGAGCCCTATAAGGAAAGAAGCGAAGCGATCTGGCACCAAAGCACAGACGGCGGTGCGGCAATCTGGAGCTGTGGCCCCCACCCAGGCCAGCTCACACATAGAGCGGCTAAGGTGGGTGCGAGAGCCAAACATAATGGCACGTACCTATATAGCTGCTACATAGCCCCCGATTCACACAGACCGAATACGAGGCGGTCATCAGGGACATAGCCAACGACGCCAAGGACAGATCCCCGGTCATAATAGCGGGCGATTTCAACGCCTGGGCTACGACCTGGGGCAGTGCCAGGAACACGCCCCGAGGGACAGCGCTATTGGAGGAATTTGCGAGCCTGAACGTCTGTCTCCTGAACGCAGGAAGCACCCCGACATACAGCAAAGCAGGCCGAGTGTCTATCATAGACCTCACCTTTGCAAGCCCGGAGATCGCTCGCCACGCAAAGTGGCAAGTCCTGAGCACGTACACGCACAGCGACCACCTGGCTGTGATGACGGACACAGCCGCCATCAGGAATGCAAGAAGGGGGCAACGAGCGCAATTGACTGGCTACAAAGAAGCAACGCTGGATACAGACGCGCTTCTAACAGCAGCAGAGAACCTAGCTGCCGCCGGGGACGCCGAAACAAGCGCGAGATCCATCTCCAGGACCGTCGTAGCGGCATGTGAGGCAGCTATGCAGCGAAGGAAGCTAGGAGGAAGTAGACACCGCCCAGTACCATGGTGGAACGAGCACATCGCCCAAGCAAGGAGGGAGTGCTGCGCAGCGCGACGCGCGTAGCAGCGATCCAGAGGTACACCACAGTTTGGGATCAAAGGGGCGGCATTCAAGGCAAATCGGAGAGCCCTTAGAGACGCCATTAGAAGCAGCAAGGCCAAATGCTTCCAGCAGCTCTGTGAGGCGGCAGATGCAGAACCCTTCGGAGGGGCATACAAGCTGGTCATGGGAAAGCTCTGTAGGCAACCCACCCCCAAGTGCCCTGTCCTGCTGAGGGAAATAGTCTGCGCACTCTTCCCCCGGCAACCACCACTCCAGGAGGCAGACAGCGTCGAGGATCAGGCACAGGTGGCCACCAGCACCTTCTCGGTGAAGGAGGTGCAGGTGGTCACTGCCAAACTGAAGAACGGCAAGGCGGCAGGACCCGACGGAATCCCCAACGCGGCCCTGAAATGCTTGGTCAGTGCCCACCCAGAGGTATTCGCACGGATGTACAACCAGTGCATTCAGGAGCGGTACGTACCACTAGCATGGAAACGCCAGAGACTTGCCCTGGTACCCAAGCCAGGCAAGGACCCAAGCGACCCATCGGCATACCGACCACTATGCATGCTAGATGGTGTGGGCAAGATCTTCGAGAGGCTGGTATGCAACCGACTTGAGGCCGAGCTGACGCAACGGAATGGCCTCTCCACCCTCCAGTTCGGATTCAGGAAGCAGAGGAGCACCATCGACGCCATCCAGATGGTTACGAGCTTGGCCAGAGAAGCCATTGCAGAAACGCGATGGGCAGGAGGCTCGAAGGAGTACTGCCTAGTGTGCACGCTAGACGTGCGGAACGCATTCATCTCGGCCAGCTGGAAGAGCATCCTCGATGCACTGGCGAGGAGAGGCACACCCCAATACCTCATCCGGACGCTCCGAAGTTATTTCACGGACCGCGTATTGCTGTACGACACGGAGGATGGAGCGAAGCAGCACATAATCACCGGTGGCGTTCCACAGGGTTCGGTCCTAGGGCCGATCCTGTGGAATGCGATGTACGACGACATCCTGCGTCTGGAACTACCGGAAGGCTGCACGCTAGTGGGCTTTGCGGACGACATCGCGCTAGTGACGGTAGCAAAGCACATTAGCGGAGCAGAGCAGAGATGCAACGCAGCAGTGGGAAAAATAACATCATGGCTCACAGCGAACGGACTGTCCCTAGCGGAGAAGAAAACGGAGGCTGTGCTCATAAGTAGCAGAAAGGTGGTCGAACAGGCGTGCGTGATGGTTGGCAGCACTGCCTTCAGGACCAAGCCCGCCCTAAAATATTTAGGGGTAGTACTCGACCAGCGACTTACATTCAAGGCGCACCTGGAGTACGCAAGCGCGAAGGCAGCCACAGCAACAGCGGCCATCAGTAGGATGATGGCCAATACTGGAGGGCCAAGACAACGCAGCAGACAGCTCATCGCCGGAGTTGTCACCTCCATAATCCTATATGGATCGGTTGTGTGGGCACCAGCAATGAGGGTGCCGTCATACAGCAGGGACAGCAGAGGCGCATACAGACGCTGCGCCCTCAGGGTTGCATGCTGCTTCCGGACGGTGTCAGAGGACGCCGCACTTGTGGTGGCAGGCATGGTCCCGCTGGACCTCCTGGCGGACGAGCGGCAGAGCGGCATGGCAGTCAGTAGCGAACGCCGCGAGGGCACTATAGCACGCTGGCAACGGCGATGGGACCAAGCCGAGAATGGAAGATGGACGAGACGGCTAATCCCCCAGCTGATACCATGCATGCAGCGGAAGAGAGGCTAGATTGACCACTACCTCGGACAACTGCTAACGGGGCATGGCTGCTTCAAGAAATACCTATACCGCTTCAAGCACGCCGATGACCCGTACTGCAGCTACTGCGGGCCAGGAGTAGATGAAGACGCGGAGCACGTCTTCTTTTCCTGTCCCCGCTTTCGTCGGGAACGAGAGATGCTAGGAGAGGCGAGCCTAGGAGTAAGCGTAGACACCCTCACCGAGCGGATGGTAGCCGACGAGCAGACGTGGCACGCGGCTGCCAATATGGCAGCAAGCGTCATAAGGGAGCTGCGTAGGCTGGAGCGATGCCGAACCAACTAGAGCCATAGAAGACACCAAGCTCCGCACCGCGAAGTAATGCCTAGCGGCAGTCCCGCGGGAGCGGACCTACCCTCAACATTCCCATTCCAACAACCCATCCCCCCCGCACCACCCACTATTGTTAATATTGTTTTCCAAATAAAAAAAAAAAAAAAAAAACACGCACACGCACACACACGCACACTAGAGAGATTGAGTTTGAGTTTCCAAGTGCGGTCGTGTTTGCAAGCGAGCTCCGAGCTTTCTACAAACAAAATCCGTATCACGCCTGGAATCAAAACAGAAGACGGTTCAAGTCAGGCTTTAAGCGTCCCGTACTCACTGCGCATGGTGGCTGGCGGCGGAGACTTCTCAGTTGGTTGCAGGGGCAAACGCAGACGAGCAGATAGGCCAGGGGGGGTGATCGTTGGTTTTGGCGCATTTCTCTATCCATCGTGTTGGTGGTAGGAAAAATAAAAACAACTTTCACTCAAATCGCTTCACTTGCCTCGATTTATATTCACGGATCAGCTGATCGAGCAGAGGTGCTTACAGCACGGAGTTGCCGGACAGCGTAGGACAGTCATAGGGTTGCCAGGCCAACCAGTTTGAAAGTTGAGCGCCAACCGGAAAATCGCGCGGGCCCCAAATTTTAAATTTTAAATTTTAAATTTCAAATTTCAAAATCGAGTATTTGGCAATTACAAACAGGAAGAATGGAGGAGGAGGAAAAGCGGGTCTTTGAGAGGAGAACTAGCCTGCAGCGTTCCCCACCACAGTGGCAGACGCCCCGAGGCATTTGGCCCAGGGAGCAGGCAGTTGAGAAGCCGGCCCAGCTAAGCCTTGGTACCGGAACTCCACTTAAGGCGCCCCTTAGAGTGCTGCCAGCACTGACTGTGTCTGCACCAGCAGAAGTCCCTGTCAATCCCTTTGACTTCAGCAGTGCTTCCACAGACAAAAGCGGTACAGGACCAAAGACCGACGGAGATCTGCGGGCGATCCTGGCTTCGCTGCTAGAAAAGTCGACGGAATTGTCGAAGATGCTGAGGGACGCCCGTTATCTCAACAAGGAGATGAAAGAGTTGGCGCAGAACGTGGTGAGGATGCAAAAGTCCGCGCTTCACAGCTTCGACGCAAGGTTTCAGAGGAAGGAGAGGGTGGAGCGGCGTGATCAGAGACGCAGTGCTCCCCTCAACACCATGCGCCGAAAAGGAAGCTGGACAAGCCGACGAGGAGCTCGCCGAAGCGGAGAAACAATATGAACGGCCATCCCACGTTGCAGTCCCACGAACAACCGGCAAGGAAGACCGAATCAGCTGCACCTACCGAAGGTGAATGGGAGAAGGTGAAGAGCAGAGCGCACGCCCGGAAGCCAAGGCCCCGTCCGGAAAGGGGAAATGACTTACGCGGAGATCCTTAGCCTCGTCACCCGCAACCAGAGCGAGAAGATGAAGAAGGTCGGCGAGAGTGTGAGCAGAGTGAAGCGAACAGCCAAAGGTGCTCTTTGGAGCTCAAAGACGCCTCGAAGGAGACCGCGCAGCTGCTTCGCGAGGACATAGGCACTGTCAAGGAGGCAAGGCGGAGACGCGAGCACTCACCCAGCAGACGAGGCTAGAGATGCTCGACTTGGATGAGATGGCTACCTCGGAGGACGTGAGGAAGGCCTTCAGCGAGCAAATGGGGATTACACTCGATGTGGACGCCATTAAGAGTTTGCGCCCAGGCTTTGGTGGTACCCAGCGGGCTATTATTTGCCTGCCGGCGACCCTTGCGACGAAGGCGCTATCCGTTGGTAAGGTTAAAGTGGCATGGTCCGTCTGCCGCATACGGGGGCGAAATCTGCCGTTAAAGTGCTTCAGGTGCCTTGAGATCGGCCACGTTGCACTTAATTGCAAAAGCTCTGTAGACAGAAGCGGTTGGTGCTTCCGCTGTGGGTCTGAGGAGCCCAAGATAAGCGACTGCCACAATGAGGCAAAATGCTTCCTTTGTGTCGGAAAGGGCAAGCCCCACTCACACGTAGCTGGTAGCCACAGGTGCCCCATGGCACCCAAAGAGAAGTTAAAGTTAAAACGCTGGACATGGTTAGGTTTTACCAAATAAACCTAAACCATTGCGAGGCTGCCACAGATCTGCTCTCTCAGTCGGTGCGTGAAATGAGATCGGACGTTGCAATAATTAGCGAACCATACATTTCCCCCGAGGATGGATTCTGGGTCCAAAGCTCCTCAGGAAAAGCAGCAATATGGGCTTGCGGTCAGCCTCCTCTGCGGCCCTCAGTGTGCGCTGAGTTCCGACATTTCGTCGGGGCAAAACTGGGGAACTTATGGATTTACAGCTGCTATCTCCCCCCAAGCTTGAGCCGTCATAGCTTCGCTGCGGCGATGGACGAATTGGCCGACGACGCCAGGCACCACAAACCAAATGTGATTGCTGGCGACTTCAATGCTTGGGCCCAGGAGTGGGGCAGTGACATCTCCAGAAGCAGCAGCTCGGACGCCATATACAAGGGACGCACTGCTTGAGGCCTTCGCTGCATTGTTGAATCAGGGGACCGCGAATAACTTCAACGACCTTACATTCGCCTCTAGCAGCCTTTCCCCTCTGTCCACCTGGCGCCTGGGGAACTACTATACGGCCAGCGACCACGAGGCAGTGGTGTTCTCGATAGGCGGAGAAGGTGGTTGCAGACTGACCAGGGCAACGCAGACAAGCCGGAGAGCAGCCTACAATCCCGAATCAATGCGGATTCCAAGGTTCTTGGAGGCGCTGAGGAATATGGAGGTCGGAGGCTCAGCTCAACAGATGGTCAACCAGCTTCTGGAGTCCCTACTGCTCGCATGCGATGCCAGTATGAGTCGCAAGAGGCCATTCAAGGGTAAGCAATCGCCGACCTATTGGTGGAATGACGAGATCCAGGAGGCCAGACGCACTTGCCTGTCAGCTAGAAGGCGATATCAACGGGCTCGCAGAAGGAGTAGCACTAGCTGGCCAAGGCTACAGGCGGAGTACTGCGGAGCTAGAAAAGCCCTAAAGAACGCCATCAAGGAGAGCAAGAGGGAGTGCTTCCTGCAGCTTTGCGACTCAGCCGAGAAGGATCCGTGGGGACGTGACTACAAGACGGTAATGAAGCGAATTCATGGCAGCAACGCGGGGTCGCCGTCTGACCCAGACCAGTTGCGGACGATTGTTGAGGCATTGTTCCCATCCGGGGCTCACGGTCTTGCCATCAGTGCCGTCGCACACCAGCCTGCATACTCGGTCGAACCGGTCACGGAGGACGAAATCGTCGCCCTGGCCCAAAGCTTAAAGGCCAAGAAGGCTCCAGGCCCTGATGGAATCCCCAACCGTGCGGTAAAACTGGCAATGGCATACAACCCGCACGAGTTTGCTAAGGCATTCACGCAGTGCCTGCGGGAAGGACTATTTCCGCCGCAGTGGAAGTTGCAACACCTGGTGCTCTTGCCAAAGCCAGGAAAGCCGCCGGACGATCCCTCCTCGTTTCGACCGATTTGCTTAATCGACTCGCTGGGGAAGACTCTGGAACAGATAATCCGTAGAAGACTAGACAACGCCGTCGAGGATGCTGGGGGACTTTCACCAAACCAATACGGCTTCAGAAGTGGGAGGTCAACGGTGGAAGCCATAGGCAGGGGAGGTGACATAGCCTCCCAGGCAGTGGAGGGAACTCGATGGAAGGGCGGCAAGAAGGAATACTGCCTGATTGTCACCCTAGACATCAGGAACGCCTTCAATACGGTGAAGTGGGAGTGCATCCTGGACTCACTTAACCGGCGCGGTGTACCCCAATACCTTCAGGCAATCGTAAGGAGCTACTTCGAGGGGAGACTGCTGGAGTATAATACGGAGGCCGGCGCGCAGACTCACGGCATAACGGCAGGCGTTCCCCAAGGATCAGTTGAGGTTCCCCTATTATGGAACATTGCCTACGATGGAGTCATTAGATTAGCTCTTCCAGGCGGATGTCAGCTAACCTGCTACGCAGATGATGTCGCCCTGACGGTGGTGGCCAAGCACCTGGACGTCGTCGAAGCAAATTGTGACACCGCAATCCAGCTGATTGCAGACTGGCTCCGCTCTGCGGGACTAGAGATAGCCGCTCATAAAACCGAGGCAGTATTGGTGAGCACCCGTTCGACTGTGGAGACCGCTCACATCAGGGTTGGCGACCAGAGACTATCGTCGAAACGAGCCCTTCGGTATCTGGGCGTGATGATCGACACCAGGCTCAGTTTCCGTGAACACCTAAGCTACGTCCAGGAGAAAGCGGCAAACACGAGTCGGGCGCTGTTCCGAATACTGCTCCGAAGCAGGAGAGGAGGATTCTGCTGACGTATGGGCGGATGGAATTAAAGTTGCCAGCTACGCTAGGGGCGTAAAAGCCACTCATCGCCTCTGCGCGCTCCGGATCTGCTGCGGCTTTCGGACCATATCCGACGACGCTGCCCTAGTCCTGGCGGGTGTCCTTCCAATTGACCTTCTGGTGCTTGAGGAGAGGGCCGTGGCCGAAGCCATCCGGGCCGGCGCGGCAAGGAGAGGCGCGCGCAAGCAGGCCCGTGAAGGAAGCCTCAGAGCATGGCAAAGCCGCTGGGACGGCTCTGATAAAGGACGGTGGACACACCGCCTGATTCCGGATGTCCGATATTGGATCGGCAGGCGACACGGTGTGGTCAATTTCCATTCAACACAGCTTCTGAGCGGACACGGCTGCTTCAGCCATTACCTTTGGAGGTTCGGCCACGAGGACTCGCCGAACTGCTCGTGGTGCGGCGACGCCACTGAAGACGCTGAGAACATCATTTTTCAATGTGTGCGCTTCTCACTTATTAGGGAGGAGTTGTGGCGAGCCGCCGGCGGGCAGCTCACGCCGAACAACCTGATCGAGACGATTGTGGAAGACCCCATGGTATGGTCGGCCTGGAGCAACTTTTAAGCCGGCGCCATGAAGGAGCTGCGTAGGTGCGAGAGTCGAAGGAACGAGAGTGGCTAGGAGGAACCATGGTCCCTGCGAAGCAATGCTTTGCGGCCGTCCCGAAGAGACCCGGAACTTCCTGCCGGTCTCTCCAACTCAATACAGCTCCCTGTCTAGCTTTAGTTAAGTCCCAGGCTTATAAAATTTAATAAAATTAAGAGTTAATACAGAATAAAAAAAAAAAACACACGCACGCTATGCTCTATGTTTGTGGCACTTGTAGAAAAGCTTTCATTAGTTCTGGCCGGCCAAGTTTTCGGTCCTAGATTGTAGGCACTACCCTTTCGGAGGATGTAATGCACTTGAGCAGATGTTTCGTGCCCCCATGTCGCTTCGGATCTCCAAGGGTATCGAAAGCTTCGACTCCTGGGGCTGTTCGTGGAAAATGTTGCCTAGACGACAGTTTACTTTTTTTTTCGGTCAAGTTTCAACGGCAAACTTAATATTTAGTGCCATTTGCTTGCTCTGACAGTTTCCAGAAGTCAAATCCCTCTTGTTGTTGGTCAGTGGCACTGGTTCTTGCTTTGCAGACCCCACCGCCCCCTTGGGGCGAGGAGAAAAGTGCATTGAAATCTTTGTGGAAGTAACTTGAGTAAGCCAACTTGCACACAACAAAGGCGAACGAACACAACAACAGACCAGCGGACAGCACAACAAATGGTTTTTATCGCTTTTTGCACTACAGTTGTAGTTGTAGTTGTTGTTTGTGCTGGTTATTTGTCCAACTTTTTGTATATAATGCATGGAAAGTTGTTGGCTGGTTGGCTGCTGACAGGGCCAAAAGGACCAATAACAACAATGTTTGCGGTTAAACAAGTTTTCATGTTTTATTTGGCATAATCAAAATGCTATTTAAGCATTTCTTTTCAGGGTTTTCCCACGCTCTACGACACACTCGTCTCTCCAGGCCCTTGTGCTGCCTTACCTCATATTTAACATACCTTTTGTGCTCCCAACAGTTTTCTCGCTCTCTCAGAAAAGCTTTAAGTATTAAAAAAACATTGCAATTATGCTCCGCGGGAGGGGAGACACGGAGAACAAGAAAAACTAAACACAACAATGTAAAGGAGACGCGATATTTGTTAGAGCGGGACAACCATGGTTGTGCGTGTGTGCGTGCGTGCGTGTGTGTGTGTGAGTGCTGTGCCATTGTTTGTGTACGTGTCAAAGCATACGCGTTGTGCAAAGTGCGCTAAATTAAGCTGTCATTAAGGACTTAATTAAAGTCTTTTGTTGAAAGTTGACATTGTGTGAAAGAAACGTTTGCGAAAACAAACGACAATGACAACGTTTCCGCTCCTGCTGCTGATGCTGCACTTGAAAGGCTATCCTATACCAACCAAAAAAAATACAAAAATAAACTAAAACATCAAAGCAACTACAAAAGCAGAGACAACACGAGAGCATGTGGGCCAGTGTGTGTGTTGGAGTGGAGTATGAGCCAGGGTTAATTTTCCCAAAGGTAAGGCACGCAAAACAAAATAGCAAAACAAATATTATCTCTTGCTGTGTGACAAAAACAGATCCTGGGTTAGAGGTGAGCAAAAGCCCTACCTACATATGTCTTACCTTTCATTCGATATACCGAAAATTTGGGAGTGTGTGTGTGTGGGCTCAACATGTGTCAAAATTTTCAACAGTATCATGGAACGAGAAACAAACACGCTGCAAGTGCTTGATTCTGGGGACAGGGGTGGTGTCGAGGGGGTCGGACTGCTGTGAAAACTCATTAGCAGGCAAACACAGTGAAAGAAAGGGAGAGAGAGGGGCTAGAGACAGACAACAGACAACAGACAATGGCAAGTAGAGAAGAGACTCAGGTTTCGCACACAAGACCCCGACCTGCCTCCCGCCCCCTCCAGCAACCATTGACAATTGCAAATATCCCGGTTGGGCTGGGAGAGAGAGACGAAAGAAGAGAGCACATTTCGAATGGAAACATAACCGACTTGCTTTTTAATTAAATATTTTGGTATTCTGCCACAAGCGCAGACACGGAAACAGACGACAGTGTCTGCAGCAAACACCCAAGCCAAGTCCCAAGTGCACCCAGAGACTGTCAAACTGGGTTTAATTGCCGCCCAGGGGGAAGAAATGTCTGTCTGCGCACTTACCTGGCTGCGAGCCTTGCTTAGCTAAGCAAATGTTTGGCCATTTCCAAAATTGTCAACAACAGAAGCCGTCGGCGGGCTGGGCCCTTGTCGGTGGCAAAACTAATAAACATCACAATTTCAGAACAGAAACAAAAAATTTAAAAAAAAACACCGGCAGCACCACATAACTTAACTTTTTGCTGAATACGCTCCCGATAAATACTTTCGATTGAACGCGTTATGGTTTTCTACTTCGCACTAGCGCATTTCTCACTGTTAAATGTGATCTCGCTTAACATAACTGCGTTGGTTCGCTGTAATTTCCGAAGTGGAAAGCTAAGCAAATGTTTGGCCATTTCCAAAATTGTCAACAACAGAAGCCGTCGGCTGGGCCCTTGATGGCGGCAAAACTAATAAACATCACATTTTCAGCCCAACAACAAAAAATTGAAATAATTCGGTAAACGCAAAACACCGGCAGGACCACATAACTGAACTTTTTGCTGAATACGCTCCCGATAAATGCTTTCGATCGGCTTTTGAACGCGTTAGGGTTTTTTAACTTCGCGCTAGCGCATTTCTCACTGTTAAATGTGATCTCGCTTAACATGACGGCGTTGGTTCGCTGTAATTTTTGGTACAAAACGAAGCAACAGACCACTGTTAAAGTACAGGTTTACCGCGTCGTCTTCTTTTGCTTTATATCCGCTCTTTTTTTGTTAAATTGAAATCTAATTCGTGGACACGGTACTCCCAAAAATTCATTTTGTTAATAAAAGTTCAACAGTTCTCAATCGCTCATTGGTGTGTGTCCAATATTCAATTCACATTTCATCAAACGAAACTCAAGTGTGTATCTCTGGCATTGTTGGTGCCATGTAACATAGCGGTACACACGAATAGGCGATGGTACTTGCAAATCTGACCTGCCACAGACCCTCAGTCTCTCGCAGAACAATACGTGGAGTAATATGTGCAGATTAATCATTAATTAAACAAAGTTTGGGAACACCTATTTTATTGCAATTTTAATAAACCATTGTCTCGGCGCGGCTCTTGTTTACCGTTTCGCTTGTATCGCTCTCCCGCTCCCACATACGGCAAAGAAGCGTGAGTTGAGAAATTCTCTCTCGTTTTGTTTTGGGAGTCTTCTTTCTCCTTTTTCCCTGCGTGGGCATAAACCAGTTTCTGTTGCTGTTTCGCCTGAGCTTCATGAACATATTCGATCAATTGTCGATTCGAATTGAAAATTGAATACACACATCGCCCGCCGCGCGACAGACTGTAAAAATGCATTACATTGCATGTGAGAGAGTGCAGTGTACACATAATTAATCCCAACGAAATTCGCACACCTCTCACCCCTCTCGCCCGAAGCATGGCAGCCAGAAATTCGTTTTAAAATCCATTTGCGATCCCCCGCCAAAGCCGCCTGCCGCATCGGCAGTGAAATCAATTTCACCGAAATTGCCGCAAAAGTGTGTAAAAATAATACAACCTCAGTGTGTTAACAGTTATTCGCTTAAAAGCGCGAGTCGCTTTTTTCGGCCGCTCTCCTGCGCGCACTAACGGTAAAATCAACAAGCAGCCAGCCCTCCTTGCTCCCGCTCCCACCACCCAATAATCCAATTGAGGTTTTCCGGGTGGAGAGCCATGCTGCTGACCCCACTCCTGGCGGCACTGCTGACCAGCAGTGTGAGCGAGACGGCCGCCGACTACGAGAACACCTGGAATTTCTACTACGAGCGTCCCTGCTGCGCCGGCAACGATCAGCCGAACGGCCACGGGAAGTACAACAGAGGTAAACAATCGATCCCCCTCCTCATCACACCGAAGTACAGCTAACCTTTCATCTGATCTCAAGAGAATAGGGTGAAATATTCAAGGTTTCAGATGGCCTGGAGATGCCTATGGCCTGCGGCACTCCCCTCTCTGTGGGGCCGAAAAACATTCAATTCATGTACAGATACGGGCCGTTTTTTCAATTTTCGCCGGCAAAAACAATTTGTAACTTATTTGCCATAATATTCTCGCGCATGTTCTTTGTACTTTTTTTATTTATTGAATTTCTCTTCCATTCGATTGCAATACGCATGCAACTACTGTTTTTACATTTGTTGTCCCTTTGTTGTGTTTTTTTTTGCACTCGTATTATTCATAATTTGCATATTAATGCCTTTGATGTTGGATATTATTCGAATGGTTTGTGTCACTGCGAGTGGCTGGGCCTGCCATTGACATGCATATTTCGCATTTAAACAAATACCAATAATGTAATCATATTTTAAGCATATGTCTCCCCATAATCCCGCACAGATAAGTCCCTGCATGATATATGTATGTTAGTGTTGGGTCGTTCATGAACGAACGAACAAAAATGAACTATTCATGGAAGTGAACGAACTGAATAAGTTAATCTTATTCGTTCTTTTTCGTTCATCGTTCTTTTTTGTTCATCGTTCTTTTTTGTTTATCGTTCGTTTTCGTTCGTTTTTGTTCCTCATGTTCGCTATGTTTGAGCTGGTATGGCAGCTCTTTTTGTTTTGCTCATTTCGTTTTGTTCGCTATTTTTGAGTTGGTATGGCAGCTCTTTTCACATTTTGTTGTGGCGGACTCTGGCAAGAAAGTTGAAAAGAAATTTAAACTGTTTTGAAATGTCGCTTAAACGTAAATTTAGTGCTTTATGGAATCACTTCGATGCCATAGATGACAAAAAGGCATAGTGCAAGTACTGCAAGTCGGATTTGAGTATAGCCGGAGGTTCACAGAGCAATTTAACACGGCATTTGAAGTTGAGACACCCAGCTTCTCTCGATGAAATTGAACGACAAGGAAGTACTGAAGCCAGTTATTCTGCCGCCACAACATCGCAGCAAAAAATAACTGCATTTGTTCAGAAGCCACCGACAGCGCGTAAAAGTGAGCAATTAGACAAACAGTTAGTGCGAATGATTTCCAAAGGCCATCATGCTCTCCGGATCGTGGAGGAGCCGGATTTTAAGAAGCTGATAGAGGACGTTTCAAATTGCCCTGGATATAAGTTGCCCACACGTAAAACGCTGTCTAATGTGAAACTTCCAAATATACACAGTGAGTTAATTGCCAATGTGAAAGAGAAGATAGCATCTGCATCTGGAGTTTGTCTAACAACTGATGGATGGACATCGCTCACCAATGAGAATTACATAGCTGTAACCGCACACTTCATAGACAAGACGAATATGGAACTATCTTCGCATATGCTAGCTTGTGAAGCGTTCGGTGAGAGGCACACAAGCCTCAATCTTTGCTCTTTTCTTCAGAGTGTTGCAGCTGATTGGAAAATTTTAGATAAAATTACTGCAATTGCATCAGACAATTGGGAAATTGGCGCCATATTCCATGCTTTGCCCACACTTTGAACATCATTGTACAGAAAGCACTGGGACCAATTGACAGTCTAAGGGTCAAAGCAAAGGCAATTGTAGAATTTTTCAATCGCAGCTCATCCGGATTCAAGAAGCTCAAAGAAATTAATAGCCAATTAAATCTGCCCGCCCCCCCCCTTTAGCTGACACAAGATGTGCCTACACGTTGGAACTCAACATACAAAATGTTTCAGCGCTTGTCTATTTTAAAAGATGGAGTTATGGTGGTCATTTCCCTTCTACGCCCTGAACTAGTACTGACCCAGGCAGAATGGCAAATTATTGATGGTGTATTGCCAGTGCTGAAGCCATTTTCTGAAATAACAACTGAAATTTCAGCAGAGAAAAATGTCACCTTATCAAATGTTATTATAATGGCCACATTGCTGCATCAATCCATAGCCAAAGCTATTCCAAAAGATGATTTTCTACGGGCAGTCGTAGAAAAACTCAAAGAGCAGTTGACCGTACGTTTTGGCGATTTGGAAAATAATATTTTGTATGCAGAGAGCACCATACTAGACACAAGATTTAAAAAACGGGGTTTTAGGTCCGATGAATGCTATGAAAAAACAGTTGCAGCTCTACAATGTAAGATCGCTCAAACGGGATTGGTTTATAATGTTGCTGATGATCTGTCTTCACAAATCGAAACCGTCAAAACGTCGCCAACCAAAAGTGGCATTTGGTACGAGTATGACAAGCAGTATAACCAAATAACAAAGCCAAGCTGTAACACGGCTGCTGCCATTAGAGAGGTAGATAAATACCTAGCAGAAGAGAACATCAATAGAAAGCAGGACCCTTTGATCTGGTGGACGCAGCGAAAAAATGTATATCCACGACTATACGATATGCGTTGAAACGTCTTTGTTTGGTGGCCACGTCGGTGCCATGTGAGCGCTTATTTTCTGCAGCAGGAGAAATAGTCCGCAAAAGACGAACGCTTTTGACGCCCAATAAGGTTGAAAGCCTTATGTTTTTACATCATAATATGTGAAATACTTAAAAATTGTGTTATTTTATAGGTTTTAAAATTATAATGGACAACATAAGTAAAATTTATTATTGTTTTTCAGCCCCGACTTCTAAAACATAAAAAATGGAAAACGAGATACTTAATTGAAACTGTTGGTTGTGTCCTAACGATATCAAGTACTAAGTACGAATTAAAATAAATTTAAGAAGTTAAAACGTCAATGAATTGTAGTGCATTATTTACATATAAGCTTAAAACTAGATATGAGACTTTAAAATTGAACTAAGAACAAAAAGACCGATAAACAAAACAGGCCAAAGAACAAAAAAGAACGAACTAAAGGGACAATGAAAAAAAGAACGATGAACAAAAAAGAACGATGAACGAAAAAGAACGAATAAGATGAACAAAAAGGAACGAACTAAAAGAACGACTTAGTTCACTGCATAAAAATGAACGAACGATTTTATTCAGTAAATTGAACGATGTTTACCCAACACTAATGTATGTACCATTATTGACTCCTTGATGCTCTACCCAAATGAATATTAATAATTTTAAAGTCAAAATCCACCAAGCTTTGCTCTTCTCTAGATTGAAGCTTGGCCAGTTTATTGAGTCATTAAGTCATTAAAATTTATTCAGCCATGAGAAATCTAAAGCTGTTCTCTGGTCTCTGGTCTCTGGTCTCTGGTCTATTATTTTTTGTTATTGTGTCTGGTCTGTGGCCTGTTCTGAGGCAGAAACATGTTTGATTTTGCTTAATAATCTTTGTTAAAATGAATTTATCATTTTGAGGTTGTTTGATAGAAAACTTCCAGCCAGAGTTCAATGAATTCCGCATCAAAAACAAAAGAAACATAAAATTTGGGGAAAGAATGCTTAAAGAAGGAAAGGGAGGAGTCCCTGAGTGCCCGTCGAGTGTTTTGTGGGGGGGTCCAGGTATTATGTGGCAATTTTGTGTGGCAAACAAGTTCTTGTTGCATGGCCATCGGACCGACCATAGACCCGTAAACATTTTCTAATAGTTCACGTTTCAGAATGCTGGTCAGGGACGCCTCGCCTCGCTCCTTCTTGAGGCACTGTATGGGTGCAGCATAAAACTTCACGTGCCGACAACAACTTTGGTCCTTGCCGCATGTTGCACTGTAAACTCAATAGCTAAGCACTTGCCCCAAAGGAAACGTGCGGCGCATAGAGAAGCGCTCAAACGCTGTTCCCCCTTCCCTCCGCTGCATTAAATAACGCACATAAATTTCGTATTTATTCCCCAAAAAAAGAAATGCAATTAATTTCATTTAAATCCAAAGAAAAAAAACAAAATATAAATTTTCCAAATCTACTGTGGGGGATTTATGGTTGACATTTTAGAGTTGTTGTTTTTTTTTTTAGGTCATTTAATTTATGGGAGCTTGAGGATCATCTCCTGTGTATCTGGTGCAGTACTTCCTATCCTCCTGCGGCATCCCTTTCCCACACATCTCCCTCTCTCTCCCTTTCTCTCTCTCTCTCTCTCTCTCCCGCCACTTCATTTGTTGAGTCAGCGGCTTGACAGATGTTTCTTTTGCGGCCACTCCTCTTCCCACTTATTTTCGCTAGATTCTATTTTTATATGCCATTGTCTGTTGCGTTTGCTCTGCCTCTGTTTCTCCCCCTCCTTCCCCTTCTACTGGTGCTCGCTTCTTTTTCTTTTTCCGTTTCTTATCTCTTTCTTCATCTCCTTTCTCTGGCGTACAATGCTCGCTGGTCGCCGCCTGCTGTTTGGAATGATGTGTGAATGACTTCATTGCGAAGCACAGTCCAAGAATTGACTCGTTCGATCGGCAGGTAGACACAGAGCTGTCCAGTTCTGTTCAAACTGCAGGGAAAAAGAACTAACGCCGCTCCGAGATGGTTTAGCAGTCACTGGAAACAGTGCGTTGGCTTATCATTCATAAAACTATTGATATTAAAGGTTCAAGCAAACAAAAAAGGCACCCTTTTGGATACCCTTTTGTTCCGAAATATAGTTGAAAATGCACGGCTGTCATCAGTGTAAAACTGTAGTTTTACAAGCGGCGTGTTATCGTAGAGTTGTTGTTTTAATTGTAACTTTTCACTCTTTGGCCCGGCCGTCTTGCTCTTGTTCTTCACTGCAAGTGTTACTCGTCAGGCCAGCTGATCGATATATCAGCTGCCGACCAGTGCACTGCAGCGGAACCAATGAGCCACCGGCAGAGGGCGTGCTCATGCTGATCTAGGATTATCTACTCCTACATCTGCTACACCTACATGTAGCATAGATTATGTTCCCCCACCAGAGGCCGCCACTGTATTAAGGTGGCTACACAGTGCCAAAATTAAGTTTTTGGACACTGTACTATTGGTGATATGGGACGTACTAGGAGGCAGTCGTACTAAAGGTAGTGGAACCTAATAATAGTAACCACCACGGCGAGCCGATGCCTGTCGCAGGAGGCGACAAAACACGGCATCAAGGCCGAGACCAGTACAGCCTTGATTATAAAACTGGAAACACCGGCACGGAAAGACGTTTTTGGGCTGACGGCGTCAGTATTCTAGAACTTCAGTAAGCGGAGTGAAATCCTGCTGAAATAGCTTCTAGGCTAATGCTGAGGCCGCCCCCGTCCCGTTAAAAACTGGCAGTTCTCCTAGGTACGCTTCCTGATTCGTCGCCATTAAGTTGGTGGTGCAGGCTCGGTTGAGCAACGCTCCCGACTAGCGCGGATCCGGCTCTGAACTCTTGACCCCGTGAAGGCAAGAGTCAACCCTAGTATGGCCTCACTGCTTGCATAGACAACCATGGGATTAATAACGCGACTGCGCAAGCGAACAGGAACAACGACCCGGGAGTTGGGACCCATTAGAATGGAAACACCACAATCACAACCAAAAATTACAGAGGACGAAAACGCATTCACGAGGAGAGCAAGGATGGCAAGATCACCGGTGGAGGTGAGACCTGCGGGAGAAGCAGCAGTAGCAGTCCAGGAGCGGACTCAAAAAGATCGGAACAAAAAGGAGCTACAACAGAAGGAGCAGACCCAGATGGAGCAGACCCAGATAGGGCAGACCCAAACGGAGCAGACCCAGAAGGGGCAGAGCAGCACGGCGCTAAGCGATCTCGGGCAGGAAATTGCAAAGCTGGTGGAGATGCTGGAAGACGGGAAGAGGCGCTCTATCCACCAGCCGATGAGGGACTCCATTGAAAGCATCCGAGCGCTCTACGAGCTGGTGGCCATCCAGCTCCATGACGATAGGGCAAAGGCGGTGATCCGTACCCACCAGTCCTCCCAAACTTCGCCGTTGTTTAGGACAGCGGTGGAGGCAAAAAGGAAGCAGGAAAATGGGAAAGCACCGAAAAACAAGAGGAGCAAAGGGGTGGACACCCAGACGAAAACCTGCGCGGTTGGAGTGGATGCGAAAACTCCAACTCCAGGAGATAACGACACAGGGGAGACACCGACGGCGCCTCCGAACAGGGAGTGGAAGAAAGTTGAAAGAAGGCCGAGAGTAAGGAAGCCGAAGCCTTCATCATAGCGGCGAAAGACCCGAGCAGCTACGCAGAGATTCTGCGAAAGTTAAAAGGAGACGAGAAGCTACAAGGGCTAGGAGAGGCGGTGGCAAGAATCCGCCGCACCCAAAAGGGGGAACTCCTGCTCCAGCTCAGCAAATCAGGAGAGGAAACCTCGTCCTTCCAGAGTCTGGTCGGCGAGTCGCTAGGGGACGCAGCAGAGGTCCGCGCCCTCCAACAGCGAGTCATCGTTGAATGCAGCGACTTGGACGAGGTGACCACCAAGGAGGAGATAAGGGACGCCCTCATGTCCCAGGTCCAGTTGGCAAACGTGGCACTGGACGACATATCAATAAGGAGAGGGTACGGACAGACGCAGATTGCAACTGTCCGACTTCCGACAGAGGACGCCCGCAGGGCACTCTAAATAGGAGGACTGAAGGTCGGCTGGGTAAGAGGCAGACTTAGGGAAAGGGTCAGCGTCACCAAATGCTTCCGCTGCATGGAGTTCGGCCACATGGCCCGACAGTGTAGGAGCGATGTAGATCGTTCTAAGCTGTGCCGGAGATGCGGGAAGGAGGACCACCTTGCAAAAGACTGCGACAAGGACCCCCAGTGCATGTTCTGCAAGGGAAAGCAGGAAGATTGGAGGCATATCGCAGGAAGCGGCAGGTGCCCCCTCTTTAGACAGGCACTTGCAAAGAGGATAGGATGAGGTGCATGCAGCTGAACCTTAACCACTGCGAGGCGGCACAGGCACTACTGAGCCAAGACGCCAGGGAGAGGAAACCGGACGTGGTCATCGTATGCGAACCATACAAACCGGTGCCAGGCAGCGGTTGGGCACAAAGTAAGTGCAGGAAGGCCGCGTAAGCCAAAACCAACGGGGCCAAAGTGGAAGGATAGTCTACTGGACGTCGCAGCCTTCTCGGACTCCTTCAGGCAACACAAGTGGAACCTAGCTGGTATCTCAGCGGAGGAAGCGGCACGGGAACTGACGCAGAGGATAGCCGACGCATGCGACCAGTCCATGCCAAGGAGGAAGCCGTCTCTACGAGGAAGACCTTGCTACTGGTGGACGCAGGAAATAGGCGAGCTTAGAAGAGCTTGTCTCCGAGCGGGACGGCGTGCCCAAAGAGCGAGAGGCCGCTACGCCTTCGAAACCAGGCAAGAGGAATTTCGCACGGCAAAACACGGGCTGAAGGTGGCCATCAAGAAGAGTAAAAACGACTGCTTCCGCCACATATGCGACGAAGAGGAGGTAGACCCCTGGGGTACTGCTTATAAAGTAGTCACCAAAAGGATCAGAGGAATAAGCACTCCTACCCCGACGTGCCCGCAACTGCTGCATAGGATTGTGACAGCGCTGTTCCCCAGGCACCCGCAGAAGGTAGAAACTAACCTGGACCAGGAGGAACCACCATACGAGCCAGTATCTACACTGGAGGTCATAGAAGCAACCAGGAGAGTTGGCGACCGGAAGGCACCAGGGCCGGATGGAATACCCAACAAGGCCCTAAAGCTCGGGGTGGCCACCCGACCGGAACCCTTTGCGGAGACTTTCAACAGTTGCCTCAGGGAGGGAACATTCCCAAAACGATGGAAGAGGCAGCGTCTAATTCTGCTGCCCAAAGGCAACAAGCCAGCAGACGATCCATCGGCGTACAGACCAATCTGCCTGTTGGACACTGTGGGCAAGCTGCTTGAAAGAGTGCTGTAAAACAGGCTTCTAGAGTTCGTGGAGGAAACAGAAGCACTCTCAGAGGCGCAATATGGATTCCGGAAATCCCGCTCGAAGTGCACGCCATCATGGCGGTAGTTAGCATCGCAGCGAAGGCCATAGAAGGAACAAGATGGAGGCGGGGCACCAAGGAGTACTGTGCCATCGTGACGCTGGACATCCGAAACGCTTTCAACTCGGCCAACTGGTCAAGGATCGAGACGGCGTTGTACCGAATCGGGGTACCGGTATACCTTCTGAGGATGATCTCCAGTTACTTCTCGGACAGGGTGCTGGGCTACGAGACGGACCAAGGAGAGATAGCGTACGAGGTTACGGCAGGAGTCCTGCAATGATCAGTCTTGGGGCCGCTCCTGTGGAACCTCAGACTGCAGCTACCCGCAGGTTGCCAGCTAATCGGTTTCGCTGACGACCTGGCCCTAGTCGTTGTATCTAAGGAGGTCCAGAAAGTCGAATTGGTAGCCAATACAGCTATTGATCTAATTTCTGGATGGATGCGGGAAGCCGGTCTGGATCTGGCTGGCCACAAGACGGAAGCAGTCCTCATCACGAGCAGGAAGAAGACGGAGTATGCCACAGTGCGAGTAGGAGCAGACCTGATAAAATCGCAAGAATCCATCAAGTATTTGGGAATGATGTTGGACAACCGCCTAACCTTCCGCTCGCATGTGGAGTATGCTAGCCAGAAGGCAGCGAGGATGCAAGGAGCTCTCTCCCGCATGCTTCCAAATGTTGGTGGACCAAAGACTGGATGCCGAAGACTGATGGCAAGCGTAGTGTCCTCCATCCTTCTCTACGCAGCGCCAATCTAGGCGGCAGCGGTCATAAACAACCAAGGCCTGCGAAGGAAGTTAGCTGCTCCATACAGGCTAGCCGCGCTGAGGGTCATCTCGGCTTACAGGACTGTGTCCGAGGACGCAGCACTAGTCCTAGCGGGTATGATACCCGTGGACAAACTGGCCAGGGAGATGAAAATAGTGTACGAAAAGAGTACGGCGCAGGGAACCATAGGCGGCACGTCGGCCATCCGCAATACAGCGCGACAGGCCTCCATCGAAACATGGCAGGAGCGGTGGAATCAGAGCGTCAAAGGGAGGTGGACGCATAAACTGATCAGTAGCGCGAAGGAGTGGATCGGAAGGAGCAGAGGCAACGCGGACTACCACATAACGCAATTCCTAACCGCGCATGGGGGCTATCGTAGCTACCTATATAAGTACAAACACGATACCAGCCCATACTGCCCTACGTGCCCAACCGCAATCGAAGACCCGGAGCATGCCCTTTACGGCTGTAAGAGATACGCAGCATGGACGGAGAATATCCCCCCAGCAGAGTTGCTGGTTAGCTTTATGACAGCATCGGAGGATAACTATATATACGTGTAACGTCTCATCAAGCGCATCCAGGATGACCTGAGACGATGCGAGAAAGAGCGGCATGTAGCGGCCTAGAATAGGCCCCCTCCCCGCGAAGCAATACCTAACGGTGATCCCGCGGGGGGAAGAGTTGTGTAAGTGTGTGGGGTGGTTTTAGTACGTATGACTTGACTAGAGCAAGGAATCGTGCATGCCAATGGCACGGGTCATTGGTATCTCATGAAGATTTCCACTCCTCATGGCGCATCCATTAAAAAAAAAAAAAAACCTCCCAACAATGACGGGGGTGTGGCTTAATAACGCTGCTGTGTCAGTGGCACAGCGAGATAGTGGCAGGTGGCAACATCATTAAAAGTATGCTTAAAGAGCCACGAGTCTCTTGCCAAGTTTTAGTTGAGCTTCAAACGGAAGAAAAATCACGTTCCACTTTGGACTTTTCTCTCTCTCTCTCTCTCTCTCTCTCTCTCTATAGTTGCATGCAACTTTGTCCACTACTTGCCGCCGCAATCTTCGCCGAATGTTGCAAACACAAGTTATATAACATTCGATTCGATAAGAACCCGGGAGTCGGGGGTCGTCTGCTCCGCTTTTGCTGCTGATAAAAGAAGAGGAAGTCGCACTTATCGCGCGGGGTGGAGGGGGATTCGAGGGAAGGGAGGAAGCCGATAGAGAAAGTGTGGCAAAAGCAATTAGCAGGCAGAATGTGTGTGGCAGAATGCCATCAATCAACCGTAAATGCAGTTATGCCACAGATTTAGTCGTTTTCCCTGCACTAGTTCAATCACTTTGAAAATTGACACAAACAAACGCGACTAATGTTAATTTCCATTTATGCATCAATTTTAAGATGAAATTTAATTAAGTTTTCGTGCAACCTGTGTCTGCCACACACGCATGCACACACGCTCTCCCTCTGTGTGTCCCTAATTGACTAAAGTCTTAACTTAATTCTAAAGACCATAATTTGCATTCTTCCCTTTTGCCAACTGCAGACTCGGACCAAAAATGTGTCACATAGTGTGGCAACAGTTGCCGGAGCAAGTGGCTACCACTCGGTGCTACCTCTTGTCTTTGGGGGCACACAAGCGAAAAGACATGTCGTGTGCATGATAATGGCTCTGCATTTGTTGAACTGAAGCATTTATTATTATTTGTACGATTATTTATGCCACCAATCTGTTTGCTGTGGCTGTTTTTGGTTGGCAAACAAAATGAACTCTTGCCACAGCCACAGCCATGCCACTGCCACTGCTGCAATAAAGTAAACTAAATTGAGTTGAAAATATTTTGCCACACCAACTGGAGGCGCCTCCGCCTGCCACTGCAGTGAAAATTAAAGCCAACGAGCTAAAGCCAAAGCCCAAGCCTTGGGGCCAGTCATAGTACAGTGCTGACAATAAGTATATTTACCAGGCATATGCGCTGAAGAGACGACCCCTCGAACGGGGGGCTGGGAGGGGATGGGAATTGTTGTGTTGTGTGCAAATGAAATGGCAACCACTTTTGGGTGAGCTTTTGCCTCGTCTGTGGCGGCAGCAGCTTGGGGCACACAGGTGTAGACGTCTAGACGCACAGGCTTTTCGAGTGCTTAGAAGGTGTGTTGTCCGTGGTGGCAGGAAGGGGAAACCACAAGTTCCTATAATTAGCAGGAAGGGAGAGACGTGAAATGCTAGGGAAATTGTTGGCAGGATTTATTTACATATGATTTATTGCCCAAACCAAATATTTAAGGCAACATTTGCCAATAATTCACAAGAATTCCACATTGAAAATTCAAATAAACACAACAGCTGCATACCAAGTAAATTTGGAGTGTTTAAAACACCAACAGTTCCTGTAAAAACATTAATTAATCGAATTTGGAATGATAAGAGTATTTACTGATGCGGAAGTATATTCATTTTGTTTCTAATTCCCACCAATTCCCAATCTTGTTAGGCTTCCACGACGTGCAGACATATTTTGCTTAATAGAAAATTATTTATGTATTTAAATAAATATATATATTCCTAACGCGACAGTTATTCTACTTAATTTTAATGTTCACATAGTTGTGTGCTTTTAAACAGAATGATTGCCTTTTTCTAACATTTTTAGTATGACTAATATTTTTATTATTATGGCTAATATTTGTGTTATTAATACTAATACTAATTCTAATTTTATTATTTTTATTATTATTTGGTATTATTATTATTATTTTTTTTATTATTTTTTTTTAAATTATTTGTAATTATTTATTTGTTTTTGTTTTTATTTTATTTTTTTATTTTATTATTTATTTTTTTTATAATTTTTATCTTTTTAATTATTTATTTGTTCTTATTTAATTTAATTTTTTTTATTTTATTGTTATTTTTTTTATTTAGTTTAATTTTTTTTTATTTTATTATTATTTTTTTTTTTAAGAGTTTGTCAAGTGTTTTTCTAATCCCTAAATTGCGTTGCTCTACTAATATTTTTAATATTGAAAGGTAACTCGTTCCATAACCGAATATAATTTGTAAAAAATTGTTTAAAGAAAAAAACGAAGATTTATACAAAAGCAAACGAAAGGAAATTTAAAGGATAAATGTTTCATGTGGCAGCAGCGAGGAACTGCAGCCTGCAGGCACACATTTGATGCCCCTTCTGCAATACCGAGCCTCATTTGATGCCACATTTACATAGACTCGTTTGTGTGGCTCTCTTTATCCTCTGATGGCCCCTCGTTTGATGCCACACAGAAACCCTTCGAGTTGCTGTCATCTTTTGGGGCCAAAATGGTTGCTGACATTTCAAAGGTGATAATGTCAGGCCAAGGGACCCTGGCCTGTCCCTGTGCCTGTGCCTGCACCTGACGGCCGGTTTCTGCCCCTGGGGGCACAGTCCACCCATTGGTTTGAGGGGGTGGCAGGACATTAAATTTACAATATGTTCATTGCAATTCGGGCAAAACCCAGCAGCTCCCACTGCTCCCACTGTCTCTCCTTTTGATTTGTTAATAACGTTTTTCTTTTGGGGAAAATGTCATTTTCTCCCCTGAAGAAATTGATTTGATGGCCCCCGCGGAGGGGGTTGGGGGCATGGTTGCCTCTGCTCGTAAAACGCATATTTATGAAGAGCATAAAAATTATTGACATGAGATATGAGATATGGGATATGCGGAGAGTCGTCTCGAGTCGCGAGTATCGAGGTTTGAGAGTCATAAATGCTTATACGCCCATAAGCACTCTCCCCACAAAAAGAAAAAAACAGCAGAAAAAAACAGAAAAGTGAAATATAAAATTTGGCGTATTTTATTTTTATTTTTTATTTTTTTTTTGCGCAAAGACAGCTCGTAAATGGAATTTGATTTTGATTGGACTCTGGATTAAAACCAAATAAAGTTGAGGACTTTGACGGGTAAATGGGGAAATTTTGAAAGGATTTTATCAGGCGCTTTTTCCTCTCTGGGAGGAGCTTTCTTAAAAGCTTGTGTCTTTGAACAGAAGGACCCTGGCATAATAGGGAGATATTCCTTAAGGAACAGGAACAATGTATCGTTTGAAAACCTATTCAGAAATTACGATTAGGTCCTAGGTGTCCAAGGAGTCTCAAAATCAATGAAAAACAATTAATTTGCAAATATATATACATATATCTAGATCGAAAGGCACTTGGATTACGTCCATAGAGCGATTGAGGGCCATTTTGAAAGGCAGGAATTACGCTAAGGATGCCAGAAGGTAGATTGTTCCTTAATTCCTAGCCATGGAATGTATGTCTGTTTGTGGAACGTTAAAGAGTTGAAAACACATTCAATCCTGATGTAATCTTGGAACCCTCTCGGCTCTGCCCTTTCCCCGGAATCTTTGGACACATAAAATACCCCGAGAAGCGTATCCTTGGGGGCCATCAATTTTATGTTAATATTTAGCATATTTTTATGGGCTTAATCCAGTCATGAAATTGTGGCAATATGTTTTTACTGGCTGCCGATGACAATTGGCAGTGGCAATGGCCCGAACGACTCCATAAGCCAGGGCACGGATTGAACTCCCCATCGTCCCAAGGACCTACATATGGCCCCCTATAAATGCCCCGAATTGACTTGTGGATTACCGAAGTCTGAATCCCAAATTGCGGGCAATTATTTTGCGGGGCTCCAAAAGCATATAACAGCGGATATTCCATATAGTTTATGGTGTTGTTTTTGTCTGTGTGTGTGTTTCGTCCTTAAAGATGGCCCTCCTTTAAATCTGCCACAAAAGTTTGGGCCAAAAACCAGCCGGTGAGGAGTGGAAATGGAAAACTTCGACGGGCATTTTTCAGTAGAATAAAAATATGTACAAAAGCATTTCAAGCGTGCACAAGTCGACTTCCTGTTTGGCAAGGACATGCACAACCATGCACATACACGCACGAGGACTTGTTCCGGCGACTGTACTTCTATTGTAGTTGTTCCCTTTCCCTGCCCGGCCGCCCTGCCGCCTTTTCTCTGTTTATGCCACACACACACGAAAATATTCACTGGAAATTCGGAAATCAAAAATAGCTACAGTTCTGTTTCCCGGGCTGCCTGCGGACGGGTTTTCGGGTTGGGTTGGGGCTTTCCTTTCGGTATTTACATATTCCATTGTCGAGAGCGGAGGAGCAGCATGAGAATGAGTGCATAAATCGGATGAGTGGAGCCTCGGTGGTCTCTGGCTCTTTTGTGACCTCTCCTGTCATACTTTTGGCCATTGTCCGGCGGAGAATGTGTGCGCTTTGTTGTAGGAGGTCATCCATATTCCTTCCACAGACATTTGACACTTCACCCGAAGACATCTCATCTCATCTCGCGCAAATATTGAATTTACTTGACGAAAATGTTTTCCAATTTTTCTCATCCCCCCTCTCTCTCTCTCTCTCTCTCTATTGCAGATCATGTAAGGGAGTTCACATGCGGCAGACTGTACTATCGCACATTTCACATGAATGAGGATCGGGATTCGCTTTATGTGGGCGCCATGTAAGTATTTTTCTATAAATTCCATTGGAAATTACAGAGTACGTTTTTGTGGAATTTAAGGCTAAATAGTTGAATTTTCATATTATCGATTATTTATCGATCTTTTTTGTGATTTAGAGCTAAAATTGTTATTGAAGTTCTTTAATTTGATCAACTTTGATCGATTTCTTGAGTTATTATGGTATGGTGAAATGGTACTGTATCAAAACCACTCAAAATATGCTCCAGTCATCGAAATTAAGTAACAAAATCGTGAAAAACAATCGGTAAATGCATATTTTACGATTTTTGGGATATAAAAACTACATAAAATCCTCTCGATGGTTCAAACTCCGTTTTACAGCACAGAAACGCACTGTATTCCCAAAAACAATCGATAAACCTATCGGCACATTGATGGTTTTTCCGATTATGGAAAGCACCGATGGGGGGGAAGCTTTTCCAGCTCTAAATTAACAATTTTTTCTCATTTTTCTCATATTTATGTTCATATTTTTGTCCATTTCCAGGGATCGCGTATTCCGTTTGAACTTGCAGAACATCTCCTCGTCCTACTGCGATGTGAGTACCAACTTTTGTGCTTTCCTTTTGCAGACGAATAATCACAAATCTATTGTGACAGTCGGTTGGAGCGTGGTGGGGGGTGGGGGGTGGTGCGGGGGGGGGGGGGGGGGGTTAAAACCAGAATCGGGGCAAGGTTTTAGGCAAAAACCACAACAACACGGGTTTCGGTCTGCGCCTTAGCGGCAGCTCTTGTTAAAAATTTATTATACGCCACTCTACGCCAGCCCTGTATCTGTGCGTTTACCTCTGAATAAAGCCGCTAAGCTTCCGTTTCGGGTGCCTTTCGTGGCCATAAAGCGTCACATCTAAGCGCTGTCAACACAATGCACAGGCTTAGCAGCCTTTTAGGCGCACTTGGAGCCCGGACATCCTCACAAATCTTCGATTCCCCCAGCGCCACAACCAGCATGTTTATTTTAGTTACAACCCAAAAAAAGGGACCAAAACACAAATTTAATATGAACTCTTGTCCATGGCTTATGTGCCTCTCAGGGTCCTCCCTGTCCTCCCTGTCGCTGGTGTATTCCCAGGTTTCTGCACAGATTTATGCGTCAAAATCTAAGAGCTGCAGAGAGAGAACTTGCCACAACATTTTCCGTGGCAATTCGATTAAAGGAAGTGGCAAACGCTCGCGTATGTTCCGGTTTTTCGGGCTGTTTATGAATTTATGGCTTGAAGAAGTTTGTTTTATGAGCCTGCGACGGGACACACCTGACTGGGATGCTCCATTTCGTAATCGTAAAACTCTAAGAGGTTTTATATTCCAGGAGGAGGAGGAGAGTCCTGCGGATACGTCAATATATTTTATGCAGTGCGAATACCCTTCGCCCTGGGCATCATTTGGTCGTTGTTTTGGCCTATACGCGAGGGCTCTCCTGTTGCTGCTTTAGACTCCAGCTCCTGCTCCTGTGCCCGTGCCGGCACCTGTTCCTCCTCCCCAGCCATGGCTCCATTGGTGGTGCTGCCTCTCTCCTGCTTTATGCGCCAAATTCAAATTCAACTAAATAATACATGATTTTGGTTTTATATGAACGCTCTGTTGCGACTGCCTGCCTCTTAAGGGGGGTGGCGACTTGCTTTGGCGGTGGGAGGCTCTGGGAGGCTGGTGCGTGAAAATATTTCGTGAGTGTGTACTGTGGCGGCGGGGTAGAGGGTGGGGGGAAACATTACGTGATTTATACATAAATTTAGTTGAAAGCATTAGTAAAGGTGCCACGGACTGGTGCTAGTTGTAGTTTATGCCATATGTGGCACGGCAATATACCTTGTAGATATTTTTTCATTCATTTGGAGAAAAAATTGAATTTTTGAATTGATTGAACGTGAGCTCTTAACTAATGGTTAATGTCCTTCGGTTGAGCAACATTTCTGTGGTCCTAGAACTGGCTGATCATCTATATTTATCTCTATATATCTCTATTACAGCGCGACGTGATCAATCTGGAGCCCACACGCGATGATGAGGTCAGCTGTGTCTCCAAGGGCAAGAGTCAGGTGTGTATTTACTTTTAGATACTAAGATTTTCCCTTTAAAGTCCCTTACGGAAGCTAAAAACGAGTGTAATTTCATTAGCTTTAAGTTTGGGGAGTAGTAAAGAAGAGATGTTCTATGTTCTCTTCGGAGATATGCTGATATTTGCCCAAGAAGTGTTTTACAGCTTTATATCGTATCGTATCCTATGGTATATTGAAGTCCTCTGCGCTTAAATTGTATCAAAGTTCCATTATAAATAGTTAGACCATCTTATGGTGCCTTTTCGTGTTATCAAAATGGATACCGGCCTTGAATATTCTTGAGTTATCAACTATCTTTAGAGTTATCTAAATGGTTATCGGTCATAGAACCCAATTTTATGTGCAATTGAATAAAGGCCACTGCCAGAGGAATATCCAGTACAAAATGACTATCTATTCAAATAAATATTATATTTCAATCAATAATCGGCTAAGAAGTGTGCCAGTAGTCGATAACAGTCGCCCTTCCCCCACGATAGTTCTGAGCAAAAAATCTATTGAGATGCATTAGAGAAATCACATACTCGTGCGGAGGTATGTTGCAGTAACTCGATTTTCTCGTTCGAACCCAAGGGAGGAATCCCATCGACTTGCAACGTGGGGGCGGACTCTGCTGCTGCTGTTGCAACTCGTTTATAATGTGACAGCAAATCCTTTCATTTGGCAGTGCCAGGAGTGCCAGCAGCAGCAGCAGCAAGTTGCATGCAACGCACACACACACACACACATGGGGATCCTGCTTAAGTCATCATAAAGCTGCTCTGCTCTGCTCGCTCTCTACCTCTCTGTGTGGCAGTAATTTCTGCAGGGATGCCACTTGCCATTGTTGCCGCTGCTGGCTGCCCCTTGTGCCTCTTCTGGCTCCTCTGGTGTCCCCATTCGGGTTGCATTGTTGCCAATTGATTTAGCTTCGGCAGCGACGCGAGCTATTGCAATTTGTGCTCCGTTCTTGCCACAAAATTCGCTGCACTCACGCACGGGGCTGCAACAATTTTGACATTGCTGCGATTGTGTGCCAAAATAGATGATGCCACGGCACAATAAATTGAAAATCCTCCCCCAAAACCCCCCACATCCACCCACATCCCCCCCCCCCACAACATTGTCAATTCCTTTGAGGGGATATCTCTACAGGTTTACTCCTTCCCCTGCCCCTGTCGCTATATCCTTCCACGAGTTACTATAATCGATATCTTTTTGGATTTGCAGGTTTTCGATTGCAAAAATCACGTGCGCGTAATACAGTCGATGGAGCACGGCGATAGGCTCTATGTGTGCGGCACCAATGCCCACAATCCCAAGGATTACGTTATCTATGTAAGTTGCACACACACACACACACACAGACACACACGCAGTCAACCGCGAATTTTTCGAGTGCGGACGCGCCAAACAGCTGCTCTGCAAGACACAGACAAATCGCGAAAGATACCTGGAAAAAAAAATACCCGAAATTAGCTCAAGCTCTTGCTGACACCGCGTGCTCACCTGGGAGGATCGAGTCTCACCCCGACTGGCTTCTGATCCGGGCTGCGCGTTGCACTTCCACGGTCACCCAAAGGGGCAGGGGCGCTGGGGCCCACCGTGAGTGCTTTGGACGGCGCTTTTCACTCGTCACTTGGAGATTCCCACCTTTTTTCATCCTTTCTCTCCTTTGGGCTGGTTCTCCCGTTCTTCTTCTTCACTCCAGGCCTCGCAGCTGATCGACTGGGGTACCAGGGCTGGATAGTGCAGGCCACTAACCAGCTGATCGACTGCAGTGCGGTGAAGGGGCACTAGGTGCCAAAGCATCCAGCCCTCGACAGAGCCCGCTGCGGAAGATAACTGCGCCCACAGCAGCTAGCTTCTGTCAGCGACCGCACCTGAGGGAAGGTACTGCCTAACTCCTAGGCGGGATCACTTGCAAACCGCACACACACCTACACATAAGTTCCATCCCAAATTCACACGCGTGGAGGAATCCCGTGGCCGGGGCGCGGACCCTGGAGGCCCTGAGAGATGTTCCCCCGAATCCTGCTTCGCCGGTGGCACACTTGGCCGACGAAGCAAAATTCGCTACACGCCAAGGAGCAATGGCTTTCCAAAAAGCCTCAAAGGTGGCCCGAACACCGCCACAAGCAGCTTTAGCACCGCCAATGAAGCAGAGCTCGTTGCACAGCTTTGCCAGTGGGGCTACGCAGGACGGCGGCAAGGGCACTGATACTCTGAAGAGGCCGAGGGACCCCCCTACACCATCGAGTAGCGGGAGAAAAACCCCCCCAAGCGAAGCAGGAACTGCTTACAGGACATAGACGAGATTGGCGCAATCCTGGACGACCTACTCCACCAGATGAACGAGAAGGGCCAGAGGTCGATCAACATGGCCATCAAGAAGATGGTAGCACGCATGAAGGAGTTGCAAGTGGAAGTCAAATCCCATCTGCAGGCGCCAGAGGATAAAAGGGCAGCGCCAGGAGGATGCCAGTGCCATGATCACACTGCAGGCCCAACTGGCCCCCTACCCAGGATGACCAAGCCCAGTGCGACTAAGGCGACGCAAACGGCATCAGGAGCCCACAAGAGCGAGGCAACATTCCGAACTGAGGAGAAGAGCGCGCGCGGAAGGCCCAGGCAAGGACACCAAGCTGACGCCACTCGACAAGAGGAAACCAAGATGCAGTGCGGCAAGGCGGAAGACACCAACCCTACACAGAAGTGGAGTGAGGTGAGAGGCAGGCGTGCGAAACGCAAGCAGACAGGCCGACCAGACGCAGTGCTGGTCAAATGCACCGAGAAGGCATCATACGCCGACATCCTCAAACTGGTGAAGGCAGCACCAACACTCCAGAGCCTCAAAAACAAGGTTCAGGGCATCAGGAAGACAGCCTCGGGCGAGCTGCTTCTAAGGATGCAACAATCCTCAGACCCCGCCACCCAGGAGCTGCAGATGGCCATCCAGGCAGCGCTTGGGGACAAGGCAGCCGTGAAGGCCATGCAGGAGACAGTCGCGGTTGAGGTACTCAACATAGACGAGCTCACGACAGGCGACGAGGTATGTGAGGCCATAGCTGCAGCGATCGACGGCGACTTAACACAAGGAGCAGTGCCGTACATGCGGAAAGCATATGGCGCAACGCAGGTAGCTACGCTGAACCTTCAGCCCGCACTCGCAAAGAAGCTCCTGGAGCTCGGAAAAGTTCGAATCGGCTGGGTTGTCTGTCGCGTGCGGCAACGGATTGCGCCAACCCGCTGCTTCAAGTGCATGGCCTATGGACACACTGCAGCCAGGTGCAGATCCAAGCGGCCTGTGGCAAGCAATGCATGCTACAAATGTGGTGGGGAGGGGCACAAGCACAACCAGTGCAACAACCCGCCAATGTGCATACTATGCGCTGGCAAGCCAGGAGACGTCCGCTCAGCAGCCCACTCGGCCCTCAGTCGCAGCTGCCCTGACGCTAAGATGGCACTAGCAAAACTGGTTGATGGTTAAGCTCCTGCAGCTCAACCTAAACCACTGCCGAGCTGCTCAGGATCTGTTGGCGCAAACAGTCCTGGAGCAGAAGATCGACATAGCGCTACTCAGCGAGCCGTACGGCAAAAAACACGAAGGAGTCTGGCAGCAAAGCTCAGACGGAGGAGCAGCAATCTGGAGCTGTGGCCCACAACCAGGCCAGCTTACCCACAGAGCATCCAGAGTGGGATATGTGAGAGCTAAGCACAGCGGCACTTTTGTCTACAGCTGCTACATAGCACCGAGGTTCACGCAGCAGGAGTATGAGGCGATCATCAGCAACATCGCTAACGACGCACGAGGCAAATCGCCGGTCCTGATAGCGGGCGACTTTAACGCCTGGGCCACGACTTGGGGCAGCGCCATGAACACACCCCGTGGGACATCGCTCCTGGACGAGTTCGCAAGCCTGAACGTCTGTCTCCTCAACACAGGAACCACACCAACGTTCAGCAAAGCAGGGCGGGAGTCTATTATAGACCTCACCTTTGCAAGCCCAGAGCTCGCACGCCACGCGAAGTGGCAAGTGCTGAGTGCTTACACCCATAGTGACCACTTAGCCGTAATGACGGAAACCTTTGCACCCAGGAACACAACAAGGATACAGCGGGCGCTCCAGGCCGGGTACAAGGAGGAAAGCCTGAGCAGAGCCGCGCTCCTCTCGGCAGCAGAAAACCTAAGCGCCGCCGGGGATGCTGAAGCATCCGCGCTTGCCGTTTACAGGACCGTCAAAGCGGCCTGTGATGCAGCCATGAAAAAAAGAAAGATCGGAGGAAGCAGGCACCGGCCAGTACCGTGGTGGAATGAGCACATTGCCAAGGCCAGGAGGGAGTGCTGCGCAGCTCGGCGTGCCTACCAGCGAGCAAGAGGCTCCGCCCAATTTGGCAGAAATGGCGCGGCATTCAAGGCCAAAAGAAAAGAGCTGAAGGAGGCCATCAGAAGCAGCAAACTCAAATGCTTCAAGGAGCTCTGCGATGCAGCCGATGCGGAACCTTTTGGTGGAGCATACAAACTAGTCATGGGGAGATTAAACAGACAGCCTATGCCCAAGGATCCGGTGCATATGAGAAAGATAGTCGGCACCCTATTCCCTGGACAACCACCCTTACAAGAGGAAGCTAGGCTAGAAGGAGCTAGCCTGAGGGACACCACCACCATCATCACTGCCAGAGAAGTACTGGAGGCCACGGGTAAGCTGAAGATCGGGAAAGCGGCAGGTCCAGATGGAGTCCCTAATGCAGCACTAAAATGCATAATTAGAGCCCATCCGGAAGCATTCGCCACAATGTACACCCAGTGCCTAACGGAGCGGACAGTCCCACGAGCATGGAAACGGCAAAGGCTGGTTCTGATACCCAAGCCAGGCAAAGAGCTCAACGACCCATCGTCATACCGGCCGCTGTGTATGCTGGATACCATGGGCAAGATTTTCGAGAGGATGGTATGTAACCGACTGGAGGCGGAACTGGCTGAGCGTCGCGGACTTTCCGACCTCCAATTCGGGTTCCGCAAGCAGAGGAGCACCACTGACGCCATCGAGATGGTGACAAACCTTGCCAGGGAAGCCATGGCAGGAACGCGATGGGCTGGAGGCGACAAAAAGTACTGCCTAGTATGTACACTAGACGTACGAAACGCCTTCAACTCTGCCAGCTGGAAGAGCATCCTAGAGGCCCTGACCAGGAGGGGTATATCTGAGCAAATCACACGGACTCTGCGAAGCTATTTCACGGACCGCGTCCTGATCTACGACACGGAAGAAGGAGCAGAACATCACCAAATCACCGGAGGCGTCCCACAGGGCTCGGTCCTAGGGCCGATACTGTGGAACGTGATGTATGACGATATCCTGCGGCTTACATTACCGGAAGGGTGCACCCTGGTGGGCTTCGCCGACGACATAGCACTGGTGACAGTGTCGAAACACGTAAGAGACGTAGAGGAGAAAACCAACGTAGCAGTCGGGATGATAGTGGCCTGGCTCGCAGCCAACGGGCTAGCATTGGCGGAGAAGAAGACGGAGGCTGTGCTAATGAGCAGCAGAAAAAAGGTCGAGCAGGCATGCGTGAGAGTCGGTAGCACGATCATCAGGACCAAGCCTGCGCTAAAGTACCTAGGGGTAATGATGGACCAGAGGCTAAACTTCAAGGCCCACCTGGAATACGCCAGCGCAAAAGCGACTGCAGCTACGGCGGCCATAAGCAGGATGATGGCCAATACAGGGGGACCACGGCAGCGTAGCAGGCAGCTCATCGCTGGGGTGGTCACCTCCATAATCTTATATGGATCAGCAGTGTGGGCACCAGCAATGATGGTTTCCACATACAGCAGAGACTGCAGAAGCGCATACCGACGCTGTGCCCTGAGGGTTACATGCTGCTTCCGGACGGTGTCTGAAGACGCCGCACTTATTGTGGCAGGGATGGGCCCACTGGATCTCCTGGCAGCTGAGCGGCAGAGCGGAGTGGAGGTAGCCAGCGAGCGGCGAGAGCGCACTATAGCCCAGTGGCAACGGCGCTGGGACCAAGCGGCAAAAGGGAGGTGGACCAGACGTCTCCTTCCCCAGCTTAGCCCATGGCTGCGAAGAAGGCACGGCCAAATGGACCATTATTTGGGCCAACTGCTGACGGGGCATGGCTGCTTCAAGCAGAACCTGCATCGCTTTAGGCATGCTGACGACCCGTATTGCAGCTGCTGCGGGCCTGGAGTCGACGAGGATGCAGAGCACGTCTTCTTTGTATGCCCCCGCTTCTCGCAAGAACGAACGAGGCTAGGGGAGACGCTTGCAGAAGTAAGTGTGGACACCCTCACCGACCAGATGCTAGCCGATGAGCAATCTTGGAACGCGGTCGCCTACATGGCAGCAAGCGTGATCAAGGAGCTGCGCAGGCTGGAGCGAAGCCGGACAAACTAAGCCAGAAGGATGACCCCACAGCCCGCACCGCGAAGTAATGCCTAGCGGCAGTCCCGCGGGAGCGGACCCAATAAAAAAAAAAAAAAAAAAAAAAAAAAAAACACACGCAGTCAATGGCTGGATGGATGGATAGAAGAAGCCCAAAGCCAAGAGCAATTCCCTACCCATTCATGAGCTATGAGTGGAAGCCGTTGACTGAATGGGCAAAGATTGCCACCGATAGTTGACTTTAGATGGCAATCAACAGTTGCTCCTCCAGCAGAGCAATCTGCGATAGAGTGCAGCTCCCATTCAGGCATAGATTAAGTCTCTATCTAATCCAAAGGCCATCTTCTGCACACACACTTTCACTTATTTCCTTTCTTTACACATGTATGTATATCTGCCCCGCAGTCAAATTTAACTCATTTGCCGCGCTCGGAGTATGTGATTGGCGTGGGTCTGGGCATTGCCAAGTGTCCCTACGATCCGTTGGACAACTCAACGGCCATTTATGTGGAGAACGGCAATCCTGGCGGTCTGACGGGTCTGGTAAGTGGGTGGATATTGTCTGAAAATCGAGAGTTGCATCCATCCATCTTTGTCTGCAGTACTCGGGCACCAACGCGGAGTTCACCAAAGCGGACACCGTCATCTTCCGCACAGACCTCTACAATACATCGGCCAAGCGATTGGAGTATAAGTTTAAGAGGACCTTGAAGTACGATTCCAAATGGCTGGACAGTAAGTATTTCACTAATCACTCCTTTTTTTTAGAGACCCTATTATTATTTTTTTTTTTTTTTGTTTTAAATCATCTCAAGGATGATCGGAATTTTGATCGTAGCACTGTAGCCACATTGATCAGATACTGGTGATGTAGTTTGGCGAGTTTGACAGGTCGGTATTTAAAAAAAAAATAGAAAAATTAATTAACTGTTTTAGAAAATAAACTGAAATTACTTTATAACATGATGAAAAAAAAAGGGGTCAAAAGTTTAAGTCAGCAGTTTTGATGAAGATTGCCCGCTCTCTGAGATGTAGCGGCTCTTTTTTGATTAATAATTGATGTAAATTGTTATAATATTTAAAGATTTTGAATTTCCTTCTGAGCCCGGCAAATCTTTGGCAATCGAAGATCAGGTGTTCGGCATATTCAGTTACATTGCACGTTTCGCAGATATTTGAGTCAATTGCTTTGATTCTGTGTAGGAAGACTTTGTCGTATGTGTGTCCCGTCATAAGTCTGTTAATGGTCTTGATGCTTTTAGCATTCCATTTAAGAGAAAAATGCCAGGGTTTACTGGGTATGTCTGGAAATATGTCTATGAGGCTGGATCCCTTCTTCCTACACTTCGTCCTGTAGTCCTCATTCCATTTGTATACTAAAAAGTTCCTAATTTCTCTTTGAGCCACCTTGTAGCTGTATTTTATATTTATTGTAAACCCGTCACTTGTAGCATCCTTTGCTGCTATGTCAGTCTTTTCGTTGATGGCCACACCCTTCTGACCAGGGACCCATAGAATGTCAAGTTTCTGAATGTCTGATTGGTTAATTATATTGTGAATATCATTCACTAGGTATGAGTTGTATTCTTATTTTTAATTAAATTAATAGCTCCTAATCCATCACTTAAAATCACAGCCTTTTTGTAATTATATTTAAGACATAGTTCGCAGGCCTTTTTAAGGCCTACGAGTTCGGCACCTACTGAGGATAATCTGTTTTTCTATTTTGTACTTGTGGATATTTCCACTAGGCCATTGTACTATTCCTATGCCACATGTACTTTCTGTAACTGAGGCATCTGTTGATAGAATGTTCCAGTCGTCCTTTCTGTACTTGTTCAGAATCTCATAAAATATAGTTTTTATTTCTTCATTCGAGTTTTCTTCTTTACCCTTAGTTACAAATTTATCTAATACATGGATTTTGTTACATGTGTTAACACTATCACAGTCTTGAGTGTTTACAAAGATGGAATTAAATTCTCTTAAAGTACGTGTGTAACTCGTATCCGCTTTTGAGCGTATTAGCTCGTCAAACATTGTTGGATTGAACCTTTTAATTTTAAGCAGTTCTTTGGCTGTAAGCCATTTCGCCCTGAAAACAGGTGGCATTACACCAGCGAGGACAAAAATTTCGTGTTTGCTTGTGTCAGGTGGCACCCCAACACACCTTCTGAGTGATTTAGCTTGCGCTATTTCTATATCTTTGCTTGCTCCTGATCCCATGTCTGAAAAACTTGTGATAGCATATTCTTGTTTTGTTCTAATAAAAGCTTTGAAGATGTTGGTACTTGTTTTAGGTTTTAGACCTGATTTGATAGTAGTCGCAAGCTGGAGGAGTCTGTTACCTTTTTTTGTTTGTTCTTTAACCATTTTTACATGACTGACATTTGACATGTTTGCGCTAATCAGTCTGCCTAAGAAACGGATATCTTTTCGATTTGGTATAGGCACATTTCCAACAGAAATATTTACCGCTCTGACCTGTCCTTTTCCTACATTCATTGCTGCAGATTTGCTTGGATTGAAGCTAAAACCGAGATCACCACATAGAAGGTTAAAGTCATTTAGTTTTTTATTAAGGTTTTCAACCGCTACAGTAAACTCTCTGTTGTGAGAGATTATAACGAAGTCATCTGCAAATTGCATCATATGAGTATTTCTATCACAGATCTGATGTAGTCTTTTTGTGTATACATTAAAAAGGAGGGGCGACAGACAAGAGCCCTGCGGGATTCCTCCCTGAACTACCTGAACAGCTTTCCCTATTTTCAGTAGTCTCATAGACATAAAACTGATGATCCAGTCAATGTATGTTTTAGGAAAACACTCATTTTCCATTAGTCTTTTTAAGAATTTCAGGTTGACACAATTGTAGGCATTGTTGAAGTCAACAACCACAAGAGTAACGTGTTCCTTGTTCTTTTTCTCTGCCGCTACCACATTGATGACATCATTAATGCACATCACTGCAGACTTGTTTTTTTGGTATGCATAAGATCTGTAGGGTATAATCTTGTTTTCTTGTATATGCTTTTCCAGCCTGGCTTTCACCATGCCATTTACTGTCATGGCTAGAACCGAAATGAGGGATATGGGTCGAAAATGTTTTAAGTCAGTCAGATCCATGTTTTTTTTCGGTATTGGTACAATTCTGATAGATCTCCATTCGACTGGAAAATCGCACATAGCCACTCGACGGTTGTAAAAATGTACAAGTTCTGTCTTTATACTAGTGTTAAGAGCACTCAGCATCTCGTATGTGATGTGATCTATTCCTCCTGCCGTTTTTCTGTTTCTGACTAACACAGCCTCTAACTCTTCCAAGGAAAAGAAAGGATTTTCATTGTTCTTGATTGAGTACATTTCTTCGTCTAAATCCTTTGCTTTTGAGGTTATTTGTTTGTTAAGGAATTCCAGGTATGGCGCAGCTTTGTCAGGGTCGAAAATTTCTGGAGTGTCCTCTTGACAGTTTTTTAGATTTCTGAGGAATCTCCAGGCTTCTCTTGAGTTCGATTTTACATTTAACTTTGTTAACTTCCTGGCATAGCAGTTCTTTTGGCAATTTTAACAGATTTTTTCCATTTAACCTTGAGGTTAACAGCAGAACAATAATTTTGAAAGGAGGGTTCTGAAGCTGCCTTCTTCTGCGACTCTGCAAACTCCCTGAATAATTTGGCTAAATTCTCGTCCCACCATAATTTTGGACATTTGTTTTTGATTTCATAAGTAGCTGCTTTTATTTCCTATTGGATGTTCTTCGCTAAATTATCCATATCTTTGTCGGCCTCAAACTGGCTTAGCTTTTTCAGTAGCCTGTTTTTGGCAAGGAAAGTTTTGAGTTTGTGTTGATATCCTGCTGTTTCAAAGGCTATTGGGTGATGGTGACTGCCTCCTAGGTAAAACTTTTCACATTTCCATTTCTCTATATGAATACCCTTTGCGAAAGTTACATCGATTACAGACCCTGATGTTGAGTCGATAGTCGAAGCCAGCATTTGACATAGCTTGCATGAGAAAAGTTCCCTTTCCACTGTTGGTTCTGTCTCCAGAAAAGGTATGTCTTGCGTTAAAATCTCCTGCAATTATGACTTTTCCGAATGCATCTAAATATTCAAGGAGATTGTTAATCGTTTGCTTGAAGGATGCAAGATACAACAAAGGTTCAAAATATACTGAGGTGATAAAAAATTTATCTTTGTTGTTGATGGTTCTTGCTATATTTATATCTTGCTCTGTCTCATATATCAGTCTTTTAACTCTTAAGTCTTTTTTGTAGGCAATAGCCACTCCTCCATAACCATCCTCTCTATGTTTTTCTAACATATTGAAGTTGGCTAGTTTCCTAAAACGGAGATCGTGAGAGAAAACTTCAGCCAGAACGGCAAAGTCGAAGTTTTCATTGTTTAAGTAGAATACTAGGTCGTTTTTATTGGCTTTAATAGATTGAATGTTATGTTGTAAAAATTTCATATTTATTTAGATGTTTTAAAAAGGTTCGTTTCTCTCTGTTTGTTCATTTTTCTGTCTGCATTATGTTCCATATTGTAATCATTTGTACTGGTCACTTTTTTTGATGGATGTGACACATCATTTGAGTCGACTAAACGAGACAACATGTCAACCATCTGTTGAATGGTAAATTTGTTTTCTTTTAGTTCTTTGTTTTCAAAAAATGGTACGTGATTACTAGAATCGCTGGTATATGATTCTAAGTGATAGTGGGGTTTTTGTGCAGGAACCAAAGGTCTCTGCACTAACCTGCTCGCATAACTGTGTTTTTTTTAAACTTCATTTGCTTTAACGTTTTTGTTTTGAACATTTTCCTCATTTATGTCTAGTTTTGGATAGTTTTTTTCATAATTATCTAACAGCGAAAAGTTTTGATGGATTGAGTAAGTGCTAAGCACTTCCTTACGCGCGATTTTTTTGATTGTCATTATTTTGTTAATGTCCATCTCCTTTTCCCATACTGGGCACATCAGTCTGTCCCTAGCTGAGTGATTTTTCCCATTACAAAGGATACACTTGAGACCAGTGCACGACCCATTGCACTCCTCGACTCCGCATTTATAGCACCTCCTAGCTGATTTGCATCTGGTCGAAGTGTGACCAAGTCTGCCACAATTATAACATTGCCTTACTCTGGGAACATATATGCTTACTTTCATCCCACATATCCCAAAAAGAGATACCTTTTCTGGGATGTCTGAACCCTCAAAACCAATTTTGACTGTTTCTAATGGTATTAGCTTGAATGTTTCGTTGTTGTCATCGGTTGTAATTTTCTGCCTTCTTGCTAATCTTTCAATTGACTTAATTTTTATGTTAGAAGTAATATTATCCATAATTTCATTCTCAGAAAAACCGAGGGGCACCCCTTTAATTACTCCATAGGATTCCACATAGTCTTTTGGTATGAATACCACTAAATTCATTTTTTTTAACTCCTCATTTAAAACTAAATCATTTGCTTCGCTGAAAACCTTAAAATAAATCTTGTATAGTGTAGGCGCAAGAGCTACGATTTCTTTAATTCCTTTGATTTTAAGGTGTCTTATTTTTTCAAAAAAGAATAAGCCATTTTTGCTGTTTTTGTTTTCGAAGATGGTACTGTTCTTAGTCGATACTAGTACAGCCGCATCACCGATGTGGCACTCACTATACAACACTGTTTCTCTTTCGATACCTACATTTGATGGGTTTATAATCGGATTAGTATTTTTATTCAGTGTTTTAGTCATTTCAGTATTTCCAGTAAAACCATTTATGGCATTTGTGTGAGAATTGTGAACGGTCACACCGTCAGAAGCCTCCACCATTTTGTTACTGTCATCGTCTATCACCATGTTGTTATTTATGTCTGTATTGGTGTTGTCGCTTTTTTGTTCCTTGCGCATCTTTTTAGCTGGGTACTTTTCGGTAGTCAAGCTGTCGAATATGTCCTCATTAACACTTGAACACAAAGCACTGAAGTTTTTTGCTATTGTTTTTTGGGTTTGAATTTTGCTGCTTTTTGCCACCTGATCAGGGGGTTTCAATTTGGCAGACACCGAGTGACCGGCGTCCGCCATACTTGCTGGTTTAACCAGATTGCCAAAGACTTACCTCTCCTTTGGGAAATGAAAAAAGGAAAAATTTATATATTGATGAAGATTTGTATGAAATAAACAATGACCCAATTTTTACAATCACTTTTAATTAAGCCTTTGTTGCTTGGAAAAAGTCACTTTTCAGACTGTTAAGAAAAAACACGACCGGTCTCGCTCGCTGATGAAAAAGGACCCTATTATTATTCAATGAATATTTAACATTTCGATTTCAAATGGGGGAATGTGTTTTGGGATTTAGTATTGAAAATAAGTGAGAACTATCAATGATATTGTTTATATCGATCAAAAACTATGTTTCCATGTTTATAATAGATAAGTAATCGATAGTGTTAGGTATTATATTAATATCTATATACGGTCACACCATCCAAGGGATATAGAATAAAAGAGAATCTTGAAGACAACGCGTGCTTAAGTCTGAGTGTCAATACACTACATAATTGGCGACGAGGATAAAATAAAACGTATTAATATACATACACATGTTAAAAGTGCATATAATATATGAATAGCAACATGACGAAAAATGAAGCACCAACATTCTATCAAATGGCAACAATTGCTGAGTTTTCGCCACACCAAGAAACGTTCTGCATTTGGAAGGAAAAATTCGACATACATTTGTGCGAATTGAATGTGAAAGAGGAAAACACAAAAAAGGCAGTTTTGTTGAAGTCGATCGGTACAGCGGCTTACACTGTACTACATAGTTTGTGCAATCCGGTATCACCCGTATCAAAAGCATACAAAGAATTATGTGAAATTTTAAAAACACACTACACACCACCTACACTCATATTCAGAGAAAGAAAAAAATTTCACATGTCCACAAAAAGTGAAGATGAGACTGTAGCGGAGTGGTATGCTCGAGTTAAACAATTGGCATTGGAATGCAAATTTGGCTCAAATCTGGAAGCGTTTGTATTAAACCAATTTGTGATGAGCCTTCCCAACCCTATATATGAAAGAATATGTGAAGAAGACGAAAATCTAACTCTGGCTGATGCACTCAAGAAGGCGATGATCATGGAGACGAAGATCAGCACAAGGAAGACAGAACACAACGTCAACTACATGCATCAAAAGAACGGGACTAGTCAATGGCAGAGGCAAAGAGGCGAGAACAGAGATCAAGCAAAGAGCAACGGCAGAAGTCATTTCAAGGGCAACCGAAACGTGAGTTACAGAGGCGGCAGAAGCGACGGTGACGGCGACGGCGAAAACGACTGCGACGCTGGCAGAGAAAAGAAGCAGCAGCCATGCACACACTGTGGCTGGCGAAATCATAACTCAAACAATTGCAAGTATAAGGCATGCAAATGTCACAGCTGTGGAAAAACAGGTCACTTGGCGAGCATTTGTAAAAATAAATCAAAAAAATCCGTAAATTATGTATCTCAAACAAAACATGACACCTATTCTGATAATAATTTTGATAATGATAATTATAACTTTTCTATCTATAGCGTTGATACAACCTCAACTAATGGAGTATATTATTTACCTGTAAAAATTGATGGAAACATAACGAAAATTGCTTGCGACACTGGTGCACCGTGCACATTGGTTCCAAAAACATTTTACGAAAGCTTAAATACCAGCAGACCACTTAGAAAATGTCTAGTTCCATATGTAGATTACAATGGAGATTCAATCAAAGTTATTGGTGAGTACGATGCAACGATCGAATATCGAGGTCTAAAAAAACAAATTGTTGTTGTTGTAACCAATGCAGTGAGTCCACCTTTGCTAGGTAGAACATTTTTGAGAGCTTTTAATTTTGAGTTAATGCAGGTGAACAATGTGTACGTAAATGAACCAAATTCTGTAATTACAGAACAGATTAAATCGGAGTTTGCTGAAGTTTTTGAGCCTCGTTTAGGGTCATATACTACGAATACGATATCGTTACTATTAAAAGAAGATGCAAAACCAATATTTTTCAAGCCTAGGTCAGTACCATTAGCATGGAAAGAAAAGATTGAAGTGCAGTTACGAAAATTCATAGATGATGGAATTTTAGAGCAAGTTGTTAGTTCTGAATGGGCAACACCTTTGGTACCGATTTTAAAACCAAACGGTGACATACGAATTTGTGGTGACTATAAGGTTACATTAAACCGGTCTTTAGTCGACGTAAAGTATCCACTACCTCGAATAGACGACATTTTTGCAGCGCTTGAAGGGGGTACACTGTATTCAAAACTTGACCTGTCAAATGCTTACAATCAGCTAAATTTAGATGAGCAATCTCAAAATTTGTGTACTTGGAGCACACATATTGGACTATTGAAAGTTAAACGCTTACCATTTGGTATAAAAACTGCAGCAGCTATTTTTCAAAAAACATTGGAAGGGTTTTTTCAGGTTATGCGAGGAGTTGTGGTTTATTAAGATGACATAACAGTTACAGGACGAGATCTTCAAGAACATATTTCAAACCTAAAAGCTGTACTTAGAAAACTGAAATCAGTTGGACTTAAATTAAATGACAAGAAATGTGAGTTCTTTAAATCCAAAATTTGTTACCTAGGATTTTCAATTGACAGGATAGGACTGAGCAAAAACAATGATAGAGTTGCGAGTGTATTGTTTGCACCGGCTCCGGAAAACGTATCACAGCTTAGAGCTTTCATAGGCATGGTAAATTATTATTCAAAGTTTATCAATAATTTCGCTCAGATAATGAGTCCTTTATATGCATTATTAAATAAAAATACAAAATTTAATTGGACACGCGAATGTCAGAGTGCATATGAAGAGGTAAAGAAAGAAGTAACTTCTGAACAAGTTTTAGTTCACTACAACCCAGATCAACCGTTAGTATTAACGACTGATGCTAGCAGTCATGCAGTTTCAGGTGTTTTATCACATAAATGCAATGAAGATATCAAACCAATAGCATTTGTATCAAGAGCATTATCCAAAAGCGAGCATAATTACAGTACAATCGAGAAAGAGGCCCTGGCTATAGTGTTCTGTGTGAGTAAATTAAGACAGTATCTTTTAGGAAACAAGTTCATCCTTCGAACAGATCACAAACCATTACTAAGCATATTTGGAGACCTGAAAGGACTTCCATTGATGGCCTCTGCACGAATGCAAAGATGGGCACTGACTTTGTCAGGTTTTCAATATACAGTTGAACACATAAAAGGGACCTTAAATATAGCAGATGGACTCTCAAGAATGCCTCAATGGGAAACGGCTGTACCAAACGAAGACTATAATTACATACATTTTATACAGTCCGAAAAGGTGTTCAAAATTAGCTTCAAAGAAATAGCTCGTGAAACACGACGTGACCCAATATTATCAAAAGTTTGTGAGGCAATTAACACTGGTTCGAAGACAAGATTAAAAGGCAGCGAGTTTTCTGCCTACATCTCTAAAACAAATGAACTTTCAGTGGAATATGATTGTATCTTATGGGGACACAGAGTAGTAATTCCAACCAAACTGAGACAAGCTATTTTAGCAGAATTTCATGCATCGCATTTGGGAATAGTAAAAACCAAAATGTTAGCACGTTCTTATGTGTGGTGGCCTTGCATGGATTCTGAAATTGAGAAATTAATTCGAGATTGTATTCCTTGTCAGGAACTACAATCAAGTCCAGAAAAGAGTCTGTTAATACCGTGGAAATCCACAGGAAAGGCTTGGAGTCGAGTACACATAGACTTTGCAGGACCAATTAGAGGTTTTCATTTATTGGTTATTATAGATTCTTATACAAAATGGGCAGAAGTATTCAAAACGAAGGAAATAACTTCATTGTTTACTATCAACAAGCTTAGAGAAGTATTTTGTCGATATGGTTTACCAGACGTGTTAGTTAGTGACAATGGACGACAGTTTACTTCTGATGATTTTAAAACGTTTATGAAAAACAATGGTGTTAATCACATTTTTACTGCTCCAGGACATCCAGCGACTAATGGTCAAGCAGAAAATTTTGTAAAGACTGTTAAGAAATCACTATATGCAAACATAAAGGCTAATGAAAGACAAGATTTTAATACAATTTTAAATAGATTTTTGATCGATTACCGAAATACGATTCATTGTACGATTCATTGGCGAATCTCCTGCTAAATTATTTTTTGGTCGTACACTAAAAACAAGATTTTCGTTGTTAAAACCACCTACGGTCGAAAGCATAATAAATAAAAAACAGACTGAGTGTGTTGTAAATCACAAAGGTAGACGAAGCACAGAATTTTTAAAGGGTCAAAAAGTTATGGTTAGGGACTACAAAAATCCTAACAAAGCAAGCTGGACTCAGGCAACTGTAAAACAACAACTGGGCCCGCGTTCGTATTGTTGTATTTTGGCGAACAATAACAGAGAAATAAAACGTCACCTGGATCAAATTAGAAACCAAAGCACTAACAATCATACATCGCCTAATGCGAAAACACCTGATGTCGAAAGCAATTGTTCAGTAGATGACAATTCCAAAACCAACAATGAACAAATAGTTTCTCAACCAACACCCACCAGGAGAGAGTTGAGACCACGTGAGGCAGGGAAGGTAGTAAAGCGTATTTAACAATAAAATAATATAAGAAAGGAATTATGAAATCAAATTATGTACAAATTAAACACTGAAACAAATACTAAACAGATTAAGAAGAAAGAAAAATACGAAATCACATAAATTTTATATACGCTAATTAGATTAAGTACACAAATCAAATTGTTATAAGAAAATAGATTTGTAAATGACATGTATATTAAACATCTAAGGAGAGGCGTGTTAGGTATTATATTAATATCTATATACGGTCACACCATCCAAGGGATATAGAATAAAAGAGAATCTTGAAGACAACGCGTGCTTAAGTCTGAGTGTCAATACACTACAGATAGCTATCGATTATTATAGATATTCCCATTTAAAACAATATTAAATCGTATAAAATTAACAAATAATCAATAGTGATCGATAATTAAGTGAGAAATATCAATGATATGGTTTATGTCGATCAAAAACTAGGTTTCCATGTTTATAATAGATAAGTAATCGATAGCTATCGATTATTATAGATATTCCCATTTAAAATAATAATAAATCGTATAAAATGAACAAATAATCAGTAGTGATCGATAATTAAGTGAGAAATATCAATGATATTGTTTATGTCGATCAAAAAACTATGTTGCCATGTTTATAATAGAAAAGTAATCGATAGCTATCGATTATTATAGATATTCCCATTTAAAATCATAATAAATCTCATAAAATTAACAAATAATCAATAGTGATCGATAATTAAATGAGAAATATCAATGATATTTTTTATATCGATCAAAAAACGATGTTTAAATGTTTATAATAGATAAGTAATCGATAGCTATCGATTATTATAGATATTCCCATTTTAAATCATAATAAATCGCATAAAATTAACAAATAATCAAAAGTAATCGATAGTTAAGTGAAAACTATGAATTATATGGTTTATATCGATAAAAAAAAACTGTGTTTTAATGGTTTCAATGGCTTAAAGACCGATAAAACGATTCAAACAGATCCCATCTAAATCTTTCTCTAACCATCTTTTCCGTTTCCTTTGCCATCCTTTACAGAACCCAATTTTGTGGGATCCTTCGACATTGGCGACTACGTGTACTTCTTTTTCCGGGAAACGGCCGTGGAGTACATCAACTGTGGCAAGGCCGTGTACTCGCGCATCGCCCGTGTCTGAAAGAAGGATGTCGGCGGCAAGAATCTGCTGGCCCACAACTGGGCCACGTATCTGAAGGCGCGCCTCAACTGCAGCATCTCCGGGGAGTTCCCCTTCTACTTCAACGAGATCCAGTCGGTGTACCAGCTGCCGTCGGACAAGACCCGCTTCTACGCCACCATCACGACCAGCACCAATGGCCTGATTGGATCGGCCGTCTGCAGTTTTCACATTAACGAGATTCAAGCTGCCTTCAACAGTAAGCTCTCTCGAAACGGAATCCGGATCCGGATTTGGTTATCTGGAAATGTGTTTATCTGTGGGGAGCGACGGCGATGGCCATGGCGATCCTGTCCACGTTTCGCCCTGCATTGACGTGCAATTTTCTCCATTGTCCGTTTTCCTGCCACCCCAAAGGGGGATTCCATTCGAGAATGGAAATGGGAAACGACAAATGAAACTTATTGGCAAATTTTATTTTGCAATCTACACATTTGTTTCATATGTCCTTCCCCCTCCTCTGCCCCTCTGCTCCGACTGCGAATCCATTTCCCTCCTCGTTGAGTGTTTTGTTATTTCAGTGGACTCGAATCGACTCGAGTCGATTGGTCCCGTTACCCCTCCGTGTGTGGATCCTCTTGCCATGTGCGCAACATAAATCGCATTAGAAAATCCATTTGAATGGATTATTGGTGGCCCCACCGCCTCCACTGACAGCTTAGTGGCAAGCGGGGCACAGCTGACACCTTTGCTCGTCGTAGATTTAAATAATCATCCCCGGGGCCCCCCCTCCCCTCCCCATATCCCAGTATATGTGATTGTACAATTGTTTTTATACCCGATACTCAAAATGAGTATTGGGGTATATCAGATTTGTGGTAAAAGTGGATGTGTGTAACGTCCAGAAGGAATCGTTTCCGACCCCATAAAGTATATATATTCTTGATCAGCATCAATAGCCGAGGCGATTGAGCCATGTCTGTCTGTTTGTCCGTCCGTCTGTCCGTCCCCTTCAGCGCCTAGTTCTCAAAGACTATAAGAGCGAGAGCAACGATGTTTTGGATCCAGACTTCTGTGATATGTCACTGCTACAAGAATATTTCAAAACTTTGCCCCGCCCCCTTCCGCCCCCACAAAGGTCGAAAATCTGTGGCATCCACAATTTCGACGATACGAGAAAACTAAAAACGCAGAATCGTAGAAGATGACTATATCTTCTAGAGTGCAAAATCTGAACCAGATCGTATAATTATTATAGCCAGAATCAAGAAAACAATTTCATTCTTTCTCGCTCTGTCTCTCTCTAACACACAGGTTTCATCGTCGGTTTTGCCAATTGCAAAATATGAGTTCAAGGATCTCAGAACCTATAAGAGCAAGAGCAACCAAATTTGGTATCCACAATCCTGTGATATCGGACCTTGACCGTTTCGTGTCCAAATTTCGCCACACCCCCTTCCGCCCCCGCAAAGGACGAAAATCGGAGGCATCTACAAATCTCAGAGACTATTAAGGCTAGAGTAACCAAATTTGGTACACACACTCCTTTAAGATGTCACTATAAAACGTATATCTCAAAATTTCGCCCCACCCCCTTTCGCCCCCACAAAGGACGAAAATCTGTTGCGTCCACAATATTGTAGATTCGAGAAAACGAAAAACGCAGAATCATAGATAATGCCCATATCTATCAGATTGCTGAATCTGGATCAGATCAGATCATTTTTATAGCCAAAAGGAACAAATCAATTTGCACTGGCTACGCAGCGCCCGACGTCACGCTCAGACTGATTTTCTGTCTCTCTCGCACGCACTCTTTGTCGTGTCGTTTAATATTAGCGGCGTCTGCCGGAGGAGAGCCATACTGACTTAGTATCGGGTATAACTGTAGAGTTGAGCTCCCCGCAGCAACTCACAACGTTCCACCTCGTTTTTTATACCCGATACTCAAAATGAGTATTGGGGTATATTAGATTTGTGGTAAAAGTGGATGTGTGTAACGTCCAGAAGGAATCGTTTCCGACCCCATAAAGTATATATATTCTTGATCAGCATCAATAGCCGAGTCGATTGAGCCCTGTCTGTCTGTCCGTCCGTCTGTCCGTCCGTCCGTCCGTCCGTCCGTCCGTCAGTCCGTCTGTCCGTCCCCTTCAGCGCCTAGTGCTCAAAGACTATAAGAGCTAGAGCAACGATGTTTTGGATCCAGATTTCTGTGATATGTCACTGCTACAAAAATATTTCAAAACTTCGCCCCGCCCACTTCCGCCCCCACAATGGACGAAAATTTGTGGCATCCACATTTTTAAAGATACGATAAAACCAAAAACGCAGAATAGTAGAGGATGACTATATGTTCTAGAATGTAAGATCTCAACCAGATCGTATAATTATTATAGCCAGAATCAAGAAAACAATTTTATTCTTTCTCGCTCTGTCTCTCTCTAACACACATGTTTCATGGTCGGTTTTGCCAATTGCAAAATATGAGTTCAAGGATCTCAGAACCTATAAGAGCCAGAGCAACCAAATTTGGTATCCATACTCCTGTGATATCGGACCTTGACCGTTTCGTGTCCAAATTTCGCCACACCCCCTTCCGCCCCCGCAAAGGACGAAAATCTGGGGCATCCACAAATCTCAGAGACTCTTAAGGCTAGAGTAACCAAATTTGGTATCCGCACTTCTGTTAGATCTCACTATAAAACGTATATCTCAGAATTTCGCCCCACCCCCTTCCGCCCCCACAAAGGATGAAAATCTGTTGCATCCACAATATTGCACATTCGAGAAAACTAAAAACGTAGAATCATAGATAACGACCATATCTATCAGATTGCTGAATCTGGACCAGATCAGATAATTTTTATAGCCAAAAGCAAGAAATCAATTTGCAGTGGCTACGCAGCGCCCGACGTCACGCTCAGACTGATTTTCTGTCTCTCTCGCACGCACTCTTTGTCGTGTCGTTTAATATTAGCGGCGTCTGCCGGAGAAGAGCCATACTGACTAAGTATCGGGTATAAATGTAGAGTTGCGGTCTCCGCAGCAACTCACAACGCTCCCCCTCGTTTTTTTTTTTTGTTTTTTTGCACAGGTAAATTCAAGGAGCAATCCTCATCGAATTCCGCATGGCTGCCGGTCCTCAATTCACGTGTCCCCGAGCCCAGGCCCGGTACCTGCGTCAACGATACATCAAATCTGCCAGACACTGTACTGAATTTCATCAGATCCCACCCGCTCATGGACAAGGCCGTAAATCACGAGCACAACAATCCTGTCTATTATAAAAGGGATTTGGTCTTCACCAAGCTCGTCGTCGACAAGTGAGTAATGCCAGAAATATTCATACGAGTTTCAGGTTGGGTTTCACATCCAGGGATGTGCTGGGATGTGTTTGGAGTCGAATAAGTCGCTGAGAAATAAGAGAAATAGAGCTTCGCTAAATAAAAATATTCTAGAAATTAAATGATTACCAGATCAGATTAACAAAATTACATATAGGTACCCACATTCGATGGCTATGAAAGAATTCATTGACAAAGTGATTCTCTGTTTCATTTCTTAAGAATTTTCTATATTTTATAAAAAACAATAAGAACAGTTTTCAAAGTAAAAATTTCGGTAACAAATACCACAACAAATACTCAATTTTGAATTTGAAAGCTTTATATTTTCCAAGCGATACGCTCAAGCAACAAAGTTTTCGGGTAGAACTTATAGCTGCATTTATCAGCTGTTCAGAATCGTAAAGTTCAATAAAACTAAAATTATGTGAAAAAAGAAGCACTATCTCTGAACAAAAAACCGCAAAGATAATACGTGATTTAAAATTTTTTTCTTAAATAAACTAAATCTTGAAAAAAAAAATAGATAAAAAAAATAAAATAATAAATAAATTAAATCTGGAAAAAAAAAAAAAAATAATAAATAAAAAAAGTAAAATAAAATAAAATAATAAATAAAAAAAAAAAATAAAAAAAAATAAATAAAATAATAAAAAATAAATAAATAAATAAAAAAAATAAAATTATAAATAAAAAAAAAGTTAAAAAATTATAAAAAAATAATATTAAATAAAAATAAAAAAATAAAATTATTAAACAATTTTAAAGCCGTAAAACTGTAAAAAAAAAGTCGATTTGGGTCACAGCGTCAATGTGGTATTGCATAGTGCTATAAATATATACATATGTATATACACTACTGGCCAAAATAATAAGTACACGTTTATAAGCTTTCTTTCATCTCCTATAAAACTTTTCTAATAAACATAAGAAAAAATCAAATTTACTTTTAGTTTTCTAACCTACAATAGACTATAAAAATGTTTATCATAAGCATTTTTCATTTCAAATATATATTTTATGATCGATTAAACCTTAAAATCATAAATAAGGGCTGGCCAAAATAATAAGTACAGAAATTCTCCTAAGCGAAAAACTAAAAGCGTTTCAAATTTAGTTACACTTTTTTCTTATAATTTATAATCTTTTAATACTATCCTATATAGCCACACTTATTTTGGATGATTTCGGCCATTCTTCTTGGCATACTAGCAATAAGTTTGCGGCAAGTCTCCACTGGAATCTCATACCACGTTTTTTGCACAAATTCTCCACAATTCTTTTTCTTTTCGAAAAGAATTTTTACCAATTCGACGTTTTAAGTCACCCCAAAGGTTTTAAAATGGGTTTAAGTCAGGAAACTGACTTAGCCAACCCATAACGTTTACATTTTTTCCCGTAAACCAAGCCTTCACCATCTTTGAGGTGTGCTTTGGGTAATTTTCCGGTAGAAAGACCCATCTTAAGGGCATGTTTTCCTCAGCTTAAGGTTGTATAATGACTGTCAATATGTTTTTATACCCGAATTGGATCACATGATCAGTTATGCGATATACCGGCTCAACGCCATGCCAAGAAAAATGCCTCAGATACCTATACATCGGTCTCCGTTCTTAACCATTTTCTTTGTGTACCGGATGTCGAATTCTTTGCCTTTGGGTCGTTGTATACATCTTCTGGAGTCATTATCAAAAAGATTTATTTTTGTTTCATCTCTCAATAATATATTATTCCACTTCTAAGACCCATCTGACCCAGACCATGCCAAATGATTTTCAACGACTTTTTGCATCATCTTCAACATTTTTACTCGGAGTAAGAGAACTTTTCGGACTATACGTCCTGTTAGGTCTATATATTGAAGTCTCCGACGAACCATCAGACCTGATGTTTCTTTGCCAATTTGGAAGACATGAACTGATCCTTTTTTGCAAGACTGATGATGCGGGTGTCCGTTGTTTGTAAAGATTTCTTCTTCCATCCTCGATTTTCAATAACCACTTTAGATATTAAAGCATTCTGAACAAAAAATTCCGAGCGTCCAAGACTTTTCGCAATTTCCCGGAGAATTTTCCTTTCTTTTTGAAGACTTATGGAAAACTTCTTTTCTTCAGGAGTAGGGCCTAACTAAAGAATTTTTTTAAACTCTCATGTACTTAAATATGAAAGAACTCAATAAAAACCAACAATCCTTTGACCAAATCCTTATCTAATCCTTCAAAATTTATAAATAACACCAGTGTACTTATTATTTTGGCCAGACCAAAAATGCCCATTCAGCAAAAATGTATGCATAGAATTTTATTAAGATGGTTCCCCACTTTAATTTTTGATTTAAATAATTGGCAAGACTGTAACCTTTCCGAATATAAACAATTGGCATCAATACATTTACAAACATTCGAGCTATTCCATAACAAACTAGCACGACACCAATGTACTTATTTTTTTGGCCAGTAGTGTATATATATATAGTTAAACATCCGCAACTCGAAATTTAGTTTTTAAAAAAGATTTTATTTTTAGTACTTAATTTCTTTATGTCACAAGATTGGTTGAATTCCCCGACTTAACTTTACGTCTGCTTGTCTCAAACGGAACTGATCTCTCTGCTGCTGGCTAGTTTCCATGAGCCCTTCTCTTGGAACTCCCGACTCTGGCTTCGGGCGTTGCTTTCCTCGGCTGCATCTTCGTGTCGGTGGCGTACGTGCCTGGATCGATATTTGGGGATGCGTCGGCTTTGATGAAAGGCATCCACTGCTGGCGATCGGTGTTGCATTACATGACGGAGCTAGGAATGTGATACTCCTTGGTTTTATGTCTAGCTTTGATTGGTCCTCATGAGTGGCGTGATTTTAAAGAATCGATTTCTCGAGAGTGGCGTGATTCTAATGTTGATTAAACAATGTGGTCCATTGTTTATATTATGGGGGGCCCTAGCTTGGAGTATGGGAAGAAACAGTTATTGATTCTTGAGTGGGGTCCTGTTCCTTGTGTGGATGGGGTGGATGAATTGTACATAAACATAATGTGTATGGGATGTGGGGAATTATGGATATGTCACTCCCCCAACTTTTGTTATTAGCCTGTCCCTAGGCGATTACCCTCGGGTATAGTGACGGGGTGTCAAGTGCGGTGGCTGCTTCTGCTTCTATTATAGGGTTAATACATTTAACCGTGACTCTTTTAGAAGTTTTCTTAAATTTAACAGCTACATAACTTAGTAGTACTAATATAATTATGACAAATGAAATTAGTAGACTTATTTGTAATAGGTTACTATATTTGGTGTATTGCATAATTATTTCATTAGTTTGGACATACGACAGTGGTTTTATTTTAGTTATGTTGTTGTTGACATAAACATTCTGGGCAAAATCTAACATTGTGTTTGATATTGTAAATTCATTTAATTGGATTGAACAGTTGTAGATTTTTATAATGGTATTTCCTTCCGCTATGATTTCTTCGTTTACACAATTCTGGTTTACCGTTGTTTTTGGAAGATTCCATGTGATTAGTATATTGGGTTCAATAAAGTTTATTTGAAAGTTTTGAAAAGTATTGGAATATGGACATTTAGTGGAAATTTGCATTAAAATTCCTTTTATACAATTGTCATTGGTTTTCAATTTAGTTTCTTTAACAAATACTTTTTCATTTTGTATGTAGTACTTGTCGTATGTCATATCTGTTAACATGTTATTTAATTCGTCTGGATTCGGAACGATTTTATAGATTGGTACTTTTGTAATGTCTTTGGGAATGTTGGAAATTATTAGAATTTCGTTGGTATCGGATTTTAGCCATGTGGAGGTTTTTATATTTAGTATTTTCTCAGAATTTATTTGTTCCAGGTAGTCTTGTTTTAATAATTTTGGTTTAAATATACCGAGCCTAGTTAATTGCATACCTAGTTCTATATCTTCGATATATTCTGTGAAATGTTGTAGATTGAATATCAAAATTTCTATTTGTTGATTCCTGTCTTTTTCTTCATTTAGTTTGTTTATTACGTTTATTCCGCTATTAACTGCATCTATTACCAAATTTAGTTCATTCATTTGAATGCTATGGCTGGCTAAATTTTCTATTTTTTGTTCAAAATCGACTTTATCTTCCTGATCTAGTGTTCCAAAGAGATATTTGTAGGCTGTTCCTACTATATTGATTAGGCCTCTTTTATTTCTTTTGGTTATTTTTAGCCCGTTCATTTCTCTTTGCAATTTGTCTACTAGATATTTTATTTGGATTATGTCCTGGAATTTAGTGGCTTGCATTAATAAATTTTGGTATAGTTCTTCGGTTTTAGTTACATTAACAGTTAGATAATGGTATTCGTAATTGATAGGTATGTTAATCGATCCAGTTTTGAATATCATATATCCGTTTTGGGATTTTATAGGATTTATTTCTATGCTTTGGCCCTGTGCCATTACGATGGTAATTATGAGGAAGATGAGGATTTTAATTGTGTTGAAGTTCGCCGATTCCATTAACTTCCTCGGTTTCTCTGGAATTATTATATTTGCTTCTATTAGATTTCTTCTTTTTCTTGAATTTTGATTTATAATGAGTTATTTTCCTACCCCTATTCTTTTCTTCATAATGTTTTTCGTCTACCTGTCTAATTTCGCCCGTCCTTTTGAAAGGATTTGTTACCTTAGACTTAACTAGAGGTGATAGTTTATAGCGGGTATCTACTTCATACTCTATGCGGTTTTTATTTAATTGAGTGATTTTATTCACTTTATTTAGTTGGGTGTCATAATCAGGTGAGCCTGCATAAATGAATATATCAGCTGGTGTCCTATTTGTGGTATTATGTTTGGTTTTATGATTATAAGTATAAAGAATTAATTCAAACTTCGTGAATCTATCTTCTGGGTTATCCTCGCTAGATATTATTCTTAATTTTTCATTTACTGTTTTATGAAATCTTTCTACGTCAGATATTCCATTTTTGCTGGAAGTGATCTATATTTTGACGTTTTCCGCATTCAGCCGTGCTTGCAATGCTGTGCACATAAAAGCTGAATCTTTATCGGCTTTGATTTCAATTGGTTTGCCCATCTCATTAAAAACTTTCATGATGGCTCTTTTTGCTTCTAACCAGTCACGACTTTTTACTTCTACAAGAGTGGCAAACTTCGAGTATACGTCAATACATGATAGGAACTGTTGGTTACCAACCATATAGAAATCTATGACGTATTTCTCTCTGATGTTCAGTATTTCCGGTGTAGTTTCGAATGCCAACTTCGTATTTCTATGCTCTGTTTCGGCAATATTACAAGTAGGACATTCGTTTATGATGTTTTGGATTAGTTTTTGATAATCCGGGTAATAGTATTTTCCCCTAAACCAATTGACGGTTTTCTCTATCCCTGGATGGAGTAAGCCTTTATGATTCTTTAATATGGTTTCTTTAAATTCAGCGTAATTCTGAATATCTAGGAGTTTCGTGCTTGATTTAATAGCTTTGGTTATATTGTTAGAATTAATGATTTCTGAATAGGCTTTTTGGACTGGAGGAAAATCTATTTCGTTATGGAAATATAATGCGCTCTTTTTGGTGCATAGATATTCCTTTATTATATCCTTCGCTAAGGTGTTAGTCATTTCCTTATACGTGATCTTGATGATTAGCTTGTGAAAATAACGAATTGTTTCTACCTTATCTTCATTGCCTTTTATTAGCTCAATTTGCCGATTGTAATAGTTAATTGTTCTTTCCGTGATAGCAATGTGATTTAGATTGTCTTCCTGTGCGCTATGTACAGTTGCACCAACGCTATTGGAAGCTTCTCCAAGGAGATTTTCATTAATCTTTACCCTTGATAAGGCATCAGCTACATGATTTTCTTTGCCTGGTAGATATTTCATTTTAAAATCAAACTCATTCAGTTTTATTTTCCACCTTTGTAATTTCATATTTGGCTCCTTGAGGTTGTTCAACCAAATCAAGGGTTTATGATCGCTTTGTATCTCGAATGTTCTACCGAACAGGTATGAACGGAAATACTTGGTTGCCCATACGATCGCTAATAATTCCTTTTCGATGGCTGAATAGTTTATTTCATGTTCATTTAGGGTTCTGCTAGCGTAGCAGATCGGTTTGTGTTCTTGTGACAAAACCGCTCCCAATGCTATGTTACTAGCGTCGGTTGTTACCGTGAACATTTTGTCAAAGTCTGGGAACGCAAGGATAGGGTCTGAGGTGATGAGTACTTTTAGTCTCTCAAATGCCTCGACGTACTTTTCTTCCTTGGGGTCTATGACAGCTCCTTTCTTTAGTTTGAGTGTCATGGGTTTTGCTATGTTTGCAAAATTAGGAATGAATTTCCTATAGAACCCGCACAGACCTAAGAATGACTTTATTTGTTTAGTCGTTTCTGGTATTGGAAATTTGACAATGGCAGAGATTTTGCCTGGACTTGGTACTATTCCTTCAGTAGTGACTACATGACCTAGGAATTCAGTTTCCTTTTTCATGAATTCACATTTATCCATTTGTAGCTTCAAGTTGGCGTCTCTCAACTTTCCAAATACTCTCCTTAGTGACAACAAGTGTTCTTCCAATGAAGTGGAAAATATAATGATGTCATCTAAGTATACAAAGCAATCTTTGAAGATTAACTCTTCTATCAGATTGTTCATACATCTTTGGAAGGTAGCTGGGGCAGTGGTTAGCCCAAAGGGCATACGAGTGAACTCGTAATGTCCATGCTTAGTGGAGAACGCAGTTTTGGGGATTGAGCTAGGTTCCATGGGTATTTGATGGAAACCTTTTGCTAAATCGATTGTCGTAAAATACTGACATTTACCTAGTTTGTCTAGGATTTCATCCATTCGTGGAGTTGGGAATTTGTCCTTAACTGTTATTTCATTTAGACTTCTATAGTCTACTACCATTCGATATTTTTGCTTTCCTGAAGCATCTATCTTCTTCGGAATCATAGATATGGGCTAGCAGTAAGGAGAATTCGACTTTCGAATTATTCCCTGCCTGATCATATCTTTGATTTGCTGGTTTACCTCCTGATCATGTATCTGGGCATATTTGTATGGTCGTCTGTAGACCGGGTCTTCATGTTGAGTTTTGATCTCGTGCTTGATTGTACTTGTGAAAGTCAAATTGTCACCTTCTCTGTACTGCACATCCTTAAACTCATATAAGACCTTCTTTAACTCTTCCCTCTCTTCGTCGTTTAAGTGTTCCAATCTTAATTGATTACATTCCCTTAATTCACTGTCTAGAGCGGAAGCGAAGTATTGATCTCCCTCTGGAGATGGGTCAAGGCACTTAGGTGCGATCTTCTCTTCTTTTGTAGAGGGATCAGTGCACTTATGTGCGGTCTTGCCGTCTTCAATAGCTTCTCCACTCTGAATGATTGGGTACGACCTAGCTCCTAGTGTTACAGTGTCATTTCTGTAATCGATGACGGCTTTACTTGCCATCAAGTATTCTCTTCCTAATAAAATATCATAATTTTCGGAAAAGTTATGTATGTAGAACTTTTGTACGGACGGACATGTTTTGTTCGCTTTCCTCATTATACTCTTAGTTAAACGGACAGGTCCATTGATGGTATGGACCGTAAGGTTATCGTCTTTTATCTCGGAATCTGTATAATTTTCTTTCATGATGTTGATCGATGATCCCGAGTCAGCGATACACCTTAATATTCTTTTATTAATGGTAATGTTTATATAGGGTCCTCCTCGGTTTCTTCCGAGGCGGCTTGATGAAAATTTACGTCCATCTTCGTTTGGCCACTCTGGCTCTCCCTCCCTCTTTTAGTAGGTTGGTTGGGTCCACTCCCACTAGCTTGGTTTTGAGATATTTACTGATTGATTGGATTCTGAGCCCTACCTTGATTCAAGGAATTTTTGAACTCATTGTATAATCCAGGATTTTGGGAATTTTGATTTTGATTTGTTCGATTAGTCTGACCTGTTCCAGATGAACTCTGAGTTTGATTGTGATAGTTAGTAGTATTATAATTTGCATAATAGTTTCCAACATTCTTTCGATTTGATTGAGACGATTTCGATTGATCTTTATTTGTACCTGAATCTGTTGTACTAGCTTCGTACAATCCTTCTTCTTGTGCTGCCTTCTTAAGATTAGACAATGTGGTAATATCTTTTCTTGCTAAGGTCATGAACATTCTGTCAGGAAGTTTTCGAGTAATGACATCTTTAATTGTGTTGTTCAAAGCGTTTTTATAAATGACATTATTTTCTGGTATGTTTTCTAAGTTTAGCTTATTGTTTATTAATAATGCTTTTATCTCTAATTCTTCTATAAACTTACGAAGACTGCCGTTGAATCTGGTGGTGTATAGTTGTCGTAAGAGTTCTTCATATGGTGTGTGATTTTTGAACTCGTTGATCAGCGCCGTCTTCAGTTCGAGCCACGTGTTGGGTTGTATCATTTGCGATATGCGTTGTGCCTCTCCTGACAGTTGGATCTCGGTCGCTCCAAATAGGATCCTTTGTTGGCGAAGATCTTCAGTTGGATATAATCCGCATACATATTCGATTCGTTTGATAAATGAGCTTAGCTGTCCAGATGAACCGTCATAGGCAGGTATTTGTCTGATCGACAGCAGTGCCTGGTTCAAGTGGATTTCGCTCAATGATAGTGGTGGTAACGCCATGTTGTTGGTGTTGATTGGGTTTTGTTTTGTTTTCAGTAGTTTTTAACTTTATTTTGGTTCACTTGTACGTTTTTTGATTTCGTATTTAGTGTTTCACTGTTCTTGGTGGATCACTATCTCCGCTTACTTTAGTTCACTTAATTTTAGTTTTGCAAATCGTATGTGCTCGTAACACATAGGTTCTTTGGCGGATTTCACAATTTTATTAACGATTCCGGGATTACGTGATCACAGTAATTAGAAATTACACAAGCTGACCATTACCGAAATATAGGAGTTAATTTTAAACGAAATCCTACCGACTGCGCCAGTTAAATATCCGCAATTCGAAATTTAGTTTTTAAAAAAGATTTTATTTTTAGTACTTAATTTCTTTATGTCACAAGATTGGTTGAATTCCCCGACTTAACTTTACGTCTGCTTGTCTCAAACGGAACTGATCTCTCTGCTGCTGGCTAGTTTCCATGAGCCCTTCTCTTGGAACTCCCGACTCTGGCTTCGGGCGTTGCTTTCCTCGGCTGCATCTTCGTGTCGGTGGCGTACGTGCCTGGATCGATATTTGGGGATGCGTCGGCTTTGATGAAAGGCATCCACTGCTGGCGATCGGTGTTGCATTACATGACGGAGCTAGGAATGTGATACTCCTTGGTTTTATGTCTAGCTTTGATTGGTCCTCATGAGTGGCGTGATTCTAAAGAATCGATTTCTCGAGAGTGGCGTGATTCTAATGTTGATGAAACAATGTGGTCCATTGTTTATATTATGGGGGCCCTAGCTTGGAGTATGGGAAGAAACAGTTATTGATTCTTGAGTGGGGTCCTGTTACTTGTGTGGGTGGGGTGGATGAATTGTACATAAACATAATGTTTATGGGATGTGGGGAATTATGGATATGTCACTATATATATTATATATTATATATATATTATATATTATACATATATTATATATAACGAGGGGGAACGTTGTGAGTTGCTGCGGACACCACAACTCTACGGTTATACCCGATACTAAGTCAGTATGGCTCTCCTCCGGCAGACGCCGCTAATATTAAACGACACGACAAAGAGTGCGTGCGAGAGAGACAGAAAATCAGTCTGAGCGTGACGTCGGGCGCTGCGTAGCCACTGCAAATTGATTTGTTCCTATTGGCTATACAAATGATCTGATCTGATCCAGATTCAGCAATCTGATAGATATGGTCATTATCTATGATTCTGCGTTTTTAGTTTTCTCGAATGTGCAATATTGTGGATGCAACAGATTTTCGTCCTTTGTGTGGGCGGAAGGGGGTGGGGCGAAATTTTGAGATACACGTTTTATAGTAAGATCTAACAGGAGTGCGGATACCAAATTTGGTTACTCTAGCCTTAATAGTCTCTGAGATTTTTGAATATCCCCAGATTTTCGTCCTTTGCGGGGGCGGAAGGGGGTGTGGCGAAATTTTGAAACAAACTCGTCTCGGTCCGATATATTAGGAGTGTGGATACCAAATTTGGTTGCTCTAGCTTTTGTAGTCTCTGAGATCTAGGCGCTAATGTTTTACTCTAAGCAAAGCCGCCTATGCTACGTGTGTGTTAGAGAGAGACAGGGCGAGAAAAAATGAAATTGTTTTCTTGATGCTGGCTATAATAATTATACGATCCAATTCAGATTCCCCAGTCTTAAAGATATGGTCATTCTCTACAATTCTACGTTTTTGGTTTTCTCATATCTTTAAAATTGTGGATGCCACAGATTTTCGTCCTTTGTGGGGGCGGAAGTGGGCGGGGCAAAGTTTTGAAATATTTTTGTAGCAGTGACATATCACAGAAGTCTGGATCCAAAACATCGTTGCTCTAGCTCTTATAGTCTTTGAGCACTAGGCGCTGAAGGGGACGGACAGACGGACAGACAGACAGGGCTCAATCGACTCGGCTATTGATGCTGATCAAGAATATATATACTTTATGTGTTCGGAAACGATTCCTTTTGGACGTTACACACATCCACTTTTACCACAAATCTAATATACCCCAATACTCATTTTGAGTATCGGGTATAAAAATAGATATAAATATATGGAGAAAGGGAATATTTTAAGGCACTTCCACTAGATACCCAGCTCTTTCAGCGCCAAAGATATCCTCAGCTTTGCTACTCGCACAAATACAAATACAAGTTTTTTTCAGAACGTAAAATTCAGTTAATAATTAAAGTAAAATTTATTTAAATGCATCAAGGATGCCCCAGTGGAGAAGTCACTTTTTTGGGAGGGTGCACAAAGTAAATAAGCTGCTTAAAAAGTTACTTATTTGCGTGCAATATGCATATGTAGTGTACGAGTTCACTCGCATGCAACATATATTTTCGACGTATTAAAACGTATTTTGAAACGTACTTTTTGCAGAATCAAAATCGATATACTCAACCAGGAATACATTGTGTACTATGTGGGCACCAATCTGGGTCGCATTTACAAAATCGTACAGTACTACCGGAACGGGGAGTCGCTCTCGAAGCTGCTGGACATTTTTGAGGTGGCCCCCAACGAGGCCATTCAGGTGATGGAAATCAGCCAGACACGTAAGAGCCTCTACATCGGCACCGATCACCGCATCAAGCAAATCGATTTGGCCATGTGCAATCGTCGTTACGACAATTGCTTCCGGTGTGTCCGTGATCCGTACTGCGGCTGGGACAAGGAGGCCAATACGTGCCGTCCCTACGAGCTGGATCTGTTGCAGGTGAGTGCGGTGAAGCGAGGTGCCGCGGAGTGTGCCACAAATCAAATGACATGTGATTTCCTTCCCTCCCCCCTGTGCCCCCGCAGGACGTGGCCAATGAGACGAGCGACATTTGCGACTCGAGTGTCCAAAAGAAGAAGATTGTGGTGACCTACGGCCAGAGCGTGCATCTGGGATGCTTTGTCAAAATCCCCGAGGTACTGAAGAACGACCAGGTGACCTGGTACCATCACTCCAAGGATAAGGGACGGTAAGGCTTGGGATTTATTGGGGGCTTAATTAAAGACTTGATGACCAAAATGCTGACTGCCTTCCAGCTATGAGATCCATTATTCGCCCACAAAGTACATCGAGACGACGGAACGGGGACTGGTTGTGGTGTCCGTGAACGAGGCCGATGGCGGCCGCTACGACTGCCATTTGGGTGGCTCCCTGCTGTGCAGCTACAACATCACAGTGGATGCCCACAGGTGAGAAGGGCATTTCCGTAATTATGCGCTCATTATAATCGCATTTCCGTGGTTCAACCCTCCGTTTCGAACAGATGCACTCCGCCGAACAAGAGCAATGACTATCAGAAAATCTACTCGGATTGGTGCCACGAGTTCGAAAAGTACAAGACGGCCATGAAGTCCTGGGAAAAGAAGCAAGCGGTAAGTGATAATGAGGCACCCTACCGCCGGGCGACAGGTTTATGGTCCGAGGCAGACACTTGCCATAATAACTGATTTCTGTGGCAATTATTTTAATAGCCCTCGGGCCATGTCCAAGCGACGTCAAATCAGAAAAATGAGGGAAGAATCAGAAAATGGTGTAAGGTAGTTAAGTTATTATTATCCACCACCGAAGCACCCCACCTGTGGTTCCCTGTGGTGTCGGGTGTGTGACCCAAATGCATGATAATTGCCTTCTTGGGTGGGAGATGCATTGGAAATGTAATTAAAATGCAATCACTTGGGGTCTGCCCCATCTTTTCACCTAATGGGGGCAATAACAAATCAATACGTGTATCCATGACAAAGCCACGCATTTAATTATACATTTACCTCTGTTCCGTCCACAACAGCAATGCTCGACGCGCCAGAACCTTAGCAGCAACCAGCATCCGAATGAGATCTTCCGCAAGCCCAATGTCTGATATCGTGAGGAGAGTTACATTCTCAATATGCCGCCATCGAGCACATCGTCCAAACAGTTTTAGTAAATCGAATGCAGACGCAGCCGGAGAGGATTAAATTATGCCACGCACACACGCACACGCAACACACTTACAACACAAGGACCTTCGCCGTATCATCAACATCATCATAGACATATTCTCTTCAGAAATGAATACAAACATGAAAAACACTTCCTAATAAATTATGCATTTACAAAGGCATTTATAATGCATTCGACTTAGACTTAGACTATAGAGGGTATTACTCGTATCAACTTCCATTGAGTGCATTTTGTCAGCAAAACCCACAAACCACACGCCGCATTTAATATAAAGTATACAGAAAACATACAAAAAATACACAAATACAGCCCATAGTTAGCTACAAACAATTGCCGCGCATACGCACAAAACGGAGCATTAAGCATTGAGCATTTTTAAGCATTACTCGTACTCGTACTCGTATAACCATAATCGATCGACTTAGTGCAGGTACAGAATTTTCAAACGCATGTGGAAAGCAACCTCTAATGTAATCGAAGAAGCAATGTGATGTTAAGTTTTGATAAATTTATGAGCTGCCTAATTGCATAATTACAATAATAGCAATCGAAAATAAACAATATTTAAACTTAAAAGATGTAAACACGCCGAATCGAAAGTTATAGGAAATACTTAATATACTTAAGCCTCGAAACCACAAGCAATACTTCGCCTCATGCGCATCAGAATACTCAGAACTCAAATAGCATCGAATCAGTCCATAGCTTACAAAATATTACAAAATACATACATACATAATACCATTGATTGCACTCGCAAAAACCTTGGATTACATTAAATTGTATGCCTTTTTGGTTTTCCCATCTTGCCCACAGAAACAAAATAGGATACGAATTTATGATTTTTAGTCTCTTAAAAATGTATTCAGACATAATGTACTTAAGGTAATTCGCAACAAAATCTTTAGTTCTTAAGCGTTTAGTTGTAATAAAAATACATTTTAATAAAAAAAATTATCAAAAATTATAGCATGACGAATTTATTACTTAAGGAAGGTACTGTTAACGATCTAGACTGTAAGAAAGGTACTCTGGGAGAGGCAAAGAGCAACCGCTCTTTCAAAATGTTATTTAATTTAAATGACTGAACGGGGAGGCTGGGCAATACCTGACAGGCAAACAGCAATCATCTGATGCGGATGCTTTCCATTGGAATTGTCCTTATCTACGAACACATTGAATAATTCCAGACGAATGCGCATAGACAAATGTTAATCCCAAGTCATTGTTCACTATTGGGCAAATATTTTAAAACATTCGGCAGGAAGCAGGCCGAAGGACAAGACTAACAGTATCTGGCACTATCCTTTCATCTGTGTGCACGGGTGGCTGGACCTGTGGACAAAGTTTGTCCGTGTTGTTCGCCCAGCCACACCTACCAACACACATAACCTTTTCGGTTACCTTGCCCAAAGCCAGAAGGCAAACATTCGCCTGAGGAGAGGTGGCCCTGGACGGATTTGCATATTCCAGCGCTTATGCGACACTAAATTGAATTCCATATTCATATACTCGAAAGATAAGCAAGAGCATACTTCTCAATTACAGATTGTCTGCCCGCAGACAAAATGGAATTAAAGTGCAACAATTTTACATAATTCGAATGCCAGTATCCCGGCTGATGCTGCTGCTGCTCCTCGTACGGCTGCGCTGTTCCCACCTTAATTAGTTATGCCACACCAAAAATTAAGCTTAATTAGCGATGGCCCACTGGTTTGGAAAATTAATTATTTCCATTCGCCGCCATTATCGCTGTGCACTTGGCCAGGCCGGGCCCAGCTTCCGGACCCTGTCCGTTGACTGCTTAATTGGAATTCATATGATTTTTTTTTTTTCAACATAATTCTTTCCTTTTTGTCATTATTATACGATTATAGGAATTATTCCTCGCGAAAGGAATTATAAATTCTGAACAGGACCATGTGGACCAGGTGGAGGATCTTTGAGGGGAATTCGTTGTCCTACAGGCATGTGCTTAAAGATTCTAAGTAGGCTTTTACTGTTGTATGCAACTTTCTCTAAGCCTCTTTAATTCTCCAAAAAATGATACAGACATGATTTGTTTTATGCCTGATCCAAGCAGATGGCGTTTTAGATTTCAGACTTTAAAATGGGAAGCGAGGCCCAAAAAACTATTCAGTATAGACTGTTGAACGGAACACAACGTATATAAACACAACAAATTTGATTGTAAATTTTTCGTATCGCGTAAAATCCGTTGCGTCAACCAGCCAAATTTCTAGTCAGCAAAATCATACGTTTCATATTTATATTTGGTTCCGTTTTGTAAATTAGTTCCCTTAAATCGCGAATCGAGAATGCCCCTCTATCGGGATCTACTTCTGGTGCGTTCGGCCAGCCGGCTGCTCGCCTGCAAGCTAGCCTTCCGGGAGGTTTCGCACTGCCTTCGAGCCTATGCCACCAAGTGCAAGAAGCCCAAGGGCGTGGTTGTGGGTGTCTACAAGAGGGATTCGGACAAGCCGCCAAAGACCACGGAGAATGCCGTCACCCTGGACGACTCGGTGGGCGGTAAGGTAATGCAGTGGATCCGTGAACGAAACATGGACGGGAGCCCGGGCAAGGGCCTGCTGTTCAGCGGCATGGACGGCGATTACCAGGCCATTGCCGTTGTGGGTGTCGGTGACTACGACGCCGCCTTCAACGACGAGGAGGAGTTGGATCTGGGCATGGAGAATGTCCGTGTGGCCGCCGGTGCTGGCGCCCGCGCCCTGCAGTTGCAGGGAATGCGCGAGGTGCATGTGGATAGCATGGGCTATCCGGAGCAGGCCGCCGAGGGCGCCTCGCTGGCCGTTTGGCGCTTCAACATGAACAAGAGGAAGAAGAACCGAACGCGGACCCCCAAGCTGGAAATGTACGGTAAGGGGGACCGCGAGGCCTGGACCCGGGGCCTGTTCAAGGCCGAGTCCCAGAACCTGGCCCGTCGCCTGTCCGACACGCCGGCGAACATGATGACCCCGTCCGTGTTCGCCCAGGCCGCCGTCGATGCTTTGTGCCCCTGCGGCGTCACTGTGGAGGTGCGATCCATGGACTGGATTGAGGACATGAAGCTCAATTCCTTCTTGATGATCGCCAAGGGCTCCTGCGAGCCCCCCCTGTTGCTCGAGTGCTCATACTGCGGCACCGCTCCCGAAGAGAAGTCCGTGCTGCTGTTGGGCCTGGGCCTGACCTTCAACAGCGGCGGGCTCTGCCTGAAGAATAAGACGGGAATGGACCAGTACCGCGGCGCAATGGCTGGAGCTGCTGTATGTGTGGGCGTGCTCCGCGCCGCTTCCGCCCTCTCGCTGCCGATGAACATCTCGGCGATCATCCCACTCTGCGAGCACATGCCCTCCGGCATGGCGGTCAAGTGCGGCGATGTGGTGAGCCTGCTGAATGGCATCACCATGGGCGTCAAAGATGTGGGAAAAGCCCCTGTTGTGGTGATGGCCGATCCCCTTCTCTACGGCCAGTCCGCGCACAAGCCCAAAATGATCATCGACATCGGCACGGTGGCCCAAGGCGTAAACTACGCGCTCGGCGGAGGGGCTACTGGGCTGTGGACTACGTCGAACTTTGTCCACAAACAGTTCCGCAAGGCTGGTGGAATCACTGGGGATCGCGTCTGGCGCTTCCCGCTCTTCAAGTACTACCACCAGATCGTCACCAAGAACATCACCTATGACCTGAGCAACGCCGGCCGTGGACCGGCCTCCTCCTGCCTGGCCGCCGCCATTCTACGCAGCCTCGTCCCGTGCGTCGACTGGGCCCATCTGGACAACCGTGGCACAGGCATGCTCACCTCAACCAACCCACTGCCCTACCTGCTGAAGAACCAGATGACCGGACGCCCCACTCGCACTATCATCCAGTTCCTGTACCAGCTGGCCTGCTCCGAATCCTAGTCTGACTTCGGAATAAATGTTCTGTTGGCTTGAAACATCAATGCTAGAAGCATTGCCCTACCTGATCGACGAACAGATGACCGTACGGCCCTGCGCCTAAATTTTGGATATAATCTCACACGACACATTGTTATAATTTGGCTTGAAACATCAATGGTTGTTAATGCGAGTATGCACGAATATTTAAATCCAGTTCCCAACAAATAAATTTGTTCTAACTCCCTTTCGATTACAATACCATGTAGCCAGCTTTGCCACAACCTGGATTTATCTGTAGATTGATGAGGTCGAAGCTGAAACTGATCGTATAAAGGACATGCTTTGCTACAAATCTTATGTTGATCGCTTACTCCTATATATACGGTGTTTCATCCATAAACGTTTCCCAATTCCCTGGGACCCCACCTCTCAATGGGGATTCAATTCCCCTTCATAATTTTCAACTTGACTCGCTTCAGCCATCTTACCTTCCAAATCAAAATTTGATTTCCAATTGAATGCCGTCCTCGAATATTCGTATAAATATTGCCTGATTTTCCTCAATTCGATTGATTGTCGGTTGCCCGGGCTGGCAGCTGTGCGGATTTGGGTCCTTTGATGTTCGATGTGATTATGTTGACTTTAAAAAATTTACATTTTGGTTGGAGTGACAAGAAAATTGCTTTGAAGTCAGGTGGTGAGGGGTGCCAATCAATGGCATTTGGTAAATAGCATTATGACGCTGACTTAACCATACATTCTCGGGCATAGCATACTATTTATTTACTATTTATTTACCTAAAATCTTGTCGGTAAGTACATATGTATGTATTTATCCGTTGCTCCTGCATCAGAAGCAGCACGTTACGGCTAATTACAAACGGAGCACGAAATGGCAAATGTTTCTCTCGATATTTAATTGGTCTTGGGTTCAGGGTTCAGCTGCAGTGGCAGCTCCATCTTCAGGTACATCCTGGCTCCTGCTCTAGTACGTGAACGATGAATCGTATAACTGCAGTTGCCAAATGTTGGTAAATGTGGCTTGTGTGCTCTCTTTTCCCTTTCTGTTTTGGTCCGTCCGTGAGGATTGCTCTGCCAACAACGATGTGCAGTGGAATTTAATTTTGCCTTCGAATGTCAAATGGCATACATCTTGATTATACATTATACTCGGGCAAATAGCCTCTGGGTGCCTCCGGCTGGACCCTTGCACTTACGCACAAATGCACACAAAGTAATATTTGTTTAAAGATTTCCCGCCCGCCGTCCCTCCCGCTGCCTGCCATTTGGTTACCTGGATTAGCTAATGCTAATTTTGGGATTTGTGCTTATCCTTCACCTGCTTCCGACTGCTATGGTATGCATGCCCAGATTTTGTATTTGAAGTGCTGATTGTGAGGGCGAAATGCATGAGGTCCGGATATTTGCGGACTCCATAGGTATTTAATTAGGAATTAAATTCAATACTTGATGATCGAATGCCAAATCAGTTCTTAGGCAGTGCAAGACATCAGAATTCAACAATAATACTCGTAGTCACAGATAAACCTTATGGATTCCTTCATTGATACCAGGTCCCCATGGTAACAGTCTCAAGTCTGTTCTTAACAGAGCTCCTGCACAGCACTTGCCCCCATCTGACTGAATCTGATCCACTGATTGCCCTTTTCTGAACCCATTGACATTGGCCATTACCCGAGAACAAGAAAAAAATTAAAAACCATAAACGTCTCATTTGAAGACAAAAGGGCAATTTGCTTAAGACAACACGGAAAAGGCTGTCCGGGGGTACCAGATACACAGGATACTCTGTGGAGCATGTGGCGGCTTGGCTGTGGACGGGGGTGGGGCCTTGGACACGAACTAAGGAAATGCACGGATTCTATTGCTTATTTGTTAAATGGCTCGAGAAAGTTAATCAAGCGTGATTTTGATACGCCCCAGAGATAACGAATTATACTAGGTACGTACTACGTAGCCAGCCACGAGAGAGAGTCTTGGAGAATATCTGTGCCTGCATACATATGCAAGTGGCTCCGTTGTTTGTGTTTTTGTTTCTCTGGTATTGTTTTTATTGGTAATTTGGGAGTAACTTCCAAAATTTCGTTCTTAGACTTTTAAAAGCATAAAAATCCCTCTGTGGGCGCTCAGACATATCGTCAGCGCCACCTGGAGTTTTGTCGTTTTATGAATTAATAAAGACGTCAGGACGGTTGAGATTCCTCTCTCCCACAATCTACCCCCACACACACACATTCGACAAAGTACTGTGCGAGGGGTAGCCGTAGCCGTAGCCATCTTGTAGCTTATTAAACGTATTTTTACAGCATGCTTTACAAGAATTTTCACTTTATATGCAAACATGTGAAACACTATAAACAAAAGACCCCAATTTGCTCGCATCCACACATGCCCCCGTGCTTATCCCCATATTCTTGGGGAGAAAAAATTCACTTTCTATTAAATTTTACAGTAAACTGAATTTACACCCGCTCCAGACAATGAAAAACAGCAGGGGAAAAGAGGAAAATTTTGTGGGTAAGCGCACCCCAAAGAAGAAGGAGAAGGCGGCGAAGGAGAGTAGGAAGCTCCTTTCTCATATAAACAGAAAATTGCAGAAAATGGCGACACCTGCTGTTGCAAATTAGAAAAATAAGATGTTTCATAAAAATGAAATGTCAGCTCGAGGGGCGAAAAGGCGAGAAAGGCCCAAGAAGCGAGGGAGCACAGCACAGCAGGAACACAGCGTCAGCTTCAGGAACAGGAGCAACACTAAAAACAATAACAACAGGTGCCAGGAAGAACCCACCACCTGGAGCAGGAGGAAGGGCAATCCGTATTCAAATGGCAAGCGGGAAATATGGGAGGCACAAAACGAAAACTTGGCAGGCATGTTTTGACGATGAGTCCTATATTGCCTCTGGTACAGTGAAAGCTCTCTTGAGTGAACAGCTTCAGATCTTTCGGTAAGGATTGTAAATGTACGTGCAACAAATTGTTTGTCCCCTATTTACCCAAGAACTGAGTAAGAGGACCTCTCCCCTGTGGTTTCTTGCCGCTAAGGAGCTGTCGTGCCCATATATCTCACTTCCCTTCAATTTGGGAACCGCTCTGCTGACGATAGAATTTTTCTTGCCCTTCCGGCTTCATTCACTTCATTATTATTAAAGCAACAACGATTCACAAAAGCAACAAACCGCAAAACAAAGCAATCAGCAATGTTAAGCGGCAACATTCATGTTACTTAACAGCAGGTCTGATGTACAGAGAACATCGCCACAATGGGATTAACAGCGCGCTGTAGAGATCGGCACACCAATAACATAGAAGATTACCATTGAAATGCAACTGACATTTTCAAACATGTGTGTGTGTGTGTATAGGCATGTATTTCTATAAGTGGCCGTCACTGATTTACAGTAGCTTCCTTACAAATGCTGATCGCCTGGTAGCTTCGGTCTGATATCGAAGTGCCGAAGCTGGTTGTTGCTGCAATTGATTGTTCTTGTGCTTCGGTTTTTAAAGAATCCTTTTATTTCGAAACAATTTCTGTTAATCTGACAGCCACCCATCGTAAATGCCTAGAACCTTGTCTAGAACTAAAGCCAAACCAAAATGGCCACAACTCAACCATTTGAGAGATGCTTACGATTTCTTTTAGACAGGTGCCTCCCACTCACCTGACCGCCAAAAAAATGTCTCTGTCATATGACAGTGGGATACCACCACTCCTGGATATTCGTCATCTTATCAAACATTTTGCTTACAGCGATTGGGCACAAAAGTCATTTAAAGTTTGCTCCCCAGTTAGTCAGGTTTGCCAGGCAGCTCGATGATGAAGGTGCACCACCAGCAGCAGCAGCAGGAGCAGCAGCAAAAGAAGCAGGAACAAGCACGGAGAAAAAGCAGCAGAAGCAGTAAACAAACACAGAGCAAAAGGAAACAAATCTAATAAAATCAGCAGATGATGGTCATTAGACCGAAAAGTAATTTCATTTATTCGCAAACTCGATTTGTTGCTGTGTAGCACGAAGTGCGCACGAGTGGACTGCCACTGCCACTGTTCTGTTGTGTCCTGTCCAGGCCTGACCAAGGAACTGGCCCGGGCCAAGATAAAGGTCAGAGGGGTCAGAGTGGAGTCGGTGGAGTTAGACGGCCTGGTCCGGGGCCGGGGCTAAGCAAGGCAAATCAAAGCAGCGAAGCGTTCAACCAGCGTCGCGCATAAAAACCCCATGGAGGAGGCAACAAACAAGAGGAAGCCAAGGAAAAACAAACAATGCCTGCACCCAGGAGCAGCCCCACATCCAGACAATGTGAAACATCACAAAGGAGGAGAGCAGGGAAGCCCACGGCATGGGGCAGGGGCAGGGGAGCTGGAGCTGGAGCAGTAGCAATAACGAAATGTGCTGCTCTCTTATAGATTTCTTAAACAAATTACAAAGATGCGTCGTTAAAATTTGGCCGCCACTAAAAATCCAAACGGATTAGTGAGGCCAGCTCTATTCCGGCTGTTGGGCTCCATCACGGTCCGGTGTCGGTGTCGGGACACAGTGCTCAACGTTTGGGTCGTAAAGCTGTTTTTAGGGGAATACACGCACACACACACACACACACACACACACAGCGCGGGGAGAGAAGTGTGAAGCGAGAAAGTGCGGTCGCGTTTTCCTGGTGCTCCCGCGCGGAAGGCTATTTAGCCAAGTGTCTGCACGAAAAAAAGCGAAACCGGTGAATAGACAGACCCACACGTGTGGCCGGTACATACCGAGGAGATTTGCAAGGCAGGCGAGGCCGCATGTCCAATTCCAGACGGCAGGAAGGCGAAATGCGTCCCCCCTTGGTCCACCTGGCCAAGGGGGGGATGGTGAGTTTGCCCTCCTTTCTTGTTCTCCCTGCTCTTTCAGCACTCGATATTCTTTGTTGTTTTAATTGTAACTTTTCACTCTTTGGCCCGTCTTGCTCTTGTTCTTCACTGCAAGTGTTACTCGTCAGGCCAGCTGATCGATATATCAGCTGCCGACCAGTGCACTGCAGCGGAACCAATGAGCCACCGGCAGAGGGCGTGCTCATGCTGATCTAGGATTATCTACTCCTACATCTGCTACACCTACATGTAGCATAGATTATGTTCCCCCACCAGAGGCCGCCACTGTATTAAGGTGGCTACACAGTGCCAAAATTAAGTTTTTGGACACTGTACTATTGGTGATATGGGACGTACTAGGAGGCAGTCGTACTAAAGGTAGTGGAACCTGCGAGCCGCTGCCTGTCGCAGGAGGCGACAAAACACGGCATCAAGGCCGAGACCAGTACAGCCTTGATTATAAAACTGGAAACACCGGCACGGAAAGACGTTTTTGGGCTGACGGCGTCAGTATTCTAGAACTTCAGTAAGCGGAGTGAAATCCTGCTGAAATAGCTTCTAGGCTAATGCTGAGGCCGCACCCGTCCCGTTAAAAACTGGCAGTTCTCCTAGGTACGCTTCCTGATTCGTCGCCATTAAGTTGGTGGTGCAGGCTCGGTTGAGCAACGCTCCCGACTAGCGCGGATCCGGCTCTGAACTCTTGACCCCGTGAAGGCAAGAGTCAACCCTAGCATGGCCTCACTGCTTGCATAGACAACCATGGGATTAATAACGCGACTGCGCAAGCGAACAGGAACAACGACCCGGGAGTTGGGACCCATTAGAATGGAAACACCACAATCACAACCAAAAACGAGGGGGAACGTTGTGAGTTGCTGCGGAGACCGCAACTCTACAGTTATACCCGATACTAAGTCAGTATAACTCTCCTCCGGCAGACGCCGCTAATATTAAACGACACGACAAAGAGTGTGTGCGAGAGAGACAGAAAATCAGTCTGAGCGTGACGTCGGGCGCTGCGTAGCCACTGAAAATTGATTTCTTGCTTTTGGCTACAAAAATGATCCGATCTGATCCAGATTCAGCAATCTGATAGATATGGTCATTATCTATGACTCTGCGTTTTTAGTTTTCTCGAATGTGCAATATTGTGGATGCAACAGATTTTCGTTTTTTGTGGGGGCGGAAGGGGGTGGGGCGAAATTCTGAGATATACGATTTATAGTGAGATCTAACAGAAGTGCGGATACCAAATTTGGTTACTCTAGCTTTAATAGTCTCTGAGATTTGTGGATAACCCAGATTTTCGTCCTTTGCGGGGGCGGAAGGGGGTGTGGCGAAATTTGGACACGAAACGGTCAAGGTCCGATATCACAGGAGTGTGGATACCAAATTTGGTTGCTCTGGCTCTTATAGGTTCTGAGATCCTTGAACTCATATTTTGCAATTGACAAAACCGACCATGAAACCTGTGTGTTAGAGAGAGACAGAGCGAGAAAGAATGAAATTGTTTTCTTGATTCTGGCTATAATAATTATACGATCTGGTTGAGATTTTACACTCTAGAACATATAGTCATCCTCACCGATTCTGCGTTTTTGGTTTTATCGTATCTTTAAAAATGTGGATGCCACAGATTTTCGTCCTCTGTGGGGGCGGAAGTGGGCGGGGCGAAGTTTTGAAATATTTTTGTAGCAGTGACATATCACAGAAGTCTGGATCCAAAACATCGTTGCTCTAGCTCTTATAGTCTTTGAGCACTAGGCGCTGAAGGGGACGGACGGACGGACGGACGGACGGACAGACGGACAGACAGACAGGCTATTGATGCTGATCAAGAATATATATACTTTATGGGGTCGGAAACGATTCCTTCTGGACGTTACACACATCCACTTTTACCACAAATCTAATATACCCCAATACTCATTTTGAGTATCGGGTATTATTACAGAGGACGAAAACGCATTCACGAGGAGTGCAAGGATGGCAAGATCACCGGTGGAGGTGAGACCTGCGGGAGAAGCAGCAGTAGCAGTCCAGGAGCGGACTCAAAAAGATCGGAACAAAAAGGAGCTACAACAGAAGGAGCAGACCCAGATGGAGCACACCCAGATAGGGCAGACCCAAACGGAGCAGACCCAGAAGGGGCAGAGCAGCACGGCGCTACGCGATCTCGGGCAGGAAATTGCAAAGCTGGTGGAGATGCTGGAAGACGGGAAGAGGCGCTTTATCCACCAGCCGATGAGGGACTCCATTGAAAGCATCCGAGCGCTCTACGAGCTGGTGGCCATCCAGCTCCATGACGATAGGGCAAAGGCGGTGATTCGTACCCACCAGTCCTCCCAAACTTCGCCGTTGTTTAGGACAGCGGTGGAGGCAAAAAGGAAGCAGGAAAATGGGAAAGCACCGAAAAACAAGAGGAGCAAAGGGGTGGACACCCAGACGAAAACCTGCGCGGTTGGAGTGGATGCGAAAACTCAAACTCCAGGAGATAACGACACAGGGGAGACACCGACGGCGCCTCCGAACAGGGAGTGGAAGAAAGTTGAAAGAAGGCCGAGAGTAAGGAAGCCGAAGCCTTCATCATAGCGGCGAAAGACCCGAGCAGCTACGCAGAGATTCTGCGAAAGTTAAAAGGAGACGAGAAGCTACAAGGGCTAGGAGAGGCGGTGGCAAGAATCCGCCGCACCCAAAAGGGGGAACTCCTGCTCCAGCTCAGCAAATCAGGAGAGGAAACCTCGTCCTTCCAGAGTCTGGTCGGCGAGTCGCTAGGGGACGCAGCAGAGGTCCGCGCCCTCCAACAGCGAGTCATCGTTGAATGCAGCGACTTGGACGAGGTGACCACCAAGGAGGAGATAAGGGACGCCCTCATGTCCCAGGTCCAGTTGGCAAACGTGGCACTGGACGACATATCAATAAGGAGAGGGTACGGACAGACGCAGATTGCAACTGTCCGACTTCCGACAGAGGACGCCCGCAGGGCACTCAAAATAGGAGGACTGAAGGTCGGCTGGGTAAGAGGCAGACTTAGGGAAAGGGTCAGCGTCACCAAATGCTTCCGCTGCATGGAGTTCGGCCACATGGCCCGACAGTGTAGGAGCGATGTAGATCGTTCTAAGCTGTGCCGGAGATGCGGGAAGGAGGACACCTTGCAAAAGACTGCGACAAGGACCCCCAGTGCATGTTCTGCAAGTGAAAGCAGGAAGATTGGAGGCATATCGCAGGAAGCGGCAGGTGCCCCCTCTTTAGACAGGCACTTGCAAAGAGGATAGGATGAGGTGCATGCAGCTGAACCTTAACCACTGCGAGGCGGCACAGGCACTACTGTGCCAAGACGCCAGGGAGAGGAAACCGGACGTGGTCATCGTATGCGAACCATACAAACCGGTGCCAGGCAGCGGTTGGGCACAAAGTAAGTGCAGGAAGGCCGCGTAAGCCAAAAACAACGGGGCCAAAGTGGAAGGATAGTCTACTAGACGTCGCAGCCTTCTCGGACTCCTTCAGGCAACACAAGTGGAACCTAGCTGGTATCTCAGCGGAGGAAGCGGCACGGGAACTGACGCAGAGGATAGCCGACGCATGCGACCAGTCCATGCCAAGGAGGAAGCCGTCTCTACGAGGAAGACCTTGCTACTGGTGTACGCAGGAAATAGGCGAGCTTAGAAGGGCTTGTCTCCGAGCGGGACGGCGTGCCCAAAGAGCGAGAGGCCGCTACGCCTTCGAAACCAGGCAAGAGGAATTTCGCACGGCAAAACACGGGCTGAAGGTGGCCATCAAGAAGAGTAAGAGCGACTGCTTCCGCCACATATGCGACGAAGAGGAGGTAGACCCCTGGGGTACTGCTTATAAAGTAGTCACCAAAAGGATCAGAGGAATAAGCACTCCTACCCCGACGTGCCCGCAACTGCTGCATAGGATTGTGACAGCGCTGTTCCCCAGGCACCCGCAGAAGGAAGAAACTAACCTGGACCAGGAGGAACCACCATACGAGCCAGTATCTACACTGGAGGTCATAGAAGCAACCAGGAGAGTTGGCGACCGGGAGGCACCAGGGCCGGATGGTATACCCAACAAGGCCCTAAAGCTCGCGGTGGCCACCCGACCGGAACCCTTTGCGGAGACTTTCAACAGTTGCCTCAGGGAGGGAACATTCCCAAAACGATGGAAGAGGCAGCGTCTAATTCTGCTGCCCAAAGGCAACAAGCCAGCAGACGATTCATCGGCGTACAGACCAATCTGCCTGTTGGACACGGTGGGCAAGCTGCTTGAAAGAGTGCTGTAAAACAGGCTTCTAGAGTTCGTGGAGGAAACAGAAGCACTCTCAGAGGCGCAATATGGATTCCGGAAATCCCGCTCGACCGTGCACACCATCATGGCGGTAGTTAGCATCGCAGCGAAGGCCATAGAAGGAACAAGATGGAGGTGGGGCAGGAGTACTGAGGAGTACTGTGCCATCGTGACGCTGGACATCCGAAACGCTTTCAACTCGGCCAACTGGATCGAGACGGCGTTGTACCGAATCGGGGTACCGGTATACCTTCTGAGGATGATCTCCAGTTACTTCTCGGACAGGGTGCTGGGCTACGAGACGGATCAAGGAGAGATAGCGTACGAGGTTACGGCAGGAGTCCCGCAAGGATCAGTCTTGGGGCCGCTCCTGTGGAACCTCATGTACGACAGCGTGCTCAGACTGCAGCTACCCGCAGGTTGCCAGCTAATCGGTTTCGCTGACGACCTGGCCCTAGTCGTTGTATCTAAGGAGGTCCAGAAAGTCGAATTGGTAGCCAATACAGCTATTGATCTAATTTCTGGATGGATGCGGGAAGCCGGTCTGGATCTGGCTGGCCACAAGACGGAAGCAGTCCTCATCACGAGCAGGAAGAAGACGGAGTACGCCACAGTGCGAGTAGGAGCAGACCTGATAAAATCGCAAGACTCCATCAAGTATTTGGGAGTGATGTTGGACAACCGCCTAACCTTCCGCTCGCATGTGGAGTATGCTAGCCAGAATGCAGCGGGGATGCAAGGAGCCCTATCCCGCATGCTTCCAAATGTTGGTGGACCAAAGACTGGATGCCGAAGACTGATGGCAAGCGTAGTGTCCTCCATCCTTCTCTACGCAGCGCCAATCTGGGCGGCAGCGGTCATAAACAACCAAAGCCTGCGAAGGAAGTTAGCTGCTCCATACAGGCTAGCCGCGCTGAGGGTCATCTCGGCTTACAGGACTGTGTCCGAGGACGCAGCACTAGTCCTAGCGGGTATGATACCCGTGGACATACTGGCCAGGGAGATGAAAATAGTGTACGAAAAGAGTACGGCGCAGGGAACCATAGGCGGCACGGCGGCCATCCGCAATACAGCGCGACAGGCCTCCATCGAAACGGTGGAATCAGAGCGTCAAAGGGAGGTGGACGCATAAATTGATCAGTAGCGCGAAGGAGTGGATCGGAAGGAGCAGAGGCAACGCGGACTACCACATAACGCAATTCCTAACCGCGCATGGGGGCTATCGTAGCTACCTATATAAGTATAAACACGATACCAGCCCATACTGCCCTACGTGCCAAACCGCAATCGAAGACCCGGAGCATGCCCTCTACGGCTGTAAGAGATACGCAGCATGGACGGAGAATATCCCCCCAGCAGAGTTGCTGGTTAGCTTTATGACAGCATCGGAGGATAACTATTTATACGTGTACCGTCTCATCAAGCGCATCCAGGATGACCTGAGACGATGCGAGAAAGAGCGGCATGTAGCGGCTTAGAATAGGCCCCCCCTCCCCACGAAGCAATACCTAACGGTGATCCCGCGGGGGAAGAGGTGTGTATGTGTGTGGGGTGGTCTTAGTACGTATGACTTGCCTAGAGCAAGGAATCGTGCATGCCAATGGCACGGGTCATTGGTATTGTAGTGGCGCCTGTCCAACCAAAAATATCGGATAACCGTCCCACGGTTTCCCCTTCCCTTAGACATGCACCTTGCACCTTTTGGGCAGTTACGCGCAAGAAAAAAACGAGGGGGAACGTTGTGAGTTGCTGCGGAGACCGCAACTCTACAGTTATACCCGATACTAAGTCAGTATGGCTCTCCTCCGGCAGACGCCGCTAATATTAAACGACACGACAAGGAGTGCGTGCGAGAGAGACAGAAAATCAGTCTGAGCGTGACGTCGGGTGCTGCGTAGCCAGTGCAAATTGATTTGTTCCTTTTGGCTATAAAAATGACCTGATCTGATCTAGATTCAGCAATCTGATATATATGATCATTATCTATGATTCTGCGTTTTTAGTTTTCTCGAATGTGCAATATTGTGGATGCAACAGATTTTCGTCCTTTGTGGGGGCGGAAGGGGGTGGGGCGAAATTTTGAGATATACGTCTTATAGTGAGATCTAACAGGAGTGCGGATACCAAATTTGGTTACTCTAGCCTTAATAGTCTCTGAGATTTGTGAATATCCCCAGATTTTCATCCTTTGCGGGGGCGGAAGGGGGTGTGGCGAAATTTTGAAACAAACTCGTCTCGGTCCGATATATTAGGAGTGTGGATACCAAATTTGGTTGCTCTAGCTTTTGTAGTCTCTGAGATCTAGGCGCTAATGTTTTACTCTAAGCAAAGCCGCCTATGCTACGTGTGTGTTAGAGAGAGACGGCGAGAAAAAATTGTTTTCTTGATTCTGGCTATAATAATTATACGATCTGGTTCAGATTTTGCACTTTAGAAGATATAGTCATCTTCTACGATTCTGCGATTTTAGTTTTCTCGTATCGTCAAAATTGTGGATGCCACAGATTTTCGCCCTTTGTGGGGGCGGAAGTGGGCGGGGAAAAGTTTTGAAATATTCTTGTAGCAGTGACATATCACAGAAGTCTGGATCCAAAACATCGTTGCTCTCGCTCTTATAGTCTTTGAGCACTAGGCGCTGAAGGGGACGGACAGACGGACAGACGGACAGACGGACAGACGGACGGACGGACAGACGGACAGACAGACATGGCTCAATCGACTCGGCTATTGATGCTGATCAAGAATATATATACTTTATGGGGTCGGAAACGATTCCTTTTGGACGTTACACACATCCACTTTTACCACAAATCTAATATACCCCTATACTCATTTTGAGTATCGGGTATAAAAAACACACACACAGCGCACCCCTGGACATCGCGCTCCGCAACGAGGGAAACCAGCATACCTTCTCCAGAGCAGGAATAGGATCGGTCATCGACCTTACATTTGTCAGCAGCTCACTTTTTATACCCGATACTCAAAATGAGTATTGGGGTATATTAGATTTGTGGTGAAAATGGATGTGTGTAACATCCAGAAGGAATCGTTTCCGACCCATAAAGTATATATATTCTTGATCAGCATCAATAGCCGAGTCGATTGAGCCATGTCTGTCTGTCCGTCTGTCCGTCTGTCCGTCCGTCCGTCTGACCGACCGTCCGTCTGTCCGTCCCCTTCAGCGCCTAGTGCTCAAAGACTATAAGAGCTAGAGCAACGATGTTTTGTATTCAGATTTCTGTGATATGTCACTGTTACAAAAATATTTCAAAACTTCGCCCCGCCCACTTCCGCCCCCACAAAGGACGAAAATCTGTGGCATCCACAATTTTAAAGATATGAGAAAACCAAAAACACAGAATCGTAGAAAATGACCATATCTTTTAGACTGCAGAATCTGAATTGGATCGTATTATTATTATAGCCAGCATCAAGAAAACAATTTCATTTTTTCTCGCCCTGTCTCTCTCTAACACACACGTAGCATAGGCGGCTTTGCTTAGAGTAAAACATTGGCGCCTAGATCTCAGAGACTATAAAAGCTAGAGCAACCAAATTTGGTATCCAGACTCCTAATATATCGTACCGAGACGAGTTTGTTTCAAAATTTCGCCACACCCCCTTCCGCCCCGCAAAGGACGAAAATCTGGGGATATTCACAAATCTCAAAGACTATTAACGCTAGAGTAACCAAATTTAGTATCCGCACTCCTGTTAGATCTCACTATAAAACGTATATCTCAAAATTTCGCCCCACCCCCTTCCGCCTACACAAAGGACGAAAATCTGTTGCATGCACAATATTGCACATTCGAGAAAACTAAAAACGCAGAATCATAGATAACGACCATATATATCTGATTGCTGATTCTGGATCAGATCAGATCATTTTTATAGCCAAAGGAAACAAATCAATTTGCACTGGCTACGCAGCGGTGACGTCACGCTCAGACTGATTTTCTGTCTCTCTCGCACGCACTCTTTGTCGTGTCGTTTAATATTAGCGGCGTCTGCCGGATGAGAGCCATACTGACCTAGTATCGGGTATAACTGTAGAGTTGCGGTGTCCGTAGCAACTCACAACGTTCCCCCTCGTTAATTCATCGGGCTGGAGCATCAGCAACATCTACACAGGGAGCGACCACAGGGCAATTATATGGGACACAGGCCAACAGACGTCTAGCGTAGAGACAGCTGCGCCCAGATGGAGATGCTATCGCGCCGAAACGCTCAATACGGCCCTGTTCATGGAGCTTATGTCCAACCTCACGGCGAATGGACATGCTGAATGCATAGCCAACCATGTCATGGAGCATCTGGAGGCAGCATGCACTGCCACCATGGCGCTGAGGAAGCACTACGGTCGCCACCACCAACCTGTGTTCTGGTGGAACGAGGACATTGCCGCGCTACGCCGGGAATGCAACCAAGCTCGACGCCGCTACCAGCGCTCGCGCGGAAGCACTGCCTTTCCGCAATGGCAATCCACGTTTAGGGACTGCAGAAGGGCCCTCAAGGCGGCCATTAGGGATAGCAAGCGCCAGTACTTTCTCAAGCTATGCGACTCTGCGGAGCAGGACCCATGGGGAAGGGCGTACAAGTTGGTGACGAACAAACTTTGCGCCAAGAGGCAGGCACCCCCATCGGACCCCGACGCGACAAGATCCATCGTGGAGGAACTCTTTCCGCACAGGGCTGACCACATCGGGGATGTCCGTTGCCTCACACTGCAACCGCACAGTCAGGCACACATCGAGGAGGTGTCACTCGAGGAAGTCGAACGCGCAGCCAGGAGCATCAGCCCGAACAAGGCTCCTGGGCCGGACTCTATCCCGAACAGAGCCCTCTTGCTCGCCCTCTCCACGCGTCCGGACATCTTTGCGAAGCTGCTAAATCAGTGCCTTCGGGAAGGAGTGTTCCCTGTGAGGTGGAAAATACAGAAGCTATTCCCAAGCCAGGCAAGCCGCCTGGGGACAGCGTCGTCGTATAGGCCTATCTGCCTGATCGACACCGCGGGTAAACTGCTTGAGAAGGTGGTTTGCGCGCGACTGGAACGCTCCATCGCGGAGGCTGGCGACCTCTCACCGCACCAATACGGCTTTCGCAAGGCCCGATCCACGATAGACGCCGTTCGTAAGGTGGTGGACATTGCCTCCGGTGCAATTGCCGGCACTCGGTGGAAAGGCGGCGGGAAAGAGTATTGCCTAGTAGTCACTCTAGACATTAAGAACGCGTTCAACACGGCGAGGTGGAGCTGCATCCTAAGGGCGCTGGAGAGTTTCGACACACCCAGGTACCTGCAGCGGATGGTACAAAGCTACTTTGAGAGAAGGCTGCTTTTGTACGACACGCAGGCTGGCACGGAGGAATACGAGGTATCGGCAGGCGTCCCGCAGGGTTCAGGCTTGGCCCCACTCTGTGGAACGCAATGTATGACGGCATCTTGCGACTCAGCCTCCCCCACGGAGTACACATGGTGGGTTTTGCAGACGATGTGGCTGTCCTAGTGGTGGAAAAAGACCTGTCCGTCGTGGAACAGACCTGCAACCAAACGATAGCGCGCATTCAACAGTGGCAGGACCTGGTCGGGCTCGACCTCGCACCCCACAAACAGAGGCAGTGCTGGTATCCAGCCGGAAGAAAGTCGAGACGGCCAACATCTCAGTGGCAGGTACCCTGGTTTCGTCTAAGCGCGCTATCAAATACCTTGGTGTCCTGGTGGACACACGTCTCTGCTTTCGGGAGCACTTGGCCTACATGGGCACGAAGGCGGCGACCACCAACGGTGCGCTCTCGAGGCTAATGCTGAACACCCGAGGACCAAAGCAATGGCGGCGACAACTGCTAACGAGTGTCACGAGATCGGTGATGCTACATGCGGCGCCAATCTAGGCAAAGGCCCTTCGAACAGCGAGCTACGCACGGGGTCTGGCAGCCACGCACCGCCTCTCTTCGATTCGGATCACCAGTGCCTTCCGAACGGTCTCGGACGAGGCAGCACACGTGATCGCGGGCATAGCACCCCTGGAATTCCTGGCGGAGGAACGGTCCACATACTACCAGGCAGAGAAATGTACGCGGCGGCGAAAAGGCAGGTACGCATGGCGTGCAAACAGGAGAGTCTCAGAAGGTGGCAACAGCGCTGGGACACGACCACTAAGGGGCGTTGGACCCACCAGCTTATCCCGTCCATAGACGCGTGGGTAAGCTGGAAGCACGGGCAGGTCAACTTTTACCTGACTCAGCTCCTCAGTGGTCACGGCTGCTTCCGAAGCTACCTTCATCGCTTCGGGCACGCGGACTCCGCAGAATGCTCTTGGTGCGGGCACTACGTGGAAGAGGATGCCGAGCATGCGATATTTTCGTGTGGCAGGTTCGCGGCGCAGCGCCAGCGGCTAGAAGAAGCGCTGGGTGGAGCCGTAGTCAAGCAGAGCTTGGTGCCGTGCATGCTCCTGTCCCCGGAAAACTGGGAGGCGACGAGGTGCTTCGCGGCGACCAGACAAGAGTCCAGTTAGTCTAAACGAAGCCTGCACATGTGTGAAGCATTGCTTCACGGCCGTACCACGTACCACACATGTTGGGCTTGCAAAGCCTAACCTTTAATATAGTTTGCTTTAAGTATAAAATAAGTTGTAAATACAAGCTGTTTGAGATGCCAAGCTTTTTTGGCACCTATCTGTTTCAAAAATGAAAAGAGATTTCGGGTTAAACTTTATAATTCGTATTTAATCTTGGTGGCTTAGCGGAAGCCGATTGCTTGCTATTGCCAGATAAACCTTATGCGAGATCGATATGCAACCAATGCGCAGAGGGGTTAGCATCGAACTAAACTATAGACGACGGCGTTAGATCAAAGTGATTGCCGAAGTGGCGGCAGCAGATCAAAGTAGTTGCCGGGAGAGCGCAGCAGCTCTGCAGAACGTCAAAGTTTTACAACATAGGCGGCTCTCTCTGCTCATACAATAATAATGTTAAAGTTACGGTTATTCTTCAGCGGCTGGCCCGAACATACTCCCCCCGTTGGGACCTAGTCTCTCAACAGATTCCTTAAGGGGCAGCAAACATAGCCGAGGGACGGCCCTCCTGATGTTTCCTGAGGATGTCTTCAGGTCAGCGACGCGACACACTCCGTCCTTGCCCAAAACGACATCGACCACTCTAGCCAGTGGCCAACGCATTGGAGGAAGATTTTCGTCCTTCACCAGAACGAGGTCGTTCTTGCAGATGTTTTGCGCGGGGGTACGCCACTTCGCGCGCTCTTGCAAAAGAGTGAGATACTCTTCGCGCCAACGGCTCCAAAATATTTGCTGTAGTTGGGTGACCCGCTGCCAGCCATCCAGACGATTGTAGTTCAGCTTCGTTAGGTCAGGCTCGAGGATTTGCTCATGGGGGCCGCCTAAAAGCAGATGAGCAGGAGTCAAAACGTCTAAATCATCAGGATTTTCTGAAAGCGAGAGCAAAGAGCGAGAGTTAACAATTGCAGTGATCTGACAGATCAGAGTGCGCAGCTCGTCGAAGCTAAGCACAGATGGTCCAACAGAGCGGTACAGGTGATATTTTTCCGTCTTCACGGCCGCTTCCCACAACCCGCCAAAATGCGGAGAGCGAGGTGGGATGAAACGCCAGTCGATCGAGTCAGCCAAGCAGGGTTCGTGGACCTCCTTCATATGCGGTTCGCTCAGACAAAGCTTCTTTAGCTCCAGAAGCTCGTTCTTGGCCCCAACGAAGTTTGTCGCATTGTCCGACCAAATTTGACTTGGCCTTCCTCGAGTGGAAGTAAAACGCTTTAGTGCGCCTAGAAACGATGCGGTGGTCAAATCCTTTACGAGCTCCATGTGTATAGCCTTAGAAGTGAAACAGATGAATACGCTAATGTAGCACTTGATCGGAGGCCTCGTGCGGATTTCTGATCGGTAGAAAAAAGGTCCACAGTAATCTACTCCAGTGACTTCAAAAGCTCGAGATCCTTCCAAACGTTCCTTAGGTAGGTCTCCCATGATGTGTTCGACCATGCGCGGCCTAGTCCTGAAGCATCTCACACATCTGCTGACGATCCTTGACACTGCCTTAACACCTCCAATGGGCCAATATTCCAGCCGAATTTTGGATAGCAAGGCGCGAGGTCCGGCATGGAGGTTTCTTTCATGATAATATCTTATCAGCGCAAAGGTAATGGAATGTCCCTTTGGCAGAATGAGCGGGTGCTAAGCGTCAAATCCTAGCGATGAGTTGCCAAGACGACCTCCAACTCTAAGTAGTCCAGAATGATCGATGAACGGGTTGAGCGAACTAATAGAACTGGATTTCATGACTTGACCATTGCGCCGAATCTCCTTTATGTCAATCCACAAATTTGCCAGCTGAATGCGTCGAATTAGAAGGTGCGTTCCTTGCCGAATATCAAAAACGGTGAGTCCTGGATGCCTAAGACGATGTATAAATTTATGCATGTAGGCGAATGTGCGCTGCATGCGAAAGAATGAATTCGCAAATTTGCATCCGGACGTGAGATCGGCATGTGGAGACGTGATTAGCAATCCTCTCTTGCGAAGCTCCAAAGTTGCTATGTTGTTAGATGGAGATACAGGCCACTTATCCTTGGAGCCTAGCAAAAAGGATGGGCCGTGAAACCATAGCTCTGACTGGATAAGATGGTTGGGAAGCGAGCCTCTCGAGAGAATATCAGCAGGATTTAACGATGTGGGAACATAGCGCCATTCCATGGCTGCCGTTGTCACGTGCAACCACGATGTAGGCGAGATGGTCCTCTCAGCTTGAAGCGGCACGCTGTCAATTTTCCGGCTACTGGCTCGTCGGCCACGAGTGTGGTGTTCTTGTTTATTTGCTCCTAAGCTGAGGCCTACCCTATTATTATTCTACATTTAATGCGTGTCAATAAGCCATATGAAACCGGACGGAAAGCACAACACCTAAAACGAAAGACAATAACTGCACTGGTGAAGAGACAAAGAAAAGAATTCCTCAGCTGTTCATGAGGAGTGATGTTAGCCCACCCTACCTTGGTCTTGCTGTGCCCGATACCACATAATTAGTTACAAGACCCCTTATATTATGCGAGACCTACAGGGGCTTGCTGCAGGAGATTAAACACTATTTCTTCTACTCAGACATTATAAACGTTTATTTATTTCTAATGACTAAAATTAGTGATCCCCAGTAATTTAATGTTCTCATTTGCCCTTCCCGAGTATTGGCTACGACTTAATTTTAAATAATTTGCGTAAAGTACTGTAAATAAATAAGAAGCTTAGGCTAGATATGAGAGAGAACAGATGATTTGAATAGGAGTGAAAAGAAAAGAAATGTAAGAAAATTTTATGTGAGCAATTGCTGGCATAGCGATCCACCAAAAGAGAAGGTGTAATGTACGAGAGGCGTAGGGAAAAGAATCAAGAGGTGACTTTCTGATGCCCTCTCTTTTCAACCCACTAATTGGGTGCGCTCCCGTGGCGAACTTTCATATTTTTATATATTTTTCGAACTTTCATATACATATTTTATTTATTCAATTGAACGACTTACAGGAACCTCCATCGACGAAGCGCTTCCGATTTGGGCCCCTGAAAAGTATAAAAAAAGAACACACACAATTCGCATACACAAAAAAATTGAGATGACGACCGAGTGGCTCAGGCAGATCGAGTTAATTTTAACGGTGATTGCCTGTCTCTTTTCTTCCCGTCCCTCACGCCGCCTTACATTCCTCTGCGCTCAGTCTTGCATTCCTATGTGCAGATTAGCGGCGCTTATCGGGCACCGGTATGTGGGGGCTCGCCCGCAGCGCAAAGTTAGGTGGAGAGAGATAGATAGGGATAGAGAGCTAAAGAAGCCTAAATGAGAGGGAGAATAAAATAACTCGGGTATTGATGCTTAGAGCATCTGACTACGATCCGTTATTTGTTTCTTATATTTGATTCTTTTTTTTTTGTTATTGTTATTTTGGGCGGGGCTGGCCTTCTATGAGAAATTTTCTAACTCGATCTGCCACTATTTGTCGCCACTGAAGAACACTTTTTTTTTCTTTGCCTCCTCCCATGCGCACGGGGTATGGACGCATACGCGGAGCGATGAACAAGCCGACGCGGCTGCCGTCTGCCGGGCACTAGTTGGCCTCTCCTCTCTGGCTCGCCGAACTGCTCCAAGGCGACGACCCAAAGCTCCGGCGAATTTCTACGAATTTCAGCTGGCGGTCGTGGAAGACGAGCCTCCTCCAATTTAAGACCTATGGAAATTTGCACCCACAGAACACCTTTATACTCTTTCGCTAGGCTGTCTTTTTTTTTTATTCCACAACTTACCCAAACGGGTGACCCGTCGAAAGGGTGTATCGAAGAGGTTTCACTAATCACCGTCTCACTTCCTGGCTACTTTTCACTAGTTATTGTATTTATATGGTTTTTCTCTTTTTTCTTTCTTTGAATATTCAACTACGGCTGACACTATAGAGGACACTTGGAGAACAAAATCCAATGCTGTCGACCAGGCTTGGAATCCCGCAATGGCGTCCAATGCCATCTATTTATAGCCGTTTATCTTGTCCGACTTCGACTTCGAACTCGCTCTCCTTTCGACGAGGAAGTCTGACCTGGCTCTGACCCACTCTTTGATCCCAGGCCCTCTTTGCCGACTGTTAAAGAGAGTTTGTCTTGCCTCTCGTTAGACGGTGCCTAATTTTCGGCGGACCCCAAAAACCCTAGGCCTCCTCACAGCAGCTACAAGCCTCACCGTACAACTCCCCCTGCCAAGATCAGACTTGGGGTGCAGAAGGCTCACAAGGATGAACCGCTTGTAGCTGTTATTGGCGGATATCTTTCCCGTGGTATTTCCCAATGCTTCGGCCCTGCAAATCTTCCAACTCATAAAGCGAATTTCCTAGCTTTCTCCGAACTCTAGCCTTTACGAAGGCGTGCCCAAGCTTAGCGTTGTATCCAGCTTGGAAGTTGCTTTGTTTAAAATTCCTTCTATAAACTTCCTGCCCAACCTGGTATACTATCTCTCTTGATCTTAGATTATACTGCTTTTCATTACGTGCATTTTGCTTATCCATTACTTCACGTGCTTTCTTCCTGACCAACTCCAAGGAATCCTCTCTTGTAAAAGCTGCCGCCCTGTCTTCCAACATCTCTAGTGATCTCAGCAGAGAGTAAGTGCCACCAGAAGTGATCATCTGCTGACCAAACACCATGTAGTATGGCGTAGCGCCTACTCCCGAGTGGATGGACGATCTCAGCGCGCAACAAATGCTGCTTAAATTCTCGTCCCAATCTTTTTGATCCGGACGCACATACGCTCTGATGGCGGCAATCACTGAGCGATTGACTCTCTCGGAGGCATTTGCCTGTGGCGCGTGTACCGCTGTCAAGGTATGTGAGATACGGTGGCTTTTTAAAAGGCTTTGGAATTTTTCAGCCCTGAATTGGGATCCATTGTCGGACACTATGGTTTCGGGCACCCCGAAAGTATGAAAGAGATCCTCCCGCAAGTATTTGATAATTACATCAGCTGTCAGCTTCTTAACGGCTTTGAGGAAAACAAATTTAGAATAATGGTCTAACACGATAAAAATAGCGACGTGACCACTTCGTGACCTAGGATATGGACCAAGAAAATCAATGTATAGTCGCTGAAAGAATCTTTGTGATTCGGCCGGCTTTCCCATGGGTGGCCGCAAGGTAAAGTTTGGCGCCTTTGTGGTCTTACACTCACTGCAATTGTTCACATAAGCTTTGACATCGTTAACCAATCCTGGCCAAAAGTAGTACCTACGGACGCGCTCCAAGGTCTTGTGAATACCCCCATGCGAGGCTAACGGATCATCATGTGACTGTTTTAAGATCTCGCCGATCAATTCCTTAGGCACCCATAATTTCCAAGCAAACGAGTCATGAAGTAAGTCGCCATTCGCATGCTCAGCTCTCCGGTAAACTAAGTTGTCGACCACTTTTACGTCTGGCAATCGTTCCTGGTTGCTCTTTACCCGCTGCACCAATTCAAGATACCCTACCGCTCTGAAGTGAGGAGAATCTAGATCCACCAGGAGCCCATTACTCTTGTCTATTGCTGCGATCTCATCCTGGTGAACCCTTGACAATGCATCTGGGACTATGTTCTGGGTTCCCCTTCGGTGCTCGATGCTAAATCGGAAACCTTGCAATTTTAGTGCCCATCGAGCTAACCTCGAGTGCAGATCATTTTGGGACATCAACCACTTCAGTGAGGCATGATCCGTTATCACGGTGAATTGATGACCTTCGACATAAGCTCTGAACTTTTTAATGCACACTAAGGCCGCCAGGCACTCTAGCTCGGTCACTGTATAATTGCGCTGGGCTTTATTCAGCTTTTTAGACACGAAAGCTATCGGCATCTCATCCCCTTCTTCCGTCTTTTGGACTAGTACCCCCCCTACTCCCGTATTGCTCGCGTCGCAATGTATATAGAAGGGCTTTCCAAAGTCAGGACTTCTTAAAACTGGCGCCTTGCACAGCGTTTCTTTCAATTTTTCAAAGGCCTCTATTCCATCCTGGGACATGACGAATTTTTTTTTTTGTTTTAGCAAGTCTGTTAGAGGGGCGGATAGTGAAGCAAAATCATGTATAAATTTCCTATACCACCCGGCCATTCCAAGGAAGCTCCTTAGGGCTCGGAGAGTTCTTGGGAGCGGAAACTTAGTAATGGCGGAAATCTTTTCCGGGTCTGTTTTAATGCCGCCTTCGCCAATTACGTGACCTAGATATTTTACGGATCTCCTACAGAATCTGCTCTTCTCTATATTTATGGTCAGCCCTGCGTGACGAATGTGTTCTGCCACCGAACGCAGTACCTCAAGATGCGAGGGAAATGTGTCTGAAATGACCAGCAGGTCATCTAAGTAGACAAAAACTTGATTTCGGAGAGCGGCGGGTATTACCTTATCCATGAGTCTGGACATGGTTTGTGAGGCGTTGCATAAACCAAACGGCATGACCTTGTATTGGTACAACGGCCTCCCTGGTATGGTGAACGCAGTCTTGTCTCTCGACGCCACCTCCAAAGGTATTTGCCAAAATGCATCTTTCAAGTCCAGGCTAGTTACATATTCTGCCTTGGGCAATCTACTCAAGATGCCATCAATCTGGGGCAACGGGTACGCATCTTTTTCTGTCACCGCGTTTACTTTTCGACTGTCCAGACAAAGACGAGCTTTCCCAGGCTTTTGGACCAGTACCACCGGAGAAGACCAAGCGCTTCCTGACTCCTCAATCACCCCTAATCTCAGCATCCTATCAACTTCCCCGTACAGCAATTTCTCAACAGCCGGTGAGACTGAGAAATGTCTCTGCTTTACGGGCTTCGCATCCCCCACATCGATGGTATGACAAAGCATATCTGTTCTTCCCAGACCCGACACAGCGAAGGATGGAAATAGGGAAATAACCTGGTTTAACGCCGCCTCCTGAGCAGACGTAAGTGTATGAACATCAGAACTCTCGCAAATTTCGGAAATCTTCCATTCGGACGGTAATAATTCAAAAAGGGACCAAAAATCAATACCTAAATATAAATCTTGACTTAAATTAGGAATTATGAATAGCTCTATGTTTTTAGACTCCCCACGGTACTCTATCTTAGTTGTTAACTTTCCTACTATTTGATGCTTCTTTCCATCAGCCGTAAAAGCATTGGACGACACCAATTTAAATGGTTTCTTACTGCATACTACCTCCTTTGCCAATTGACCACCCACGCAACTCATTCCGGCGCCGGTATCTAGCAATCCTACTACGGTTCTATCCAGTAACTTGACTTCGGCATAAGGCCTCTTATCTCCCTCCTTTTTCCTTATCTCATTAATACATTTGAGAGAATTAAAATGGGCCTTGATCCTACGTGCATTTCTAGTTAGTCTCCTTGACTTAACAATTTCCACTGGAGGTTCTAACTTCTTACCCTCTATCAACTTCATATGCCATCCCACTATCGGTGGTTCCGCCTCCCCAAAATCCCGAGAAGGCTCTCCTTGCGTTTCGCCACTTGCTACATCTAGTCCTGTTTCGCCGACCCCCTCTGCGGAACACTGGTCAGCCGACGAGACTCTGCCGTGTTCTCCTTGGTGTTTTTTTGACATTTTTTGCAAGATGGCTTATACGTGTTTGGCGCTCCGCAGCCAAAGCAGAATATTTTCCGTTTAGCTACGCAGTCGTGGTAACGGTGCCCTTCTTTTCGACAATTCCAACACACCAAGGATAAAGCTGCTATCTCCTCCCCAAACTCCGATTCCGAGAATTCTTCCGCATCCTCTCCCAAGGCTTCGTCCACTAGCTCCGAGATTTGCTTTCGAAATGGAGCAGGTTTTTGATAGCCATGAGTCCGACGCACCTCTTCCATAAAACATTCTCGCCTCCGACATATATCCCGTAGTGCTTCTATTGAGTCTATTTTTTGATTCAGGATTTCATGTTGTATTTCCGGCCGCAAGTTTCGGCGAACGATCTCGACCAAAGTTTTATGAGAAAGAGGCTGCTCTAACCTGTCAGTGAGCTTTTGGATTGCGTCAAAAAATACCTCGAAAGTCTCTTTTTCTCTTTGTTTCCTATCGCGAATCCTCTGTCTAATGTCTACGTCCGTCCGGGAATCTCTGAACTGCTTCCTCAACGCTTCACACAGATCCATCCACCGCACTGAGCCAGCTGTCTTGTGATACCTCCAATAAAAATCAGATGCTTTCCCTTCAAACAGAGTGTTTGCATTGCTGCACAACAGCATAAAGTTCCCTTCCAACGTTTGATGGGTAAGGGCCTCTACTCGGTATATAAATGAATCCACGCTTATGGAGTCTGAGGCTCCCGAAAAGCGAAGCTTCCAATTATTCATTATATGACCCACCTTGTCAGGTCTCTGAGCTAAATCAGATGCTGCTGATCTAGAGAGCGAAGTCCGGAGTGGAGGTGTGTAAACTGCGCCCTGGTTCCCCTCGGGAATTTCTAGCAATTGATCCAAAGAAGCGTTCATATTCAGGCTCCCTACTGACGGCTGCGGAATTTGCGCATTAGAAGCTAGACGAGCTTCTACAGTGGTACTTATCATTTGAGACATCTTCTCCGTCAGGTGGATAAGTAATTCATTCTGCATACCCCTAATAGCCGCCCTGATCTCCCTAGACACTTGATTTGAATTAGCCGCTTGATTTGAAGTAGACGCTTGACTTGAAATAGACGCTTGACCCTCCGACCCTGCTTGGGATTGCTTACTGCCTCCCGCGAGAACTGACTTTGTCTGCTGTCTAGTCTTGCCAGGCACCAGAGGAGGCTGACCAGCCGTTGGGGCACTACAAACCGCATTGCAAACTGGACAGGTTGTTTGTGTCTTAAGGTATGTTCGCATGCATGTTTTATGGAATTCATGCTGACAAGGAGTTCTATAAACATCTTCGGGGGCCATTGTGACTTTGCACAGCCTGCAACAGATTGCTGAGGCGCTTGCCCCTTCATCAGCAGACCGATCCAAGCCCATCTTTCTTCTTATAGGTGTTTACTAAAAAAAACTATCTGCTTAACTCGTAAAGGTTATGTATGTTTTCTTATATATATGTAATAAGGAAATTTAAAAGTGAAATGAAATTTGAATATTAATTAAACAAAAAACTTTCAACTCAACAGTTTCAAATAAAAAAATAATACAAAAAAATTCTAATGGTTTGATCTCCCAGCTAGCCTGGCTCCCTGCAGAGCCTCTCTTAATTGTCCGAATTATTTCACCAAGTACAGCTAAAGAGGAAAATACTTTCTGGCAAGTTAGAACACCTAGGCCGTGGGCAGTGGTAATTCTAAATTCTGCGCACCTGCGTCCAACAGCGCTTATAGAAGCAGTGATCCAAACTGCCAAACAAAGATAAGACAAAGCAAACTGAGGCACTTAATGAAATGATCCGTGGTCAGGAGTGCACTTAAGCTAAATGCATCACCAGTGAATCCAAGACGGTTCAGTTTTCCCTTGGTCCCTCAGGCATAAAGTTGAGTAGCACTTACAGCGCAGACTGAAATGACATGGACAACAGATAGCTTCTTAAAGCTATTCTAGTAGTATTCCTATTAATCACGACAATCAGGCTATTTGTACAGAAATAAGTCAAACTCACTCAGAACCCTTAGAATCGTGGCCCGGAAACATACCCTGGGGCTTAGTTTTCTATCGGTGTTCCAAAGATCCGTAAGAGAACTGAATGAAAGCGGAAATGATTTGCGTTTCTTTGTCTTCAATAAAGACATCGAACAGTCGATGGAAGGAAAATTTTAAAAGTGAAGGTTTGTTTTAGGTCATTGTTCGTGAACCACACCCCTAAGTACAAATTGTAATAATTCCCACCTAACAGTCGGGCCCCACGTTGGGCGCCAAAAATAATAATAAATGTCACGTGCAACCACGATGTAGGCGAGATGGTCCTCTCAGCTTGAAGCGGCACGCTGTCAATTTTCCGGCTACTGGCTCGTCGGCCACGAGTGTGGTGTTCTTGTTTATTTGCTCCTAAGCTGAGGCCTACCCTATTATTATTCTACATTTAATGCGTGTCAATAAGCCATATGAAACCGGACGGAAAGCACAACACCTAAAACGAAAGACAATAACTGCACTGGTGAACGGACAACGAAAAGAATTCCTCAGCTGTTCATGAGGAGTGATGTTCGCCCACCCTACCTTGGTCTTGCTGTGCCCGATACCACATAATTTGTTACAAGACCCCTTATATTATGCGAGACCTACAGGGGCTTGCTGCAGGAGATCAAACACTATTTCTTCTACTCAGACATTATAAACGTTTATTTATTTCTAATGACTAAAATTAGTGATCCCCAGTAATTTAATGTTCTCATTTGCCCTTCCCGAGTATTGGCTACGACTTAATTTTAAATAATTTGCGTAAAGTACTGTAAATAAATAAGAAGCTTAGGCTAGATATGAGAGAGAACAGATGATTTGAATAGGAGTGAAAAGAAAAGAAATGTAAGAAAATTTTATGTGAGCAATTGCTGGCATAGCGATCCACCAAAAGAGAAGGTGTAATGTACGAGAGGCGTAGGGAAAAGAATCAAGAGGTGACTTTCTGATGCCCTCTCTTTTCAACCCACTAATTGGGTGCGCTCCCGTGGCGAACTTTCATATTTTTATATATTTTTCGAACTTTCATATACATATTTTATTTATTCAATTGAACGACTTACAGGAACCTCCATCGACGAAGCGCTTCCGATTTGGGCCCCTGAAAAGTATAAAAAAAGAACACACACAATTCGCATACACAAAAAAATTGAGATGACGACCGAGTGGCTCAGGCAGATCGAGTTAATTTTAACGGTGATTGCCTGTCTCTTTTCTTCCCGTCCCTCACGCCGCCTTACATTCCTCTGCGCTCAGTCTTGCATTCCTATGTGCAGATTAGCGGCGCTTATCGGGCACCGGTATGTGGGGGCTCGCCCGCAGCGCAAAGTTAGGTGGAGAGAGATAGATAGGGATAGAGAGCTAAAGAAGCCTAAATGAGAGGGAGAATAAAATAACTCGGGTATTGATGCTTAGAGCATCTGACTACGATCCGTTATTTGTTTCTTATATTTGATTCTTTTTTTTTTTGTTATTGTTATTTTGGGCGGGGCTGGCCTTCTATGAGAAATTTTCTAACTCGATCTGCCACTATTTGTCGCCACTGAAGAACACTTTTTTTTTCTTTGCCTCCTCCCATGCGCACGGGGTATGGACGCATACGCGGAGCGATGAACAAGCCGACGCGGCTGCCGTCTGCCGGGCACTAGTTGGCCTCTCCTCTCTGGCTCGCCGAACTGCTCCAAGGCGACGACCCAAAGCTCCGGCGAATTTCTACGAATTTCAGCTGGCGGTCGTGGAAGACGAGCCTCCTCCAATTTAAGACCTATGGAAATTTGCACCCACAGAACACCTTTATACTCTTTCGCTAGGCTGTCTTTTTTTTTTATTCCACAACTTACCCAAACGGGTGACCCGTCGAAAGGGTGTATCGAAGAGGTTTCACTAATCACCGTCTCACTTCCTGGCTACTTTTCACTAGTTATTGTATTTATATGGTTTTTCTCTTTTTTCTTTCTTTGAATATTCAACTACGGCTGACACTATAGAGGACACTTGGAGAACAAAATCCAATGCTGTCGACCAGGCTTGGAATCCCGCAATGGCGTCCAATGCCATCTATTTATAGCCGTTTATCTTGTCCGACTTCGACTTCGAACTCGCTCTCCTTTCGACGAGGAAGTCTGACCTGGCTCTGACCCACTCTTTGATCCCAGGCCCTCTTTGCCGACTGTTAAAGAGAGTATGTCTTGCCTCTCGTTAGACGGTGCCTAATTTTCGGCGGACCCCAAAAACCCTAGGCCTCCTCACAGCAGCTACAAGCCTCACCGTACACCGTCAACTCCTGAATTGATGCCACTCGATTTGCCACGAAATTTGGAAATTTAGCTGGCTCGTCCCTAATCCAAGATAATGCTGTTGACGAATCCGCCCAGCAATAGAACCGACCAGTAAAGATTCCCATGTCCTTTACATTCTGCATGATTTTCGCAAGCAAATGGGCTCCACTTAATTCCAGCTTAGGAATCGATATAGTCTTTAGCGGCGCCACTCGCGACTTTGAGCACAAAACGTGGCTCAAAGACTGGGCTTCCCTGGACACGACATACACGCAAGCGCCATATGCTTCTAAGCTGGCATCACAGAATCCGTGAACTTCTGTAGCCACACTAGAACGAAGAACCAAGCGAGGAAATGAAATCCGAGAAATGCTTGCCAAACTATTTCTCAAGTCCATCCAAGTTGAATGCAACGCTGAGGGTAGGCTTTCATCCCAATCCAAATTTTCTCTCCAAAGCTGCTGAAGGAAGATTTTGCACCTGACAATGACTGGATTTATCAATCCAAGAGGGTCGTAGAACCGCGCAATCGTAGATAAAACCGACCGCTTTGATGTCTTTGAGTTTGTGTCCAGTGCGGACAAGGCAAAAAGCAGCTGGTCCGAAGCAGGGTCCTACGCTAAGCCGAGAGTTTTGGCAATGTCGCTTCCATCATTAAACTTTAGGAACTTCTCTATGTCATCTTCAGGGGTTCCCTCAAGTACTTCCTGGTGACTGGAGCACCATTTCCTAAGTCTAAAATTACCACGGGACAGTTAAGCTGATGTTTGGTGCATCTTGTCAATGACCTGTGCGACCGAATTACCGCCCGAAATAAGGTCATCCACGTAAAACTCCTGCCGCAGAGCAGCTGAGCCAAGAGGGTAGGACTCACCCTCGTCGATGGCCATCTGGTGCATTGCGCGGACCGCTAAAAATGATGCAGCCCTCGTCCCGTATGTGACAGTGTCTAATGTAAACCTCGGACTCGATGGAATCTCGCCATAGGATGCACTGATACAAATTGTCGGGTGGAGACACTCGTACGCAGCGGTACATTTTACAAATGTCCCCAGTGAGAGCGACTGGATATGTTCGAAAGCGAATCAATATGTTAAACAATGCAGGTTGAATAACAGGGCCTGTCATCATCACATCATTTAGAGAATATCCAGTTGATGTAGTTGCGGATCCGTCGAAAACGACACGGAGTTTTGTCGTCGTACTGTCCTCCTTTAGGACACAGTGATGAGGCAAGAAATATTTGCAGAGACTACGGGAATCAGGGTTGACTTGGTGCATATGATGCAAATAATGTACTCCCTCATAAAGGCGGAATACCGCTCCTTGAGTGTAGGATTACGCACCAGTTTTCGCTCCAGACTGATGAACCGTCGATAAGCCTGAGCATAAGATTCTCCTAAACGATCAGTATTGTTATTTAGCGGCAGACGAACTGCATACTCCCCGGATGGCAACCGTGAAAGTTGGCTTACGAAATGTGCTTCACAATCGTCTTCTTCTTTGGTATTCAACCCAGCCTCCACACAATTCTCGACTTCCCAAAACATACTAAGAGTTTTATCCAACCTTGCTTCCATCTCAGCTATCGAATCTGGACAATTGTGCGTAGCCAAAAACGCCGAGCTTGATACCTTCTGTCCACCGCCAGATACGATCCACCCAAGCCGGGTCTTCTGCAGAAGAGGCAGTCCATCGGTGAGTTTGATTTGCCCTACGCAGAGGAGATCATAAAAAACGCTCGCACCAATGAGAAGATCAACCCGTTGAGGATTGAAAAATGCAGGATCAGCGAGCTGAATGTTAGATGGAATACGCCAATCGGATACATTTACTGTCATACTTGGTTGAGAATCGGTAATCGTGGGGGCGATGAGAGCAGTAAGTGTAGTTGTGTAAGCAGAGGTGCGAGAATGCATACAAATGCTTATGGTAGAAACGCTGGTATCGCCCAGCCCAGACACAAGTGCAGACGATTGAGTTCTCCTAAGCTGAAGCTGCTGGGCGAACCTGGATGTGACGAGATGCAGCTGCGATCCTGAATCTGAGATGGCACGACAAGGAACTAAAACGCCAGACCGATTCTTTACGAGAACCACGGCTGTAGCCAGAAGCACGACATCAGAGTGAAGACCTTGGGCAGCAAGAGAGGTAGACGAAGGTAGAGATGAGCTGCTAGCAGAATTTTGAGCAACGGAAAGAGTGTCCGGTTGAACGGCCAGATCGGGAGGAGTAATACCTGGGCAGCCTTGTGTTGTGGGCTGTATACTATCGAAGTGCAAAAAACTATGATGCCTACCGCCGCATACTCGACATTTTCCACTATTGCACGCGCGGGTCCGGTGCCCCGGCTTTAGGCAATTGAAGCATAGGGAAAGCTTCTTCACTTCTTTGTGGCGCAGCAACGGTGAGAGATTTCCGAATATCTTGCACGAGTATATTCCATGGCCCGCTGAGTGGCAAAAGACGCATACAAACGTTTTCTTAACCTGCGTATAGGAATGGTTTTTTCCCACCTGATCGCTACTAGCGTGTGTCGCTGTAGCATATTCCAACCGCTCCATTTTCTGGCAGCGTTGCTGCAAGAATTCGAAGAATTCCTCTGCGGTAGGTATAGCATCCGACGATGTGTGCTCCTCCCATTTGGTTTGCGTCTTCGAATCCAACTTCTGAAGCAGCATGTTGATGACCATGAATCCTGAAATCTCCTCAGCAGTTCCCAATGTCTGCAACGCTCGCATGTGTAAATTGACTGCATCCGAAAACTCCCGAAGCCTTTTAGCAGAAGCCGAGTCTACCCTCTTTAGCCCAAGAATCTTCTTGATGTGTGCCTGGAAAACAAGTCTTTTGTTATTAAAGCGTTCATTAAGTATATCCAGAGCCGCACGATAATTGGCACTGGAGAGCTCTAACGATCGAACCGAATCCAAAGCCGCATCAGCGAGGCAAGAGCGAAGGTGCTGGAATTTCTCGATGTCACTGAGATCCGCATCCGCTTCAATCACCGATTTGAACATTGTCATAAAATCCGAGAACTCGACGTATCCACCAGAAAACTTAGGCACCTTCAGCTCAGGAAGTCGCTGCTTGTGAGCCATGATGATGGTACTATGTCCGGAATGGCTTGGCAGAGTCGTAGGATGGGCAGCGGCGTGTGACTGGCTTACTTCAACAGCAGCCAGCAACTCAGCTTTCAACGATATGAAAAGAGTATCGAAGATTTCGCGCAGCTCACTCCCAATCTCGTTTTGATCGAGAGCCTCCAACTCATTATGGGCCTTATTAAATTCCTCTCGAATTTCTGCCAACATATCAAGGCGCACCCCGCGAAGGATTCGCCAAGCCTGTGCAATCGATCATATAAAGACTGACTTTTACGCTTATACAGACTCAGTCTGGAATCAGCCACCACAATATTTCCGCCCGCGCCTGTATTCGGATCGTTGTCCATGTTAACCGTTGTGCAATTCGACACAACAACGGAAAATGAAATACCGCTTAAGCGACGATGTATAGACGCGAGAGCGAGAATGCAAGACACGAAAAGTCAAGAAACGCGGCTGCAGCTGCGCAGAGAATGAGAGATTCGACGCTTAAAGTACCGGAATTTGTCTATAAATATTCCAGCCGCACTCTCACTGAATTTGCACTTTAAACTGTTTTTCAACGTGCACCCAAATGTATTTGTTGGTAGTTAAACTACCCAACAACAAAATATTGTATAAATAATAAGTGTTTTAACGGAACGCGATTAAGCAATGGTTTTATATCACGTCGGGGTCACCAATGTTTGAGATGCCAAGCTTTTTTGGCACCTATGTGTTTCAAAAATGAAAAGTGATTTCGGGTTAAACTTTATAATTCGTATTTAATCTTGGTGGCTTAGCGGAAGCCGATTGCTTGCTATTGCCAGATAAACCTTATGCGAGATCGATATGCAACCAATGCGCAGAGGGGTTAGCATAGAACTAAACTATAGACGACGGCATTAGATCAAAGTGATTGCCGAAGTGGCGGCAGCACATCAAAGTAGTTGCCGAAGGGGCGGCGGCAGAGAGCCCCTTTAGCGGGAGAGCGCAGCAGCTCTGCAGAACGTCAACGTTTTACAACATAGGCGGCTCTCTCTGCTCATACAATAATAATGTTAAAGTTACGGTTATTCTTCAGCGGCTGGCCCGAACACAAGCAATTAAATGGAATTTAAAACGAGGGGGAACGTTGGGAGTTGCTGCGGACACCGCAACTCTACAGTTATACCCGATACTAAGTCAGTATGGCTCTCCTGCGGCAGACGCCGCTAATATTGAACCACACGACAAAGAGTGCGTGCGAGAGAGACAGAAAATCAGTCTGAGCGTGACGTCGGGCGCTGCGTAGCCACTGAAAATTGATTTCTTGCTTTTGGCTACAAAAATGATCCGATCTGATTGAGATTCAGCAATCTGATAGATATGGTCATTATCTATGATTCTGCGTTTTTAGTTTTCTCGAATGTGCAATATTGTGGATGCAACAGATTTTCGTCCTTTGTGGGAGCGGAAAAGGGTGGGGCGAAATTCTGAGATATACGTTTTATAGTGGGATCTAACAGAAGTGCGGATACCAAATTTGGTTACTCTAGCCTTAATAGTCTCTGAGATTTGTGGATGCCCCAGATTTTCGTCCTTTGAGGGGGCGGAAGGGGGTGTGGCGAAATTTAGACACGAAACGGTCAAGGTCCGATATCACAGGAGTGTGGATACCAAATTTGGTTGCTCTGGCTCTTATAGGTTCTGAGATCCTTGAACTCATATTTTGCAATTGGCAAAGCCGACCATGAAACCTGTGTGTTAGAGAGAGACAGAGCGAGAAAGAATGAAATTGTTTTCTTGATTCTGGCTATAATCATTATACGATCTGGTTGAGATTTTACACTCTAGAACATATAGTCATCCTCTACGATTCTGCGTTTTTGGTTTTAGCGTATCTTTAAAAATGTGGATGCCACAGATTTTTCGTCCTTTGTGGGGGCGGAAGTGGGCGGGGCGAAGTTTTGAAATATTTTTGTAGCAGTGACATATCACAGAAGTCTGGATCCAAAACATCGTTGCTCTAGATCTTATAGTCTTTGAGCACTAGGCGCTGAAGGGGACGGACGGACGGACGGACGGACGGACGGACGGACAGACGGACAGACAGACAGGGCTCAATCGACTCGGCTATTGATGCTGATCAAGAATATATATACTTTATGGGGTCGGAAACGATTCCTTCTGGACGTTACACACATCCACTTTTACCACAAATCTAATATACCCCAATACTCATTTTGAGTATCGGGTATAAAAAAAAAAAAAACACACACAGCGCAGGCACACCTGTAACAATGGTAAAACAATAAAATTCCTACCTCTGCTGCCGGGCTGCACGGAGAAAAGTTTCTTGCTCTCGAAATTTCAATGGCAAAATCAAATGGACAAAATGTAAATGAAAATGCTTTTAAAATGAAATTTACCGTTACCCAAGCGCTTCATTGTTTCGCAGTATGGACGATGGACCCTGGACTTCTCTCCTTCGCTGCCTCTTCTCCAACGGAATGGCATTCGGAACGGCAACGGCAACGGCACCTAAACGGAAATAAAATTAAGCACATAATGTTCCATTGTCCAGCTGCCAGTTGGCGTTACTGTTTCTGTTCTGTTTCTGCCTCAGTTTCGGTCATTACTTTTGCAGAGGCCCAAGTAATTGAAAAATTGAGAGGATGCTAACTCAGAAGAGCTCTCGGAACAGATCCAGAAAGTTGTGTGCTTTCAGAGGAGGCAGTGCTAGCTGGCAAGTAGGTGTTGGAAAGCATCTATCGGAGCCAGGAGCTTCAAGATCCTACGATGAACAGAGAATGGAGCATTCCGGCACACGAATAATACATAATCCAAAACCCAGGAAAACAACATGCTGGAGTGGCTCTCGGTGTACCTCTTTCATTACGAATGCAGCAAGTGGTCGGCACTCAGGTTGATTTCCGAGTGCGGTGGGCAACAAGATCACTCAAAAGGATGCCTCACCACAGCTCAACATATGGTACTTCATAATTTTGATGGTCTGGTGGAAAAAAGTTACTTTTCCATTTGCCGGACACACACCACACGCACTTTACGGGCCAGTGGAAAAAGTTCTGTCTGTTGCTGAAGTTTTATTTTCATGTGTGGTTAATGTTTGCAACTGGTAGCAGGGCATACATAGGTCCCTTTGGTAACATTATTTGATTAGCAATATTTAATGAAATTGTGTTCTGTACCCTGCTATCTGTAGCGTAATAATTCGTGGGGAAAGTTATGAGGGAACTTATGGCAGATAATGATGGAATCCCAGAGAATAGGGGGAACTTAATGCTAACTTTAACTAACTCCTGGTTCCTGGTCACACCCTCCATCAGTGTTACGGGCAATGGGGCAAAAGTACCTAATTGCATTGGCATCATTAATCATTAATGACATACCGCAGCGGGGAAGAGTTGCGGAGGAGAGCGAGGAAAAGACATCCTTGCATCACATTTTCTGAACAATTCACGCTTTTCCTCCACTCTCTTTGGTCCAGCGAAAACTTAGCCCAGCAAAGAAAATGAGAGGATGCACGAGATGTGGGGGCTGCCGAGGAGAGGAAATTAAGCTGAACAATATATTTTCTTCGGCAAGTGCAGCGCTTGCATCGCCCGCGCTCCTATTAGCAGCCTTCTTGTTTGCCTTTTCCTTGCTCTCTCTTGGGTTGATTACCCTTCCCATGGTATCGAATTGTTCCGTAACATAGATCAAATAGAACCTGTCTATTGAAAAAAGAGTCTTTGTTGGAGAAACTTCTATGTTTCTGAAGATAATTCAATCAGACATTTGATGCTAAACTTTTCTATGTAAATATGTACTTAAATGAGCAGCAGTAGAAATACATTTTCTAGGGTATCTAAACCACCGACGCTGAAAAGGACTCTGTCATTCCCGTTTCCTTTACTCTTGTGGTTATGGTCGTAGTTGTAGTTTATGCTGTAGCTGTATTTGTAGTTGTGCAGTCGCCACACCGCCACCCACTCATTGAAGCGTTCTGGCCGCGCAGCAACAAAGCGCGAATTACCGCCATTTTGTGCACTTTGAACGCCATGTAGCCGTTTTTATCGCTTCAGTCCTTCGTATCCTTCTTCTTCATAGTCCCTGGGCCCCTTCACCGTGCTCGCTGCGGCCTGTGGGGCTCCCGGCAAAGTAATTGCCCGGCGCCAAAGCTGCCGCTGAAGAGTGCAGCCTTACAGATGGACAGAGGGAAGGGGTATCGGAGGCGAGACTCCTATTGAGGAGGGTAATTGATTTATGTATTTATACTGATTTTTTTATTAATTTACAAGCTTTGCCCGGTCTCGAGCTGAAGCCCAAAATGCCATTTAGCAGTTCAGAGTGCGTAAATCAATGGATGATGGATGCGCGGTGTGTAATAATATCGTTTTTATAGCCACTACTACAGCCATGGATCGTAAATCAATGTACTTAAGGAAGTTTTATATTTACCATAGTTACTCTAGTTACTGGTGATGCATTCACGAGGGGGCGTGTACAGCCTACTGTAACAGGAGCCCTATGGACTATGATGATGCATTACGATTGTAATGTGCAGCCAAGAGCCGGAGTGCAGCCGGAGAATGTGCAGCCAAGTACGTCTGCAGCGTCCGTGTCCGTGGTGTCCGCAAGTTCGCTAGTTGCCCCGTCCATCCCGATCCCACCAGTAAATAGACGTTCCGGACCTCCGGATATTGCCACCACAGGTACTAGACCTGTGGTGACTAAACCACTGGTGGGAGTCCCACCAAAACGACAAGTTTTAGTTTCACGGCTAGCCCCTGCCCTCACATCTAATGATGTAATTGCTTTTATTCAAAGCAAAAGAAAAGCCGTGGGTTTAAAGGTGAAGAAATTTAACTTTTCTTATGCCAGGGAGATAGCCTCGTTTAAGATAAGCATCTCCCCAACTCAATTTGACACCATTTGCTCCGCCAAATTTTGGCCGGAGCATTTGGTGGTGAAGGAGTTTAAGGCTAAGAAGAAGAATAGGCCTCCCATATCCCTTCCAAATCTTTCCAGTGTGCCACCCCCAACCTCAACTTCCTCTTCCTCAACTTCCCGTCTTGCTTCCACCTTTCCAAAAAACTAACTTCTCTTTTAGTAACCTATCAGAATGTAAGAGGCTTGCGTAGTAAGCTCAGCATTCTTTTCTGGGATAGTGTTGCATTTGCTTCCCACGTTATTGTGTTTACTGAAACCTGGTTAAAGCCGGACATTCTTAGTTCCGAGGTTTTGGCAGGTCGGTACACAACTTTTAGAAAGTACCGTTCGTCTCGACGTGCAGGAGGGGTTCTAATTGCAGTGGACTCTTACTTCACGTCAGAATACTTCACAGTCCAAGTTCAACAGGAACTGGAATTCCTGTGTGTAAAACTGATTCTTCCCGCTTTTGCTATATTCATTACTTGCTCGTATATCCCACCTTCTTCGGATATTTCAATTTATGAGCAGCACTTGTCCGCTTTAACCGCTGTTTCTTCCTTGCTATCTGATAAAGATCGTATGATAGTTCTTGGTGACTTCAACTTGCCAGGAACTGTTTGGTCTTCGGTAAACGAGTCTAGTATCCTAGTGCCCATGTCACGACATGACTTTGTTGACGGCTTGCTTGATCTGTCCCTGTCTCAAGTCAATCATGTGAAAAATTCCTTGGGTCGATTGCTTGATCTATGCTTTGTATCGGATCCGACCATAGTGTTGTTAACCCGAGCCCTTCCGCTCACAATACCTGAAGACGCCTACCACCCTACTTTCGAGGTGTCGCTAGATATAGGACCAACTGTATTGGATCGGTCGAGTAGACTACCTGAACGTGTCCGCTGCTTTCGTAAAGCCGAGTTTGCGAAGCTTAATAACCTAATTAGGGATTTTGATTGGTCCGCTTTGTACTTGTGCACTGATGTCACAAAAGGCACAAACATTTTTTACAATGCTCTTGGCACATTTTTTGATTCTTGTGTCCCGCTTTCTTGTCCGATTAGATCTGGAAAACCCCCTTGGTTTACCAAAAAAAAACTTAAAATCAAGACTTTATAAAAAATTTCAAGAAGTGGGCTCTCCTACTTCTTACTCTCGTTATGTAATAGCTCGGTCAAACTTTTCAGTTCTTAATGCTCAATGCTATAAGAACTACCTATCTCGTTGCAGGATACGTTTTTCTCAGGACCCTAAACAGTTTTACTGCTTCGTAAACAGTAAGCGTAGAACGTCCGCACACCCATCCTCGCTATCATTTTGTAATACGTCGGCAAATAATGATCAGGCAATTGCCGATCTTTTTGCCCAGTTTTTCCAAACCACCTATTCTGATGAACGCTACTCTGCTCAACCGTACCCATACGGATTATCGAGGTCGAACGGCATTTTCAGTCCCTTGTTAAATGAATATTCCCTACTTCATGATCTTCGACTAGTTAAGCCGGTGTTTTCACCGGGTCCAGACGGGGTTCCAGGTTGTGTACTCAGGTACTGCGCCGAGGCTCTGTGTGGACCATTGCTTAAACTATTCACCCTGTCCATTGATTCCTCTTGCTTCCCCCAATCTGGAAGGAATCGTTTATAATTCCTCTCCATAAAAAATGTAGCAAGTCTGATGCAAAAAATTATAGAGGTATAGCAAAGTTATCCGCTATTCCTAAAATGTTTGAGAAGGTTTTAACTCCGCACTTGCAACATCTCTGCAAGTCACTTATATCTCTAACTCAGCATGGACTTATAAGGCGGCGATCAACCACCACGAACTTGTTAGAGTTTACCTCTTTCATTATTAAAGGCTTTCAAGGTAACTTACAGACGGATGTTATTTACACCGACTTTAGTAAAGCATTCGACTCTGTAAACCATTCCCTTTTAGCACATAAACTTGACCTTTTAGGGTTTCCGCCTCCTGAGATGGATTTCTAGCTATCTTTGTTCTAGGTCTCAAAGAGTCCTCTTCAAAAACTCCCTCTCTTTACCAGTAAAGGTTTCTTCGGGAGTACCACAGGACAGCCATCTAGGCCCCTTACTCTTCACACTCTTTATTAATGACTTGCCTTCAGTATTAACATACTCTCGAGTACTTATGTATGCGGATGATGTTAAACTCTGTGTCCAGTACAAGGACATTTCATTTCATTCTCGCTTGCAATCCGATCTCAATAGCTTTCAGTCATGGTGTTGTGCAAACCTGTTAAACCTTAATGCCTCGAAATGCAAAGTTATGACATTTCATCGTTCTAGCCCTTTGTTGGCTCCCTACACCCTATTTGGTGGTTCTCTTGAGAGAATTACCCTGGTGGATGATCTGGGTGTTATGTTAGACCCCAAGTTAAAGTTTTCCGAACACATTTCTACCATGGTAAATAAGGCCATGGGCGTGCTTGGGTTTATAAAGAGGTGGTCAAAGGAATTTGACGACCCCTATATAACAAAGACTCTCTATACCTCGCTTGTTCGTCCGATCTTAGAATACGGCTCCTGTGTATGGTGCCCTCAGTACAAAGTACACCAGGACCGTATAGAATCAGTACAGAAAAACTTTTTATTATACCCGATACTCAAAATGAGTATTGGGGTATATTAGATTTGTGGTAAAAGTGGATGTGTGTAACGTCCAAAAGGAATCGTTTCCGACCCCATAAAGTATATAAATTCTTGATCAGCATCAATAGCCGAGTTGATTGAGCCATGTCTGTCTGTCCGTCTGTCCGTCCGTCCGTCCGTCCGTCTGTCCGTCTGTCCGTCCCCTTCAGCGCCTAGTGCTCAAAGACTATAAGAGCTAGAGCAACGATGTTTTGGGTCCAGACTTCTGTGATATGTCACTGCTACAAGAATATTTCAAAACTTTGCCCCGCCCACTTCCGCCCCCACAAAGGGCGAAAATCTGTGGCATCCACAATTTCGACGATACGAGAAAACTAAAAACGCAGAATCGTAGAAGATGACTATATCTTCTAAAGTGCAAAATCTGAACCAGATCGTATAATTATTATAGCCAGCATCAAGAAAACAATTTCATTTTTTCTCGCCCTGTCTCTCTCTAACACACACGTAGCATAGGCGGCTTTGCTTAGAGTAAAACATTAGCGCCTAGATCTCAGAGACTATAAAAGCTAGAGCAACCAAATTTGGTATCCACACTCCTAATATATCGGACCGAGACGAGTTTGTTTCAAAATTTCGCCACACCCCCTTCCGCCCCCGCAAAGGATGAAAATCTGGGGATATGTACAAATCTCAAAGACTATTAAGGCTAGAGTAACCAAATTTGGTATCCGCACTCCTGTTAGATCTCACTTTAAAACGTATATCTCAAAATTTCGCCCCACCCCTTCCGCCCCCACAAAGGACGAAAATCTGTTGCATCCACAATATTGAGGATACGAGAAAACTAAAAACGCAGAATCATAGATAATGATCATATATATCAGATTGCTGAATCTGGATTCGATCAGATCATTTTTATAGCCAAAAGGAACAAATCAATTTGCACTGGCTACGCAGCACCCGACGTCACGCTCAGACTGATTTTCTGCCTCTCTCGCACGCACTCCTTGTCGTGTCGTTTAATATTAGCGGCGTCTGCTGGAGGAGAGCCATACTGACTTAGTATCGGCTATAACTGTAGAGTTGCGGTGTCCGCAGCAACTCACAACGTTCCCCCTCGTTACTCTTTGCTCTGCGGGGCCTTAACTGGGATGCGGGTGTAAGACTCCCATCTTACTCTAGTAGACTACTATTAGTAAACCTCCCATCCTTAGTTAACCGTAGAAAAATGCTTGGTGTGATATTTATGCACAACTTGATCAGGGGTGACATAGACAGCCCTGATCTGTTGAGCCGCATAGACTTCACGATTCCTATTAGACTGACTAGAAATTTTATACCGTTGTTCCTTCCAATTTGTAGATCGAATTATTCCTTGCATGAACCGTTTAGGGTCTTATGCTCGGATTTTAATTCCCTCTACCATATTATATCCAACACTAATTCTCTTCCTCTTATTAAATTATTAATCCTTACACACCTTTCTATTAATTAGTAACTGTAGTGGTATTTGTTTTTTGATTGCATGCTTAGTTTCTTAGTAAGTTTAGTGCTAATTTTCCTCGAATGTTAGTCTAATATCTATCTTTCTTGCATGTTCGCGTTTGGTTCGGCTACGCACCGCGCGTCATGCGGCAGCGCCCCTCGGTCGGTTGGGCGGGAGGAGGGCTGCGTTTTGCCTGGGATCCGCGCGTAACAGCTTTCTGCTGGTGTCACACGGGCCACTTGACGGTGCAGTAACTGCATCGCCTCTTGAAAGATGCAGTCATTGCATGTCAACGTCCAAGATAATATTTGGACCGTTATTAGTGCAGTTATTGCCAATATATGTACATCGTACAAACACACTAAACGCGATGAGGAGCATTAACCACAGCTAATAGTTGGACCGCAACTGTGAATACAAATCAATCTACCCACACACAGGGACCCCCACACCACACCGCTGCTGTGAGGCAGGCGGAGCACCCAATATGTCATCCCGCCACTGTCTGTTGGGGCCGGACTGGGCCGCGGTGGGCGTGCTGCTGTCCACTCTTTATTAGCAATACAAATGCAAACAAACTGCAAGTGGATTGTGCCTCCGTTGGCTTCTGGGGGAGGCGTATGTTAATCCTTGTTGCTTTTCCTGTGGCTCTTGTTGCGTGCATATGAAAATTAAAATTGTTGACAATTGTCATTTTTTTCCCCCCATCCGAATGTTGTTGTTGTCCCCCCATCTGTTGTCGCTGTGTTGTCAGCGTTGTTACCACGGTTGTTGTGGCAGCCCCATGCTCCGCCCCCATTCCTACTGCCGTTGCTGCTGCCACACGCAACTAACCGCATTTTGATTGCCATGCATTCGACCGAATCTTGCTCGTTGCTAAATTGAAAGCATTTTCCGTGCCGTGATTCTGGGGCTGGGCCAGCCCCGGCTGCGTTGACTGGAGCTGGGAAAAAATCCTGGAGGGAAAGCTCGGCAGAAATAACGGAAATTGTCGCCTGGCGTGTGGCATGCGTGGTCTGCATCCCCAGTTGGTGCACTCGCAGCCTTCTCCTTGGAGTCCTGCCCATTCCGATTCTGCTTGTTTGTGTGATTTGTTTGCTGGCTCAGCTCAGCTCTGTGCGTGAAACTGCATTAAAATGGATAATCCTGCAGGTGACAACTATCCAATCAATCGGAATACATGCATGATGCATATGAAAGTGGAAATATGTAGCTTCCGAACCGACACTGTTGTCCGTCTCCGTCGTGGTCTCTAACTCAATTGATTTCCTAATGTACCGGAGGTGGCAGGAACCAGCCATCAGGCTGAATTAAATTTTTGTGTTGCTGCACAGAGCATCCTTGTGTATCCTTGGGCACTCGCACACAGACACACTTTCTTTCTTGCGGAGGAGAGCGAGGAAAAGACATCCTTGCATCACATTTTCTGAACAATTCACGCTTTTCCTCCACGCTCTTTGGTCCAGCGAAAACTTAGCCCAGCAAAGAAAATCAGAGGATGCACGAGATGTGGGGGCTGCCGAGGAGAGGAAATTAAGCTGAACAATATATTTTCTTCGGCAAGTGCAGCGCTTGCATCGCCCGCGCTCCTATTAGCAGCCTTCTTGTTTGCCTTTTCCTTGCTCTCTCTTGGGTTGATTACCCTTCCCATGGTATCGAATTGTTCCGTAACATAGATCAAATAGAACCTGTCTATTGAAAAAAAAGTCTTTGTTGGAGAAACTTCTATGTTTCTGAAGATAATTCAGTCAGACATTTGATGCTAAACTTTTCTATGTAAATATGTACTTAAATGAGCAGCAGTAGAAATACATTTTCTAGGGTATCTAAACCACCGACGCTGAAAAGGACTCTGTCATTCCCGTTTCCTTTACTCTTGTGGTTATGGTCGTAGTTGTAGTTTATGCTGTAGCTGTATTTGTAGTTGTGCAGTCGCCACACCGCCACCCACTCATTGAAGCGTTCTGGCCGCGCAGCAACAAAGCGCGAATTACCGCCATTTTGTGCACTTTGAACGCCATGTAGCCGTTTTTATCGCTTCAGTCCTTCGTATCCTTCTTCTTCATAGTCCCTGGGCCCCTTCACCGTGCTCGCTGCGGCCTGTGGGGCTCCCGGCAAAGTAATTGCCCGTCGCCAAAGCTGCCGCTGAAGAGTGCAGCCTTACAGATGGACAGAGGGAAGGGGTATCGGAGGCGAGACTCCTATTGAGGAGGGTAATTGATTTATGTATTTATACTGATTTTTTAATTAATTTATAAGCTTTGCCCGGTCTCGAGCTGAAGCCCAAAATGCCATTTAGCAGTTCAGAGTGCGTAAATCAATGGATGATGGATGCGCGGTGTGTAATAATATCGTTTTTATAGCCACTACTACAGCCATGGATCGTAAATCAATGTACTTAAGGAAGTTTTATATTTACCATAGTTACTCTAGTTACTGGTGATGCATTCACGAGGGGGCGTGTACAGCCTACTGTAAGAGGAGCCCTATGGACTATGATGATGCATCACGATAGTAATGTGCAGCCAAGAGCCGGAGTGCAGCCGGAGAATGTGCAGCCAAGTACGTCTGCAGCGTCCGTGTCCGTGGTGTCCGCAAGTTCGCTAGTTGTCCCGTCCATCCCGATCCCACCAGTAAATAGACGTTCCGGACCTCCGGATATTTCCACCACAGGTACTAGACCTGTGGTGACTAAACCACTGGTGGGAGTCCCACCAAAACTACAAGTTTTTGTTTCACGGCTAGCCCCTGACCTCACATCTAATGATGTAATTGCTTTTATTCAAAGCAAAATAAAAGCCGTGGGTTTAAAGGTGGAGAAATTTAACTTTTCTTATGCCAGGGAGATAGCCTCGTTTAAGATAAGCATCTCCCCAACTCAATTTGACACCATTTGCTCCGCCAAATTTTGGCCGGAGCATTTGGTGGTGAAGGAGTTTAAGGCTAAGAAGAAGAATAGGCCCCCCATATCCCTTCCAAATCTTTCCAGTGTGCCACCCTCAACCTCAACTTCCTCTTCCTCAACTTCCCGTCTTGCTTCCACCTTTCCAAAAAACTAACTTCTCTTTTAGTAACCTATCAGAATGTAAGAGGCTTGCGTAGTAAGCTCAGCATTCTTTTCCGGGATAGTGTTGCATTTGCTTCCCACGTTATTGTGTTTACTGAAACCTGGTTAAAGCCGGACATTCTTAGTTCCGAGGTTTTGGCAGGTCGGTACACAACTTTTAGAAAGTACCGTTCGTCTCGACGTGCAGGAGGGGTTCTAATTGCAGTGGACTCTTACTTCACGTCAGAACACTTCACAGTCCAAGTTCAACAGGAACTGGAATTCCTGTGTGTAAAACTGATTCTTCCCGCTTTTGCTATATTCATTACTTGCTCGTATATCCCACCTTCTTCGGATATTTCAATTTATGAGCAGCACTTGTCCGCTTTAACCGCTGTTTCTTCCTTGCTATCTGATAAAGATCGTATGATAGTTCTTGGTGACTTCAACTTGCCAGGAACTGTTTGGTCTTCGGTAAACGAGTCTAGTATCCTAGTGCCCATGTCACGACATGACTTTGTTGACGGCTTGCTTGACCTGTCCCTGTCTCAAGTCAATCATGTGAAAAATTCCTTGGGTCGATTGCTTGATCTATGCTTTGTATCGGATCCGACCATAGTGTTGTTAACCCGAGCCCTTCCGCTCACTATACCTGAAGACGCCTACCACCCTACTTTCGAGGTGTCGCTAGATATAGGACCAACTGTATTGTATCGGTCGAGTAGACTACCTGAACGTGTCCGCTGCTTTCTTAAAGCCGAGTTTGCGAAGCTTAATAACCTAATTAGGGATTTTGATTGGTCCGCTTTGTACTTGTGCACTGATGTCACAAAAGGCACAAACATTTTTTACAATGCTCTTGGCACATTTTTTGATTCTTGTGTCCCGCTTTCTTGTCCGATTAGATCTGGAAAACCCCCTTGGTTTACCAAAGAGTTATCCAGTCTAAAAAACTTAAAATCAAGACTTTATAAAAAATTTCAAGAAGTGGGCTCTCCTACTTCTCACTCTCGTTATGTAATAGCTCGGTCAAACTTTTCAGTTCTTAATGCTCAATGCTATAAGAACTACCTATCTCGTTGCAGGATACGTTTTTCTCAGGACCCTAAACAGTTTTACTGCTTCGTAAACAGTAAGCGTAGAACGTCCGCACACCCATCCTCGCTATCATTTTGTAATACGTCGGCAAATAATGATCAGGCAATTGCCGATCTTTTTGCCCAGTTTTTCCAAACCACCTATTCTGATGAACGCTACTCTGCTCAACCGTACCCATACGGATTACCGAGGTCGAACGGCATTTTCAGTCCCTTATTAAATGAATATTCCCTACTTCATGATCTTCGACTAGTTAAGCCGGTGTTTTCACCGGGTCCAGACGGGGTTCCAGGTTGTGTACTCAGGTACTGCGCCGAGGCTCTGTGTGGACCATTGCTTAAACTATTCACCCTGTCCATTGATTCCTCTTGCTTCCCCCCAATCTGGAAGGAATCGTTTATAATTCCTCTCCATAAAAAATGTAGCAAGTCTGATGCAAAAAATTATAGAGGTTTAGCAAAGTTATCCGCTATTCCTAAAATGTTTGAGAAGGTTTTAACTCCGCACTTGCAACATCTCTGCAAGTCACTTATATCTCCAACTCAGCATGGATTTATAAGGCGGCGATCAACCACCACGAACTTGTTAGAGTTTACCTCTTTCATTATTAAAGGCTTTCAAGGTAACTTACAGACGGATGTTATTTACACCGACTTTAGTAAAGCATTCGACTCTGTAAACCATTCCCTTTTAGCATAAACTTGACCTTTTAGGGTTTCCGCCTCCTGAGATGGATTTCTAGCTATCTTTGTTCTAGGTCTCAAAGAGTCCTCTTCAAAAACTCCCTCTCTTTACCAGTAAAGGTTTCTTCGGGAGTACCACAGGGCAGCCATCTAGGCCCCTTACTCTTCACACTCTTTATTAATGACTTTCCTTCAGTATGCGTACTTATGTATGCGGATGATGTTAAACTCTGTGTCCAGTACAAGGACATTTCATTTCATTCTCGCTTGCAATCCGATCTCAATAGCTTTCAGTCATGGTGTTGTGCAAACCTGTTAAACCTTAATGCCTCGAAATGCAAAGTTATGACATTTCATCGTTTTAGCCCTTTGTTGGCTCCCTACACCCTATTTGGTGGTTCTCTTGAGAGAATTACCCTGGTGGATGATCTGGGTGTTATGTTAGACCCCAAGTTAAAGTTTTCCGAACACATTTCTACCATGGTAAATAAGGCCATGGGCGTGCTTGGGTTTATAAAGAGGTGGTCAAAGGAATTTGACGACCCCTATATAACAAAGACTCTCTATACCTCGCTTGTTCGTCCGATCTTAGAATACGGCTCCTGTGTATGGTGCCCTCAGTACAAAGTACACCAGGACCGTATAGAATCTATACCGTCCTGGTGTACTTTGTACTGAGGGCACCATACACAGGAGCCGTATAGAATCAGTACAGAAAAACTTTTTACTCTTTGCTCTGCGGGGCCTTAACTGGGATGCGGGTGTAAGACTCCCATCTTACTCTAGTAGACTACTATTAGTAAACCTCCCATCCTTAGTTAACCGTAGAAAAATGCTTGGTGTGATATTTATGCACAACTTGATCAGGGGTGACATAGACAGCCCTGATCTGTTGAGCCGCATAGACTTCACGATTCCTATTAGACTGACTAGAAATTTTATAGCGTTGTGCCTTCCACTTTGTAGATCGAATTATTCCTTGCATGAACCGTTTAGGGTCTTATGCTCGGATTATAATTCCCTCTACCATATTATATCCAACACTAATTCTCTTCCTCTTATTAAATTATTAATCCTTACACACCTTTCTATTAATTAGTAACTGTAGTGGTATTTGTATTTTGATTGCATGCTTAGTTTCTTAGTAAGTTTAGTGCTAATTTTCCTCGAATGTTAGTCTAATATCTATCTTTCTTGCATGTTCGGTGGTGCAGTAACTGCATCGCCTCTTGAAAGATGCAGTCATTGCATGTCAACGTCCAAGATAATATTTGGACCGTTATTAGTGCAGTTATTGCCAATATATGTACATTGTACAAACACACTAAACGCGATGAGGCGCATTAACCACAGCTAATAGTTGGACCGCAACTGTGAATACAAATCAATCTACCCACACACAGGGACCCCCACACCACACCGCTGCTGTGAGGCAGGCGGAGCACCCAATATGTCATCCCGCCACTGTCTGTTGGGGCCGGACTGGGCCGCGGTGGGCGTACTGCTGTCCACTCTTTATTAGCAATACAAATGCAAACAAACTGCAAGTGGATTGTGCCTCCGTTGGCTTCTGGGGGAGGCGTATGTTAATCCTTGTTGCTTTTCCTGTGGCTCTTGTTGCGTGCATATGAAAATTAAAATTGTTGACAATTGTCATTTTGTTCCCCCCATCCGAATGTTGTTGCTACTGTTGTCGCTGTGTTGTACGCGTTGTTACCACGGTTGTTGTGGCAGCCCCATGCTCCGCCCCCATTCCTACTGCCGTTGCTGCTGCCACACGCAACTAACCGCATTTTGATTGCCATGCATTCGACCGAATCGTGCTCGTTGCTAAATTGAAAGCATTTTCCGTGCCGTGATTCTGGGGCTGGGCCAGCCCCGGCTGCGTTGACTGGAGCTGGGAAAAAATCCTGGAGGGAAAGCTCGGCAGAAATAACGGAAATTGTCGCCTGGCGTGTGGCATGCGTGGTCTGCATCCCCAGTTGGTGCACTCGCAGCCTTCTCCTTGGAGTCCTGCCCATTCCGATTCTGCTTGTTAGTGTGATTTGTTTGCTGGCTCAGCTCAGCTCTGCAGGAAGCAGTGCGTGAAACTGCATTAAAATGGATAATCCTGCAGGTGACAACTATCCAATCAATCGGAATACATGCATGATGCATATGAAAGTGGAAATATGTAGCTTCCGAACCGACACTGTTGTCCGTCTCCGTCGTGGTCTCTAACTCAATTGATTTCCTAATGTACCGGAGGTGCCAGGAACCAGCCATCAGGCTGAATTAAATTTTTGTGTTGCTGCACAGAGCATCCTTGTGTATCCTTGGGCACTCGCACACAGACACACTTTCTAGCAGACACGGAAGCCTGTATCTTTGAGATGCGAGTTTGATGTCGTGGCAGCTGTCAGACAGAAATCTTTCAGGTTCATCGAGCCACAGAATAACATAATTATTCAATTACACGATGCTTCACTTCTCTTCTCTGTTGAAAAAATGCCTCTTCTCCTGGCAATCGCACCAACAATGTAATCACTTCAACCAGAATCAACAGGGGAATCGGCTAATGCATTTATAGGAATCCGCATAAGTAGAGGCCCCAATCCAGTCGGAGCTGGGGCCATGGCCATCCATCCTGCAGTGTGGCACTTGGCGGTGATGTAAACGGAGATGGCGATGGTGATTGTAAACCAACATTTGCACAGGCCATAAATTCCCGACATTTGCCAATGCCAATAAGTTGGGTTCGGGTCTAAAGTTTTACATTGGTAACCGAAAAATATGCAAAGCAGTCATAATTTTAATTTAGAGCCGAAATATTTTCGAACGAAATTGTTGGCAAACAAACTTTTTTATGCATCAACTAATTTCAATCAGCTAACAAAAATGTACTCGCTCCTTCCTGCTCATGGGATTTTTTCCTTAGACACAGAGATGTGGAGGGGGTAGAGGGTTTTCCTCAGTCACTGAGAAATCGAGGGCTTTTCCTCAGTCAACCTGAAAGAGAGGGATTTCCCTTAGCCACAGCCAGAGTGACAGAGAGACAGAGAAAGAGGTGGTACCGAAAACAAACGGAAAACTTTTGTCAATAATGTCGACAATGTTGCTGCTACTTTTCCTATGGCCACTTTTGTTAGAGTCGCCACCAATGTCTTAAATCCCGACTGATTGCGATGAGTGGCAGCGACAAGTGGGGGACTAGCTTGATCCAATGCACCTGCCCCATCTCATCTCCCCAAACAGTGTGCACTCTCTGCCATTGTGTGACCTCTTCTCGACATCCCAGCACCGCAATAAACTTTTCAGGACTGCAGAAATATCCAGGTACATCGCCCCAAGATAACCGGGTTCGTGTTGCAGCAGGCCTGGCCACGTCCAAAGGATTACATTTGCATTGTAATGTTTCAATTGTGTCGGGTGAAACGTATAGTAGTATCGGTATCTCACTCGGCCCTGAGGCGATTTTGCACTCAGCCTCAAGGACGAATGCAAATCGAAAGAGTGAAGGAAGCAGGCGCACGTTCCCTCCTGGTATTAGCCAGATTTCTCTCCTGTTGTTGATGGGCTGTATAGGGCATCTGGCAGAGAGTGAGCCATGGGTCGCTACCTGCGCTAATACGTTAATTAACTTTGCCCCCACCCATTGTATTCGAATGCCGTTTGTTCCACGAGCTTATCACTGAGCCAAGGGGAGCCAAAGGTCGGTGCTGGTCCACGCCTGGCCTACCGGGGCCTGGTGTGGCCCCATTCTGGTTAACAGTAACAACGAAAATGGGTAAGTCAAACTTTTAATGAGCTAACGCTGCTGATTCAGCGTTCTAATTAACATTTAACGAGCATCTCGGCCAGCTCGAACATGAAATACGGCTCAAGATGCTCGGTATATGGCCGGAATTACGTACAGGTAGAGCAACAGCTCAATACATATCTTTAGAAAGGCTTTTTAACTCAAGTATTTACCCGAACCAGCTTTTTGGTTCGCTTGAGTTTGCTGGGCTCGCTCAGCGGTCGGCCGATTCGTCGCAACGTCGTCTATTGCTTTGGCCCGCCACGCAAATCCGCACTCTACGTCTCGCACTCCCCTCTTAGCTTCCGCCGGCAACTGTGGATCACCTCTTAACTTAGACTCACTCTGGGGGCAGGCGGGGCCTGTCTTCCTGTTGCTATTCACTTCACTGCACTTCTTCGAACCGTACCGGGTATCACGGGGTTTCGGCGGGGTTTCAACGTGCGCGCGCGATCACTTCTCCACGGAAAAAGAGCCGCTTCGTCGCCGTAGCCTCCTTTTATAGCCCCTTGACGGGCCCCGGCTCGGCATCGGTAGTTTTGCATCGCCGTCTCCTGGTTTCCACGGCCTTCGTAACGGGGCCTGTCCGGTGGCGCGATCCCATGCCCTTATTTGGTCATGCGTCGGATCGCTGCCGGCCCGATCCCGCCGTCTCCTCTGCCTCCCGCGTTTCTCTCTTTCCGAGAGCTGGACACTTCTCCTCTCGGGGCCCTTGGCCTCTTCGCCGCATCCGGATATCCGTGGGTATCTGGGCTGACCTTCTTCGCCTTATCCAGCCAGCCAGCCTTTATCCGACCGTCCCACCGCCTTTATCCGGCTATGCTTTGGTCGAATTCGGCCTGTGGGAACCGCGGTTCCTCACACCCCCCCTCTTTCTTCCCGCAGCGGAATACTCCCGTTTTCCGCGACCTTGCGACGGAGTGTGCCTTCCCCATTCAAACGGCCCCATTTTACGCGCGCTCCTTACTGCATCTGGGATCACGGGCGCCCTGGCGCCCTCTGGCGCCTTTGCTCGGGCGGCGCTGCCAGCCCTTGCAATTTTCTGGCTGGGGCCGAATCCCCGCCTATCGATAAGGTGTAGGGCCGTTTATGCGATCCACTCGATATCTCTCCCCAGTAAGTATTCCACTTCTTTCTTTTTCGTCTTCTGTTTATTCACTTTCTTTCCGCGTGTTTCGCCCTTTTTTCCCCTTTTTTTTTCGTTCCCTTTTGCTCTTTTTTTCCTTTTCCTTTTTATACCCGATACTCAAAATGAGTATTGGGGTATATTAGATTTGTGGTAAAAGTGGATGTGTGTAACGTCCAGAAGGAATCGTTTCCGACCCCATAAAGTATATATATTCTTGATCAGCATCAATAGCCGAGTCGATTGAGCCATGTCTGTCTGTCTGTCTGTCCGTCCGTCCGTCTGTCCGTCTGTCCGTCCCTATTAGCGCCTAGTGCTCAAAGACTATAAGAGCTAGAGCAACGATGTTTTGGATCCAGACTTCTGTGATATGTCACTGCTACAAAAATATTTCAAAACTTCGCCCCGCCCACTTCCGCCCCCACAAAGGACGAAAATCTGTGGCATCCACAATTTTAAAGATACGAGAAAACCAAAAACGCAGAATCGTAGAGAATGACCATATCTTTTAGACTGCAGAATTTGAATAAGATCGTATTACTATTATAGCCAGCATCAAGAAAACAATTTCATTTTTTCTCGCCCTGTCTCTCTCTAACACACACGTAGCATAGCCGGCTTTGCATAGAGTAAAACATTAGCGCCTACATCTCAGAGACTATAAAAGCTAGAGCAACCAAATTTGGTATCCACACTCCTTATATATCGGACCGAGACGAGTTTGTTTCAAAATTTCGCCACACCCCCTTCCGCCCCCGCAAAGGATGAAAATCTGGGGATATTCACAAATCTCAGAGACTATTAAAGGCTAGAGTAACCAAATTTGGTATCCGCACTCCTGTTAGATCTCACTTTAAAACGTATATCTCAAAATTTCGCCCCACCCCTTCCGCCCCCACAAAGGACGAAAATCTGTTGCATCCACAATATTGAGGATACGAGAAAACTAAAAACGCAGAATCATAGATAATGATCATATCTATCAGATTGCTGAATCTGGATCAGATCAGATCATTTTTCTACCAACCTCTTACAAATCAACACGCTCAGAGTAATTTTCTGTCTCTCTCGCACGCACTCTTTGTCGTGTCGTTCAATATTAGCGGCGTCTGCCTCAGGAGAGCCTTACTGACTTAGTATTGGGTATAACTGTAGAGTTGCGGTGACCGCAGCAACTCACAACGTTCCACCTCGTTTTTTTTTTAAACTAAGTGTACAAGTCCATCACCCTGCGTGCTGACGAGTCTCGTGCGTGTCCTGCGCGGCACCCTTCCCCAGTGTCCTGCGTGGCACTCTACCGTTCCTGGTCCTGAGTGACCCTTTAGGGCGACCTGTTACAGCCATTCTCCTTCACCCCTGTGTCTCTCGCTCCTCGGGTTGGGGTTTCAGATCTCGTATGTGTGCCGTTCTCTTCTTCCTGTCGCCCTCCTTTCTTAGGTTGCAGATAACTGGGGATATAAAGTCCTCTATCTGGTATGGCCCATCGTACCTTGGTGCCAGCTTCGCGCGAATCCCTCCGCTGAATTGGAAAGGTGCTGATTGGCCCACACGACCTCTCCCACTTTGGGTCTCCACGGTCTTCTTCTCAGGTTGTAATGCCTGGCCTGATCCTGGGCTGCCCTTTCCAAGTTGCGTCGAACCAACTGAAACAGCTCCTTTAATTTCTTCGCATTTTCATCCGGCGTCTCTTGCCTTATCCCGTGCCTACCGTCTCCTCGTCATATAGGGCCTTTGGCAGCCGGGGTTCCCTTCCTTGCACCACGAACGCCGGTGAATATCCCGTTGTATCCGACACTCCCGAATTCATGGCCAGCATTAGCTCCGGCCATTTTTCGTCCCAACACCTTTGATCACCCTCGGTGAACTGAGCTATCATGGTCTTTACCGTTCTGTTCGTTCGCTCTGTCGGATTCTCTTGCGGCGTGTATGGCGCCGTAAACTGGTGGCGAACTCCTAGCTGCTCCAGGAATCTTGTAAATGCCCTGCTTGCAAACTGCACCCCATTGTCCGTAATGAAGACTTTGGGCGCCCCAAAACGGGCTATTATGCGCTCTCGACAGGCCTTTATTAGTGCCTCTGCTGTGGCCTTCCTCAGCGGCACCAACTCGGTCCACTTGGAGAATCGATCCACTAGCACCAACAGCATCGAGTTCCCATGCTTCGACCTCGGCAGAGGACCCACAAAGTCCGCGCATACCGTTGCCCATGGTTCTTCCGGCACCTGTGTCAACATTTCTCCTGCCGCTTGTAGCTGACTTGGCTTAAAACGAAGACATAGTTCGCACTTCCGCACGTAGGCCCTCACGTCCCTGTACATCCCTGGCCAGTAATATCTTGCCGCCACCCGTGCCGCGGTTCTCCTTCCGCCGACGTGGCCTGCTTCCGGGCTATCGTGGCTTTCCTTTAAAACCCTTTCTCGGGCATATTTCGGCACACATAACTTCCACGAGGCAACTTCTTCGCTCCCTGCCCGGTGAGGAATGTGTCGGTACAAGTTTCCCCCTTTCTCCACATAGTCGGGGTACTTCGGGGACACTTTTCTGATCTTTTCTACCATGCCCTCTAACCACTTGCAGGGCGGCTCGCCTACTGGTTGTGTTCCCTCCTCATTTCTTATCCGACGGCCTCGCTCCTCCACCGGTTGTCGGGAGAGTGCGTCGGCTACCACGTTGAGCTGTCCTTTCCTGTACGCGACTTCAAAGTCGTACTGCTGTAGCTCTAATGCCCATCTCGCCACTCTCCCCGACGGACTTTCTATGCTATTTAGCCATTTCAGAGCCATGTGGTCCGTGACCACCTTGAAGCGATATCCTTCCAAGTATGGCCTCAACCGGCGGATGGCCCATACAATGGCCAGACATTCTTTCTCGGTCGCCGAATAGTTCCTTTCCGGTCCATTTAGCGTCCTGCTAGCATATGATATTACCCGATCGCCCCTTTCCGTCTCCTGCGTGAGAATCGCACCCAGCCCGTAATCACTGGCGTCTGTCTGCAGAATGAACTTCTTCGAGAAGTCGGGGCACGCCAGCACGGGGTCCGCCACAAGTCGTCCTTTTACCTCCTCGAACGCTTCTTGCCGTTCTTGTGTCCAGACCCATTCCGTCTTCTTCTTGAGGAGCCCGGTCAGGGGCTGCACGAGGGTGGCGAAGTCGGGCACGAACCTCCGGTACCATGAGGCCACTCCCAAGTACTGTCTCAGCTCCTTGACATTTGTCGGCGGTTTCAGTTCGGCTATGGCTGCGACTTTCTCGGGGTCTGTACATATCCCCTCGCCGGTCACCTTGTGGTCCAGATACCGCAGCTCTTTCCTAAAGAACTCGCACTTGTCTGCGTTCAGCCGCAGGTTAGCCAAGCGCAGCCGTCGAAACACCTCTTTCAGGTTTCTTCGGTGTTCTTCCTCTGTTCGCCCGATGACCACTATGTCATCCTGGTACGCGAACGCGTGCGGCATCATTTCTGGCCCAATCACTTGGTCTAACGCCCGTTGAAAGGTGGCCGACGCGGAGTGTAACCCAAACGGCATCACCTTCCATTGGTATAACCCCTTTCCGGGCACCGTGAACGCCGTGATCGGCCGGCTGCTCTCGGCCAGGGGGATCTGCCAATATCCATCCTTCAGATCTAGGCTACTTATGAATTTCGCTTCCCGCAGTTGATCGAGTATGTAATCGATCCTGGGCATTGGGTACGCGTCCTTTACTGATCTCGCGTTAACTTGACGAAAGTCCATGCACAATCTCCATTTGCCATTTTTCTTCTTTACCATCACTATAGGCGAACTGTAGTGGCTCTCTGACGGCTCTATGCATCCCATTTCTAATAGTTCGTCCACTTTCTGGTTAATCTCGGCCTGCATTTTGGGGTTCTTCGGGTAATATCTTTGCTTAATCGGTTGCGGGTCACTCATGGTGATTGTGTGCACCGCCACATTAGACACCCCCTCGATCTTGGAAAATGCCTCCAGCTCTCGGGCTAAGAAGTCCTCCACTGGCTCTTCCCTCGCCCCCTCATTCTTCCTCATGCCCGCTGACAGCTCTCTGGCGGCCACTCTTAGGGTCGTGTCCGTTTTGTTGTCGGACTCCGGAGCCGTGTCTCCAGCTTCGGCCTTCGCCACGGACAGTCTTTCCTCCTGGTCTCCTCGTTCCCGATCTTGGGCAGGGATCACCACCCTGTGCCCTGCACAGGTCACCACTGCCCCGACCGCGCGGAGAAAATCATCCATCCCAACACTAACTCATCAATCACACCCGGCAATACGAGTAACACCATTGGGATCTCCTTGTTCCCAAAGCATACCTTCGTTTCAATCTGGCACGTGACCTCCTGGCTATGGCCATCCGCCAACCTCACCCTTTTCCTTGCCGCCGCCCCCCGGCCTTCACCCTTTAGTCGGTCCGCCAGCTCTCGGCTCACGAAACTGCTGGTAGCTCCTGTATCCACCATGGCTTGCAGCTCCATGCCCGCGACCTCCACTACTGCGGATAACTGTTCCGCCTCGCTGGTCAGCCTGCCGACTAGGCTTCAGGGACCGTTTCTTGCGACCCTGGCACGGCCCTCCGCGGCGTGGGTCGCGGGGCGTTTCCCGTCTTCCTGCAGCACTGCCATGCCGAGATGCCCACTTTTCCGCATCTCCAGCAGTAGGTGGGAGGTCGGCCGTTGCACTCCCGGCTCCAATGATCTGCGCTCCCACACCTTCGGCACGCCTGGGCCGGATTCTTGACATATCCGTTCTCGATATTGCCGTTGGTCGGTGTCGGCATAAGGACACGCGCTCCCCTTGCCTCCCGTGCTGCTCCGTCCAGCGGGCCGTCTTTGCATCGCCGACATGCCGTCGTCTCGGCTGGCTTGTGGAAGGGATTCGCTGCCCGGGCTTTCACGGTTGCATTCTCCCGTTGGAACTGTAGGCGGTCCCTCTCCAACGCCTCGAACTCGTCTGCCAGTTCCATCATGGTGTCGAGGTCCTTGCACCGGTGCGGCCTCATATACGCTCTCAGATCGGGCATGCTATTCTCACGAATCAGCTCCGTTTGCTCCTCTTGGGGACATTTCAGGGGTCGCATAAGTGTCTGCATCTCTACCATATACTCTTTGAATGGCTCGCCCCATTTCTGTTTCCGCATCCTCACTTCCTGCAGCAACTTCTCAAAATATCCCCGCGGCAGAAAGTAAGCCTGGAAGCTGGACGAGAACTCTTTCCACGTTCTCCACTGTCGATTGTTCGCCACGAACCACATCAGCGCCCGCCATTTTAGCAGCTCCGGCATCGCCCTTGGGATCAGATCCGGATCCAGACCGTACGTCTCGGCGGACCACTCGACCTGCTCCAAGAACTCGAGAGGCTTCGTCGTCCCGTCGAACCGGAACGACCACTCTCTCACCTGTTTCGCCACTCTAGCGTAGTCCAGGTGTGCTGGCCGTATGGTGGCTGGTTCGGTTCTCCCTCTTTCGGTCTCTCGGCTTCGATCCCTTCCTTGGTGTCGGGGCCTGCTAGCCGCCCCTGTGTGCGAGCGTTCCGGTTTTGGCACTGAGAGACTCGCGATCAATTCTCTCTGTATGTCGACTGGGGACCTCTACAGCGCCGTCGCGGCTGCGCCGGGTGGGGGTGCCAGGTGCTCGTACGCGGCTTGTTTGTCGTCCGCCCGGGGTGTCGGCGAGGACCTGTCCGCCCATACCTCAATCAGATCGGCCCACTCCGACTCATCCTCGTGTTCCCTCATCCACTCCTTAAATGTTCTTCTCATTTCGTCCACTGTGCCCTCCAGCCGCACGCCGAAGGCGTGGCCGCATTGGACAAGCTCCTCCTTTCTCAACCGGTGGATCCATTGTCCCTTCCCCATTCTCTCGTCTATATTTCTCCTCCCTTTGTCCTACTATTTGTCGTTGTAGGCCCCAAGTTGGGCGACAGTTGTAACGAACCAGCTTTTTGGTTCGCTTGAGTTTGCTGGGCTCGCTCAGCGGTCGGCCGATTCGTCGCAACGTATTTTTATACCCGATACTCAAAATGAGTATTGGGGTATATTAGATTTGTGGTAAAAGTGGATGTGTGTAACGTCCAGAAGGAATCGTTTCCGACCCCATAAAGCATATAAATTCTGGATCAGCATCAATAGCCGGAGTCGATTGAGCCCTGTCTGTCTGTCTGTCTGTCCGTCTGTCCGTCTGTCCGTCTGTCCGTCCGTCCGTCCCCTTCAGCGCCTAGTGCTCAAAGACTATAAGAGCTAGAGCAACGATGTTTTGGGTCCAGACTTCTGTGATATGTCACTGCTACAAAAATATTTCAAAACTTCGCCCCGCCCACTTCCGCCCCCACAAAGCATGAAAATCTGTGGCATCCACAATTTTAAAGATATGAAAAAACCAAAAACGTAGAATTGTAGAGAATGACCATATCTTTAAGACTGCAGAATCTGAATTGGATCGTATTATTATTATAGCCAGCATCAAGAAAACAATTTCATTTTTTCTCGCCCTGTCTCTCTCTAACACACACGTAGCATAGGCGGCTTTGCTTAGAGTAAAACATTAGCGCCTAGATCTCAGAGACTACAAAAGCTAGAGCAACCAAATTTGGTATCCACACTCCTAATATATCGGACCGAGACGAGTTTGTTTCAAAATTTCGCCACACCCCCTTCCGCCCCCGCAAAGGACGAAAATCTGGGGATGTTCAAAAACCTCAGAGACTATTAAGGCTAGAGTAACCAAATTTGTTATCCGCACTCCTGTTAGATCTTACTATAAAACGTGTATCTCAAAATTTCGCCCCACCCCCTTCCGCCCCCACAAAGGACGAAAATCTGTTGCATCCACAATATTGAGGATACGAGAAAACTAAAAACGCAGAATCATAGATAATGACCATATCTATCAGATTGCTGAATCTGGATCAGATCGGATCATTTTTATACCCAAAAGGAACAAATCAATTTGCACTGGCTACGCAGCGCCCGACATCACGCTCAGACTGATTTGCTGTCTCTCTCGCACGCACTCTTTGTCGTGTCGTTCAATATTAGCGGCGTCTACCGGAGGAGAGCCATACTGACTTAGTATCGGGTATAACCGTAGAGTTGCGGTGTCCGCAGCAACTCACAACGTTCCCCCTCGTTATTGTTGCCCCCAACGACAAATGATAAGACCTTCCTTTTCTTTAATCGAATTTCTCTTTATTCGTAATTATATTAGGACTTAGGGCTAGATGCTACAATTTAACTTATCTATGGATCTCCACCACGCGTGGGCTCTCGTCGGGTGTGGCAGCGTTGAGGCTAATGATTGGGGCAATTTGACCTCCGCTATTGCTTTGGCCCGCCACGCAAATCCGCACTCTACGTCTCGCACTCCCCTCTTAGCTTCCGCCGGCAACTGTGGATCACCTCTTAACTTAGACTCACTCTGGGGGCAGGCGGGGCCTGTCTTCCTGTTGCTATTCACTTCACTGCACTTCTTCGAACCGTACCGGGTATCACTCTTACGTTTCGGCGGGGTTTCAACGTGCGCGCGCGAGCACTTCTCCACGGAAAAAGAGCCGCTTCGTCGCCGCAGCCCCGGCTCGGCATCGGTAGTTTTCCATCGCCGTCTCCTGGTTTCCACGGCCGTTTCCACGGCCTTCGTAACGGGGCCTGGCCGGTGGAGTGATCCCATTTGGTCATATTTGGTCATGCGTCGGATCGCTGCGGGACACTTCTCCTCTCGGGGCCCTTGGCCTCTTCGCCGCATCCGGATATCCGTGGGTATTTGGGCTGACCTTCGTCTTGTAACGCTTGGATCAGCCGAGAGAGCTAGTTCGCAGCGCCATCTAGTGGTCGGCACCGTAATGGCCGTGGCAGAGCATACACCCTCTATGGGCTAGGTTTGGGAGGTCACGAAAAGGGGCATAGGAAAGGGTGATAGATTTAACAGCCCAGATTGTCAACTTTCTCTGGCATTTCCCTTGTTCTATGAGAGGGCCCGAAGGTTCTAGCATGTTGAGGGGCTTGGCTTCGGTCTCTTCCCGTTTTGGCGCTCGACCCGAGCATTCGTTTTCTTTTATCAGAAAAAAAAATATATTTTTTATCTAAGTGCTTCAGAAACGAGAAAGTCTCGAGTTAATCCGGCGTTAGTTTTTCCAAGCTAGGTAAGATGGAGAAGGGGAGAAAGTAATTGGTCAAACTAGTTAGATGATTTCATCCGCATAGGACCGGCTATTGGCGCAGTTTATACGGCAGAAGAGGAACGCCGTGTCGCCGTATTTTTATTACAATACCGACCCGGTTCAGCTTCACGGATCCAAAGACGCCGAGGCGTCGAGGAGATCGAGCGGCCGAGGGACGCAAAAGGGGTCCAGAGGAGCAGCCGAAGCTGCAGTGGAAAATTTACAGGCCCAAGCACCCGGGCACCAACGACGCTAGCGGGAGTTGACTGGTTTTTGGAAGAAAAAAAACTCAAACGTCTGGTTGGAGAGCGAGCCAAGGAAGGGCTACATAGCGCAGACTGAGCGCGACCAAGAACAGTCTGAGATTTCGAGTGGCGTCGCGAGTGTTAGTCGGAGACAGTCCGATTGCGGAAGTTCGGGAAGAGATCGGGAAGGCAGAAACTTAAAAAAAAAAAGAAGAATAAAATGTATTGTCGAGTGTTTTATGTTAATTTAAATAATTTTTATACCCGATACTCAAAATGAGTATTGGGGTATATTAGATTTGTGGTAAAAGTGGATGTGTGTAACGTCCAGAAGGAATCGTTTCCGACCCCATAAAGTATATATATTCTTGATCAGCATCAATAGCCGAGTCGATTGAGCCATGTCTGTCTGTCCGTCTGTCCGTTTGTCCGTCCGTCCGTCTGTCCGTCCCCTTCAGCGCCTAGTGCTCAGAGACTATAAGAGCTAGAGTAACGATGTTTTGGGTCCAGACTTCTGTGATATGTCACTGCTACAAAAATATTTCAAAATTTCGCCACACCCCCTTCCGCCCCCGCAAAGGACGAAAATCTGGGGATGTTCAAAAATCTCAGAGACTATTAAGGCTAGAGTAACCAAATTTGTTATCCGCACTTCTGTTAGATCTCACTATAAAACGTATATCTCAGAATTTCGCCCCACCCCCTTCCGCCCCCACAAAAGACAAAAATCTGTTGCATCCACAATATTGCACATTCGAGAAAACTAAAAACGCAGAACCATAGATAATGACCATATCTATCAGATTGCTGAATCTGGATCAGATCGGATCATTTGTGTAGCCAAAAGCAAGAAATCAATTTTCAGTGGCTACGCAGCGCCCGACGTCACGCTCAGACTGATTTTCTGTCTCTCTCGCACGCACTCTTTGTCGTGTGGTTCAATATTAGCGGCGTCTGCCGCAGGAGAGCCATACTGACTTAGTATCGGGTATAACTGTAGAGTTCCGGTGACTGCAGCAACTCACAACGTTCCACCTCGTTTTTTTTTAAACTAAGTGTACAAGTCCATCACCCTGCGTGCTGACGAGTCTCGTGCGTGTCCTGCGCGGCACCGTTCCCCAGTGTCCTGCGTGGCGCTCTACCGTTCCTGGTCCTGCGTGACCCTTTAGGGCGACCTGTTACAGCCATTCTCCTTCACCCCTGTGTCTCTCGCTCCTCGGGTTGGGGTTTCAGATCTCGTATGTGTGCCGTTCTCTTCTTCCTGTCGCCCTCCTTTCTTAGGTTGCAGATAACTGGAGATATAAAGTCCTCTATCTGGTATGGCCCATCGTGCCTTGGTGCCAGCTTCGCGCGCATCCCTCCGCTGAATTGGAAAGGTGGTGCTGTTTGGCCCATACGACCTCTCCCACTTTGGGTCTCCACGGTCTTCTTCTCAGGTTGTAATGCCTGGCCTGATCCTGGGCTGCCCTTTCCAAGTTGCGTCGAACCAACTGAAACAGCTCCTTTAATTTCTTCGCATTTTCATCCGGCGTCTCTTGCCTTATCCCGTGCCTACCGTCTCCTCGTCATATAGGGCCTTTGGCAGCCGGGGTTCCCTTCCTTGCACCACGAACGCCGGTGAATATCCCGTTGTATCCGACACTCCCGAATTCATGGCCAGCATTAGCTCCGGCCATTTTTCGTCCCAACACCTTTGATCACCCTCGGTGAACTGAGCTATCATGGTCCTTACCGTTCTGTTCGTTCGCTCTGTCGGATTCTCTTGCGGCGTGTATGGCGCCGTAAACTGGTGGCGAACTCCTAGCTGCTCCAGGAATCTTGTAAATGCCCTGCTTGCAAACTGCACCCCATTGTCCGTAATGAAGACTTTGGGCGCCCCAAAACGGGCTATTATGCGCTCTCGACAGGCCTTTATTAGTGCCTCTGCTGTGGCCTTCCTCAGCGGCCCCACCTCGGTCCACTTGGAGAATCGATCCACTAGCCCCAACAGCATCGAGTTCCCATGCTTCGACCTCGGCAGAGGACCCACAAAGTCCGCGCATACCGTTGCCCATGGTTCTTCCGGCACCTGTGTCAACATTTCTCTTGCCGCTTGTAGCTGACTTGGCTTAAAACGAAGACATAGTTCGCACTTCCGCACGTAGGCCCTCACGTCCCTGTACATCCCTGGCCAGTAATATCTTGCCGCCACCCGTGCCGCGGTTCTCCTTCCGCCGACGTGGCCTGCTTCCGGGCTATCGTGGCTTTCCTTTAAAACCCTTTCTCGGGCATATTTCGGCACACATAACTTCCACGAGGCAACTTCTTCGCTCCCTGCCCGGTGAGGAATGTGTCGGTACAAGTTTCCCCCTTTCTCCACATAGTCGGGGTACTTCGGGGACTCTTTTCTGATCTTTTCTACCATGCCCTCTAACCACTTGCAGGGCGGCTCGCCTACTGGTTGTGTTCCCTCCTCATTTCTTATCCGACGGCCTCGCTCCTCCACCGGTTGTCGGGAGAGTGCGTCGGCTACCACGTTGAGCTGTCCTTTCCTGTACGCGACTTCAAAGTCGTACTGCTGTAGCTCTAATGCCCATCTCGCCACTCTCCCCGACGGACTTTCTAAGCTATTTAGCCATTTCAGAGCCATGTGGTCCGTGACCACCTTGAAGCGATATCCTTCCAAGTATGGCCTCAACCGGCGGATGGCCCATACAATGGCCAGACATTCTTTCTCGGTCGCCGAATAGTTCCTTTCCGGTCCATTTAGCGTCCTGCTAGCATATGATATTACCCGTTCGCCCCTTTCCGTCTCCTGCGTGAGAATCGCACCCAGCCCGTAATCACTGGCGTCTGTCTGCAGAATGAACTTCTTCGAGAAGTCGGGGCACGCCAGCACGGGGTCCGCCACAAGTCGTCTTTTCACCTCCTCGAACGCTTCTTGCCGTTCTTGTGTCCAGACCCATTCCGTCTTCTTCTTGAGGAGCCCGGTCAGGGGCTGCACGAGGGTGGCGAAGTCGGGCACGAACCTCCGGTACCATGAGGCCACTCCCAAGTACTGTCTCAGCTCCTTGACATTTGTCGGCGGTTTCAGTTCGGCTATGGCTGCGACTTTCTCGGGGTCTGTACATATCCCCTCGCCGGTCACCTTGTGGTCCAGATACCGCAGCTCTTACCTAAAGAACTCGCACTTGTCTGCGTTCAGCCGCAGGTTAGCCAAGCGCAGCCGTCGAAACACCTCTTTCAGGTTTCTTCGGTGTTCTTCCTCTGTTCGCCCGATGACCACTATGTCATCCTGGTACGCGAACGCGTGCGGCATCATTTCTGGCCCAATCACTTGGTCTAACGCCCGTTGAAAGGTGGCCGACGCGGAGTGTAACCCAAACGGCATCACCTTCCATTGGTATAACCCCTTTCCGGGCACCGTGAACGCCGTGATCGGCCGGCTGCTCTCGGCAAGGGGGATCTGCCAATATCCATCCTTCAGATCTAGGCTACTTATGAATTTCGCTTCCCGCAGTTGATCGAGTATGTAATCGATCCTAGGCATTGGGTACGCGTCCTTTACTGATCTCGCGTTAACTTGACGAAAGTCCACGCACAATCTCCATTTGCCATTTTTCTTCTTTACCATCACTATAGGCGAACTGTAGTGGCTCTCTGACGGCTCTATGCATCCCATTTCTAATAGTTCGTCCATTTTCTGGTTAATCTCGGCCTGCATTTTGGGGTTCTTCGGGTAATATCTTTGCTTAATCGGTTAATCGGTAGACACCCCCTCGATCTTGGAAAATGCCTCCAACTCTCGGGCTAAGAAGTCCTCCACTGGCTCTTCCCTCGCCCCCTCATTCTGCCTCATGCCCGCTGACACCTCTCTGGCGGCCACTCTTAGGGTCGTGTCCGTTTTGTTGTCGGACTCCGGAGCCGTGTCTCCAGCTTCGGCCTTCGCCACGGACAGTCTTTCCTCCTGGTCTCCTCGTTCCCGATCTTGGGCAGGGATCACCACCCTGTGCCCTGCACAGGTCACCACTGCCCCGACCGCGCGGAGAAAATCCCATCCCAACACTAACTCATCAATCACACCCGGCAATACGAGTAACACCATTGGGATCTCCTTGTTCCAAAAGCATACCTTCGTTTCAATCTGGCACGTGACCTCCTGGCTATGGCCATCCGCCAACCTCACCCTTTTCCTTGCCGCCGCCTCCCGGCCTTCACCCTTTAGTCGGTCCGCCAGCTCTCGGCTCACGAAACTGCTGGTAGCTCCTGTATCCACCATGGCTTGCAGCTCCATGCCCGCGACCTCCACTACTGCGGATAACTGTTCCGCCTCGCTGGTCAGCCTGCCGACTAGGCTTCAGGGACCGTTTCTTGCGACCCTGGCACGGCCCTCCGCGGCGTGGGTCGCGGGGCGTTTCCCGTCTTCCTGCAGCACTGCCATGCCGAGATGCCCACTTTTCCGCATCTCCAGCAGTAGGTGGGAGGTCGGCCGTTGCACTCCCGGCTCCAATGATCCGCGCTCCCACACCTTCGGCACGCCTGGGCCGGATTCTTGACATATCCGTTCTCGATATTGCCGTTGGTCGGTGTCGGCATAAGGACACGCGCTCCCCTTGCCTCCCGTGCTGCTCCGTCCAGCGGCCGTCTTTGCATCGCCGACATGCCGTCGTCTCGGCTGGCTTGTGGAAGGGATTCGCTGCCCGGGCTTTCACGGTTGGATTCTCCCGTTGGAACTGTAGGCGGTCCCTCTCCAACGCCTCGAACTCGTCTGCCAGTTCCATCATGGTGTCGAGGTCCTTGCACCGGTGCGGCCTCATATACGCTCTCAGATCGGGCATGCTATTCTCACGAATCAGCTCCGTTTGCTCCTCTTGGGGACATTTCAGGGGTCGCATAAGTGTCTGCATCTCTACCATATACTCTTTGAATGGCTCGCCCCATTTCTGTTTCCGCATCCTCACTTCCTGCAGCAACTTCTCAAAATATCCCCGCGGCAGAAAGTAAGCCTGGAAGCTGGACGAGAACTCTTTCCACGTTCTCCACTGTCGATTGTTCGCCACGAACCACATCAGCGCCCGCCCTTTTAGCAGCTCCGGCATCGCCCTTGGGATCAGATCCGGATCCAGACCGTACGTCTCGGCGGACCACTCGACCTGCTCCAAGAACTCGAGAGGCTTCGTCGTCCCGTCGAACCGGAACGACCACTCTCTCACCTGTTTCGCCACTCTAGCGTAGTCCAGGTGTGCTGGCCGTATGGTGGCTGGTTCGGTTCTCCCTCTTTCGGTCTCTCGGCTTCGATCCCTTCCTTGGTGTCGGGGCCTGCTAGGCGCCCCTGTGTGCGAGCGTTCCGGTTTTGGCACTGAGAGACTCGCGATCAATTCTCTCTGTATGTCGACTGGGGACCTCTACAGCGCCGTCGCGGCTGCGCCGGGTGGGGGTGCCAGGTGCTCGTACGCGGCTTGTTTGTCGTCCGCCCGGAGTGTCGGCGAGTACCTGTCCGCCCATACCTCAATCAGATCGGCCCACTCCGACTCATCCTCGTGTTCCCTCATCCACTCCTTAAATGTTCTTCTCATTTCGTCCACTGTGCCCTCCAGCCGCACGCCGAAGGCTTGGCCGCATTGGACAAGCTCCTCCTTTCTCAACCGGTGGATCCATTGTCCCTTCCCCATTCTCTCGTCTATATTTCTCCTCCCTTTGTCCTACTATTTGTCGTTGTAGGCCCCAAGTTGGGCGACAGTTGTAACGAACCAGCTTTTTGGTTCGCTTGAGTTTGCTGGGCTCGCTCAGCGGTCGGCCGATTCGTCGCAACGTATTTTTATACCCGATACTCAAAATGAGTATTGGGGTATATTAGATTTGTGGTAAAAGTGGATGTGTGTAACGTCCAGAAGGAATCGTTTCCGACCCCATAAAGTATATATATTCTGGATCAGCATCAATAGCCGAGTCGATTGAGCCCTGTCTGTCTGTCCGTCTGTCCGTCTGTCCGTCCGTCCGTCCCCTTCAGCGCCTAGTGCTCAAAGACTATAAGAGCTAGAGCAACGATGTTTTGGGTCCAGACTTCTGTGATATGTCACTGCTACAAAAATTTTTCAAAACTTCGCCCCGCCCACTTCCGCCCCCACAAAGCATGAAAATCTGTGGCATCCACAATTTTAAAGATATGAAAAAACCAAAAACGTAGAATTGTAGAGAATGACCATATCTTTAAGACTGCAGAATCTGAATTGGATCGTATTACTATTATAGCCAGCATCAAGAAAACAATTTCATTTTTTCTCGCCCTGTCTCTCTCTAACACACACGTAGCATAGCCGGCTTTGCATAGAGTAAAACATTAGCGCCTACATCTCAGAGACTATAAAAGCTAGAGCAACCAAATTTGGTATCCACACTCCTTATATATCGGACCGAGACGAGTTTGTTTCAAAATTTCGCCACACCCCCTTCCGCCCCCGCAAAGGATGAAAATCTGGGGATATTCACAAATCTCAGAGACTATTAAAGGCTAGAGTAACCAAATTTGGTATCCGCACTCCTGTTAGATCTCACTTTAAAACGTATATCTCAAAATTTCGCCCCACCCCTTCCGCCCCCACAAAGGACGAAAATCTGTTGCATCCACAATATTGAGGATACGAGAAAACTAAAAACGCAGAATCATAGATAATGATCATATCTATCAGATTGCTGAATCTGGATCAGATCAGATCATTTTTATAGCCAAAAGGAACAAATCAACACGCTCAGAGTAATTTTCTGTCTCTCTCGCACGCACTCTTTGTCGTGTCTTTCAATATTAGCGGCGTCTGCCTCAGGAGAGCCTTACTGACTTAGTATTGGGTATAACTGTAGAGTTGCGGTGACCGCAGCAACTCACAACGTTCCACCTCGTTTTTTTTTTAAACTAAGTGTACAAGTCCATCACCCTGCGTGCTGACGAGTCTCGTGCGTGTCCTGCGCGGCACCCTTCCCCAGTGTCCTGCGTGGCACTCTACCGTTCCTGGTCCTGAGTGACCCTTTAGGGCGACCTGTTACAGCCATTCTCCTTCACCCCTGTGTCTCTCGCTCCTCGGGTTGGGGTTTCAGATCTCGTATGTGTGCCGTTCTCTTCTTCCTGTCGCCCTCCTTTCTTAGGTTGCAGATAACTGGGGATATAAAGTCCTCTATCTGGTATGGCCCATCGTACCTTGGTGCCAGCTTCGCGCGAATCCCTCCGCTGAATTGGAAAGGTGCTGATTGGCCCACACGACCTCTCCCACTTTGGGTCTCCACGGTCTTCTTCTCAGGTTGTAATGCCTGGCCTGATCCTGGGCTGCCCTTTCCAAGTTGCGTCGAACCAACTGAAACAGCTCCTTTAATTTCTTCGCATTTTCATCCGGCGTCTCTTGCCTTATCCCGTGCCTACCGTCTCCTCGTCATATAGGGCCTTTGGCAGCCGGGGTTCCCTTCCTTGCACCACGAACGCCGGTGAATATCCCGTTGTATCCGACACTCCCGAATTCATGGCCAGCATTAGCTCCGGCCATTTTTCGTCCCAACACCTTTGATCACCCTCGGTGAACTGAGCTATCATGGTCTTTACCGTTCTGTTCGTTCGCTCTGTCGGATTCTCTTGCGGCGTGTATGGCGCCGTAAACTGGTGGCGAACTCCTAGCTGCTCCAGGAATCTTGTAAATGCCCTGCTTGCAAACTGCACCCCATTGTCCGTAATGAAGACTTTGGGCGCCCCAAAACGGGCTATTATGCGCTCTCGACAGGCCTTTATTAGTGCCTCTGCTGTGGCCTTCCTCAGCGGCACCAACTCGGTCCACTTGGAGAATCGATCCACTAGCACCAACAGCATCGAGTTCCCATGCTTCGACCTCGGCAGAGGACCCACAAAGTCCGCGCATACCGTTGCCCATGGTTCTTCCGGCACCTGTGTCAACATTTCTCCTGCCGCTTGTAGCTGACTTGGCTTAAAACGAAGACATAGTTCGCACTTCCGCACGTAGGCCCTCACGTCCCTGTACATCCCTGGCCAGTAATATCTTGCCGCCACCCGTGCCGCGGTTCTCCTTCCGCCGACGTGGCCTGCTTCCGGGCTATCGTGGCTTTCCTTTAAAACCCTTTCTCGGGCATATTTCGGCACACATAACTTCCACGAGGCAACTTCTTCGCTCCCTGCCCGGTGAGGAATGTGTCGGTACAAGTTTCCCCCTTTCTCCACATAGTCGGGGTACTTCGGGGACACTTTTCTGATCTTTTCTACCATGCCCTCTAACCACTTGCAGGGCGGCTCGCCTACTGGTTGTGTTCCCTCCTCATTTCTTATCCGACGGCCTCGCTCCTCCACCGGTTGTCGGGAGAGTGCGTCGGCTACCACGTTGAGCTGTCCTTTCCTGTACGCGACTTCAAAGTCGTACTGCTGTAGCTCTAATGCCCATCTCGCCACTCTCCCCGACGGACTTTCTATGCTATTTAGCCATTTCAGAGCCATGTGGTCCGTGACCACCTTGAAGCGATATCCTTCCAAGTATGGCCTCAACCGGCGGATGGCCCATACAATGGCCAGACATTCTTTCTCGGTCGCCGAATAGTTCCTTTCCGGTCCATTTAGCGTCCTGCTAGCATATGATATTACCCGATCGCCCCTTTCCGTCTCCTGCGTGAGAATCGCACCCAGCCCGTAATCACTGGCGTCTGTCTGCAGAATGAACTTCTTCGAGAAGTCGGGGCACGCCAGCACGGGGTCCGCCACAAGTCGTCCTTTTACCTCCTCGAACGCTTCTTGCCGTTCTTGTGTCCAGACCCATTCCGTCTTCTTCTTGAGGAGCCCGGTCAGGGGCTGCACGAGGGTGGCGAAGTCGGGCACGAACCTCCGGTACCATGAGGCCACTCCCAAGTACTGTCTCAGCTCCTTGACATTTGTCGGCGGTTTCAGTTCGGCTATGGCTGCGACTTTCTCGGGGTCTGTACATATCCCCTCGCCGGTCACCTTGTGGTCCAGATACCGCAGCTCTTTCCTAAAGAACTCGCACTTGTCTGCGTTCAGCCGCAGGTTAGCCAAGCGCAGCCGTCGAAACACCTCTTTCAGGTTTCTTCGGTGTTCTTCCTCTGTTCGCCCGATGACCACTATGTCATCCTGGTACGCGAACGCGTGCGGCATCATTTCTGGCCCAATCACTTGGTCTAACGCCCGTTGAAAGGTGGCCGACGCGGAGTGTAACCCAAACGGCATCACCTTCCATTGGTATAACCCCTTTCCGGGCACCGTGAACGCCGTGATCGGCCGGCTGCTCTCGGCCAGGGGGATCTGCCAATATCCATCCTTCAGATCTAGGCTACTTATGAATTTCGCTTCCCGCAGTTGATCGAGTATGTAATCGATCCTGGGCATTGGGTACGCGTCCTTTACTGATCTCGCGTTAACTTGACGAAAGTCCATGCACAATCTCCATTTGCCATTTTTCTTCTTTACCATCACTATAGGCGAACTGTAGTGGCTCTCTGACGGCTCTATGCATCCCATTTCTAATAGTTCGTCCACTTTCTGGTTAATCTCGGCCTGCATTTTGGGGTTCTTCGGGTAATATCTTTGCTTAATCGGTTGCGGGTCACTCATGGTGATTGTGTGCACCGCCACATTAGACACCCCCTCGATCTTGGAAAATGCCTCCAACTCTCGGGCTAAGAAGTCCTCCACTGGCTCTTCCCTCGCCCCCTCATTCTTCCTCATGCCCGCTGACACCTCTCTGGCGGCCACTCTTAGGGTCGTGTCCGTTTTGTTGTCGGACTCCGGAGCCGTGTCTCCAGCTTCGGCCTTCGCCACGGACAGTCTTTCCTCCTGGTCTCCTCGTTCCCGATCTTGGGCAGGGATCACCACCCTGTGCCCTGCACAGGTCACCACTGCCCCGACCGCGCGGAGAAAATCATCCATCCCAACACTAACTCATCAATCACACCCGGCAATACGAGTAACACCATTGGGATCTCCTTGTTCCCAAAGCATACCTTCGTTTCAATCTGGCACGTGACCTCCTGGCTATGGCCATCCCCCAACCTCACCCTTTTCCTTGCCGCCGCCCCCGGCCTTCACCCTTTAGTCGGTCCGCCAGCTCTCGGCTCACGAAACTGCTGGTAGCTCCTGTATCCACCATGGCTTGCAGCTCCATGCCCGCGACCTCCACTACTGCGGATAACTGTTCCGCCTCGCTGGTCAGCCTGCCGACTAGGCTTCAGGGACCGTTTCTTGCGACCCTGGCACGGCCCTCCGCGGCGTGGGTCGCGGGGCGTTTCCCGTCTTCCTGCAGCACTGCCATGCCGAGATGCCCACTTTTCCGCATCTCCAGCAGTAGGTGGGAGGTCGGCGGTTGCACTCCCGGCTCCAATGATCTGCGCTCCCACACCTTCGGCACGCCTGGGCCGGATTCTTGACATATCCGTTCTCGATATTGCCGTTGGTCGGTGTCGGCATAAGGACACGCGCTCCCCTTGCCTCCCGTGCTGCTCCGTCCAGCGGGCCGTCTTTGCATCGCCGACATGCCGTCGTCTCGGCTGGCTTGTGGAAGGGATTCGCTGCCCGGGCTTTCACGGTTGCATTCTCCCGTTGGAACTGTAGGCGGTCCCTCTCCAACGCCTCGAACTCGTCTGCCAGTTCCATCATGGTGTCGAGGTCCTTGCACCGGTGCGGCCTCATATACGCTCTCAGATCGTGCATGCTATTCTCACGAATCAGCTCCGTTTGCTCCTCTTGGGGACATTTCAGGGGTCGCATAAGTGTCTGCATCTCTACCATATACTCTTTGAATGGCTCGCCCCATTTCTGTTTCCGCATCCTCACTTCCTGCAGCAACTTCTCAAAATATCCCCGCGGCAGAAAGTAAGCCTGGAAGCTGGACGAGAACTCTTTCCACGTTCTCCACTGTCGATTGTTCGCCACGAACCACATCAGCGCCCGCCATTTTAGCAGCTCCGGCATCGCCCTTGGGATCAGATCCGGATCCAGACCGTACGTCTCGGCGGACCACTCGCCCTGCTCCAAGAACTCGAGAGGCTTCGTCGTCCCGTCGAACCGGAACGACCACTCTCTCACCTGTTTCGCCACTCTAGCGTAGTCCAGGTGTGCTGGCCGTATGGTGGCTGGTTCGGTTCTCCCTCTTTCGGTCTCTCGGCTTCGATCCCTTCCTTGGTGTCGGGGCCTGCTAGGCGCCCCTGTGTGCGAGCGTTCCGGTTTTGGCACTGAGAGACTCGCGATCAATTCTCTCTGTATGTCGACTGGGGACCTCTACAGCGCCGTCGCGGCTGCGCCGGGTGGGGGTGCCAGGTGCTCGTACGCGGCTTGTTTGTCGTCCGCCCGGGGTGTCGGCGAGGACCTGTCCGCCCATACCTCAATCAGATCGGCCCACTCCGACTCATCCTCGTGTTCCCTCATCCACTCCTTAAATGTTCTTCTCATTTCGTCCACTGTGCCCTCCAGCCGCACGCCGAAGGCGTGGCCGCATTGGACAAGCTCCTCCTTTCTCAACCGGTGGATCCATTGTCCCTTCCCCATTCTCTCGTCTATATTTCTCCTCCCTTTGTCCTACTATTTGTCGTTGTAGGCCCCAAGTTGGGCGACAGTTGTAACGAACCAGCTTTTTGGTTCGCTTGAGTTTGCTGGGCTCGCTCAGCGGTCGGCCGATTCGTCGCAACGTATTTTTATACCCGATACTCAAAATGAGTATTGGGGTATATTAGATTTGTGGTAAAAGTGGATGTGTGTAACGTCCAGAAGGAATCGTTTCCGACCCCATAAAGTATATAAATTCTGGATCAGCATCAATAGCCGGAGTCGATTGAGCCCTGTCTGTCTGTCTGTCTGTCCGTCTGTCCGTCTGTCCGTCTGTCCGTCCGTCCGTCCCCTTCAGCGCCTAGTGCTCAAAGACTATAAGAGCTAGAGCAACGATGTTTTGGGTCCAGACTTCTGTGATATGTCACTGCTACAAAAATATTTCAAAACTTCGCCCCGCCCACTTCCGCCCCCACAAAGCATGAAAATCTGTGGCATCCACAATTTTAAAGATATGAAAAAACCAAAAACGTAGAATTGTAGAGAATGACCATATCTTTAAGACTGCAGAATCTGAATTGGATCGTATTATTATTATAGCCAGCATCAAGAAAACAATTTCATTTTTTCTCGCCCTGTCTCTCTCTAACACACACGTAGCATAGGCGGCTTTGCTTAGAGTAAAACATTAGCGCCTAGATCTCAGAGACTACAAAAGCTAGAGCAACCAAATTTGGTATCCACACTCCTAATATATCGGACCGAGACGAGTTTGTTTCAAAATTTCGCCACACCCCCTTCCGCCCCCGCAAAGGACGAAAATCTGGGGATGTTCAAAAACCTCAGAGACTATTAAGGCTAGAGTAAACAAATTTGTTATCCGCACTCCTGTTAGATCTTACTATAAAACGTGTATCTCAAAATTTCGCCCCACCCCCTTCCGCCCCCACAAAGGACGAAAATCTGTTGCATCCACAATATTGAGGATACGAGAAAACTAAAAACGCAGAATCATAGATAATGACCATATCTATCAGATTGCTGAATCTGGATCAGATCGGATCATTTTTATACCCAAAAGGAACAAATCAATTTGCACTGGCTACGCAGCGCCCGACATCACGCTCAGACTGATTTGCTGTCTCTCTCGCACGCACTCTTTGTCGTGTCGTTCAATATTAGCGGCGTCTACCGGAGGAGAGCCATACTGACTTAGTATCGGGTATAACCGTAGAGTTGCGGTGTCCGCAGCAACTCACAACGTTCCCCCTCGTTATTGTTGCCCCCAACGACAAGTGATAAGACCTTCCTTTTCTTTAATCGAATTTCTCTTTATTCGTAATTATATTAGGACTTAGGGCTAGATGCTACAATTTAACTTATCTATGGATCTCCACCACGCGTGGGCTCTCGTCGGGTGTGGCAGCGTTGAGGCTAATGATTGGGGCAATTTGACCTCCGCTATTGCTTTGGCCCGCCACGCAAATCCGCACTCTACGTCTCGCACTCCCCTCTTAGCTTCCGCCGGCAACTGTGGATCACCTCTTAACTTAGACTCACTCTGGGGGCAGGCGGGGCCTGTCTTCCTGTTGCTATTCACTTCACTGCACTTCTTCGAACCGTACCGGGTATCACTCTTACGTTTCGGCGGGGTTTCAACGTGCGCGCGCGAGCACTTCTCCACGGAAAAAGAGCCGCTTCGTCGCCGCAGCCCCGGCTCGGCATCGGTAGTTTTCCATCGCCGTCTCCTGGTTTCCACGGCCGTTTCCACGGCCTTCGTAACGGGGCCTGGCCGGTGGAGTGATCCCATTTGGTCATATTTGGTCATGCGTCGGATCGCTGCGGGACACTTCTCCTCTCGGGGCCCTTGGCCTCTTCGCCGCATCCGGATATCCGTGGGTATTTGGGCTGACCTTCGTCTTGTAACGCTTGGATCAGCCGAGAGAGCTAGTTCGCAGCGCCATCTAGTGGTCGGCACCGTAATGGCCGTGGCAGAGCATACACCCTCTATGGGCTAGGTTTGGGAGGTCACGAAAAGGGGCATAGGAAAGGGTGATAGATTTAACAGCCCAGATTGTCAACTTTCTCTGGCATTTCCCTTGTTCTATGAGAGGGCCCGAAGGTTCTAGCATGTTGAGGGGCTTGGCTTCGGTCTCTTCCCGTTTTGGCGCTCGACCCGAGCATTCGTTTTCTTTTATCAGAAAAAAAAATATATTTTTTATCTAAGTGCTTCAGAAACGAGAAAGTCTCGAGTTAATCCGGCGTTAGTTTTTCCAAGCTAGGTAAGATGGAGAAGGGGAGAAAGTAATTGGTCAAACTAGTTAGATGATTTCATCCGCATAGGACCGGCTATTGGCGCAGTTTATACGGCAGAAGAGGAACGCCGTGTCGCCGTATTTTTATTACAATACCGACCCGGTTCAGCTTCACGGATCCAAAGACGCCGAGGCGTCGAGGAGATCGAGCGGCCGAGGGACGCAAAAGGGGTCCAGAGGAGCAGCCGAAGCTGCAGTGGAAAATTTACAGGCCCAAGCACCCGGGCACCAACGACGCTAGCGGGAGTTGACTGGTTTTTGGAAGAAAAAAAACTCAAACGTCTGGTTGGAGAGCGAGCCAAGGAAGGGCTACATAGCGCAGACTGAGCGCGACCAAGAACAGTCTGAGATTTCGAGTGGCGTCGCGAGTGTTAGTCGGAGACAGTCCGATTGCGGAAGTTCGGGAAGAGATCGGGAAGGCAGAAACTTAAAAAAAAAAAGAAGAATAAAATGTGTATTGTCGAGTGTTTTATGTTAATTTAAATAATTTTTATACCCGATACTCAAAATGAGTATTGGGGTATATTAGATTTGTGGTAAAAGTGGATCTGTGAAACGTCCAGAAGGAATCGTTTCCGACCCCATAAAGTATATATATTCTTGATCAGCATCAATAGCCGAGTCGATTGAGCCATGTCTGTCTGTCCGTCTGTCCGTCTGTCCGTCCGTCCGTCTGTCCGTCCCCTTCAGCGCCTAGTGCTCAGAGACTATAAGAGCTAGAGTAACGATGTTTTGGGTCCAGACTTCTGTGATATGTCACTGCTACAAAAATATTTCAAAATTTCGCCACACCCCCTTCCGCCCCCGCAAAGGACGAAAATCTGGGGATGTTCAAAAATCTCAGAGACTATTAAGGCTAGAGTAACCAAATTTGTTATCCGCACTTCTGTTAGATCTCACTATAAAACGTATATCTCAGAATTTCGCCCCACCCCCTTCCGCAACCACAAAAGACAAAAATCTGTTGCATCCACAATATTGCACATTCGAGAAAACTAAAAACGCAGAACCATAGATAATGACCATATCTATCAGATTGCTGAATCTGGATCAGATCGGATCATTTGTGTAGCCAAAAGCAAGAAATCAATTTTCAGTGGCTACGCAGCGCCCGACGTCACGCTCAGACTGATTTTCTGTCTCTCTCGCACGCACTCTTTGTCGTGTGGTTCAATATTAGCGGCGTCTGCCGCAGGAGAGCCATACTGACTTAGTATCGGGTATAACTGTAGAGTTGCGGTGACCGCAGCAACTCACAACGTTCCACCTCGTTTTTTTTTAAACTAAGTGTACAAGTCCATCACCCTGCGTGCTGACGAGTCTCGTGCGTGTCCTGCGCGGCACCGTTCCCCAGTGTCCTGCGTGGCGCTCTACCGTTCCTGGTCCTGCGTGACCCTTTAGGGCGACCTGTTACAGCCATTCTCCTTCACCCCTGTGTCTCTCGCTCCTCGGGTTGGGGTTTCAGATCTCGTATGTGTGCCGTTCTCTTCTTCCTGTCGCCCTCCTTTCTTAGTTTGCAGATAACTGGGGATATAAAGTCCTCTATCTGGTATGGCCCATCGTACCTTGGTGCCAGCTTCGCGCGCATCCCTCCGCTGAATTGGAAAGGTGGTGCTGTTTGGCCCACACGACCTCTCCCACTTTGGGTCTCCACGGTCTTCTTCTCAGGTTGTAATGCCTGGCCTGATCCTGGGCTGCCCTTTCCAAGTTGCGTCGAACCAACTGAAACAGCTCCTTTAATTTCTTCGCATTTTCATCCGGCGTCTCTTGCCTTATCCCGTGCCTACCGTCTCCTCGTCATATAGGGCCTTTGGCAGCCGGGGTTCCCTTCCTTGCACCACGAACGCCGGTGAATATCCCGTTGTATCCGACACTCCCGAATTCATGGCCAGCATTAGCTCCGGCCATTTTTCGTCCCAACACCTTTGATCACCCTCGGTGAACTGAGCTATCATGGTCCTTACCGTTCTGTTCGTTCGCTCTGTCGGATTCTCTTGCGGCGTGTATGGCGCCGTAAACTGGTGGCGAACTCCTAGCTGCTCCAGGAATCTTGTAAATGCCCTGCTTGCAAACTGCACCCCATTGTCCGTAATGAAGACTTTGGGCGCCCCAAAACGGGCTATTATGCGCTCTCGACAGGCCTTTATTAGTGCCTCTGCTGTGGCCTTCCTCAGCGGCACCAACTCGGTCCACTTGGAGAATCGATCCACTAGCACCAACAGCATCGAGTTCCCATGCTTCGACCTCGGCAGAGGACCCACAAAGTCCGCGCATACCGTTGCCCATGGTTCTTCCGGCACCTGTGTCAACATTTCTCTTGCCGCTTGTAGCTGACTTGGCTTAAAACGAAGACATAGTTCGCACTTCCGCACGTAGGCCCTCACGTCCCTGTACATCCCTGGCCAGTAATATCTTGCCGCCACCCGTGCCGCGGTTCTCCTTCCGCCGACGTGGCCTGCTTCCGGGCTATCGTGGCTTTCCTTTAAAACCCTTTCTCGGGCATATTTCGGCACACATAACTTCCACGAGGCAACTTCTTCGCTCCCTGCCCGGTGAGGAATGTGTCGGTACAAGTTTCCCCCTTTCTCCACATAGTCGGGGTACTTCGGGGACTCTTTTCTGATCTTTTCTACCATGCCCTCTAACCACTTGCAGGGCGGCTCGCCTACTGGTTGTGTTCCCTCCTCATTTCTTATCCGACGGCCTCGCTCCTCCACCGGTTGTCGGGAGAGTGCGTCGGCTACCACGTTGAGCTGTCCTTTCCTGTACGCGACTTCAAAGTCGTACTGCTGTAGCTCTAATGCCCATCTCGCCACTCTCCCCGACGGACTTTCTAAGCTATTTAGCCATTTCAGAGCCATGTGGTCCGTGACCACCTTGAAGCGATATCCTTCCAAGTATGGCCTCAACCGGCGGATGGCCCATACAATGGCCAGACATTCTTTCTCGGTCGCCGAATAGTTCCTTTCCGGTCCATTTAGCGTCCTGCTAGCATATGATATTACCCGTTCGCCCCTTTCCGTCTCCTGCGTGAGAATCGCACCCAGCCCGTAATCACTGGCGTCTGTCTGCAGAATGAACTTCTTCGAGAAGTCGGGGCACGCCAGCACGGGGTCCGCCACAAGTCGTCTTTTCACCTCCTCGAACGCTTCTTGCCGTTCTTGTGTCCAGACCCATTCCGTCTTCTTCTTGAGGAGCCCGGTCAGGGGCTGCACGAGGGTGGCGAAGTCGGGCACGAACCTCCGGTACCATGAGGCCACTCCCAAGTACTGTCTCAGCTCCTTGACATTTGTCGGCGGTTTCAGTTCGGCTATGGCTGCGACTTTCTCGGGGTCTGTACATATCCCCTCGCCGGTCACCTTGTGGTCCAGATACCGCAGCTCTTACCTAAAGAACTCGCACTTGTCTGCGTTCAGCCGCAGGTTAGCCAAGCGCAGCCGTCGAAACACCTCTTTCAGGTTTCTTCGGTGTTCTTCCTCTGTTCGCCCGATGACCACTATGTCATCCTGGTACGCGAACGCGTGCGGCATCATTTCTGGCCCAATCACTTGGTCTAACGCCCGTTGAAAGGTGGCCGACACGGAGTGTAACCCAAACGGCATCACCTTCCATTGGTATAACCCCTTTCCGGGCACCGTGAACGCCGTGATCGGCCGGCTGCTCTCGGCCAGGGGGATCTGCCAATATCCATCCTTCAGATCTAGGCTACTTATGAATTTCGCTTCCCGCAGTTGATCGAGTATGTAATCGATCCTAGGCATTGGGTACGCGTCCTTTACTGATCTCGCGTTAACTTGACGAAAGTCCACGCACAATCTCCATTTGCCATTTTTCTTCTTTACCATCACTATAGGCGAACTGTAGTGGCTCTCTGACGGCTCTATGCATCCCATTTCTAATAGTTCGTCCATTTTCTGGTTAATCTCGGCCTGCATTTTGGGGTTCTTCGGGTAATATCTTTGCTTAATCGGTTAATCGGTAGACACCCCCTCGATCTTGGAAAATGCCTCCAACTCTCGGGCTAAGAAGTCCTCCACTGGCTCTTCCCTCGCCCCCTCATTCTGCCTCATGCCCGCTGACACCTCTCTGGCGGCCACTCTTAGGGTCGTGTCCGTTTTGTTGTCGGACTCCGGAGCCGTGTCTCCAGCTTCGGCCTTCGCCACGGACAGTCTTTCCTCCTGGTCTCCTCGTTCCCGATCTTGGGCAGGGATCACCACCCTGTGCCCTGCACAGGTCACCACTGCCCCGACCGCGCGGAGAAAATCCCATCCCAACACTAACTCATCAATCACACCCGGCAATACGAGTAACACCATTGGGATCTCCTTGTTCCCAAAGCATACCTTCGTTTCAATCTGGCACGTGACCTCCTGGCTATGGCCATCCGCCAACCTCACCCTTTTCCTTGCCGCCGCCTCCCGGCCTTCACCCTTTAGTCGGTCCGCCAGCTCTCGGCTCACGAAACTGCTGGTAGCTCCTGTATCCACCATGGCTTGCAGCTCCATGCCCGCGACCTCCACTACTGCGGATAACTGTTCCGCCTCGCTGGTCAGCCTGCCGACTAGGCTTCAGGGACCGTTTCTTGCGACCCTGGCACGGCCCTCCGCGGCGTGGGTCGCGGGGCGTTTCCCGTCTTCCTGCAGCACTGCCATGCCGAGATGCCCACTTTTCCGCATCTCCAGCAGTAGGTGGGAGGTCGGCCGTTGCACTCCCGGCTCCAATGATCCGCGCTCCCACACCTTCGGCACGCCTGGGCCGGATTCTTGACATATCCGTTCTCGATATTGCCGTTGGTCGGTGTCGGCATAAGGACACGCGCTCCCCTTGCCTCCCGTGCTGCTCCGTCCAGCGGCCGTCTTTGCATCGCCGACATGCCGTCGTCTCGGCTGGCTTGTGGAAGGGATTCGCTGCCCGGGCTTTCACGGTTGGATTCTCCCGTTGGAACTGTAGGCGGTCCCTCTCCAACGCCTCGAACTCGTCTGCCAGTTCCATCATGGTGTCGAGGTCCTTGCACCGGTGCGGCCTCATATACGCTCTCAGATCGGGCATGCTATTCTCACGAATCAGCTCCGTTTGCTCCTCTTGGGGACATTTCAGGGGTCGCATAAGTGTCTGCATCTCTACCATATACTCTTTGAATGGCTCGCCCCATTTCTGTTTCCGCATCCTCACTTCCTGCAGCAACTTCTCAAAATATCCCCGCGGCAGAAAGTAAGCCTGGAAGCTGGACGAGAACTCTTTCCACGTTCTCCACTGTCGATTGTTCGCCACGAACCACATCAGCGCCCGCCCTTTTAGCAGCTCCGGCATCGCCCTTGGGATCAGATCCGGATCCAGACCGTACGTCTCGGCGGACCACTCGACCTGCTCCAAGAACTCGAGAGGCTTCGTCGTCCCGTCGAACCGGAACGACCACTCTCTCACCTGTTTCGCCACTCTAGCGTAGTCCAGGTGTGCTGGCCGTATGGTGGCTGGTTCGGTTCTCCCTCTTTCGGTCTCTCGGCTTCGATCCCTTCCTTGGTGTCGGGGCCTGCTAGGCGCCCCTGTGTGCGAGCGTTCCGGTTTTGGCACTGAGAGACTCGCGATCAATTCTCTCTGTATGTCGACTGGGGACCTCTACAGCGCCGTCGCGGCTGCGCCGGGTGGGGGTGCCAGGTGCTCGTACGCGGCTTGTTTGTCGTCCGCCCGGAGTGTCGGCGAGTACCTGTCCGCCCATACCTCAATCAGATCGGCCCACTCCGACTCATCCTCGTGTTCCCTCATCCACTCCTTAAATGTTCTTCTCATTTCGTCCACTGTGCCCTCCAGCCGCACGCCGAAGGCGTGGCCGCATTGGACAAGCTCCTCCTTTCTCAACCGGTGGATCCATTGTCCCTTCCCCATTCTCTCGTCTATATTTCTCCTCCCTTTGTCCTACTATTTGTCGTTGTAGGCCCCAAGTTGGGCGACAGTTGTAACGAACCAGCTTTTTGGTTCGCTTGAGTTTGCTGGGCTCGCTCAGCGGTCGGCCGATTCGTCGCAACGTATTTTTATACCCGATACTCAAAATGAGTATTGGGGTATATTAGATTTGTGGTAAAAGTGGATGTGTGTAACGTCCAGAAGGAATCGTTTCCGACCCCATAAAGTATATATATTCTGGATCAGCATCAATAGCCGAGTCGATTGAGCCCTGTCTGTCTGTCCGTCTGTCCGTCTGTCCGTCTGTCCGTCCGTCCGTCCCCTTCAGCGCCTAGTGCTCAAAGACTATAAGAGCTAGAGCAACGATGTTTTGGGTCCAGACTTCTGTGATATGTCACTGCTACAAAAATATTTCAAAACTTCGCCCCGCCCACTTCCGCCCCCACAAAGCATGAAAATCTGTGGCATCCACAATTTTAAAGATATGAAAAAACCAAAAACGTAGAATTGTAGAGAATGACCATATCTTTAAGACTGCAGAATCTGAATTGGATCGTATTATTATTATAGCCAGCATCAAGAAAACAATTTCATTTTTTCTCGCCCTGTCTCTCTCTAACACACACGTAGCATAGGCCTAGATCTCAGAGACTACAAAAGCTAGAGCAACCAAATTTGGTATCCACTCTCCTAATATATCGGACCGAGACGAGTTTGTTTCAAAATTTCGCCACACCCCCTTCCGCCCCCGCAAAGGACGAAAATCTGGGGATGTTCAAAAATCTCAGAGACTATTAAGGCTAGATTTTGTTATTGTTATCCGCACTCCTGTTAGATCTTACTATAAAACGTGTATCTCAAAATTTCGCCCCACCCCCTTCCGCCCACACAAAGAACGAAAATCTGTTGCATCCACAATATTGCACATTCGAGAAAACTAAAAACGCAGAATCATAGATAATGACCATATCTATCAGATTGCTGAATCTGGATCAGATCAGATCATTTTTATACCCAAAAGGAACAAATAAATTTGCACTGGCTACGCAGCGCCCGACATCACGCTCAGACTGATTTGCTGTCTCTCTCGCACGCACTCTTTGTCGTGTCGTTCAATATTAGCGGCGTGTGCCGGAGGAGAGCCATACTGACTTAGTATCGGGTATAACCGTAGAGTTGCGGTGTCCGCAGCAACTCACAACGTTCCCCCTCGTTATTGTTGCCCCCAACGACAAGTGATAAGACCTTCCTTTTCTTTAATCGAATTTCTCTTTATTCGTAATTATATTAGGACTTAGGGCTAGATGCTACAATTTAACTTATCTATGGATCTCCACCACGCGTGGGCTCTCGTCGGGTGTGGCAGCGTTGAGGCTAATGATTGGGGCAATTTGACCTCCGCTATTGCTTTGGCCCGCCACGCATATCCGCACTCTACGTCTCGCACTCCCCTCTTAGCTTCCGCCGGCAACTGTGGATCACCTCTTAACTTAGACTCACTCTGGGGGCAGGCGGGGCCTGTCTTCCTGTTGCTATTCACTTCACTGCACTTCTTCGAACCGTACCGGGTATCACTCTTACGTTTCGGCGGGGTTTCAACGTACGCGCGCGATCACTTCTCCACGGAAAAAGAGCCGCTTCGTCGCCGCAGCCCCGGCTCGGCAACGGTAGTTTTCCATCGCCGTCTCCTGGTTTCCACGGCCTTCGTAACGGGGCCTGGCCGGTGGAGTGATCCCATGCCCTTATTTGGTCATGCGTCGGATCGCTGCGGGACACTTCTCCTCGCGGGGCCCTTGGCCTCTTCGCCGCATCCGGATATCCGTGGGTATCTGGGCTGACCTTCGCCTTGTAACGCTTGGATCAGCCGAGAGAGCTAGTTCGCAGCGCCATCTAGTGGTCGGCACCGTAATGGCCGTGGCAGAGCATACACCCTCTATGGGCTAGGTTTGGGAGGTCACGAAAAGGGGCATAGGAAAGGGTGATAGATTTAACAGCCCAGATTGTCAACTTTCTCTGGCATTTCCCTTGTTCTATGAGAGGGCCCGAAGGTTCTAGCATGTTGAGGGGCTTGGCTTCGGTCTCTTCCCGTTTTGGCGCTCGACCCGAGCATTCGTTTTCTTTTATCAGAAAAAAAAAAATATTTTTTATCTAAGTGCTTCAGAAACGAGAAAGTCTCGAGTTAATCCGGCGTTAGTTTTTCCAAGCTAGGTAAGATGGAGAAGGGGAGAAAGTAATTGGTCAAACTAGTTAGATGATTTCATCCGCATAGGACCGGCTATTGGCGCAGTTTATACGGCAGAAGAGGAACGCCGTGTCGCCGTATTTTTATTACAATACCGACCCGGTTCAGCTTCACGGATCCAAAGACGCCGAGGCGTCGAGGAGATCGAGCGGCCGAGGGACGCAAAAGGGGTCCAGAGGAGCAGCCGAAGCTGCAGTGGAAAATGTACAGGCCCAAGCACCCAGGCACCAACGACGCTAGCGGGAGTTGACTGGTTTTTGGAAGAAAAAAAACTCAAACGTCTGGTTGGAGAGCGAGCCAAGGAAGGGCTACATAGCGCAGACTGAGCGCGACCAAGAACAGTCTGAGATTTCGAGTGGCGTCGCGAGTGTTAGTCGGAGACAGTCCGATTGCGGAAGTTCGGGAAGAGATCGGGAAGGCAGAAACTTTAAGAAAAACGAGGGGGAACGTTGTGAGTTGCTGCGTACACCGCAACTCTACAGTTATACCCGATACTAAGTCAGTATGGCTCTCCTGCGGCAGCCGCCGCTAATATTGAACCACACGACAAAGAGTGCGTGCGAGAGAGACAGAAAATCAGTCTGAGCGTGACGTCGGGCGCTGCGTGGCCACTGCAAATTGATTTCTTGCTTTTGGCTACAAAAATGATCCGATCTGATCCAGATTCAGCAATCTGATAGATATAGTCATTATCTATGATTCTGCGTTTTTAGTTTTCTCGAATGTGCAATATTGTGGATGCAACAGATTTTCGTTCTTTGTGGGGGCGGAAGGGGGTTGGGCGAAATTCTGAGATATACGTTTTATAGTGAGATCTAACAGAAGTGCGGATACCAAATTTGGTTACTCTAGCCTTAATAGTCTCTGAGATTTGTGGATGCCCTAGATTTTCGTCCTTTGCGGGGACGCCCTGTCTCTCTCTAACACACACGTAGCATAGGCGGCTTTGCTTAGAGTAAAACATTAGCGCCTAGATCTCAGAGACTACAAAAGCTAGAGCAACCAAATTTGGTATCCACACTCCTAATATATCGGACCGAGACGAGTTTGTTTCAAAATTTCGCCACACCCCCTTCCGCCCACGCAAATACGAAAATCTGGGGATATTCAAAAATCTCAGAGACTGTTAAGGCTAGAGTAACCAAATTTTGTATCCGCACTCCTGCTAGATCTTACTATAAAACGTGTATCTCCAAATTTCACCCCACCCCCTTCCGCCCACATAAAGGACGAAAATCTGTTGCATTCACAATATTGCACATTCGAGAAAACTAAAAACGCAGAATCATAGATAATGAGCATATCTATCAGATTGCTGAATCTGGATCAGATCAGATCATTTTTATAGCCAATAGGAACAAATCAATTTTCAGTGGCTACGCAGCGCCCGACGTCACGCTCAGACTGATTTTCTGTCTCTCTCGCACGCACTCTTTGTCGTGTCGTTTAATATTAGCGGCGTCTGCCGGAGGAAAGCCATACTGACTTAGTATCGGGTATAACCGTAGAGTTGCGGTGTCCGCAGCAACTCACAACGTTCCCCCTCGTTTTTTAATGTAATGAGTCGCTCAAAGTAAGTGTGGAGAGAGGAAAGTGGGGAATTTGTGAGTGAGTTTTTTTTTTGCTTTATGCCACTCCCTATCGGAGTTCTCGTTCCAGGTCCGATTCTCCTCCGGAAAGCGCTTTCGTCGTGGACATGCGTGGACATGCGGATCTGCGGGTGAGTGTGAAAGAGAAATGTAAAAGACTCAATTCAAACGATTTGACTCGAGGCCCACCGAAAAAGTAAAGAGGAGAGGGACAAATACTTTATATGCTTCCCCCCTTACTGTTTCTATTTCTTCCCCCCTTTGGGTTTGGCCGTTGTTAATCTTTTTATATGTGAAATAATTATTCATTTTATTTATCACTATTATTAAGTCATTTTGAAATTCCATCTATTTTATCTGTTTTATGCGTACCTATTTTTTTATACCCGATACTCAAAATGAGTATTGGGGTATATTAGATTTGTGGTAAAAGTGGATGAGTGTAACGTCCAGAAGGAATCGTTTCCGACCCCATAAAGAATATATATTCTTGATCAGCATCAATAGCCGAGTCGATTGAGCCCTGTCTGTCTGTCCGTCTGTCCGTCCGTCCGTCCGTCCGTCCGTCCGTCCGTCCGTCCGTCCGTCCGTCCGTCCTCTTCAGCGCCTAGTGCTCAAAGACTATAAAAGCTAGAGCAACGATGTTTTGGATCCAGACTTCTGTGATATGTCACTGCTACAAAAATATTTCAAAACTTCGCCCCGCCCACTTCCGCCCACACAAAGGACGAAAATCTGTGGCATCTACATTTTTAAAGATACGATAAAACCAAAAACGCAGAATCGTAGAGGATGACTATATGTTCTAGAGTGTAAAATCTCAACCAGATCGTATAATTGTTATAGCCAGAATCAAGAAAACAATTTCATTCTTTCTCGCTCTGTCTCTCTCTAACACACAGGTTTCATAGTCGGTTTTGCCAATTGCAAAATATGAGTTCAAGGATCTCAGAACCTATAAGAGCCAGAGCAACCAAATTTGCTATCCACACTCCTGTGATATCGGACCTTGACTGTTTCGTGTCCAAATTTCGCCACACCCCCTTTCGCCCCCACAAAGGACGAAAATCTGGGGCATCCACAAATCTCAGAGACTATTAAGGCTAGAGTAACCAAATTTGATATCCGCACTTCTGTTAGATCTCACTATAAAACGTATATCTCAGAATTTCGCCCCACCCCCTTCCGCCTCCACAAAGGACGAAAATCTGTTGCATCCACAATATTGCACATTCGAGAAAACTAAAAACGCAGAATCATAGATAATGACCATATCTATTAGATTGCTGAATCTGGATCAGATCGGATCATTTTTGTAGCCAAAAGGAACAAATCAATTTGCAGTGGCTACGCAGCGCCCGACGTCACGCTCAGACTGATTTTCTGTCTCTCTCGCACGCACTCTTTGTCGTGTCGTTCAATATTAGCGGCGTCTGCCGGAGAGAGCCATACTGACATAGTATCGGGTATAACTGTAGAGTTGCGGTGTCCGCAGCAGCTCACAACGTTCCACCTCGTTTGTGTTAGGTTTAGTTTTAGTTTAGAAATTTGTTTATGTAGGATTCAATAAATTTTATAATGTTCTAGAATATAGTTTTTGTTTGCCTTCGGCTAGCCAGATGCCCCTGAGAGCCCCATGAGAACGCAGAGGGGTCATTCCGTGAAAATTGCGACCTAGGGATGGCCAAGGAAGGGAGGGTCAATCCGCTTCAACGAGATCTGAGGCGAGGAAAAGCGTTCGGGGACAGGTCGAAGAAAGAGCCAATTATGTGTTCAGTCGAATTTTAGGTCCAAATTAACTCTCGTCGTAGCACGCACAGATTATAACCTTGTAATAATGAGAATAGGCATTAAGTGAGAGGAGGGCAAGATCACCACCCCAACTAGCCGACGAGCCTCCTAGCCGGGAATATCTGCGTGCCCTGCTCTCACTCCCCGACACCTGCCAAGTTCGTTACAGCCTTATCCAGCCAGCCATCAGCCTTTATCCGACCGTCCCACCGCCTTTATCCGGCTATGCTTTGGTCGAATTCGGCCTGTGGGAACCGCGGTTCCTCACAAGTGATCCAAACTGTTTGCCAAAAATGTAGGGCAGGGGATTTCCTGTTTGCAAAACATCTGAAGAAGAAATGAACTCTGCAACAGTGTTTAAATGGAGATAACGGTAATCCCTGATTTGTTGATAGGGTTTTCTATTCCAAGGCTCATCGGAAATTCTCTTTGAGGCCTCTCTCGAAATATATACCTCGTATTTCAAACATTTTTGATGGGTATCATGGTATTACAATAATCGAACATTATAGTACTTACAATATAGTGTCGCCACCATTAAATGCGGGGTTTTTTGATAGAACTAACCAATTAATTCCACGACTGCGCCACCTACCATAATTCCGACCTTTGCCAGAAAGCTCTTTTCATTAAGCTTTCCTTTCTATATCGAAATTTCGAATTCTTACCTACCCCAATGGTGAAACTCTCGGACGCGACCGAGCAACTTATGGGGGGCTGCACAAGGCTGCACAAAGCTTCTGTGCTTTGGAGCTGGTGGGGACGAGAGAAAGTTCCGTCCCGCTTTCAACATGTTTATAGCGGAGTCGTGCCGTGCTCTCAGTTCGCTACCGTACAGCATTTGGGAGGTTTTGCTTTCGAACGCAGGAGGGCAGCGGCGACCCACGTACTCCCCCCACCCGCACACCCCGTGCATATACATTTCTGGTGAAGTGGGCAAAACTGTGACAAACAACGGAAATTTAGCATACTTTTATGAGTTCCGATTTGGACAAATCGTGCGGCCAGGCCACGTCTAGAAATCAAACATCAGAATTGAATCGCACAGTGCGAGACTTGTGCAACTTCAACGAAAATGTGACCCAATTCAAAACGCGATTTCTCGGAACGCGTGTGTACAAGCTGCATTTGATATAAAAACGATTTAGCCACGCCAAATCCAACAGCAACCACAAACAACAACAACAACATCAACAACGATAAATAAATAGATATATGTAAGTGTAACTACTTCTGTCAATATACAGAGGTCCTAATCCCTTGGGACCCCGAACGACGCTAGCTCGATTGAGGGCGGGCTGGGAAAATGTTTAGCAAACATTAAATAATAATGAACATTTTCCCTCTGGCGAAAAGTATCGAATATATATGTACATCACACACTCGTATAGTACATATGTATGCATGTGTCTGTGTGTAGGTTCATGTGCGTGTGTTTCTGTTACTGCTGCTGCTGCAAAAAGTTCAATCGCTGAAACTTCAGGCAAACAGCGCCCGAAAGGTTTCGCCCCCTGCTGCTCTTTTCAAAGCACAGCTGTTTCGCTTGTTTGGTTCGAAAAGGACATAACTCTTTCTCTCTCTCTCTCTCTCTCTCTCTCTGTCTCTCGCTCTCTCGGAGTCCCTCTTTTTTGTGCCCAACTTTGCTGTTTTACGGTTTGCAAGCACGCATGCCGAGGCACACACGTAAATTAGCCATATTCAAAGGTAGCCCCGGACAAACGGGTATACATATGTGTGGGGATTGGGGAAGCGACTGTGAGTTCATGTAGGTCTGCTGTCTGACAATTTATTCAATACCATGACACTTGACATGAAGCGCATGATGCACATGGATTGATTTGAGACCTTAAAGAGTATATATGTATAATACTTGCGTTCTCATGGAATCATCTCTCGACAGCTGCCTAAGAATTGAATTATTTCTGGAAGTCTTAGCAATAATCAACGTCAAACGAAAAGCATCTCTATCATTGCTTTAACTCTTAACAAGATACGGACCGTATCTACCCCAATCATTGTAAATGAAATCAATCCGCTGCACATGGATTGATGGGTATTGCTCCTTAGAAATCATTGAAGTTCAAATCAAACCATCTGTACATGTCTTGGGCAGCCACCCTCGCCCACAATCCCTATTTGCGGAGCACAAGTGGTTGGTTATCCGCAATACCTATTTCGGTTTCCCATTCCTGACGAACAGCTGTGGCCACACTTCGGCACTCAGCAGCAGCAGGCGGGGGGCCCACTTCAATGTGTTTTCACTCATATCATGGTTTTCCGGTTGCATATTTTTGTTCCACTTCTAATGGAAAACATATGCTGGCCCAATGCTTTCCCCAAATATACATTGTACTATTTCTGTTCATAGGTGGGTATTTCTATTGAATATCTGTCTTGGGATCATTTCTTGCCGAGAGAGATTTCCCAGTACTGCGGGGTGGGGAGGGGTGGAGAGGGGGGGTTGACTGCGCCTAATTGATTCTAATTGCAAGTGTAATTTAATTAACGCAATTGCATTGTTCACCTTGAACTATCAGTCTACATTCATATGTGGTGTAGAGTGGTGGCAGTGTAATTTAAGAGGCATTGAAATGTTTCGGTTGCATGTGGATGTCCAATCGATAAAGAGCCAACAATTTGATTACACTTCGTGCAACCCCCATTGCCATGGCCACTCAACAGCAAGAATCGCCTGCTTACTGGGGCATGTTGATTGGCCGTCTGTTGTTGGCTATCATATCTAATAATAACCATCATAGCTCTACGTAGACAAGCTTTTTGATGCCAGCTTTGCCAATTTACTGACCCATGACCCGTCCTTTGGTCTGGGCTTTCATTTCGCTTCGCAATAATATACATTTCTGAGAAGGAAGCTGTTTTTATACCCGATACTCAAAATGAGTATTGGGGTATATTAGATTTGTTGTAAAAGTGGATGTGTGTAACGTCCAGAAGGAATCGTTTCCGACCCCATAAAGTATATATATTCTTGATCAGCATCAATAGCCGAGTCGATTGAGCCCTGTCTGTCTGTAAGTCTGTCCGTCCGTCCGTCTGTCCGTCCGTCCGTCCGTCCGTCCCCTTCAGCGCCTAGTGCTCAAAGACTATAAGAGCTAGAGCAACGATGTTTTGGATCCAGACTTCTGTGATATGTCACTGCTACAAAAATATTTCAAAACTTCGCCCCGCCCACTTCCGCCCACACAAGGGACGAAAATCTGTGGCATCTACATTTTTAAAGATACGATAAAACCAAAAACGCAGAATCGTATAGGATGACTATATGTTCTAGAGTGTAAAATCTCAACCAGATCGTATAATTGTTATAGCCAGAATCAAGAAAACAATTTCATTCTTTCTCGCTCTGTCTCTCTCTAACACACAGGTTTCATAGTCGGTTTTGCCAATTGCAAAATATGAGTTCAAGGATCTCAGAACCTATAAGAGCCAGAGCAACCAAATTTGCTATCCACACTCCTGTGATATCGGACCTTGACTGTTTCGTGTCCAAATTTCGCCACACCCCCTTCCGCCCCCGCAAAGGACGAAAATCTGGGGCATCCACAAATCTCAGAGACTATTAAGGCTAGAGTAACCAAATTTGATATCCGCACTTCTGTTAGATCTCACTACAAAACGTATATCTCAGAATTTCGCCCCACCCCCTTCCGCCCCCACAAAAGACGAAAATCTGTTGCATCCACAATATTGCACATTCGAGAAAACTAAAAACGCAGAATCATAGATAATGACCATATCTATTAGATTGCTGAATCTGGATCAGATCGGATAATTTTTGTAGCCAAAAGGAACAAATCTATTTGCAGTGGCTACGCAACCCCCGACGTCACGCTCAGACTGATTTTCTGTCTCTCTCGCACGCACTCTTTGTCGTGTCGTTCAATATTAGCGGCGTCTGCCGGAGAGAGCCATACTGACTTAGTATCGGGTATAACTGTAGAGTTGCGGTGTCCGCAGCAGCTCACAACGTTCCACCTCGTTTTTTTTATTCTTGTGTGCTTCTCAAACGAAAGACTCACCAGTTTATTTAATTTTCTTTGCTTTGATTTACTTTAGAAAATATGAAGCTCTCTGACACAATGGCTACGCCAATAGAAGAAAAGCTCGATCAAAACCTTAAGGTATGCCAAAGCTATTACCCGTTAAGATCCATTTATTGACATATATAAATTCCTCATAGGTACGTACTGGCATGGTCCATGTCAGCGATGGCAAAAGCAGACCGGAACCACTTCGTCTTAACCTCACAATGGAGCTGCTTTCGCTCCAAAAGCTAGAAATCGTAACGCCAAGCAGTTGCCATCCGAATGGACCGCCCATGGAATCAAAGGTGAGATGACAGGCAGCCATGGAAAGAATAGGACTAAACACTATCGATTTCATATGTACAGGAACGAATGGTCCAGATTACGCGCCAGAAGCAGAGTGGCCTAGGCCTGAGCATAAAAGGAGGAGCGGAGCACAAGCTACCGATATTGATATCGCGGATCTACAAGGATCAGGCGGCGGCCATCACGGGCCAGCTGTTCGTGGGCGATGCCATCATCAAGGTGAACGGGGAATATATCACGGCCTGTCCGCATGACGATGCTATCAATATATTGAGAAATGCCGGGGATATTGTCGTCCTAACAGTGAAGCACTATCGAGCCGCAACGCCCTTTCTACAGAAGCAATGTAAGTCGAAAGAACTGATCTGTTAAGATCTATACTAAAAGTGTAATCTATTTATTAAGTAACCAAAGATACACCTGACTCTGACAACGATGCCACCTGTGCCGAACTGAAGGCAGACGAGGGCTACAAATCATCCGTCAACAGTGGAACAATCAGCCGCAGCTGCAGTCGTCCCATGTCCATTTGCTCCGAACCGGAGAAGCGCTGGACTGATGTTGTGGCAGTACCCCTGATGATGGCCTACGTAACGAGATACATTTACGGAACCGACAAACTGCGACCCAATGCCTTCGAAGTGCGTGGCCTCAACGGGATCACCACGGGGGTCATTCACGGCGATGAATTGGCCATCCTCAGTCAATGGCTCAAGTTGATCACCGACAATGTGGTAGGCCTAACGCATCTACAGGTGAGTGGCGCTAGAAACCCCCCAATAAGCCTACTCCAAACTTTGCCTCCAATCTACAGATGAAGCTGTACAATCGAAACTTTGCGGTGGGAGAGCGCATCGAGTACATGGGGTGGGTGAACGAGGGCGTCATCAACAACAATATATCCTGGCAGAGCTATAAGCCCAGATTTTTATTGCTGAAGGGCACCGAAGTGATGCTGTTCGAAGCCCCACCAGTGAGTACCTACTATACCTTATATCATTATATATGTTAACGCTCCCCGAATTCCAGTTGAATGTGGCTGGGATCACTAAGGCTTTGGTGGTCTACAAGGTGTATCAGACCATGTTTCGCATTGTCAAGGAGTCCGAGACCGTAGACAGTCGCCAGCACTGCTTTCTACTGCAGAGTTCGGGTCACGAGCTTCGGTATCTGAGCGTGGAGACCCGCCAGGAGTTGCTGCGCATTGAGAACAGCTGGAATGCGGCCATCCTGACCAGTGTTATCAAATTGGGTGTACGTATACCCCAGAATTCTCTAGTTTCCATTAGCCATATCTTTAATCTCTACTTTAGCGTAAGACCTTTGCGGTGTCGCATCATGGAAAGAGCGGCGGACTAACCCTGGACTGGCAGGCCGGATTCTCTCTCACCGAGGGCGCCGAACCCGCTGTGGTCTGGCACTACAAGTTCTCCCAATTGAGGGGCTCCAGTGACGATGGCAAGTCCAAGTTGAAGCTTCACTTTCAGGATCACGATAGTCGAGCAATCGAAACCAAGGTAAGAGTCTAATCTTGTATCACATTCGAATACATCTTATCCGGATCTTTCACAGGAGTTGGAGTGTCAAGTCCTGCAGAGTCTGCTTTTCTGCATGCATGCGTTCCTCACAGCCAAAGTGGATTCAGTGGATCCGGCATTCTTGAGCTCAATTCAGCAGACCTAAAATGCTTAATCAAGGAACAAAAGATAATTCACAAGGATATATATTCGTAAAGTGCATAGCAAATGATTCGAATATGAGTGTTGGACTAAGTATCATATACACAATGTCGGACTGTACTTCTTATAAACAAGTACGCGTAAAGGTGTTGATTGGATATTGATATGATTATGGATATACTCGTACTTATAGCGCTGATAAAACTGAAAGTGAAATCTCTTGGTGCATTACAGTAACTTTTAAGCATACATAAGGCAATTACTTTAGGCATTTTTCCTATTACGTAGACTTCATACTTGACAATTGAATAGAAGTTGATATTATTTACCAGCGATTGTTTCTATATCTAGCCTTTATAGTTGAATTAATTACCTAATAAGTCACCCAGAGATTGTCAGAATCTTGGAGATATGAAAGGAAGCCAAACACCTGGATTCGAGCTTGGAATGGGGTGAAGGGGAAGGTGGCGCAGGTTCTTAGATAATTATGCTATGATAGATAGGAACCTTTGCAATAACATGCATTTAAACTTTTTGCGCAATTCAGAAACCCTCGCGTCACCTTCTTTCTTTAAAGAAGGTTCTCAATACAGCCTCAAAGGCTGTTCGGAGCAGAACCCAGCCGATTAGCTGCTTGCCAAATAGCACCTAATTCTTGGCCCTCAGCCGCTTATTTTGTTTGTTACTTATGTCTATGTCTCTCATTTGTTTGTTAAAGCTCTGCGCTTGCTTGCCCTGCTAAACGCTCTCTGCCAGCTCGCTCTTCGCTATCTCCGCTTTGCGTCTGCCTACCGACGTCGGCCGAGCGAAGCTGCGCTTAGCGATCGGAGCGGAAATGTAAAGGGCAGGCAAGCCACACTTGCAATTTGGATGTCACGCATTAAAGAACATATCGTAATTTTATTTCTGCGCCGAGTTTTGTTTAATTCGAAATAATTAGTCGGCCGATTGGGGATAAAAAACATTATCTCCACATAAAATTTGGTGACCCCGACGTGATCTCTGAGTTGCAGTGTCAATTAATAATCATTCGCGATCGACATTCGCTAGCCCTAGCAAATTTTCGGCGGTTAAGCACAATTCGGTGCTAAAACACACTTACATACACCTACATACACGCATTGCTGGCTATTAATCTCTCTGTCGCGACAATTCGGTCAGTGCAGTGCGGTAGGCAGTGCAGCGAACTCACTAATACACACAAGCGGAGTACAAAGCGGAATCGGACAGCTCGCACAGCCGCACAGCTAAAGGCATTAGCTGTAATCCCTTTGCTTTCGGTTCCCACGCTTATACGTATACAGGGTGTCTTTTTCGGTCGTGCTGAGTGACTCTTTTAAAACCTCAACATGGCAGCACCTGAGCCTACCAATGTCGCGAACGCAGCAATGCCGAGTGATGTAGATTTCTACAAGCACAAGGCCGAGTCCATCGCGCGCCAACTAAAGGCCATGGATCGCTTTCTCACCAAGGGAGAGCTTGCCGAGTTAGATGAGGCAGAACTTCAAGCTCGCTTAGAGCAGATCGAGCGAATGAATGCGGATTTCGATGCCGCTCAAACGAGCCTTGAAAGGCTGGATTTCCTGCAGTTAGCCCATGATGCCCGGCTAGACTTTTCGAATGTTTATGTCAAGGTTAGGTCCAGGCTGTCGCGGGAGTTGATGGCTGCTCGCACGGTAAATGTTGCCAATTCAACGGCTCGGCATACTCTCGAGGGGAATTCGTCGTTGTTCGCCTATAATAGTACAGGCCGTTCTCGAATGCCCGAGTTGCAGCTTCCGCGATTCAGTGGGAGCTACATGGATTGGCCAGAATTCCACGCGATGTTTTCGACAATGGTGCACAAAGACCATCGTATACCAATCATCGAAAAATTCCAATATCTTCGTGGATGTCTAGATGGTGCTGCGCTGGATACGATTCGTTCCTTGGAACTTTCTGAGGAGAATTACGACAAGGCGTTGAATTTACTAATGTTGCGATTCGATAATAAACTGTTACATTTTCAGGCACACGTCAAGGCTATTTTCGGGCTGCAAGGGGTGGAGAAGGGCTCGGCTATCGGCTTGCGCGCGCTCAGCGATAAAATCAATTCGCACTTGCGTGCACTTCAGACCTTGGCGACCCCGCAGGAGATTTCCGATGGGTTGCTGATCTTCATCATAGGCACGAAATTGGACCACAAGACCAAGGAGAAATGGGAAGAGAACTTGCCGACGTCAGGATTGCCTCGGTGGTCAAGCATGGCCTCATTCTTGGAAGCAAGATGTCGGATGCTGGAAAATTTGGGATCGGCTATGGTAACAATTCCTAGCCAGCAGGTGGGAGAAAGTAAACCTAGCACCCTAATCACCTCCATTAACGATCATAATAGCTCAACATGCAAGTATTGCAAATCCTCCGATCACTACATATCCCGATGCCAGGCATTTATAGATCTCCCTGTTTTTTCTCGATACAAGGAGGTGAAGAAGCGCCATTTATGTCTAAACTGCCTCAACAAAGGCCATTCATTACAACGCTGCAAGTCAGGGGCATGTAGAAATTGCCAAGCCAAGCATCACACACTGCTCCACATGCAGTCGGGCGCTGACGCTGAGTTGCCGTCGCCGAGCACGGAATCGACCCAGCATGATCCTGCAAGTGCCCTAGTAGCAAGCAAATATATTAGCCCTCCCCCTCGAGTCAAAAATCTCTGCCTAGCCAAAACGTGCTGCTAGCTACTGCAATCGTATATGTCAGGGGCCGTTTTGGATCGCTTATTCCATGTCGTGCCATTTTAGATTCCGCTTCTCAGGTTAACTTTATAACATCGAGACTCGCCAATCAGCTGCAGTTAGATCCTCACCCGTCTCACGTTAAAATCGCCGGTATTGGAGAGTCAATTCTACCATCCAGCAAGGCTGTGGACATCGTCCTGCAATCTCAAGACGAAAGCTATCGCGGTTTCCTCTCTGCAATTATCACTGCCTCAATCACAGGAATGCAGCCTAACTTCGGCCTAGACGCAAAGGATTGGCCAATGCCAAATAACCTAAAACTAGCTGATCCTAATTTCGCCAAGCCCCAGCGTGTCGATCTGTTGATAGGTGCTGGTTTGTTTTTCGAATTAATGTGCGTTGGACAGATTCGACTGTCAGACCAATTGCCAACATTGCAGAAGACGAAACTTGGCTGGATAGTGTCAGGAAGTATTAAAAACTCTGAGAAAGCCCGTGCGGCGCTAGCAGCCGTTGAAGATCCCCCTGTCATCTCCGCTTGCGAGACTAATTTGTGCGATATTGTAAGGCGGTTTTGGGAAGTCGATGGAGATTATTCGCCCTCATCAATTTCGGAGGAAGATGTTCATTGCGAACAGCATTTCGTCACAAACTGCATTCGCCTAGAGTCCGGAGCTTACTCCGTGCGTTTGCCAACCAAATTCAGTCTAGAGGAATTAGGAGAATCGTATCAGCAGGCGCTACGTAGATTTCTCAATTTGGAGAGGAAGCTAGCAAAAAATGCACAGCTTAAGGAAAAATATATGGAGTTTCTTCAGGAGTATCGTGATTTAGGACACATGTCGCCAGCTTCGCGGCAGTCAGACCTCCCGCAGTACTTCTTGCCTCACCATTGCGTCCACAAGCAGGATAGTACAACCACCAAATTACGCGTAGTGTTCGATGGATCTGCCAAAACAGCGTCTGGAGTATCACTGAATGATGCGCTTATGGCTGGACCCACCATCCAACCTAAAATTCTGATAACTCTGCTTCGTTTCCGCTTTTTTAAAGTCGCCTTGTGTGGCGATATCTGCAAAATGTACCGCTGTGTACGCGTTTCCCATCCCGATACGCACGTGCAGTGCATCCTATGGCGCAATGACCCGAAGGAGGAGATTCAGGTGTTCAAGTTGGAGACTGTTACTTACGGAACCAAACCTGCCGCTTTCTTAGCAATTCGTGCTATGCATCAATTGGCAAATGATGAAGAGTTGCGTTTTCCGCTTGGCGCTGATGTTGTTCGAAGAGATTTCTATGTCGATGATCTCATATCTGGAGGGGCAGCATTGATTCTGTCATCAAAATTCGTCAGCAGGTAAAGGAGCTACTTTCGAAAGGATGTTTTCCCATACGTAAATGGTGTTCCAATGAACCCGCTGCTTTGGAAGGCGTATCGGAGGCGGATCGCGAAAAGTTCCTTACCTTTCATGACGGGACTGAAGTAACCAAGGCGCTTGGTCTAGTTTGGGATCCCACCACGGACAATCTTCTGTTTAGCTTCGCTCACGTCGGAACCGCTGCAGGCCCAATATCGAAGCGTTCGGTCCTGTCTACACTAGCTAGGTTCTACGATCCTCTAGGGCTCATCTCTCCCATCATCACAAAAGCTAAAATATTTATGCAGTCGCTATGGAACGAAAGCCTAAAATTGAATTGGGACGAAAGCCTGCCCCAGGATCTACATACGACTTGGATTGAGCTGACTTCGCAGTTGTCGATGGTTAAAAACTTTAAGTTTCCACGTTACGTGCTTCGGCAGCAAGCCAGATTAGAAATGCACGCGTTTTGTGATGCGAGCCAAGCAGCATATGGCGCCTGTGTATACATGCGTTCGGAAGCTCTTGGCATTGTGCAAAGTCATCTCTTATGCTCTAAATCCAGAGTCGCGCCCTTGAAAAGTATGACTATCCCCAAGCTTGAGCTGTCCGCTGCCCTCGTATTAGCCGAACTAGTGTCCACCATAGTTAAGGGATTATCAGCTCCATGCCAAATACATTGCTGGTCGGATTCGTCCATAGCCCTTGCCTGGATTCGAGAATCACCATTGAATTTTAATATATTTGTTTCTAATCGAGTTCAGCGGATTCAGGAGCTCACCGCTGGAATGACTTGGCATCACGTGCCCACAAAGTTGAATCCTGCCGACATCATATCACGTGGAGCCACGCCCGCTGAACTAATGGATAGCAGCCTTTGGATCTCTGGACCACCATTCTTGCGTCTTGAGAGCTCAGAGTGGCCTGCAGGCTTGCAATTGCCGACCGATGTACCAGAACGTCGTCATGCAGCATTGGTTGTTTCAAACGAAAGGGATGTATCGTACGATTGCAAATTTCAAAGCTCATTCGGATCCATGCAGCGCGTCTTTGCTTACATATATCGATTCTACATTCTCAAGGACAAAGGCATAGCGCGGTCGAAGGGTCAACTTACCGTAATCGACATCAAAAATGGTACGCATTTGCTCATAAGGGCAATACAGCAGCAACAATTTTCGGAAGAGATAAGGGCCCTCGCCAGCAAACAGGCCCTACCCCCAAAAAGCACGATGGCCTCACTGAATCCATTTCTGGATAGCTTTGGATTGCTGCGTGTTGGAGGCCGCCTCCAAAATGCCGAATTGGACTACGACGCGAAGCACCCGATCCTGCTTCCTAAGGGACATCCTGTCACTGTCTCTATTATTATCTTCTTTCACGAAAGGTTTCTCCACGCAGGAACTCAAGGATTGCTCGGACTGCTTCGGCAAAAATTCTGGCCTATTGGCGGACGCAAATATGTTGCGGGAATCATTCGCAAATGTGTTAGATGCTTTCGTTTGAAGCCAGTGCTGAGGGAACATATCATGGGAAACTTGCCTGCGGATCGCGTAAGGACTAATCCAGCATTCCACACAACGGGCGTTGATTTTTGCGGACCCTTTTATCACAAGTCGGAAGTCAGAAGCAGGCCTCCTATCAAATGTTACATCGCTGTCTTCGTATGCTTTAGCACCAAAGCAACTCATTTGGAAGTCGTTCGGGATCTATCTACAGAATCCTTTCTGGCAGCATTAAGGCGTTTTATAAGTCTACGTCCCAAACCTCGAATCATCTGGTCAGACAACGCTACAAATTTTGTAGGAGCAAAAAATGAGCTTTTGGAGCTTCGGCAAATGTTCCTCAGCGATCCTCATACGTCGGCTGTGTCACATCTCTGCGTTTCTAGTGGAATCGACTGGAAATTCATCCCCCCTCGCTCACCTCATTTTGGGGGTTTGTGGGAGGCGGCTGTTAAAGCAGCTAAATATCATTTTCATCGCATCGTCGGGACCTACATTTTTACTCTTGATGAAATTCAGACCTTGGCTTGTGAAATCTCTGCTTTGTTAAATTCCCGTCCGCTTTATGCAATTACAGAAAGTCCCGATGATCTAGATGTGCTCACGCCAAACCACTTTCTCAATGGAGCCCCGAAAGCTGCATTCGACGAGCCAGATGTGGCGCATCTCCGGGTCAACCTACTTAGTCGATGGCAGCGGCTGTGTCAAATGAAGCAGGCGTTTTGGAGAAAATGGAGCACGGCGTATCTTTCGATTCTTCAGGAGCGGAGCAAGTGGCGGTCATCGTCTCCAAACATCAAGCTAGGAGCGCTCGTCATGATCAAGGAGGAAACGCTGCCACCATTAAGGTGGCCGCTTGGCCGCATTGAGAGCGTCATCCCAGGAAAAGATGGAACCATCAGAGTAGCCGTCATCCGCACTCAAAAAGGCCTTTTCAAGAGGGCCGTTGGAAAAATAGCGGTTCTGCCCCTTCAGGATGGATCTGTTGAAAGCCTTTGCCTTCCAACGGGGGGTGAATGTTCGGAGCAGAACCCAGCCGATTAGCTGCTTGCCAAATAGCACCTAATTCTTGGCCCTCAGCCGCTTATTTTGTTTGTTACTTATGTCTATGTCACTCATTTGTTTGTTAAAGCTCTGCGCTTGCTTGCCCTGCTAAACGCTCTCTGCCAGCTCGCTCTTCGCTATCTCCGCTTTGCGTCTGCCTACCGACGTCGGCCGAGCGAAGCTGCGCTTAGCGATCGGAGCGGCAATGTAAAGGGCAGGCAAGCCACACTTGCAATTTGGATGTCACGCATTAAAGAACATATCGTAATTTTATTTCTGCGCCGAGTTTTGTTTAATTCGAAATAATTAGTCGGCCGATTGGGGATAAAAAACATTATCTCCACAAAGGCTTTATTCCGTAATTGATATGTATGTATCTCTAGAAATACTTTTCAAAAATTCTAAAGAAATTGAATCGAAATCGAAAGAAATTCAATTTTTTGTGCGCTCTAAATACAAATTTAATTTTCGAAAAACAAACCAATGCTTTAACAATTGATTGAGTGTTATTTTCTACAAAACAATAAGTAATAGCAGATATCATAATATATATGTATACAATATATGTATAATATACAATATATAACATCCACCGAACAAATCTCAATGCACAGACAGTAATACGAATTACATATGTAGATTTTATAACTGTTATACGAATACAAATACGAATACGAATACGATTACGAGTACATCTATTCAAAAGCCAGCTAAGTGAATCCATCCGACACTCACTTAGCGCATTTGTCAATTCAGAAAGTGTCTTTCTGCGGGAAGATTGTAATGGAACTATACGTTGCTTATGCATATACATACGTGTAATCGATGCAACAGAATAGATACTATGTATTGTATGTATGTATACCGCAAATATATATATATATATATATCCGATCAAGACCACAGTCGAGTCTTAATAATCAGAATCAAAAGTATTTATTGTACATACATATGCTTAGCTCAACTGGGTTAGAATCCGATCTATATCATCCACACAAACTATGTCATAACTGAAGTATCAACGTAAAGAACAGCAAAATTAAACAATATCAAAATAGGTGCACATTATCCCATAACTTATGTAAAACAAACCCGACCAACATACGTAATCCGCATTACACCGCAAATTACCGTCAATATCAATAACTCTTACTAGGGAGATCCAGATATCTCTTATCCACAACTAATCGTACACATATATTTTTAATGCAAAGGCTTGAATAGTGCTGTATGGAATACCCATTATACATCATACAAACATACATGCATACATTTATAAACGATAATATTTACCTTATTGCCTCAATTCTCAGAGAAAGAGTTGGATTTTTAGCAAGAACTGCGCTGCTTGATAAATGTCTTCCATAAAGCCACCATTTAAGTTGGTTCTGTTATGGTTACCTATTTAATTTCACGCGTTACTAAATTAATTAATTATACAACAAATGAAACGCATTCAAATTGAAATAAAAGACCCTAATATCTAAACTAGAAGCGGATCTTGAATGCTTTAATGGGGGCATTATTATGATAAAGATGTTTTCACACTCCGCAAAGTTGATATCTTTCGTGAACCCATAGGGGTCGTATAAATAACCCACCCAGAACTTTAAACACGATTCAGTTATTTCGGTAACTGAAAGTTTAATAATTTATTTCAACAAATTGAAGCAAAACCAATGGCTGTCGGTTCTGCTTCAGTGTGAAGAATCTTTAAAGAAAACCAATAACATATCAAAAGTCTATATACAGAACTGAACACTGACTTCGGGATGGTATAACTTCCAATTGATGTTTTAAAATGGCTGCTTTAAGCCATCATGGCTGTTTGAAGGGATTTTGTGGTTCCACTGTGTCAGCGTATGCTTCAGTTCGATGAGAGATCCTCTAATGTGTTTAAAGCTTTTACATCATCTACTGTTTGTGTATGTACAGATATTGTGCCCAATCTGCTGAGAGCTGAGCAAGGATCGTGTCTTTAATTCCCTTGGCATTGGTGCAGGACTTTGATTTCTCGCACAATTTCTAATATCTTGAGGGTTTTGGTTAGAGGACAGTTTGGCGTGCTTTTCGTATTGGTAGTGGTATTATCTACATATATCTACATACAATATATATGTATGTAAGATATTATTTAGAGTATTGTTTATTCGTATTATTATTGCGGTGGCCTGGTATGTGTGCTTACAAAAGTTCTTAATGTTACGGCTTATTTCTGCTGACTTTCTGCTGCTGCTTGAGTCGCGTCCGTATGCTGCTGTTCTCTCCTTTTCACTGCTTCGCTCGGTTCCTCTTCTTCTCTGTCCGCTGTTGATCTGCTGCTGTTACTACTGCTGTTGCTGCTGCTGTTACTACTGCTGTTGCTGCTAATCAGCTGTTCCTCTGCTGCTGTTATTACTGCTGTCTCTGCTGCTGTTGCTGCTAATCAGCTGTTCCTCTGCTGCTGTTATTACTGCTGTTGCTTATCTCCGCTGCCCCCTCAATAGGCCAGCTGGCCCACTCCTTCTTACACTCGGTCATCCTGATTAGTCATCAGTCCCTGATGACCATGCGTCCTCCTTTTCTACAGAGAAGCTCCATAGTTTCATGTTATCATTGCTTGTGGTCGTATGGCTTGGTCCTTCGACGTCTGCTGCCTTCCGAACATTATAGCGTCCGCCTCGTTTCACGTTGGTTATTTCGTATGGTCCTAAGAATTCGCTGGCCATCTTTCTTCCGGTTACAAATTGTTTTCTACGTATGGCTACGAGATCTCCGACCTTGTATCCGTATTCGCATTTCCGCTTTTTATCGAATTGTTCCTTGTATCTGTCCTGGGCCTGCTGAATATTTTCTTTTGCCTCTTGTCGCATCTTTTGCCTCTCGTCTTCAAAATTATCAACCATCTCTTTTTCTATTAGCTGAAGTATGTCGCTATCCGGTCCACAACGCATTTTTACCCCGATCGACAGGCACAATCAGCAACGCTTTGTAGACACATGAACAGTGCTGTTAATAGCCCTCTGAACTCGCGGTACGAACTTATACCATCTTCCAGGTTCCTCCGACAATTTGGAAATGATGCTCAGAATAGATCGGTTTACGCGTTCAATTTGTCCGTTTCCTCTTGGTACCCCTGTGGTGCTCCATATGTGTTCGATGTTCTTTTCCTTGACAAACTCCTCAAAGCTTGAAGATGTAAATGCTGCTCCACGATCGCTTACTATGCGTGCCGGATTACCAAATACATCAGACCACTCCCTTAACTTCTTGAGAACTTCGTCTGCTCCTGTTGTTTTTGTGGGATACATCCATACGAACTTACTGAAGCTATCAAGCATTGCGAAGATGTACTTGTACTGCTTTGAAGTAGCATCCATAGGCCCAAGGTGATACACGTGTATAGTATACAGCGGCTGTGATCCTTTGTCAATTTGATGTAGAAATCCCTCTTTTTTTGCCAAGCTTTTTGTTGTAGATTATACATTTCATACAGTTTCCTATGATCTGCATTACTTTTCCTTCCAGATGTGGAATCCAATAGCTCTGCTGTACGGTATGCATTGTTTTTTGAGCGGCAAAGTGTCCTGCGTTGTGAGCGTCGGTTATTATTTATTTTTCTAATGACTTCGGTATAGCCAGCAAGTCCGTGCCTTGCACCACTTTGTATACGAGACCAGCCTTCAACTTAAAGTTGTCATATGGTTTACTTTTCAAAATTTCGGAAACTGCTTTGATCATCGTATCCTCCTGCTGGGCTTTCTTAATTCTTGCTGTGACTTCCGAAGATACCATCATGACATCAATTGGGTACCTACTCAGGCAATCCACATGCTTCAGCCGTTCTCCTGGTCTGTGTTCCACTTCAAAGTCGTAGTCCTGCAAGTACAGGACCCATTGGGCTACATCCCGCGGAACGTCCTTCTTGCTTAACGTTTGCTTGAAAGCAGCGCAATCCGTTACGAGCTTAAAGTTGGTTCCAAGTATGTACTGACGAAATTTTTTGCACGCTAGGAAAATTGCTTTGGCTTCCTGTATATAGCTATGCTGTCGTGCTTCAGACTCCGAGGTTTTCTTACTCCAGAATAAGATCGGATGCAATTGTCCTTCGTGCCATTGTAACAACGCTGCTGCAAACCCGTCCTTTGACGCATCAGTGTGTATCTCGGTTTTTGCATTCCTGCGATAAAGTTTCAAGACCGGCTCTTTCACCAATGCTTCCTTTAATGTAGCGAACGCCTGCTGCTCCTCCATACTCATTTTAAATGGGACATCTTTTCGCAGCAGATTGGTCAGTGCTTTGGCGATTAGCGAATAGTTTCTTATGAATTTACGGAAAAACCCAGTTAATCCTAAAAACGACTGCACAGCCTTTATGTTTTTCGGCATCGGTAACTTGCTGACGGCTTTGGTTTTCTCCAATCCAGGCTTGATTTCCCCTCCGCCAACTTGATGACCCAAAAATGTAATGGTCGACTGCAGAAATCGGCACTTCTTCCACTTCATCTTCAGCCCGTAGTCAGCTGCTGCATCAAAAACCTTCTTCAGCTTTCCCAGGCATTCGTCGGCGGTTTCAGCGTGTATAACGATATCGTCCATGTACAGGTCAAGAATTTTTTCATTTATAAGGTTTTGAAATACAAAACTTATAAAACGGATGAAAACTGCTGGCGAATTGCAAAAACCGATAGGCGCACGGTTGAACTCAAAGAGGCCTTCCTTCGTTATGAACGCCGTATATTTTTTGCTGCTTTCTTCCACAGGAACGTGGAAAAACCAATTTTCTAAGTCCATGATGGTGAACACCCTAGCATTTTCCAGTTTTTCCAGCACCTCTTCAACGATTGGAACGGGAAAGCAATCTTTCAAGACCATCTTGTTCAACTGACGATAGTCCACGCAGACCCGGCTGCTCCCATCCTTTTTCTTGACAATTACAGTCCGACTGGCGAAATTTGACGATGAGCGTCGTATTATCCCAGCGTTGGCCCATTCATCGATCTGCTGCTTGACAACGTCGGCTTCGCTGATGGCCACTCGACTTGGCGAATGTCGAAACGGCGCTATTTTCTCGTCCGGTACGATCTTCAGCATGATCGGGCACACTGCAGTCTGCTTCTTTTCAGTAAAGTCCTGAATCATTGATTGGACGGCATCTCTGAACTGCGATGGAATGTTTATGTCAGTATTTGCTTCGACCACGTTGACCCCTGGCAGGGGAGAAAACTTATATCCTCCTGGCGTTGATGTCATTGTGAACTTGGATATAAAGTCGTGTCCAAGCAACAATTCGCATCCGACGGCATGATCGGCCACCACAAGGAATTTGTGTGCCAGTCGCATTCCGTCGATCTCCACTTCTGCCGTAAACTGCCCAGCGGAGCGTGTGATGTTGTTTCCAAGTCCCCTCAAAGTTGACGAACTGGCTTGCAGATGGATACCACTCATTTTGCCGAACACTGACATCTTTAATAGGGAAACATCTGCACCGGTGTCTATGAGCCCCTTGACTTGCACGTCGTTAATTTTAAGAGACTTCAGGCGTTTTTCCTCATATGCAACGTTTACGGCAGCAGCACTCGGACAATCCTTAGACATGTGTCCAGTCTGATTGCAGCGGAAACACTTTAATGCAGCTCGGCAATCCTTGCGTAGATGCTCCTGGGATCCACAATTGTAGCAGTGTTGCTTCCTTTCATATTTGGTGAAATTGGACTTCTTTCCGAACGGCTGTGAGTCTTTTTGTTTCGGGGCCAAACCCCCATCAACCGCGAGCGTTCTTTCGTAGATTTCGTACTTCTCTCGCAGCTGCTTGTATGAGCTGCATCCATACAAGGTGTACTTATAATCCGTTTTATACCCGATACTCAAAATGAGTATTGGGGTATATTAGATTTGTGGTTAAAGTGGATGTGTGTAACGTCCAGAAGGAATCGTTTCCGACCCCAAAAAGTATTCTTGATCAGCATCAATAGCCGAGTCGATTGAGCCATGTCTGTCTGTCCGTCTGTCCGTCCGTCCTTCTGTCCGTCTGTCCGTCCCCTTCAGCGCCTAGTGCTCAAAGACTATAAGAGCGAGAGCAACGATGTTTTGGATCCAGACTTCTGTGATATGTCACTGCTACAAGAATATTTCAAAACTTTGCCCCACCCACTTCCGCCCCCACAAAGGGCGAAAATCTGTGGCATCCACAATTTTAAAGATATGAGAAAACCAAAAACGTAGAATTGTAGAGAATGACCATATCTTTAAGACTGCGGAATCTGAATTGGATCGTATCATTATTATAGCCAGCATCAAGAAAACAATTTCATTTTTTCTCGCCCTGTCTCTCTCTAACCCGCACGTAGCATAGGCGGCTTTGCTTAGAGTAAAACATTAGCGCCTAGATCTCAGAGACTACAAAAGCTAGAGCAACCAAATTTGGTATCCACACTCCTAATATATCGGACCGAGACGAGTTTGTTTCAAAATTTCGCCACACCCCCTTCCGCCCCCGCAAAGGACGAAAATCTGGGGATGTTAAAAAATCTCAGAGACTATTAAGGCTAGATTTTGTTATTGTTATCCGCACTCCTGTTAGATCTTACTATAAAACGTGTATCTCAAAATTTCGCCCCACCCCTTCCGCCCACACAAAGGACGAAAATCTGTTGCAACCACAATATTGCACATTCGAGAAAACTAAAAACGCAGAATCATAGATAATGACCATATCTATCAGATTGCTGAATCTGGATCAGATCAGATCATTTTTATAGCCAATAGGAACAAATCAATTTGCAGTGGCTACACAGCGCCCGACGTCACGCTCAGACTGATTTTCTGTCTCTCTCGCACGCACTCTTTGTCGTGTCGTTTAATATTAGCGGCGTCTGCCGGAGAGAGCCATACTGACTTAGTATCGGGTATAACTGTAGAGTTGCGGTGTCCGCAGCAACTCACAACGTTCCCCCTCGTTTAAATTCAGTCCGTCGACAATGTATCGAATCACCGACTCCGTGTCTGTTGTCCCACGTGCAGCAATGCGTTTCATCTGTAGTATATATTCGTGAAAACTTTCGCCTAACATTTTCACTCGCATAGACAATTGATTGTGAATTTGCGCACTGCATAAACGCTCACACTCAAACTCCTGTAAAAGTTGGTGACGCAATTGGCCGTACTCATACACTGCTGTGGACTCGAGAAAAAGAGCGGCTGTACCTGTCATTTTTGCTCGGGCTTGCAGGTATTTTTGTTTGTCATTTAGTCCGTATGCTTCAGCGTTTAGCTCGAAGTTAATAAACCACTGCTGTACCCACATATTTTCTCCGTTGAATTCTGTAATAATTTTGGCAAAATTTTCCACTACCAGCTTTGCATCATTTTTCTTGTATATTTCATCAGCATTTATTTTCATCGAGAGCAGTTGAACCAGCTGTTGGAGCGTCTGTGTGTTTTCTTCTAGGAGTGTTGACCCCATCGCTTCCTCGTTCGCGTTTTGCTGCATATTCCCGGCTGGTGGTCCACTTGTATTTTCCATTATAATTCTACTGCACAATACTCTTGTGGGCAGCCGGCTTGAAACAACCCTTTTTTCTCGGTTCTTCTTTTCACCCACTCGCTGTCTCGCTTCCTCTGCTTGCGGCTTCTGAGAATCTAATGCGCAGTTTTTTTGCACCGAATTTTTGCTTTTCCGTCTCGCTTCGTCTGCTGACGGCTTCTGAGACATGAGACACACAATTTTTGATTTTTTCCACTTTACACAGGCAGTACGCGACTGGTTGAGCCCCCAAATGTAAGATATTATTTAGAGTATTGTTTATTCGTATTATTATTGCGGTGGCCTGGTATGTGTGCTTACAAAAGTTCTTAATGTTACGGCTTATTTCTGCTGATTTTCTGCTGCTGCCTGAGTCGCGTCCGTATGCTGCTGTTCTCTCCTTTTCACTGCTTCGCTCGGTTCCTCTTCTTCTCTGTCCGCTGTTGATCTGCTACTGTTACTACTGCTGTTGCTGCTGCTGTTACTACTGCTGTTGCTGCTAATCAGCTGTTCCTCTGCTGCTGTTATTACTGCTGTTGCTTATCTCCGCTGCCCCCTCAATAGGCCAGCTGGCCCACTCCTTCTTACATGTATATACTTATAACACTTATGGTTTGGAGCAGCTTCTGTTTTTGCTTTTGCTTTCCTTTTTATACCCGATACTCAAAATGAGTATTGGGGTATATTAGATTTGTGGTAAAAGTGGATGTGTGTAACGTCCAGAAGGAATCGTTTCCGACCCCAAAAAGTATTCTTGATCAGCATCAATAGCCGAGTCGATTGAGCCATGTCTGTCTGTCCGTCTGTCCGTCCGTCCTTCTGTCCGTCTGTCCGTCCCCTTCAGCGCCTAGTGCTCAAAGACTATAAGAGCGAGAGCAACGATGTTTTGGATCCAGACTTCTGTGATATGTCACAGCTACAAGAATATTTCAAAACTTTGCCCCACCCACTTCCGCCCCCACAAAAGGCGAAAATCTGTGGCATCCACAATTTTAAAGATATGAGAAAACCAAAAACGTAGAATTGTAGAGAATGACCATATCTTTAAGACTGCGGAATCTGAATTGGATCGTATTATTATTATAGCCAGCATCAAGAAAACAATTTCATTTTTTCTCGCCCTGTCTCTCTCTAACACACACGTAGCATAGGCGGCTTTGCTTAGAGGAAAACATTAGCGCCTAGATCTCAGAGACTACAAAAGCTAGAGCAACCAAATTTGGTATCCTCACTCCTAATATATCGGACCGAGACGAGTTTGTTTCAAAATTTCGCCACACCCCCTTCCGCCCCCGCAAAGGACGAAAATCTGGGGATATTCAAAAATCTCAGAGACTATTAAGGCTAGAGTAACCAAATTTGGTATCCGCACTCCTGTTAGATCTTACTATAAAACGTGTATCTCAAAATTTCGCCCCACCCTTTTCCGCCCACACAAAGGACGAAAATCTGTTGCATCCACAATATTGGACATTCGAGAAAACTAAAAACGCAGAATCATAGATAATGACCATATCTATCAGATTGCTGAATCTGGATCAGATCAGATCATTTTTAGAGCGAATAGGAACAAATCAATTTGCAGTGGCTACGCAGCGCCCGACGTCACGCTCAGACTGATTTTCTGTCTCTCTCGCACGCACTCTTTGTCGTGTCGTTTAATATTAGCGGCGTCTGCCGGAGGAGAGCCATACTGACTAAGTATCGGGTATAAATGTAGAGTTGCGTGATCACCGAGGAGCCTGTTATGCACCAGCCCAGCGCGTTGGCCCAACTGGGATAGACATAGTCGCTATAAGTCAGCGGCTCGTAGCCCATGAGCCCGTAAACCGTGATGAACAGCAGAAAGATGGGCGCCAAAAAGCGCCAGCACCCCTGCCAGTATCTGCCCGGGGGGAAGCCAATCATGTCGCGTATGTCCTCGCTGAAACGGTTGGTGCCATAGATCCAGGACACAGCGATCGCCTCAAAGAACACGGCCACCAGAATCGAGTACCCAGCGGCATAGCGGTCAAGGAGATGGAAAAAGTAGAAGCCGCCTTGGGTGCAGCTGGCCAGTCCTACCACAAAGTACAGCGAGAACAGACCGGCCACGAACAGCTCACGGTTCATCCGTATCTTGGGGAACTCATCGCTCAGAGCGGTGATAATGGCCTCCGATCCAACAAACTGAGAGAAAAGACGTTACCACTAGACAGGCTGTATTTAGGGAATTTTCTTACCGAACTATCGAGTCCCAGCGTAAGCAGCATCATGAAGAATATCAGAGCCCAGAAAGTGCTAGCCGGCATGGTAGCAATGGCCGCCGGGTAGACGACGAACACCAGGCCAGGACCCTCAGTGGCCACATCCTCGATCCGTACGCCGAGAGTATGGGCCATGTAACCCAAAACGGAGAATATCACAAACCCGGCAATGAAACTGGTGGCCGAGTTGATGAAACTAGTTAGCAGAGCATCTCTGTGGAAGAATAAGGAATACGTATTTGTAAAAGGATACCACTTATCCCCATTCGAAGTTTAACTTACTTGTACACATTATTATGGTACTTGTTATAGGAGGCATAAGCCAACAGCACCCCAAAACCAGGGCCCAAGGAGAAAAACACCTGAGTGGCAGCATCGACCCACACCTCAGCCTTGTAGATGGCACTGAAGTTGGGCGTGAGATAGTACTGAATGCCCAGGAACGATCCAGGGGGAGTGAGACCCCTGATCAAAAGGATGAGCAGCACCACGTAGGGGAACAGTGCCGTAAACCACACAACCTTGCCCGACGTGCTTATGCCCTTCCACAGAGAGAAGTAGCAGATTAGATAGACAATCAACAGGCACAGTGCCATGTCCCACTTAATGGCGCCCAGGTCGTGGATGCCCTCGCTCTGATTCAGCTCCAGTATGTAGCGGCTGAGAGTGAAGAGATCCCGGAGATTATAAATTAAATTTATCATTTAACTGGAGACCACTACTCACTTGAAGTACTCAGAGGCGGCGGAATGAAAGCCGTCATGGTGGTTCCCTGGCACTGGCACTGTCTCCAGACTCGTGAGCGAACCATTGGCATAAGACTCGTTGCCGTAGAGCAGGCTCTCATTATTCAAGGCAGAAAAGTCACTGACATTTCCTATCAGCGGAACGCGTGAAGTATTTTGGCTCTCAAACTAACAGAAAGGAACGGTATTGAGATGTACCCAGAAAAAGGTTGTTTTTAAGAGGTTATCCTTACCGGTCTGCAGTTTGGAGTGTTCCAAACGTTATTGCAAGATGTCCAGGGCAAGCTGCTGGTGAAGGATGCAAAAAAGAAACGCAACGACCAGGCAATGATCACATTGTAGTTGAAGTCCACATAGAACGCGATCAGCACGACCGCATAACCGATTCCTGAAAGCATATTTGTGATGATTCCAAGGAGTCCTCCGTGCGTTATCCCTGGACTTACCTTTGAGGAGCGGTACTACGCGACCCCAGCAGGTGATGGCCCCCTTACGGATGTGCTGGCCAAGTGCCAGCTCCATGTAGAACAGCGGTATGCCTCCGACCACCAGCATAATGCCATAGGGCACAAGAAAAGCGCCTGAAAAAAGATAGTTAGAGCTATCAAATACTGAATAGGAAATCTTAAAGTCAAAATCTTAATCATCGCTGCCCAAGAAATACCAGAAAAAGAGTTTGACGCGGTTTCAAAACTGGTTCGACGGGCAGGTGGGTGTCCCATCATCGATAGCTCCCAAATGTGGTAACACTCGACCCTCTCCCTCTCCGGCACTTGCAACTTTGATGTGACAACGTTTTTTATGATAATGATTGCATAACCCGCACATATAGAGACTGACCCGTGTCACAGCCTCTCCATTGTTCGCCCTTCTGCTGCGCTACATACAATGCTACACACACACTTGTATTTCCATGGACCCATGCTTTTATGGGTGGATGTTCCTTACACAAAATCAAATTGTTTTACAAGTGCCACTCTAAGGACATTTTAAAAACATTAACAGCATCCGGGGCAGTGGGAGGAGAATAGCACGGCTTGGCTGTCTCGTGCAGCCATCTCCGTCCCCTCCGGCAACCCCATTGACTCGTCCCATCGCCCTATCACCCAACCCCCAGACCCTGCCCCTTCGCAGGGTCCTGACAATTGGTAGAGTGCCATCGATACTTTGTCGAGTGACAGCGGATGATGTCTTTATGATTTGATTATGTCTATTAGCAGGCAAAGTGGCCGACAAAGTCGTCTAAGGTTATTATATACATCTATGCTGATATATATACGTACATACTGAAATATTGATATATACATATATATGGTCGGGTGGGTGGCTCTGCTAAGGCCCGGTGCCAGCATCGAACCTAACTTCCGTCGTGTCAACTATGTAAAACAAAAAAAGTTCTAAAATAAAGGCAAGGCCTCTGTGACGGGCCAATGCTCTGTTGTTGAAGCCATTATTTCCGCCGCTTCAAGTGCTTTTCTTATTTTCAACAGTTCGACAAGGACACTGGCAGAAATACTCCTAGGTACAAGTGTAGTGCCCCTAATTCGATTCCGAGCCCATATCCTAATCGAAGCTGAATAGATTTCCATGGGGCAAGACCTGCTGGTCAAGTTTTGAGTACAATTTAAAGTTTATCAAACTTTTCGGGTTACATTTTTGGCAAGTTTTTCAATTTCTTCATAAAATGATGGACAATTTATCTGGCCTAAACCTTTGACCATGACTACCACAAATTTTGAACAATTTTGATGAGAAAAGTCGTTATTTATTTATCCTAACTATCAAATTTGTATGGATTTTATATGTATCGAATATATGGGAAATCAATTTTCGTACCCCAAAATGGAAAATTGTTGAATATTCTATATTCTCTTTTATTCTACTTCCATCCATTGCCACTATTAAACATTTAAAAGAAATTGTTAGAGTTTTCATCCACAGTTGCAAAAGGCTGAGCCACTGTTGGCCCCTTGACTTTCCCCAGGAAGCCTGTTGCTGCCACTGTCGCTGCAGCTTTATTGGGATTGCAAGTAAGAGAATGGAAAGAGAATAAATAATACTCACTAAGCTGTGGTAATAATCGCAACCTGAGCGAGTCGGTGGCTGTGGCAACGACCATGAGGCAAGGGACTTTAAACGGGTCTTAAGTGAAAGCTGCCACTGATTGAAGGCAATGAAGCGTATAAATATAACAATTTATTATTATGATTTTAAAGGAAGTACGATGGGGAGACCCCAGAAAAAAATTCATAAAATAGTAATAACTATATGAAAAGGGACGAAAGCCCATCCATTCTTATCGCATCAACGGGAAAGTGTTGCAATCAGAGGAAAGGAAAGTGGAGATGGAGACATGTTTCGCACATGAATTTCCTACAATGCGGCGCGTGTGAGTGCCCCAACAACAAAAGCCTAGAGAGCATAGCACTCCACATATGAGGGGACGACTGACATATTGCCTGGATATGGAGAGGCGGAGGCCAAATGCGATTATGACTGCCAGATTTAGTTGTCATACAAAAGCACTTAACTTTTGAAATTGTTTTGAACGATGGTTTTGACGACGAGGATCAGGCAAAAGGAACTGAATGTGTACAAGTCCTTTACCACAATCCCCCTCCATGCAATTTGACAAAGGAAGTGCGCTCTTATACGCTACCACATCCCCATGCCACAGCCCACTCTGACAGCACTTCGCACCACTTTGACAAAGTGTTAACAAGGCCAGAGGGGGCAGAAATGGCGATGGGAGTGGGAGTGGAAGTGGCAGCGGAAAGTGTTGGGTTCCGTGGGGCGCTCAATGATGTGTAAAGCCATATAAATTATTTTCACTCAGCATGAGCAATTCACGCAATGTCTTTATTCCCTAATTGGCCACGGCCAGAAGGTCAAAAGGCCAGAAGTGCAGATATCATTTATAGCCAAAGGAGATCTGAGAAAATGATGGAATAAATGGATGGAATAGATACTTACCACCTCCATTTTTGTAGCACAAATAGGGAAATCTCCAGACGTTTGCTAAATCGACGGCGAATCCAATAACCGATAATAAAAAATCTACCTTGCCGCTCCATTCCTCGCGCTCGTCGCTGATGCTGTTGTTATCGTTATCGTGTGGCGTGGGCGTCTTCGATACATGTCCCGTTGGTGACATCTGCAACTATATATCCCGTCGTATCCTTGACCCAAAACGTCTCGATGTCGACGACGCTGTAGTTCCCGCAGCCGCACTGCGAATCCTGCAAAACATAGCCCAAAAATATTTCTCCTCTTTAAGCCGAACTCTGGCTCTCATCTTCATCTGCTCTTCAGGAATGCATGGTTTGGATATTTGGATATTTGTTTTCGTGTCCGCATGAGTGGGTGTCCGCACCACTCGAAACTTGTTTGCGAACGACATGTGCTCTCACCTAGCCCTTTAAGAGCTCAAACTCGTTGGCCTACTCATACTCGTATTACGTATACGACAGGTGGCCTGCCCAAACAAACACTTGACCAGCCGCAGCAGCAGAGCCGCAAATCTCGCACAGAGAGCGTGTGCCTGTGCGGGTCACACTCTCGGAAGCTGGCATCAGATGCAATAAAACCACAGGCAGTTCAAACAATTAAGCCGATCCACTTGGTTCCTCCCCACCGACTTTAATTGGTCAGACTTTTGATCAAATTAAGCGGAAGGTTGCATGCGTACCCAGTGGCCACCGCTGGAAATCTTTTTTATTAAAGGGAAACAACAATTGGTTCTGATTCTTAGCTTTAGTTGAGGCCGTTACACACATCTGAAGCATGTTGTAAGCAGATTATCAGCTGTGGTATGTAATCCCACAATTAGATAGCGTTACAATAATTTATTCAGTTCATTTCTAGTTATTCTAGTTATTCAAGAGCTCAACTTAATAATAATTGAATTGGAATCAAATTGTACTGCTAATGCTACGGTAAGCTAATTTCTAGATCACTTTCTAGAACGTTGAATGAATGCACTTGTTAAAATTCTTACATCAGAAAAACCCCGAATTTATTCCACAAAACTTCCGTATAGTAAATTGTTTAACACTTTTGCATAACTTACCCTATATTTATCACACTCAAATCGTACAGCTTCACCAATCCATGGTAGAGGAATCCGTGATAACTTTAAAAAATATCGGAAATACTGTTCAAGAAGCTCCACAGATAATGCCACAAGCTCAAACTCAAAAATTCACTTTACATTCATTGGCTGGGATAGTTCTGGCTGGGAATTCTTCTTAGATGTCCATGGAACGGGTGCGATTGAGGGCTGTTGGAAAATTCAAAGCGAGTCGCGACCAGAAGTTGTCCGGCGGTCGGTTGTTGTGGCGCTTTCGGTGACATTCGAATGTGTGCAAGAGGCTGCCGGCCAGCAGCTGCTTTTATAGGGCCCGCGCGACAAGTGGTTAACCGTTGGCTGGTGGTGTTGCTGCTGCTGCTGCATTCTCCGTGCCCTCTTCTCAAACACACAACACACACACATACACAGCAGTGGGGCAGCCCTGGGTGTGTGTGTGTCAAGCGCAGCAAAAGCGCTGGTGAAGTTGAAAAGCGAACGAATGTCGCATGCGCCAAGGAAACGTTGTCGGAACCGGAACGGAAGTGACCAATTAGAGTTGCGGATATATGCGTGTGTGTGTACATAGCGCCTCCACTGTATTGTTCTGCGATTTGTGTGTGGGAGCGTGAATTCGTTTTGTGCTCTCTGTTAAGCGAGGATGCTTCTCTGTTAGCTCTTAACAGCGGCATGTTAGGCGAGGATGCTAGAATACATATTCTAGAATCACATTCAATTACAAGTAACATTTAAATATACATACATATACTAAACATCTTTTATTTATGTTAATTATTCTGCCCCTTCACAAGGTGCGCCTGAGTGGACACACATTATATGTGAGTGTACTGCCATAAATTAAAATAAATCCCTTAAATCTCCTTCTAAGACTTCCTTTTCAGTTATTTGTTGCTCCAATTTCAGTCAAAAATTGTGTGTTTGTTTAATTTAAGTAGTACTTTACGGAAAGGAAACACCACAAGATATATTTTCTGAACTTGTCTATAAAATTACTGTTACTTTGAACAGCGCCTGCCCCTGTTGAAACTTTCTTCTTGTGCAACGGCATTGAACGAGCTCTCACATTCTCTTGTTCTCTCCGTGTCTGCTTCTCAAACATATGTATGTAAGATATTATTTAGAGTATTGTTTATTCGTATTATTATCGCGGTGGCCTGGTAAGTGTGCTTACAAAAGTTCTTAATGTTACGGCTTATTTCTGCTGATTTTCTGCTGCTGCTTGAGTCGCGTCCGTATGCTGCTGTTCTCTCCTTTTCACTGCTTCGCTCGGTTCCTCTTCTTCTCTGTCCGCTGTTGATCTGCCGCTGTTGCTGCTGCTGTTACTACTGCTGTTGCTGCTAATCAGCTGTTCCTCTGCTGCTGTTATTACTGCTGTTGCTGCTGCTGTTACCACTGCTGTTACTGCTAATCAGCTGTTCCTCTGCTGCTGTTATTACTGCTGTTGCTGCTAATCAACTGTTCCTCTGCTGCTGTTATTACTGCTGTTGCTTATCTCCGCTGCCCCCTCAATAGGCCAGCTGGCCCTCTCCTTCTTACACTCGGTCATCCTGATTAGTCATCAGTCCCTGATGACCATGCGTCCTCCTTTTCTACAGAGAAGCTCCATAGTTTCATGTTATCATTGCTTGTGGTCGTATGGCTTGGTCCTTCGACGTCTGCTGCCTTCCGAACATTATAGCGTCCGCCTCGTTTCACGTTGGTTATTTCGTATGGTCCTAAGAATTCGCTGGCCATCTTTCTTCCGGTTACAAATTGTTTTCTACGTATGGCTACGAGATCTCCGACCTTGTATCCGTATTCGCATTTCCGCTTTTTATCGAATTGTTCCTTGTATCTGTCCTGGGCCTGCTGAATATTTTCTTTTGCCTCTTGTCGCATCTTTTGCCTCTCGCCTTCAAAATTATCAACCATCTCTTTTTCTATTAGCTGAAGTATGTCGCTATCCGGTCCACAACGCATTTTTACCCCGATCATCAGCTCAAATGGACAACGCTTTGTAGACACATGAACAGTGCTGTTAATAGCCCTCTGAACTCGCGGTACGAACTTATACCATCTTCCAGGTTCCTCCGACGACAATTTGGAAATGATGCTCAGAATAGATCGGTTTACGCGTTCAATTTGTCCGTTTCCTCTTGGTACCCCTGTGGTGCTCCATATGTGTTCGATGTTCTTTTCCTTGACAAACTCCTCAAAGCTTGAAGATGTAAATGCTGCTCCACGATCGCTTACTATGCGTGCCGGATTACCAAATACATCAGACCACTCCCTTAACTTCTTGAGAACTTCGTCTGCTCCTGTTGTTTTTGTGGGATACATCCATACGAACTTACTGAAGCTATCAAGCATTGCGAAGATGTACTTGTACTGCTTTGAAGTAGCATCCATAGGCCCAAGGTGATCCACGTGTATAGTATACAGCGGCTGTGATCCTTTGTCAATTTGATGCAGAAATCACTCTTTTTTTGCCAAGCTTTTTGTTGTAGATTATACATTTCATACAGTTTCCTATGATCTGCATTACTTTTCCTTCCAGATGTGGAATCCAATAGCTCTGCTGTACGGTATGCATTGTTTTTTGAGCGGCAAAGTGTCCTGCGTTGTGAGCGTCGGTTATTATTTCTTTTTCTAATGACTTCGGTATTGCCAGCAAGTCCTTGCCTTGCACCACTTTGTATACGAGACCAGCTTTCAACTTAAAGTTGTCATATGGTTTACTTTTCAAAATTTCGGAAACTGCTTTGATCATCGTATCCTCCTGCTGGGCTTTCTTAATTCTTGCTGTGACTTCCGAAGATACCATCATGACATCAATTGGGTACCTACTCAGGCAATCCACATGCTTCAGCCGTTCTCCTGGTCTGTGTTCCACTTCAAAGTCGTAGTCCTGCAAGTACAGGACCCATTGGGCTACCTCCCGCGGAACGTCCTTCTTGCTTAACGTTTGCTTGAAAGCAGCGCAATCCGTTACGAGCTTAAAGTTGGTTCCAAGTATGTACTGACGAAATTTTTTGCACGCTAGGAAAATTGCTTTGGCTTCCTGTATATAGTTATGCTTTCGTGCTTCAGAGGTTTTCTTACTCCAGAATAAGATCGGATGCAATTGTCCTTCGTGCCATTGTAACAACGCCGCTGCAAACCCGTCCTTTGACGCATCAGTGTGTATCTCGGTTTTTGCATTCCTGCGATAAAGTTTCAAGACCGGCTCTTTTACCAATGCTTCCTTTAATGTAGCGAACGCCTGCTGCTCCTCCAGACTCATTTTAAATGGGACATCTTTTCGCAGCAGATTGGTCAGTGGATTGGCGATTAGCGAATAGTTTCTTATGAATTTACGGAAAAACCCAGTTAATCCTAAAAACGACTGCACAGCCTTTATGTTTTACGGCATCGGGAACTTGCTGACGGCTTTGGTTTTCTCCAATCCAGGCTTGATAATGGTCGACTGCAGAAATCGGCACTTCTTCCACTTTATCTTCAGCCCGTATTCAGCTGCTGCATCCAAAACCTTCTTCAGCTTTCCCAGGCATTCGTCGGCGGTTTCAGCGTGCATAACGTGCATATCGTCCATGTACAGGTCAAGAATGTTTTCATTTATAAGGTTTTGAAATACAAAACTTATAAAACGGATTAAAACTGCTGGTGAATTGCAAAAACCGAAAGGCGCACAATCTTTCAAGGCCATCTTGTTCAACTGACGATAGTCCACGCAGACCCAGCTGCTCCCATCCTTTTTCTTGACAATTACAGTCCGACTGGCGAAATTTGATGATGAGCGTCGTATTATCCCAGCGTTGGCAAATTCATCGATCTGCTGCTTGACAACGTCGGCTTCGCTGATGGCCACTCGACTTGGCGAATGTCGAAACGGCGCTATTTTCTCGTCCGGTACGATCTTCAGCATGATAGGGCACACTGCAGTCTGCTTCTTTTCAGTAAAGTCCTGAATCATTTATTGGACGGCATCTCTGAACTGCGATGGAATGTTTATGTCAGTATTTGCTTCGACCACGTTGTAAATACTTATCTGTTTGGTGCCACAGTTTCCTCCCCTGGCAGGGGAGAAAACTTATATCCTCCTGGCGTTGATGTCATTGTGAACTTGGATATAAAGTCGTGTCCAAGCAACAATTCGCATCCGACGGCATGATCGGCCACCACAAGGAATTTGTGTGCCAGTCGCATTCCGTCGATCTCCACTTCTGCCGTAAACTGCCCAGCGGAGCGTGTGATGTTGTTTCCAAGTCCCCTCAAAGTTGATGAACTGGCTTGCAGATGGACACCACTCATTTTGCCGAACACTGACATCTTTAATAGGGAAACATCTGCACCGGTGTCTATGAGCCCCTTGACTTGCACGTCGTTAATTTTAAGAGACTTCAGGCGTTTTTCCTCGTATGCAACGTTTACGGCAGCAGCACTCGGGCAATCCTTAGACATGTGTCCAGTCTAATTGCAGCGGAAACACTTTAATGCAGCTCGGCAATCCTTGCGTAGATGCTCCTGGGATCCACAATTGTAGCAGTGTTGCTTCCTTTCATATTTGGTGAAATTGGACTTCTTTCCGAACGGCTGTGAGTCTTTTTGTTTCGGGGCCAAACCCCCATCAACCGCGAGCGTTCTTTCGTAGATTTCGTACTTCTCTCGCAGCTGCTTGTATGAGCTGCATCCATACAAAGTGTACTTATAATCCGTTTTTAAATTCAGTCCGTCGACGATGTAAAATTTTCCACTACCAGCTTTGCATCATTTTTCTTGTCTATTTCATCAGCATTTATTTTCATCGAGAGCAGTTGAACCAGCTGTTGGAGCGTCTGGGTGTTTTCTTCTAGGAGTGTTGACCTCATCGCTTCCTCGTTCGCGTTTTGCTGCATATTCCCGGCTGGTGGTCCACTTGTATTTTCCATTATAATTCTACTGCGCAATACTCTTGTGGGCAGCCGGCTTGAAACAACCCTTTTTTCTCGGTTCTTCTTTTCACCCACTCGCTGTCTCGCTTCCTCTGCTTGCGGCTTCTGAGAATCTAATGCGCAGTTTTTTTGCACCGAATTTTCGCTTTTCCGTCTCGCTTCGTCTGCTGCCGGCTTCTGAGACATGAGACACACAATTTTTGATTTTTTCCACTTTACACAGGCAGTACGCGACTGGTTGAGCCCCCAAATGTAAGATATTATTTAGAGTATTGTTTATTCGTATTATTATCGCGGTGGCCTGGTATGTGTGTTTACAAAAGTTCTTAATGTTACGGCTTATTTCTGCTGATTTTCTGCTGCTGCTTGAGTCACGTCCGTATGCTGCTGTTCTCTCCTTTTCACTGCTTCGCTCGGTTCCTCTTCTTCTCTGTCCGCTGTTGATCTGCTACTGTTACTACTGCTGTTGCTGCTGCTGTTACTACTGCTGTTGCTGCTAATCAGCTGTTCCTCTGCTGCTGTTATTACTGCTGTTGCTTATCTCCGCTGCCCCCTCAATAGGCCAGCTGGCCCACTCCTTCTTACATGTATATACTTATAACACTTATGGTTTGGAGCAGCTTCTGTTTTTGCTTTTGCTTTCCTTTTTATACCCGATACTCAAAATGAGTATTGGGGTATATTAGATTTGTGGTAAAAGTGGATGTGTGTAACGTCCAGAAGGAATCGTTTCCGACCCCAAAAAGTATTCTTGATCAGCATCAATAGCCGAGTCGATTGAGCCATGTCTGTCTGTCCGTCTGTCCGTCCGTCCTTCTGTCCGTCTGTCCGTCCCCTTCAGCGCCTAGTGCTCAAAGACTATAAGAGCGAGAGCAACGATGTTTTGGATCCAGACTTCTGTGATATGTCACTGCTACAAGAATATTTCAAAACTTTGCCCCACCCACTTCCGCCCCCACAAAAGGCGAAAATCTGTGGCATCCACAATTTTAAAGATATGAGAAAACCAAAAACGTAGAATTGTAGAGAATGACCATATCTTTAAGACTGCGGAATCTGAATTGGATCGTATTATTATTATAGCCAGCATCAAGAAAACAATTTCATTTTTTCTCGCCCTGTCTCTCTCTAACACACACGTAGCATAGGCGGCTTTGCTTAGAGTAAAACATTAGCGCCTAGATCTCAGAGACTACAAAAGCTAGAGCAACCAAATTTGGTATCCACACTCCTAATATATCGGACCGAGACGAGTTTGTTTCAAAATTTCGCCACACCCCCTTCCGCCCCCGCAAAGGACGAAAATCTGGGGATATTCAAAAATCTCAGAGACTATTAAGGCTAGAGTAACCAAATTTGGTATCCGCACTCCTGTTAGATCTTACTATAAAACGTGTATCTCAAAATTTCGCCCCACCCTTTTCCGCCCACACAAAGGACGAAAATCTGTTGCATCCACAATATTGGACATTCGAGAAAACTAAAAACGCAGAATCATAGATAATGACCATATCTATCAGATTGCTGAATCTGGATCAGATCAGATCATTTTTAGAGCGAATAGGAACAAATCAATTTGCAGTGGCTACACAGCGCCCGACGTCACGCTCAGACTGATTTTCTGTCTCTCTCGCACGCACTCTTTGTCGTGTCGTTTAATATTAGCGGCGTCTGCCGGAGGAGAGCCATACTGACTTAGTATCGGGTATAACTGTAGAGTTGCGGTGTCCGCAGCAACTCACAACGTTCCCCCTCGTTTAAATTCAGTCCGTCGACAATGTATCGAATCACCGACTCCGTGTCTGTTGTCCCACGTGCAGCAATGCGTTTCATCTGTAGTATATATTCGTGAAAACTTTCGCCGGCCATTTTTACTCGCATAGACAATTGATTGTGAATTTGCGCACTGCATAAACGCTCACACTCAAACTCCTGTAAAAGTTGGTGACGCAATTGGCCGTACTCATACACTGCTGTGGACTCGAGAAAAAGAGCGGCTGTACCTGTCATTTTTGCTCGGGCTTGCACGTATTTTTGTTTGTCATTTAGTCCGTATGCTTCAGCGTTTAGCTCGAAGTTAATAAACCACTGCTGTACCGACATATTTTCTCCGTTGAATTCTGGAATAATTTTGGCAAAATTTTCCACTACCAGCTTTGCATCATTTTTCTTGTCTATTTCATCAGCATTTATTTTCATCGAGAGCAGTTGAACCAGCTGTTGGAGCGTCTGTGTGTTTTCTTCTAGGAGTGTTGACCTCATCGCTTCCTCGATCGCGTTTTGTTGGCGATTGATCCTGTTTTCTTCTGATCCACTTGGGCCTTCGTTTTGCTGCATATTCCCGGCTGGTGGTCCACTTGTATTTTCCATTATAATTCTACTGCACAATACTCTTGTGGGCAGCCGGCTTGAAACAACCCTTTTTTCTCGGTTCTTCTTTTCACCCACTCGCTGTCTCGCTTCCTCTGCTTGCGGCTTCTGAGAGTCTAATGCGCAGTTTTTTTGCACCGAATTTTTGCTTTTCCGTCTCGCTTTGTCTGCTGACGGACTCTGAGACATGAGACACACAATTTTTGATTTTTTCCACTTTACACAGGCAGTACGCGACTGGTTGAGCCCCCAAATGTAAGATATTATTTAGAGTATTGTTTATTCGTATTATTATCGCGGTGGCCTGGTATGTGTGCTTACAAAAGTTCTTAATGTTACGGCTTATTTTTGCTGATTTTCTGCTGCTGCTTGGGTCGCCGTCCGTATGCTGCTGTTCTCTCCTTTTCACTGCTTCGCTCGGTTCCTCTTCTTCTCTGTCCGCTGTTGATCTGCTGCTGTTACTACTGCTGTTGCTGCTGCTGTTACTGCTAAGCAGCTGTTCCTCTGCTGCTGTTATTACTGATGTTTCTGCTGCTGTTACCACTGCTGTTACTGCTAATCAGCTGTTCCTCTGCTGCTGTTATTACTGCTGTTGCTGCTAATCAGCTGTTCCTCTGCTGCTGTTATTACTGCTGTTGCTTATCTCCGCTGCCCCCTCAATAGGCCAGCTGGCCCACTCCTTCTTACATGTATTTCGAAAACATTTTGATTTCTACATATATGTGTTTCGAAAATTTTAAATTGAATTCATTTCGGGGAGCAGTTGGCAACGGACTATCGTCTATGTCGGATGCAGAAGCATACGCGGGGACAACAGTGCAACATTAAATATACATATGTACATACGGTCCTATCTGGGTGCATATGGACTCCAAAGTTAACACTTTTGAGGCGCCCCCATGTGGCATTCCGTTTAGAGTCGCGTGTAGATAGAGCTCGCTGCGTTTGTTACATTTGACCCGAATTCTTTTGGGCTGAAATTTCATATACTTTCGCAAAGGTTTTTATATAAGAGGGAGAGGCGAGCATTATTTTTAATTTAGCTGTTGATATTATGCATAAAGCGATGCATAAAATCAAAGAGAAAGCAAACATCAAAACGGAACACCGAAGCCGGGAGAGTGAGTGAGTGATCGAGTGAGTGACTGTAGAGATCGCTGGGAGGAGAACAGATGGCGGCCTGGTTCTAAAATCTTGTCGGGGCGAGAGATTTCAAATTCCGTATTGTGTGCGGATGCATATCTAGATAGATACATATACTTATACATATGTATGTATCTACTACATTCATAGTGTGTCGGAGATTATTGTTTGGTGAATTTCCACTACCACAATTGCAGCAGCAGTCCGTCCCCTTCCCGAAAGTCCATTCACGAAACGTTTACAAAGTGCTGGTCAGGCCCTACCAGACCAGGAAGTAAAACGCAGCAAACTGAACAATTCATCTCGTAATTTACTTTGGCTGTAGACAGAAGCGGCGGACAACGCACATAAATACGGATACGAGTAATACTAGCGCGTATAAAGGAGGAATCCAACAGATATAGAAATGTTTTCCTTCGGCGCTGTTTCTGCGGCTGTCGCTATAAATATTTACAAAATGTAAATACATAAGAGTACATACCCCTTTAGATACATATATGTACATAAATATATGCGTGGACGGACCGCTTTTGTTGTCTTTTCGTGGTTAAAACTCCGAATCGCTAGAATTCAAATTGAATCAGGGATAATCCAAGCAGCAAGTGAAGTGATGTGACGTGAGACAATTTGGCTCGAGACAATTTTTTCAACCTAAAACATCCTATGTAAACAGACAAAATGTCAAAGAATCCACGCGGAAACATTCACAAGATCCGGGAGTTCAAGTTGGAGAAGGTAAGCCCAAGTATCCACCATCCATCATCCATGATCAATTTTGAATGTTCTAGCAATTATATTTTGATATGTTTATCTGTGTGATTTACGAACATCTTATTAGCCATTATTATGCTGTGATATCTACCCAAATAAACAAATAGATATAGAAAGGTATTAAGAGTTCGACGTGGCCCAGTTCGGCGTTGATCGTTATGATTGGCCAATAATCTCTTCACCGGGAAATCGTCTACAACACAACAGGGAAAATGCCATGTTAACGATTAGATTTCTGATCATTAAACACAAACAGCAATATGCATCGCCTGGCATCGTCTCGGTCGCGAATACAGTAATGTTTAATGGGTCTAGGTATGGGCACATACACTTATAAATATAGTTTCGCAGATGTATTCGTAGTTGAGGTTGGTCTAAACTGAGAATTTACATGGAGATGTTTTCCTTTGTGACTCAGTTGCATTTGAGAGAAGACACATGTTGATAGAAGCCAGATTCCTATAGTAATTCCCAGAAGAATGGAGGAACTGGAACGTCTGGCCAAAGTTCAGCAATAGACCAAAACTTTCCATTCCAAATCGATTTCCGATGTATCCGCTCTTTATATCAACATAACTATTCTCTGAATTTAATATATATACATAAATTATAGCAATTTTAATTCGATTTCTATGTATAGATCCAGCTTGTGGACGAGTTTGATATAATACAAATTGTGGGTGATGGATGGTTCGGCAAGATACTTCTGGTGGAGCACCGCGGATCCCAGACAGAAATGGTACTCAAGGCGGTACCCAAACCATATGTGACGCTGCGCGACTTCTATCGGGAGTTTCACTACGGACTCCATTTGGGTGTGCACCGACATATTGTGACCACCTATGATGTGGCACTTGAGACGGCCGGCTTCTATGTATTCACCCAGGAATATGCGCCTCTAGGTATGAGCCAACTAATTATCTAAGTGAGGTTCCCATATGAACATATATGCTCTACTTTTAGGGGATCTTACATCGAATGTGACGGATACGGGCGTGGGCGAGGTGTACAGCAAGCGCGTGGCCAAGCAGTTGGCCTCCGCCATAGACTACATGCATTCAAAGTGAGTGTCGCCCTATTCCACCGATGAGCTATTTGATACTGAGATTACTTTTCTTCGTAGAGACATCGTGCATCGGGACATCAAGTTGGATAATGTGCTCATCTATCGCGCGGACTTTCAGCGCATAAAGTTGTGTGATTTCGGAGAGTCCTTCCCGACGGGCGCCAGCGTGGAGCGGCGGAACGAGTGGCTGCCCTACAGTCCCCCTTAAGTATTAGAAATAAAGCCCGAAGGCAGCTACAAGTAAGTATGGTGTAGAGACTCCCAAGATCCATTCCCTCTTAGCTGAGACTCCTCTCCCTTTCAGAGCCGATCCTAGCCATGATGTTTGGCAGTTTGGAATCGTGATCTTTGTCTGCTTGACCGGGTGCCTGCCCTGGCAGAAGGCAGCCTCGGATGATCCCCGTTATGTGCGGTACTTGGCCTGGCAGGGGGGCCTTATGATGATGCCGCTGCGGCGCACGCCTCGACTGTTCAAGCTGCTCACCTCCAATGCCCAGCGCATGTTTAAGCGGTTCTTCGCGCGAATGTCGAACCGCCCCAAGAGTCTGGCCGATGTAACAAAGTTCCTCGACGATCGCTGGCTGGCCAAGTCGGCAAAGAAGGATATGGCCGAGTATGAGACGGATGAGCTGTGCCCATCCATGTACTCCTTTCACAGCAGCCCCGATGAGAAGAACCGACTGCTCTACACATTGGCCGACTGCGGGATCGAGACGAATGTCGATCGCCAGCAGAAGAAGAATCGCATCAAAGACTGGATAGAGTCGTCCATCATCACAGAGGAGGATGAGGTAAAGAGGCACTATATTTTTCATAGCCATAGCATATATCATTTCTTTTAATATCTCTCGTTCCAGGAGGAGAATGAGGAGACAAACTCCGCATCGCCCTCATCATCCACATCACGCGAGCCGCTGCCCGGTCACATATCCTCGCTGCGCAAACAGACGCAGGAACAGATCCCCAAGGAGGTCAAGAGCACCTTGAAAGACGCCACACAGAAACACTTCGATCCACGCACGGGGGCCCTGCAGCAGGGTCCCAGCGAAATGGGCCAAGTGGCCATGCAATATTCCAAGTCCGCCAGTCCATCCAACTATAGCACGGCCTCCACTCTGAACAATGCAGACAGCCTGATGACACTGGGCTCCAGGCAGGATCTGCTAGCCAGCAACCTGACCATGTGCACCTCCATGGAGACGGAGCTAAATCGACTAGGTGAGGCTGATACCGCGCAGCGATGGCTTCCTAAATCGCACGCAGAGCAGCTGCCTCCTGCTAACCACATTCGATGTGAACGCGTCTCCGGCCAGTCCGGCGAATAACAACCGTCCAACCCCCGCTGCCAAGAACTCCATCGCCGTTGGCACCCGCAGCTCGACCAGGAGCATTCTTAAATCCTCCATCGCCACCGCTGCTTACCCCGCTTTCGGCAGCATTTCCAGACAACCGCCTGCTATGACAGTTCCTTCTTTAGGCGATGACTCCCGCTGGCCTTACTAATCGCCTCCAATCATCCTTGCCGATCTTTCAGAGCTGCGCAGTTTCCATCCAATGTTATCTAATGTTCCATATGCTTCTTAAGTTAAAGACAGTGCCTACGGATCGGCCGACGTTAGTGAGATGAGCAGGAGCACTAGGCATCCTCAGCATCAGCAACTGGACGATTCCCACATGAAAGACACGGCGTACGACCGCGCTGCGGTCACCAGCAGCAGCAGCAACAACATCGCCCGGCGGCTGCGCAGATAGCTGTGATCCAGCCTAGTGTGGCGGTATATCACTCTGTGCATGCATATAGCAACTGATTAACAAGTTCCAATAAATAGATAATGTACATTTCTTAACGTTTCTTGTTCTCGTTAACTTTCTGGATTCACCGGTCCGGCTGCATAAAAACGCAACAGAGTTCTTATAGAAGTACGTTTCCTTTATTTCACATGAAAATACAAAAGAAAGCAGCCAAACAAACACTGGCAGTGCTTACTTGAGAGGAATAAAACGGGAGCTGTGGGTGGCACCAATACCGGGTCTACCGTGCTTGACGGGCTTGTAGGTTAGCGCGAATTCGCCCAAATAGTGGCCGATCATCTCAGGCTTAACCTCAACCTGTGAACATAAAATACAATATTATATTAGTCAATCTGGTAACACCTAGTCAGTTGACACCGGCTTACCTGACCGAAGTCCTTGCCGTTGTACACGCCAATGATAGAGCCGGTCATCTCGGGGACAATGATCATGTTCCTCAAGTGGGTCTTGACGATCTCGGGCTTCTCATTTGGGGGCGCCTCCTTCTTGGCCTTGCGCAGCTTCTTGATCAGAGCCATTGGCTTGCGCTTCAGACCGCGGGAGAAACGCCTACAGGCACGGCTGTGCATCAGCTCCACCAGCTGGTTGCTGCACACGAAACGAAAATGAACTTTAGTAGCCGCACATCCATTTGCAGTGGAATACTCACTTGGGCATGTCCAACAGTTGGTCCAAGTCCACACCGCGGTAGGTGAACTTCTTGAAGGTACGCTTCTTCTTAAGAGTGTCATCGACTTGCTGTTTGGTAGAATGAACGAGAGATTAAACACAACAGTTAGTTCGGTTCCGTTTTGTGGCAAAACTAAGCCGAAAATCGCCAAAATAATATTAGCACCCGTGCGCGGAATATTGCAGTGAACGTATAGCACACAATTTAAGTCAATTCGTCCACGGATGCCTAATATTTATTTGGATTTTTCTGCAAAATATTACATCGGCCATCTTGACGTTGAAAGTGACGTGAACGGAAAGAGGGAACTAGGGATGAGAAATATATATTGCATGAATATATCGATATATTTGTTGTTTATTATATATTGGGGGATATTTTTTTGGGCTGGCGAAGAGTTTACTAGAATATGGATATTCTTGTGGGATAAATAATCAACGGAACTTCTTTGCTGAATGTGGAGGTATATTTACATGTTACACTTGGCTTGTTTCCCAGAGGGCAATGCCGGCTAGCTGTCGACCCCAGGGCTGGGTAGTTCCCCTTGCCCGCCAAATGTAGACAAAAAAGGAGACATACTACTTCTCGGGACATCAAAACTAACAACAACCTAACAACAACAAAGAAAATCATAAACAGACGGCTATCAAGTGGGTGAAGTTTGGGTGTTATCACTTCGCGCGCCCGACCTACCTGTGACCAAACACAACGTTCATTTTGGCCACCCTCTGCTGGAACGGTAACGGCTGGCCTAATCCATGGCTTACGCCACGCGTCCTCCCTCTATTTTAAATTTAATGCATCATGCTTCAATATATATCCAAGCTTTAATAATCGTAAATTGACAATTTAATCTTTCTCATTAATAAATAGCTATACTCAAAATTATCACTAACCACTAAGAAACACCAAAACGTTCGACACAAAGGCAAACAAGGAAATAACTGCTGAAATTTCGTTCAACCAACAGGGATACCCTCACCCATACGTAATGGAATATGTGTAGATGAGTGGATCCAGTTTTACGGGAGTTAATTTAACTCGGGCCCCTACGGAGACTTAACCTACCAAGAGCTCTTGTTAAGGGTCCCCGGGACATAAACAATAAACAATATTTTTCCACAAATCGCTCGACCAAATACGGTGGACTGATGGGACCCCCGCGTCACCCACTAAGGGTTAATCTTCTGGCACTGAACAGCTGATCGCAGATTTAGGTTCGTGAAAGGTGTTGGTGTTTTTACATATTTTTTTTCAATGGCCAAAATTTTACGTTAAACGGTTTAAGCTAATACTAATTACTAAATAAAGGACAACACACGGAACAAAATAACATTTAATGTGGAACGGTGTTTGGAGTGCGGACCGGCCGTGGCCGGTCAGCCCTAAATTTATATAGGTCCGTGTATACGTGTGCGCGTGTGTGTGTTGCCGGCTGTTAGTAAAATTTTCTGCATTACAACCTATTTTATCGCCCGCCTTTTCTGTACTCACTTCACTCTTTCTGTTTTAAGCACAAAATTTCAAATTTCGACGTTAATCCGTCCACGCTCCACGATTTCCATAATCCAATCCACGTTTTCTAATATTTTCACTCCTATTTATCCCCTTTTTCCCTTACTAATACATATAACTAATCCTATTCTCTTCCTTATATCCCCAGTAAAGGCTGCAGCTCCCCCCGATGTCCCCATACACCATCGAGCCTCCCTGGACTTCCGCTAGATGGCGCGTCGCCCTCAGCCCTGGCCACCTATCGTTCAGGTGGGCCTGGAACACCACCACGAGTATGTCGTCAGTCCCAGGAGGGACAACATACGCGTGGGCATGCCCACCGGATTCCGGAACACTATTGAGCACACGCCGGCGTGCCCTGCATTCTTCTGCCGCGCCCAACGTAGGCCACACCCACCCCTCACTACATTCTCAGGTCTTTGGCGTGGTACACTCCTATGGGACGGCCGTTAAGGTCCTCCAGAGCATACGCGTTCTCTCCTACTGGCTTCACTACCCGGCATCGGATGAATTTGCGCGCGAACTTGGCATTAAAGCCTTTTCCAAAGTCACTAAGGACAAAATTTCGGCGGAACCTCTTGTCCCGGCCTCGCGTAAAACACCCGAGCTCGCTGGTTGTATCTTACCCTACTACGCTCGTATGCCTGATGTAAACTAGCGCGAATCCTCTCTTGGATGAGTTGTCGCTTGTCCTGACCCTCCAGCAGCGATATGTCATGCTCGCCGATTGACCGCAGTCGCTTTGCCAGCTTGTAGCATGACCCATGCAAATACATTTGCTGCCCGAAGACTGCAAAGATTGGTGTTACGCCTGTTGCCTCGTGAACCGAGTTCCTAATAGCCAGTTCTATCTCCGGCAGATGCACATCCCAGTCCCGGTGATCGTCTTCCAGATACGCCCGAATCGCGCTGAGTACTGTGCGATTCACGCCTTCGGCTGCGTTACTCTGCGGAGAATACACTGGCGTCCTCATATGAGTGACTCCGAATGCATCGGTCATCTCCTTAAAAGTTTTCGAGACGAACTGAGCCCCATTGTCCGAGTGAATCATCTCCGGCACTCCAAACTTGTAAAACACCTCGTGAACGAGGAATCTTACAACTTCCTTTGCTGTGGCCTTGGTCATGGTCTTTAGGAATGTGAACTTAGAGAACTGGTCAACTACAATAAATATCCACGCCTGACCGTTCTTTGACCGCGGATATTTGCCCAAAAAATCAATATAAAGTTTTTGGAACGGGCGCTCAGTGACCACTTCTTGCCCCATCCCGACCTGCATCCGATAATTCGGCGCTTTCGACTCCTTGCACACGGTGCACCGTCGGATATAATCCCGCACCTCTATCGCCATGTTCGGCCAGTAAAACTGCCTACGCAATAAGTGCAAGGTTTTCGCGATTCCTCCGTGCGCTGTCTTCTCTTCCGAATGTGATTTGTCTATCAACGCGGCCGTCAGCGAACTCGGAACCCACAATTTCCAGACGGCGCCCTCCAGTTGATCATCCAATCGTTCAAAGCGCATACGCTTGAATATCATGCCGTCAACAATCTGGAGATCAGGTAAGCGGTCTTGGTTCTCTGTTATTTCCTTCCTTAACTCCTGATATTCTCCAGATTCAAACTCCACCGTTTCAAAACCCAGGATACTACTCGGATCCACTTCCAGCTCTTCAATACTGCGTGACAATGTATCTGCCACTACATTGTCCGCTCCTTTCCGGTGTTCTATGCCGAAATCGAAGGCCTGCAGTTGAAGGGACCAACGAGCTAAGCGACCATCCAGGTTCTTCATGGTCATGAGCCATTTGAGACTGGCGTGGTCAGTTATGACTGTAAACGGCATAAGCTCTACGTACGGACGGAACTTAAGGATCGCCATGAGGGCTGCCAGACACTCTTTCTCTGTCACCGAGGAGTTTTTTTGGTGGCAATTCAGTTTGGCAGAGAAAAACGCTATGGGCCTCTCGTTCTGCTCGTCATCCCTTTGGAAGAGTACGGCTCCTACTCCATAATGTGAGGCGTCGCACTGTATGTAGAAGTGCCGCTTGAAATCCGCGTGTACCAGGACTGGTGCCGAGGTGTGTGCAGCTTTTAGCTCCCCCATGGCTCGTTTTGCCTCCTCCGTCAATTTAAACTTTCCATTTCCCGACTTTTTCAGGGCGTCTGTGAGCGGACCGGCCATCTCAGCATAGTTTTTCATAAAGCGCCGGTACCAGCCCGCAGTTCCCAGGAAACTACGCAATTCTCGAACAGATCGCGGCTCGGGAATGCGCAAAATGGCCGACACACGATCCGGATCCATCTTCAGCGCTCCTCCTCCCACTATAAATCCCAGGTATTTAATGTTTTTATAGCAAAAATGAGATTTGCTCAGCCCTATCGTTAAATTTGCTTCTCGTAGACGCTCGGAAACCTGTCGCAGAATCTTCACGTGCGTTTGGAAGTCCTCAGCTATAATCAGCAAGTCGTCGAGATACGCATAGACGTTTGAACGCATCTCAACCGGAATCACCTTATCGACCAGTCTACATAGGCGTTGTGCGGCGTTGCAGAGGCCAAAGGGCATCATACGGAACTGGTACAGAGGCCGTCCCGGCACCGTGAACGTCGTATATGTTCGACTCTGCTCGTCCAGCTCGATTTGCCAAAAAGCGAATTTTAAGTCGACGCTGGAGATATATATCGTCTGATCGAGACGCGACAAAATCCCCTCGATGCTAGGAAGTGGGTAAGCGTCCTTGATGGTTACTTTGTTGAGCTTTCGGGCATCGAGGCAGAAACGATTTTTGCCCGGCCTTCGCACCACGGTGGTACGGTTGCTCCACGGACTATCACTGTACTCGATGACTCCCAAAGCCAACATTTTGTCCACCTCACCACACACCACTTCCTGCATCGCTGGCGACAGCGGGTAATGTCGATCCTTCACAGGCTCGGCCTTCTCCACCAACTGAATTTTGTGAGTCTCTCTCGACGTCCTCCCCAGGCCTACGGCTTCGAAAGTCAGAAACTCTGCCTTCACCTGATCCAAGGCTGCCCTTTCCTCTTCTGACAACTCCCATTCTTCCTGCACTATCTCCTTCTCCGGGCCTTCCACATAGTGAGCGACTTGATCAGCCAGCACTTCTTCCACTAATCTGTGAGATGCCCCTACTGGACCTTCTCCCATCACCTCAGGAGCCAATGAGAATACCCGCCAAAAGTCTACCCCCAAGTAAATTTCCTGTTCCAAGAACGGGCATACGAAAAACGTTAATCCTTTTACCTCTCCCTTGTATTTCACCGGTAATTCCACTCGGCCAACGATTGCGCGATCTTCCCCATTCGCTACCTTCACTATAGAAGAATATCGACGAGCCTCCACGCCCAGCTTCTCCAGGAATTTCTGACCATTACACCCTAGCATGCTGTGTGTAGCGCCTGAATCCAACAGGCCTCGCACGGACTCGCCCATTATAGAGATTTCTGCGAAAACTCTCGGGTCTTTCTTGCACCAACGCTTTACTGAAGCAATCACCTGCCTCCTCATAGCTCGCCTTTGCTTAAAACGGGATCTCGCCTTTCTCACCCGCACCGACAGTGCTCGCATACCATCCACTCGTAGTTCAGAAAATATTCTATTTCTGGTTTCTAAATAATTTCTTAAGCGCTCTTCATATGATAAGTTCCTTAACCTAGCATGCAATTTACGTCTATCTAATTCATTTTTATTTTCTTCTAATTTCTCTGCGCAGGCCCCTTCTGTGAGCGTGATTCGCCTGCTTGGATCGCACCCCTCTTCACGTTTCCCGCGCAATTCGGACAGGTTGGACAATATGCATCGGGCTTTCCACACCGGTAGCAGAAAATTCGCCTCTCCGATGCCATACAGTCCCTAAAGCCATGATCGGTCTGCCCGCAGTTCCAGAAAATCAACTTCTGTGGAACACGCTGTGTCACTTGCGCTTCCTCAATGTCCTCTGCCTCTTCATCGCCAATCGACCGATCCTGCGCGACCTCGCTGACGTTCGCATTCGGCCCGCGACCATAGTTTGTGGCTTTGGGTGCTCCTCGCCACGAAGATCGAGCCTTCCTCTTCAGATGTGCCTCTATTTCCACGCACTCATCCCGCAGTTGGTCTAAGGAATAAACCCGTAAGCCGTAGACGAAACTCGCTATCTCATCTGTGAGTGCCTTTTTGACGATTGTCTGAGTGCTATCGGGTTTCGCCAATTTCGCGCTTGATGCCCACCCCGTTGATGCTGCTCACTGGATGCGGTCGGTCCTACTCCTGAAGACGGTTCCGGACCAATACCACCTCGCCACGAGCGAGCCAAAAATGGTTTTGGTGGCGGAATCGGAGCATCAATCGAGCTAGATTGCTCCTCGGGATTGCTCCTCGATACTCCTGCTCGTGGTTAACCTCCTCCCGCTGCGGTTCCTTCTGCTGCTGCAGCTGTCTAACCGGCTGGAGTACCTCGTTGAGTTGGTGCATCATCTCGATAAACCCCTTACGCAACTCCTCCTGCAACACCCGACTAATCGAGTCAGTGTTCGCTGCCCTGTGTGTCGCATGAGCCTGAGCCAACGATACGTTGACTGCTGATGCCAGTTCGGAAGCAAGCGTGGGTGTAGGATCGGACACTGGCCATTCTTCTGACCTGGCCTGGACCGGTGTTCTTGGCAACCCACCCACAGCTCCAAGTTCCTCCCGATCTAGATCAAACATCGCCCCTGAAACTTCTCCTATCTGGTCCACTGTTTTGTTTACGCGTGATCGCGTATGATACTGTCGACTACCCCCTTCTTGTGGCATCTGCACCGAGCAACACCAATATTACAAAAAAAAAAGGGAAACTCCTAAACTAAGATAATATATATAAATAAAGAAATAAATACCCAAAGAAATAACTAGTAAGAATAAATAACACCACGCTTCGGACCAATAAATACTCCGATAAATAAATAAATAAATACCAATATAAATATTGCGCCAACCAGCGCCGTTAACGAGATATATGCAATTAAATATTTGAATAAATAAATAATAACATACATGTATATTCGATCGACACCTAAGACACTCAAACTTCAAACACATTCAACACAACACAAAACCTAACAACAAAAATTCCTAACAGTGCTTCTTCTTCTTACAAGATTCATTAAGAGGGGGACACGTGACTAGCCGGGACCAGCAACCGCTCCAGTTTCTGCGCTCCACTTGACAGTCGCCCTACGGATATCCTACAATTACGAACACCACCTTTGTGTGGCCTGTCATCTACTCTAGTCATCGCTCTAAGCGATGGCCGATAAACAAGAAGCCTCACAAAGGTGCATGAGCTCACCTTGCTTGTGATTTGTTCCTGTCATCCATCATACCGATCTGCCATGACAACAGATGCATCGCGGGTTGTCTTTACGACTCCCGGGCCACCTACTCCTCACCACCTCTCGGCAGACAGACAACAGGTTCAAAAGCACGAAAGCGGCTTTGTTTTAAACAAACAGGTGCGAAACTACAATGAACATTTACCTACATGACTTACTCTAACTTATTCCAATATCACATTCCATCACAGATTTATTCGATATCACAGTCCACCAGGCAATGTGTCCGTCGCAAACTCCCTGTCCATTTTTTTGTTGAACGGCAGTGACTTACGTTCACTTGCGACGTCGAATAGCGACAAAATGTTCAACTGTAATTCGTAAGTCCCTATCACAAATTTTATATATCCGTTAACTGCCTCCGTCTATCCATCCCTAGCATCAATCACCCCGCGCCATTAAGGACCAGCTTTACGCTCACCTTAAGCCTGCAGCAGCGACTTCTGCCGGGACAGCTAAACTGCACTTCGCAAGCTGTCGTCTTCTCCACTAAATTTATTTATTTTTTTTCATTCCCCTCATCTGCCTTTACCAGCCCGAGTGACATTTGTTGTAATACCACCCGAACCTGCGTCAGTCCAGATGCATGCGAATTCGAAAATAAATTGGGCGCCATTTGTTACACTTGGCTTGTTTCCCAGAGGGCAATGCCGGCTAGCTGTCGACCCCAGGGCTGGGTAGTTCCCCTTGCCCGCCAAATGTAGACAAAAAAGGAGGCATACTACTTCTCGGGACATCAAAACTAACAACAACCTAACAACAACAAAGAAAATCATAAACAGACGGCTATCAAGTGGGTGAAGCTTGGGTTTGCTTTGTCTATCAACGCGGCCGTCAGCGAACTCGGAACCCACAATTTCCAGACGGCGCCCTCCAGTTGATCATCCAATCGTTCAAAGCGCATGCGCTTGAATATCATGCCGTCAACAATCTGGAGATCAGGTAAGCGGTCTTGGTTCTCTGTTATTTCCTTCCTTAACTCCTGATATTCTCCAGATTCAAACTCCACCGTTTCAAAACCCAGGATACTACTCGGATCCACTTCCAGCTCTTCAATACTGCGTGACAATGTATCTGCCACTACATTGTCCGCTCCTTTCCGGTGTTCTATGCCGAAATCGAAGGCCTGCAGTTGAAGGGACCAACGAGCTAAGCGACCATCCAGGTTCTTCATGGTCATGAGCCATTTGAGACTGGCGTGGTCAGTTATGACTGTAAACGGCATAAGCTCTACGTACGGACGGAACTTAAGGATCGCCATGAGGGCTGCCAGACACTCTTTCTCTGTCACCGAGTAGTTTTTTTGGTGGCAATTCAGTTTGGCAGAGAAAAACGCTATGGGCCTCTCGTTCTGCTCGTCATCCCTTTGGAAGAGTACGGCTCCTACTCCATAATGTGAGGCGTCGCACTGTATGTAGAAGTGCCGCTTGAAATCCGCGTGTACCAGGACTGGTGCCGAGGTGAGTGCAGCTTTTAGCTCCCCCATGGCTCGTTTTGCCTCCTCCGTCAATTTAAACTTTCCATTTCCCGACTTTTTCAGGGCGTCTGTGAGCGGACCGGCCATCTCAGCATAGTTTTTCATAAAGCGCCGGTACCAGCCCGCAGTTCCCAGGAAACTACGCAATTCTCGAACAGATCGCGGCTCGGGAATGCGCAAAATGGCCGACACACGATCCGGATCCATCTTCAGCGCTCCTCCTCCCACTATAAATCCCAGGTATTTAATGTTTTTATAGCAAAAATGAGATTTGCTCAGCCCTATCGTTAAATTTGCTTCTCGTAGACGCTCGGCAACCTGTCGCAGAATCTTCACGTGCGTTTGGAAGTCCTCAGCTATAATCAGCAAGTCGTCGAGATACGCATAGACGTTTGAACGCATCTCAACCGGAATCACCTTATCGACCAGTCTACATAGGCGTTGTGCGGCGTTGCAGAGGCCAAAGGGCATCATACGGAACTGGTACAGAGGCCGTCCCGGCACCGTGAACGTCGTATATGGTCGACTCTGCTCGTCCAGCTCGATTTGCCAAAAAGCGAATTTTAAGTCGACGCTGGAGATATATATCGTCTGATCGAGACGCGACAAAATCCCCTCGATGCCAGGAAGTGGGTAAGCGTCCTTGATGGTTACTTTGTTGAGCTTTCGGGCATCGAGGCAGAAACGATTTTTGCCCGGCCTTCGCACCACGGTGGTACGGTTGCTCCACGGACTATCACTGTACTCGATGACTCCCAAAGCCAACATTTTGTCCACCTCACCACACACCACTTCCTGCATCGCTGGCGACAGCGGGTAATGTCGATCCTTCACAGGCTCAGCCTTCTCCACCAACTGAATTTTGTGAGTCTCTCTCGACGTCCTCCCCAGGCCTACGGCTTCGAAAGTCAGAAACTCTGCCTTCACCTGATCCAAGGCTGCCCTTTGCTCTTCTGACAACTCCCATTCTTCCTGCACTATCTCCTTCTCCGGGCCTTCCACATAGTGAGCGACTTGATCAGCCAGCACTTCTTCCACTAATCTGTGAGATGCCCCTACTGGACCTTCTCCCATCACCTCAGGAGCCAATGAGAATACCCGCCAAAAGTCTACCCCCAAGTAAATTTCCTGTTCCAAGAACGGGCATACGAAAAACGTTAATCTTTTTACCTCTCCCTTGTATTTCACCGGTAATTCCACTCGGCCAACGATTGCGCGATCTTCCCCATTCGCTACCTTCACTATAGAAGAATATCGACGAGCCTCCACGCCCAGCTTCTCCAGGAATTTCTGACCATTACACCCTAGCATGCTGTGTGTAGCGCCTGAATCCAACAGGCCTCGCACGGACTCGCCCATTATAGAGATTTCTGCGAAAACTCTCTGGTCTTTCTTGCACCAACGCTTTACTGAAGCAATCACCTGCCTCCTCATAGCACGCCTTTGCTTAAAACGGGATCTCGCCTTTCTCACCCGCACCGACAGTGCTCGCATACCATCCACTCGTAGTTCAGAAAATATTCTATTTCTGGTTTCTAAATAATTTCTTAAGCGCTCTTCATATGATAAGTTCCTTAACCTAGCATGCAATTTACGTCTATCTAATTCATTTTTATTTTCTTCTAATTTCTCTGCGCAGGCCCCTTCTGTGAGCGTGATTCGCCTGCTTGGATCGCACCCCTCTTCACGTTTCCCGCGCAATTCGGGCAGGTTGGACAATATGCATCGGGCTTTCCACACCGGTAGCAGAAAATTCGCCTCTCCGATGCCATACAGTCCCTAAAGCCATGATCGGTCTGCACGCAGTTCCAGCAAATCAACTTCTGTGGAACACGCTGTGTCACTTGCGCTTCCTCAATGTCCTCTGCCTCTTCATCGCCAATCGACCGATCCTGCGCGACCTCTCTGACGTTCGCATTCGGCCCGCGACCATAGTTTGCGGCTTTGGGTGCTCCTCGCCACGAAGATCGAGCCTTCCTCTTCACATGTGCCTCTATTTCCACGCACTCATCCCGCAGTTGGTCTAAGGAATAAACCCGTAAGCCGTAGACGAAACTCGCTATCTCATCTGTGAGTGCCTTTTTGACGATTGTCTGAGTGCTATCGGGTTTCGCCAATTTCGCGCTTGATGCCCACCCCGTTGATGCTGCTCACTGGATGCGGTCGGTCCTACTCCTGAAGACGGTTCCGGACCAATACCACCTCGCCCCGAGCGAGCCAAAAATGGTTTTGGTGGCGGAATCGGCGCATCAGTCGTGCTAGATTGCTCCTCGGGATTGCTCCTCGATACTCCTGCTCGTGGTGAACCTCCTCCCGCTGCGGTTCCTTCTGCTGCTGCAGCTGTCTAACCGGCTGGAGTACCTCGTTGAGTTGGTGCATCATCTCGATAAACCCCTTACGCAACTCCTCCTGCAACACCCGACTAATCGAGTCAGTGTTCGCTGCCCTGTGTGTCGCATGAGCCTGAGCCAACGATACGTTGACTGCTGATGCCAGTTCGGAAGCAAGCGTGGGTGTAGGATCGGACACTGGCCATTCTTCTGACCTGGCCTGGACCGGTGTTTTTGGCAACCCACCCACAGCTCCAAGTTCCTCCCGATCTAGATCAAACATCGCCCCTGACACTTCTCCTATCTGGTCCACTGTTTTGTTTACGCGTGATCGCGTATGATACTGTCGACTACCCCCTAATTGTGGCATCTGCACCGAGCAACACCAATATTACAAAAAAAAAAGGGAAACTCCTAAACTAAGATAATATATATAAATAAAGAAATAAATACCCAAAGAAATAACTAGTAAGAATAAATAACACCACGCTTCGGACCAATAAATACTCCGATAAATAAATAAATAAATAAATACCGATATAAATATTGCGCCAACCAGCGCCGTTAACGAGATATATGCAATTAAATATTTGAATAAATAAATAATAACATACATGTATATTCGACCGACACCTAAGACACTCAAACTTCAAACACATTCAACACAACACAAAACCTAACAACAAAAATTCCTAACAGTGCTTCTTCTTCTTACAAGATTCATTAAGAGGGGGACACGTGACTAGCCGGGACCAGCAACCGCTCCAGTTTCTGCGCTCCACTTGACAGTCGCCCTACGGATATCCTACAATTACGAACACCACCTTTGTGTGGCCTGTCATCTACTCTAGTCATCGCTCTAAGCGATGGCCGATAAACGAGAAGCCTCACAAAGGTGCATGAGCTCACCTTGCTTGTGATTTGTTCCTGTCATCCATCATACCGATCTGCCATGACAACAGATGCATCGCGGGTTGTCTTTACGACTCCCGGGCCACCTACTCCTCACCACCTCTCGGCAGACAGACAACAGGTTCAAAAGCACGAAAGCGGCTTTGTTTTAAACAAACAGGTGCGAAACTACAATGAACATTTACCTACATGACTTACTCTAACTTATTCCAATATCACATTCCATCACAGATTTATTCGATATCACAGTCCACCAGGCAATGTGTCCGTCGCAAACTCCCTGTCCATTTTTTTGTTGAACGGCAGTGACTTACGTTCACTTGCGACATCGAATAGCGACAAAATGTTCAACTGTAATTCGTAAGTCCCTATCACAAATTTTATATATCCGTTAACTGCCTCCGTCTATCCATCCCTAGCATCAATCACCCCGCGCCATTAAGGACCAGCTTTACGCTCACCTTAAGCCTGCAGCAGCGACTTCTGCCGGGACAGCTAAACTGCACTTCGCGAGCTGTCGTCTTCTCCACTAAATTTATTTATTTTTTTTAATTCCCCTCATCTGCCTTTACCAGCCCGAGTGACATTTGTTGTAATACCACCCGAACATGCGTCAGTCCAGATGCATGCGAATTCGAAAATAAATTGGGCGCCATTTGTTACACTTGGCTTGTTTCCCAGAGGGCAATGCCGGCTAGCTGTCGACCCCAGGGCTGGGTAGTTCCCCTTGCCCGCCAAATGTAGACAAAAAAGGAGACATACTACTTCTCGGGACATCAAAACTAACAACAACCTAACAACAACAAAGAAAATCATAAACAGACGGCTATCAAGTGGGTGAAGCTTGGGTGTTATCACTTCGCGCGCCCGCCCTACCTGTGACCAAACACAACGTTCATTTTGGCCACCCTCTGCTGGAACGGTAACGGCTGGCCTAATCCATGGCTTACGCCACGCGTCCTCCCTCTATTTTAAATTTAATGCATCATGCTTCAATATATATCCAAGCTTTAATAATCGTAAATTGACAATTTAATCTTTCTCATTAATAAATAGCTATACTCAAAATTATCACTAACCACTAAGAAACACCAAAACGTTCGACACAAAGGCAAACAAGGAAATAACTGCTGAAATTTCGTTCAACCAACAGGGATACCCTCACCCATACGTAATGGAATATGTGTAGATGAGTGGATCCAGTTTTACGGGAGTTAATTTAACTCGGGCCCCTACGGAGACTTAACCTACCAAGAGCTCTTGTTAAGGGTCCCCGGGACATAAACAATAAACAATATTTTTCCACAAATCGCTCGACCAAATACGGTGGACTGATGGGACCCCCGCGTCACCCACTAATGGTTAATCTTCTGGCACTGAACAGCTGATCGCAGATTTAGGTTCGTGAAAGGTGTTGGTGTTTTTACATATTTTTTTTCAATGGCCAAAATTTTACGTTAAACGGTTTAAGCTAATACTAATTACTAAATAAAGGACAACACACGGAACAAAATAACATTTAATGTGGAACGGTGTTTGGAGTGCGGACCGGCCGTGGCCGGTCAGCCCTAAATTTATATAGGTCCGTGTATACGTGTGCGCGTGTGTGTGAATAGGGTTTCGGGGTTTTTACTTGGTGAATGAGACCAAACGTGTGGCACGCACTGGAAGGCGATGCAACGATCGTGCGGTGTAGCTAGAATCGCCCTGGCAGCTAAATCGCCCTCTTTCACCCTCCCCTTCACACGTCCCGCGCTACTTGGCTCACACACGCGCAGCTGGAACGAACTCACTCAGGTTCCGTTGGGCAGTCTTTTTCTCTGCAGTCGACTTTCTCGAACTCCAGTGTCCCTCTCCAGGAAACCTTCTGGCCCGGTTCTGGTGGCTATATTCCTTGCCGGCTGTTAGTAAAATTTTCTGCATTACAACCTATTTTATCGCCCGCCTTTTCTGTACTCACTTCACTCTTTCTGTTTTAAGCACAAAATTTCAAATTTCGACGTTACTCCGTCCACGCTCCACGATTTCCATAATCCAATCCACGTTTTTTAATATTTTCACTCCTATTTATCCCCTTTTTCCCTTACTAATACATATAACTAATCCTATTCTCTTCCTTATATCCCCAGTAAAGGCTGCATCCCCCCGATGTCCCCATACACCATCGAGCCTCCCTGGACTTCCGCTAGATGGCGCGTCGCCCTCAGCCCTGGCCACCTATCGTTCAGGTGGGACTGGAACATACACAGTTTTTATTTGTTGCTTCAAGCCGTTAGATCGTTAAGCCGCTTCTTATGATTCTATTTTCTAGTTTCATATTTACACAGTGTTGGTTACAGAAAAAATATCGGTGTTGAACTAATATGTGCTTTATTTTATTTATTTATTTTAAGGTATTAAAATACCCCCTGGTCTACAATGGACTAATCTTTCTCCGTCAAGGATTTAAAACTATTCCTTAATTTTGATATTCGATTTGATATTACTAGCTAGCTAGAACTTCCATACCTGAATATATAACAGATACACCCTTTGAATTGAATTGCATTCTTTCTAAAACAAGGATAAAGCAGTGCTGCCACCGGCATTCCACTAGCTGTGCTGTAAAGCGCTGTGCGCTTTTAAGTACATATCGTGCTGTTATGCTAAACTAACTATTGTAAAAATCGCTCATCCCTATAAAAAAAAACAATGATGACGTTACCAAAAATATGTTTTAAAACTGCGAAGCGGCCGTAAAATGCTCAAAACCGCGACTAGCCTTTCGCTGCTATGACCGTCTGTGTATTAATAACCAATGTTTGGTGAACAACACGCACTTGCTCAATGTAAGCACCTCCGCCTCTACCATCGTCGCCGCCGCCGTCGCGACCTCCGCGGTATTATTTTGCTTATAGTTTTGCTTACACAAGTGCACTTTAAGTTAATTACTTATATCTATTACTTGGTACGACTCCAGCACTGTTATCTGATTGCCACAAGTAGGTGCTTATCAATACAACCCACCTTCATACATCCACACGATGTGTGGGTGTATCTAACTATCTGACGATTGCTCTTTTTTGCATACGCAGGCAGAGCTGCGGAGTCAAGCCAGCAAAACCAGTTCTAGAAATAGGCCAACATCTCAGCTTGGCTCGGTTGCCTCATCATCAAGGGGAAAGTGACGCGCCTCCGGCTAAACTTAGCTTAAGCCATAAAATGTTATCACACTCGGCTCACGTCATGACGCTGGCCAATAGCATCATTGGTGTTGGGATCTTAGCGATGCCTTTCTGTTTCCAGAAGTGCGGCATCGTGCTCTCCATCATTCTCCTGGTGCTGAGTAACGTCATAACCCGTGAGTGCTGCCACTTGAAAAAAACCTCACTTCTGACACGTCGCAAGAGTTTCGAGCTGCTCGGCCTTCACGCTTTTGGCGCTTCCGGCAAATTGCTGGTCGAGCTGTGTATCATCGGGTATGATGTTTGGCACGTCTAATTGGGACGTGCATCACATATTTCGTTGTGGTCGGAGATCTCGGCCCCCAGATAATTGCCAAGCTGTTCACTCTGAGTGTGTCGGACCACATGCACCTGCGATCTCTGGTCATGATAGTGGTGACCGTGGTCTGTATTGTCCCACTGGGCATGCTGCGGAACGTGGATAGCTTGTCGGCCGTGTGCACCGCTTCCATTGGCTTCTAAGTCTGCCTTATGCTGAAGATCGTGCTCGAAGCGGAGAGCCACATATCGGCGAATGACTGGACTAAGAAAGTTGTCTACTGGGAGCCGGCTGGCGTTCTACAATGCCTGCCTATATTCAGCATGGCGCTATCCTGCCAAATGTACGTTTATTGTTCAATATTTGTGTATGAATATCGATAAATATTTGTTCAACCTGAAGGCAGCTTTTTGAGGTCTTCGAGAGTATCAATAACCAGAGTCTTGATAAGCTAAACGGCGTCGTCCGCAACGCCACTTGGATCAGTACGCTAGTTTACATTGCTGTCGGCTTCTTTGGCTATGTGGCCTTCTGTACTCACACCTTTTCGGGTAAGACATACAGACTTTTGAGTAAATATCTCGACTTATTCTCGTTCTATATATACCAAGATGTTGGTAAACTTGTCACTCTACTTTGGCAGCGACATTATCAAAATAGGCTTTGTGCTGTCTCTTGCTTTCAGCTTTCCCTGGTTTATATTTCCGTGCAGGGCCAGCATCTACTCGTTGCTCTATCGAAAAGTAAGGCTATATTTGCTTAAGCATACCAATCATTTATCATTATTGTGCTTACAGTGTCATACGGAGAGCAGCAGTTACATACCGGAACAACGATTTCGCCTCATTACGATTTTTATCGTTGTGTTCTCGCTGTGCGTGGCGCTGGTTATACCGTCCGTTGAGCTGATCATTGGCTTGGTCGGCTCCACCATTGGCGTGGCCATATGCATTATGTTTCCCGCTTCTACCTTCCGCAAAATCATCAAAAAGGAGTCGATGGAACGCACACTGGCACAATTTATTTTTGTAAGCGGATTCCTCCTGATGATATTGGGCACTTATGCCAATTTGAATGCCATTGATGAGAAAAGCTCCGGCCCAGAGCTTAATGTCGTTCAAATGGTGACGCCCCTGGCGCCGCTGGCTGTTGACGAGCTACCAAAGCATTCGGCCAAGAATCCAAACGAGAATGAGAAGAGCTTGTTGTTGGAAAAACTGGAAGCTCAGAAATCGGATCCAATAAGGGACACCATTGGAGAGAAGATAATCGAGAAGCCAAAAGCAGTCCTTAGCTCTTCCTCAGACAACCCACCGATGCCCCCACTGCCCATTGATGAGGCCCACGTAGTTCACGAAAATGAAGAAGTCTTGACTGATTCTAAAAAGTTTCCGGAAGAAGAAGTATTGAACCCAACCGACCCAAAGCCGGTATAAGTATTCCCAAAAACTTGACAGCTGTAAAGCTCAAGGAAAATCCTTCTATTGTCGTTGAAAGGCACCCAGCGCTAGCGACCAATAAGGAGCCGACAAAATTGTCAGCGAGTAATACGATAGACGGAGCCGCCATCAAGAAGGAGGAGGATGTTGCGGCAGAGGAGCAAAAGGAAAGCAAAGCAAACGCCGACGAACTGCTCAAGACGCAGAATGAACTGAAAGAAACTAAGAAGTTGCTGGAACAAACCGTTGATGAGCTGAATGAAGAGCTGGCCAAACAGAAGCCTCTTGGCCAGCAATCCCTTGATATGCAGAAAGTGCCGGATGACGATAAGACCATTAGGGAATCAAAGAAAGATGCAATTAGTGCCAGGGAACCCAAGCCTAAGGCTTCGTTAATCGAAATTCTCACAGAAAATACTCATCTGCGCGACGAGAAGGAGGCGCATGCTGGTGTCTTCGAGCCGCTCTCCTACAAGACGTGGGAACTGCTCAAGAACACCAGCGTCGACACAGCAGCTCTGATTAAACGATTACCTATTCCACTGGCCGCCGTGCTGCTGAATGCGACTCAGCCAAAGGCAACCAATACCTCAGCCAACGACTCTGTGCTCCACAAGCCCAACATCGATGATAATGTGGAGTCCATACGCCGCGAGCTGCTGAATCTGAGGTCGCCCAGCGAGCCGACAGATCAGCCTCTGGCAAGAATCAAACGGGAAGTGGCCGACAACGAGAACTGTCTCCGCCAGCCAAAGCTAAACGAGTTGAACAGCAATCTGGCTGCCGCAGGTTTACATTTGCAATTGGAAAGCATAGGACGCGATCTCAAGTCCATCAAAGATGAAGACGAAGAGACCACCACCACCCCTGTGAACGAACTCAGTCCAAACAGAACCCAAACCCCGCATCATACGTAGCGTAGACTCGTACAAGTTACAGAAAGCTTTATGTACATAAACTTTTAACATATTTATTTAGTTTGTAAGAGAAAAGTGTAGAGCCAGCAGTGGAAGCCTTAAACCAATACAAAATTAGAATAGGAAAGTCAGAATGCTTTGCCTAATTTGTCAGTCAGTTGCTGTCAAAATTTTTTCACCGAAATAGCCCAAATTTGTCCCTCCAAAATGTCTATAGTCTTGGATTTTGTCCAGCGACTTGTGCTGCAAAAAGCCTATGAACTGACGCAGTGCGCAGCATACCGGGTGTTGGGAAAATGCATCAAGGTGAGTACCTACCTGGCACGGCACTCTAAAATGGATTATATTGACACGGCAAAGGCTACTTTTCAGCTTGAAGAAGGCCCAATCAAAAGCCAACTCGCAGAGCCACTTGTGGAAGACCGTGTGCCAGAGCTTCCTGCCGGCCCCAAGATGTCCGATCCTCCTGCGTTGGCCATGATGTCAGAGGCACCTGCGAAGCTCATCATGCCAGAACCTTCTGCCAATCCCATAATTCTAGATATAAAAAAACAACTACCAGAACCTACTGCGAAGTTTATGATGGCAGAATCTCCTGTGAAGCCCATGATGCCAGATATAGCAGAGCCGTCTCCAAGGCTAAGGCAGTCAGGGATTATCTGGCAGTTATATGAGAATCGCGACCTTCCGCGGAACAACAGCGGCCTCATCGATCCGCCACAGGTTTCCTGCATGCGAGTGTGCCGGGACAGCTACTTCTCCTAATCCTAACTCGTCAAGCAAGTGAACTCCAAGTCATAGATTAAAAACAGTTTAAACTTTAATAGAATGGAGATATAGCAAAGGACGATCCACCACACTCGGGATCTGGTAACGAATCTCGCGACATTCTGAATTCTCGCGTATAATTATCAAATGTAACACTAATAACAGTTTTGGTAGCAACTAACAGCTTGAGTATGAGTATGCATATATGCTTGCAGGTAGAGTGGTTTGACGTTTAGAGAGCTCTAAGCTACGTCCGCTCCTAGGGCGTGCAGATCGTAGAGAACCTCGAGAATGGCGGCCACGCTCCAGGCCTGGGTGCGGCAGGAGTCGCCGCAGTAGGAGTTATTGTCGTTGGTCAGCTCGGGCAGGCAACGCCAGTGGGAGGTCTGCATCTCACGGAGATGGGCCCGCAGAATGGCCCAGGTCTCAGCAATGGTTTCATCTAGATGGCCGCACTTCTTGGCGAAGATGAGACGGGCCCGCAGGTAGAAGCCAATGGGCCATACCCACTCGGGTCCCTGGTGGTAGTTGGACCCATGGGCAACGGTGCAATCCGTCGAGTCGTTGGAGTTATCATAGTTAGCCCTGTAGTTCCAGTCCTCGGGATCCAGTGTCTTCATGCCCAGTGGTCCAAGCAGGTACTGCTTGGCCAGCTCCAGAGCACGCCAGGCGTTCTGCGGATTGCACAGCTCGAGGCGACGGTCAGTGTGATGGGGAAGTTACAACGGAGCTGATAGTCTGTCCAGCTCTGGGTGGCGCCGTAGCTGTCCTTGTAGATGAACCTCTTGTTTGCCAAGGAACATGTCTCTGACTCTGGGACAAAGAAATGGCGATCGAAGTTGTCCTTGATGCGATCTGCCCACTCCTTGTAGTTCCACTTTGTCAACTCACCTGACGGCCCCTTGCGATCAACACCCGTGTACGGGATGGCCTCCTTTTCGGCCAGGCCCTGCATGAAGCGCAATACAGAATATTGCAGGCCAATCAACTCCACAGCGGATCCATCGCGTGGGGTGCTCGGCCGCCCCTTGTTGCCGGCCTTCTGCGAAGAGCCCATCTTGTCCATCCACGTGCCGGCATTAAAGTTGTTTCCGCCAAACACAAAGCCAGTTTCCGGATGCACTCCAATGTGATTGTTGAATCCCTGGTCCACCATATGCTCATCTATCTCATGGCCCGCGTTACGTTCGCGATATTGCAGTCCCTGGAAATGCACCTGTAGCGCCTCCTGCATGTGCATCGGCATCGTCGTAGGGAAAGAGGCGCGACACCTTGTCCTTCAGTATCTCGCTTCCCTTGGGAGCCTCCTCCACGTACTGCCTGATGGAGTACATCCACCACCAGACGGCATCGCGGCAGTTGTAGCGCGGCTTGCTCCCGCTGTCCATGAGATTGGGTATGAGACCATGTCTCAGGGTCTGGCCGAATCCAATAATGATGTATCGAGCTTCGTTGAAACGCCCAGTCAGGAACATCGATCCACGCAGGGCGATGAAGGTATCACGGCAGCGCATGTAATCTGTGGAGATGATGCGAGAGGATGTGAGATCCATGGGCACACAGGAGTAGGTGGCCTGAAGTCTTACCAGTGGAGAAATGCGGCAGGCCAGCAGAGAGTGTAACACATTGTTTCGGTGGCTTTGGTGGATTGATGGCATTACTGAAGCCTGGCAGATTGGCGGACTTGCAGACGGAAAGGAACTGCAATGTGGAGAGGGCCAGGGACTGAGTGAAACTGTGGCCGTTCTTAATGAAACTGTGGATATAATAAAGTAATATTGACAAAAGACACAAATCGATAGTCAGGTCAGACATACTCTGGCATCAGTTCGTTGACCTGATTGAGGAGCACGTTGTAAACCCCGCTGACAATGGCATCGAAATAGCAGGGAATGAGGTAGCGTGGTATATTCTTCAGAGGCTCGAAGGCGGCCTTCAGCCAGACGGAGAGCGGCTTTAAATCCTCGAAGTTGGTCAGGCGATCGGCCATGTAATCTAAAGGGAAATAAATATTAATCGAACGAATCCTATTCGTTTGCGTGTCTCTATAGTCTATAGTTACCCATCATCCAGTTGCCGTCGCGTAAATTAGTGCACAGCGGGTGTCCCAAATCATTGTGTGGCGATATCTCCGTCAGCAGTGAAACAAAGCCCTGGAGTCCACAGTAGACAATGCGCCCAAAGTTGGGTATATCGTAGGCGGAGCCATCTGTGCCTTGGGCACGTTCCTCGTCGTCACATTGAAAGAGGGCGGCACTCAGCGCCACCAAATCCAGTTTGGATACGATCCCCTGCAGCTCTGACCATTCAGCGCCCGATCCCAGGCGCAAGGCATTTGTCAGCTTCTGCAGCCTGTCGAAGCTGATGCGGGGTCCGGGATGCAAGGACACTCGATTGGCTACCACTGTGCCAGGCCGAAGGTTGACAAAGTTCAGCACCGTGTTGTTGCCATCGACATTGGCATGGGTCTGAAAGACGGTCGACTTGCTGAGCGGGATGTGCTCCTGCAGGCTCAGTTCGAACTGGGTGAAGCCGTTCAACACATTGGGATCCTTCTTAAAGGGAGCGGGACGATCGAAGGGCTTGTCGCTCTTCATGGTCAGGCTGGCCTCCAGGATGATCTCGTTCAGAACGCCGTCAAAGCGCAACGGTCCGATGCCAGTAGGTCCGGCATTCGGATACCCGAAGGCCGTGTGAGCCACCAGAATGACCGACTGATGGGTGATCGGGGAATGCCGGGTGACTGCCACCACATTGGGGTCCATTTGGTCCACATAAACCTGAGTAAATCCCACGCCCGGTATAAACGCTGTTCGTCCACGACAAGGATCTGCGGAAAAGATGATTCCATTCTATAATTCAAGCACTGCTACTCCTTTTAAGATGATCACATGATGCGGAACCAATTCGTCGTAGCCACGATTGCTGCCGGTGGCACAGCAGGCCATGGCGACTAGAGCAGACGAGGGCAGCAGATCGTAGACGGACCGTTTTTCCACGGCCGATGGATTGTCGTGGGTGAGGTCCATGAACAGGGCGTGTGCAACGCTGGACGCCTCATGACGCGTGGGATTCGGATAGAAGCCACCGATAGGCGCACCGCCATACCGATAGACCAGACGTCCCTGCTCGTGCGAGTCCCAGGCCGAAAGAGCCTCGCGAATTAGGGATGTGATGCCCAGGCGATTGACGAACACATTGTCGGTGCCATCGGAGTTGGTGAACAGCTCGGCCACCACATACAGTTCGGGGTTGATCTTCCGCGCTGCGTCCAGCAGGTACTCGGCCACGTGGAGCGGCGTCGAGTGGCAGTTGTCCAGCCGGACTCCGTCGAATATGCGGGCCGTCGTCAGTCCACGTACTCGGTCATGTGCTTCCACAGGTAGGGGCTAACCTCTGGCCGCTTGCCAAAAGGGCAACGCTGTCGCCCCAGGCAATGAGCTCTCGCTTGAGGTAGACATTGGCACGTCCCGGCTGCTCCTCGGCAAAGTCAAGCAACGGATCGCTAGAGCCCATCACCTAGCCGTTGTGGGCCATAAAGAATTCGCCTGGATTGGTGTACATATCGGCCTCGATCTCGGGCAGCGTCTTGCCCACGGGTGTGGGTGAAGTAGGTCATGAAGACAGAGTGCTTCTCTGATATTTCGCGCACTCTGGGACCGTCGCCCTGAACTCGCTCGTATCGGATGCCGGCCAGGCAATTGTCGACGGCGAAGTTCAGATAGCCTTGTATCTCGGCCCGCACGCGATCGTTGAGGCCGTCCAGGTGGTGGCGCAGGGTCTCGGCGCACTTGCGGAAGCGTGACTCCTCATCGAAACAATCGCCATGGAAAGCATTAAAGATCTCCAGCGCCAGCTCGAAATTTATGGTGCTACCCAAGCGTCGATATGCCGGGTCCTGTATCAGCTGGATCTCCTGGAAACGCGACTCGTTGGCCACGTTCTTGGGCGGCTCCCGAGTACGCACCTGGTTCATAAAGTTGTTCACATACTGCATCACGTCGCACTGATACAGCTCGTGTATATTGACCTTGGATAGGTAGGCGTTATGCAACTGGTACTTTAAAGCTTCCAAATGGCACTCCTGATCAATAACCAGAGGCACGCCCACATGCTCCAGGCTGCCGGCAGCGATGTCGGCTCCGCACTGGGCCAGGGCGGCGTCCAGCAGGAAGGCTGGCCGCAGGTACGGACACGAGGCGCACGAGTAGGTGGCATCCGGATGCTGGAGCAGCCACTCCGACTCGTTGGCCGTGTGATTCAGCACAATGTCGCAGATGGAGGCCACCTGAAACGGACAAGAGCCCAGACTGAGATGGAGGTGAAGCACATTTGAGGATAATGTATTTCCTTACGCCCCACTCCTGGCGACACTTCTTGATGATCTTCTCCACGTCCTGGAAGGTAACCTTGTCGCCCTTCTTGCTGGCGAAGCTTGGGTTGACTTTCAGCTGATCCCGCAGCGAGTAGGCGGAGCGCGAGCCGCCCAGCTCCTGGCGGTGTAAAGTGAATCACATTGTAGCCGGCCTCCTTGGCCACGCGCAACTTTGGTTCGCAGCTGCTGAGCGGTTCCAGGAGCTTGGTTAGCACCGTCTGGCAGCGCACCGAATTCAGAGATATTGTCTTTTGTGCCCCCGGCGGCCCCACATGCAGGGTGGGCTCCACCTGGACATAGAGAGCCCCATCGGCTCCTGCACTTCCGGTGTCTGCTCTGTAAACAAAGAGAATTTAAAATGAATTTCGGATGGATAATGGCTGATGGATAGTGGACTATCCATTAGTGGGCTTACCGCTCAACATAGCGGAAGTAGAAGTGATACGTTCCGGACAGTTTCAGCTGCAGCTGACTGTGGATATCCGTGTCCACCACATGAGCCTCCGGATGCATGACAGTCGTGATCTGTTTGCCATTCTTCAGCTGCAATCCCAGCACACGGTAGTCGGTGCGCACGAACTTCTGGCCCTCGGCGGGATAGTTGGTGTACAGGACGATCTTCTTTCCCAGCAACGAGGCGTCCGGGTGCACGTCCAGCCGGGTGCCACGCTTCAGGCGGTACAGCACATGCTCAGCGTTCTGTCCTTCACTTATGGGTATGCTGTGCGATTCCGTATCTTCGCCCGTGGTACTCATCTACGGGATTCAGGAAGCAAGCATTATATAATCTACTAGGCTTATCACCTTTATGAAGCTACTGTATATGACTATGTATGTACATATGTATGTAAATTGTAATCGGTGACGCACACTCAAAGGCAATTTGTTAAAACACCACCACAGTGCAAGTAGAATTTTGCAATAGAATCTGTTTAATTAGTCGGGGCACACTTTTAGTAACTGTAACTAACACACAAGGAGCACACGGCACAGACTGCAGCATCGATGGGAGCAGGTAGTGCCTTTTATTGGCGACTGGAACTGGACCTCAGACTGGGTCTATGCTCGTTTCCAGCAGAGCACCCAGATTAGATAGGACACACATAGTTATGGGATGCACACGGGGTAGTGAGTGAGTGCAGCAGCCAATTACAATCTGAATTAGCGATAATACCTCACTGTGGCGGGTGGTTCGATGTGATACGGGCTCACGAATAGAAGCACTGCCTGCATTTCCCATTGCAGTAATCGCGACAGATTCTGGTTTCGTTTTTGTTGTTTTGCCGGCGACAACTTGAAGTGGTTTGAAAGAGTAACGTATAAAAAAAAAGGTATAAATACTGGGATCCACAAAAGGGAACATTTGGAAAAGTACCAAGAAGGGATATTGGTCTCCCTATGTTACTCAACTTTGCCGCCTCAATTCAAGTTAAAAGGTAAACGAAGGAGAGCGGTTTTTTTCTGTTTTTTGAGTTGAAACTTGTAAAATAATTACGGCGTCAATTCGAAAATGGAGGATTCTCAAGTTTAACGCTGTACTGGGGGTTCTCAGACTGTGCAGATCTAGCCTCGGTCTCTTGGGAGAAAAACTGTTGGCGAAGACAGACGTGCTATTTTTGTCCAGTCCAAGTATAAAGAAAAAAAAAGAGGAATAAAAACCGGGAAAAGATCTTAACAGCTGAATACAGCAAAAAGAAAGAAATATTGTGCGTTTATAAAGTAAAAGTGTGTTAAGTGCCAATCTCAATTGGTATGTATTTCAGCGTCGCTAATATACACCACATACACTCGTGGCGTAGGGTAGTGCTTTTTTTTTATTGTAGGAAATTAATTTTTCAGATTGGCGGTTAGTACCGGCTTAAACTTCGGGCAATCGTTTGGGTACCTGTCTGAACCCCAATACGAAAGCTCGCAACAACAATTTCCCCGATATTAGGGCCTCCGCCCGCGGCAAGGGACTTATGCTCCTCGCCCAACTACAGCTCCGTACCAAAAATTCCCAGCGCTAGGCCGAGCAGCACAAAGCGGGAGGCGTAAAAGATCGGCTCATCAGTCGCTTTGCGGGCGCGAGCCACTTATGTGTCACGGAGCCGCGATATATTGGAGGCCGTCCAATTCTGCGGAAATTATTAAAGCTATGTAAACGGTCTCGACCTATTTTCGTTTCCCCATACGAAGTGCCGAGGAGTGCCCAGATGTGAAGCCGGCGGCAACGACTGTCGTTTTTTTTTTATATCCATCAGTGTAACCGCTGATTCCTATTTTTATGCTATAGTGTCATTAGTGTAATTAGCTTAGTAAATTTCTTTTGGTTGTGTTTTTAAATTCTGTTCGGAAGAAATAGCAAGTGGAATGTGTGACAGGGCGAAAGTGAACAACGGTTAAACGGCAGAGGAGAGCGTGAGTTTTTTTTTTGTAAAAGTATTTCTCCAGCTTTCGTTTTAGGAACGTTGCCGCAGTCCATGGAGGCGCTTTCATCGCTGTTTCAACGCATTTATTAAAACAAATCAAAGGAAGGCCGTAAGTGATCCCAAAACATAAAGATAAAATATTGGAGTTTGTTTGTTATGAGCAACTATTTATTGCATGACCAAAAAAAAAAAAAAACCTCACGTAGTCAGGGGCTTCGTCGCTTAAGAGAGGCTGTGCGCTCTCCCTTATGCCCTGCTGGCAACCATAAGCGCTTACGCCGCGCATAAGAACCAGCCCTCTTAAGAACAAGGCACAAAAGGGAAGATGCGAGGCTGGTCGCTCTGACGTTCTTTTATGCTTTCTACTTGCGGTTGCTTTCGCTAATGCACTTGAATAACTGCCCTGCCATAACGATCGCGGCGCACAGTTTTTACATTCCCTTTTGCATATTTATTTATTATTATTATCTATTTGCCTAACATAAAAGCTAGAGATATGTACCCTTACCTTCTTTCAATTTGTAATTTAAATTTCAATCTAAAGTGTATTATTAAGAGTTAATCATTTATTAGTTTACTAGGGCGATGCATGTGCTATTGCTCAATATGAAATATAGGATTTAACATGAATCGGGGCTAGAGTTCTATATGCGGGGAGCATGCTGGGCAAAGGAGGGTAATGGGGTTGGATAGGAGGCTGTAAGAGCCTTCTTTATGGGATCACCGGATGAACCGGGAGCGGTGATCATGGTAGGGTGGGTCATGAGTGGTCACAACAACACCGTGGCACGACTTGTATGTGTGTATGTGTCCGTGTGTGTGTAGTTAGGTGTATTTGCTCTTGTACATATTTGTGTCGATACTTCGCTTGCACGTGAAATTTTAATGAACGTTACTGTGTCAGTATTATGATTGTTGGAGTAGAGCTGTGTCCCGTCCGTTCTGGGAAATAAAAAATGAGACGGAAGCAGGAACAAGCACGTGCCCGGACGGGAGACGAACCATCACCTGCTCAGCCTTCCGTGAAGGTTTGGTAATATCCAATATGCTACAGTTAGTTTATTATTTGGCGCCCAACGTGGGGCCCGAGTTGTCGCAACTGACAGCAAACCGGCAAGGCCCAAATGATTGTGAAAATTGTGGAATGTAGATGTGACCTTACATTCCCAACCAGTATCGGGACAGATGTGTCTTTCTAGTTGTCATTCTGTTTTGTTTGTTTTGGCTTTATCACTTTATGCTGGATCAGCGCAGTGGGTTATTAAACTATTGCCACCGTTGTAAGTGACCAAGCGGGCTCCTAGGATGCAGGCCGGAATGATGAGTACATATAACACCGGTATCACCCCGATGCATCGAGCTTATTACTATTCGTTTCGTTCTTTCTTTCTTTATTCGTTTGTCTTCCTTTCCTTCCTGTTCCTTCTGGCCAATGCTGGAGGAATGCTCCTTTTTTTTCCGGTTTGGATTATCCGATCAGGACCGGTGGGTGAAAGGCCTCAATTTGCCAGGAAGGAGTTGTGAATGGACTCATACTCATCGGGCTGGGTATCTGGTATCGTTGGATGGAAACGTGGTATAAAACTATTACCCACCGCGAAAGACCCGGACCGCCTATAGCTACGAGTTGTGGGTTATTATTAATTTCTTTATGCATGTAGTTGAGTAAATGTAGTACATGGGAAACATCATACACATACACACACATAGATATACCCTATTATTCCCTTTGACTTAAGCATGGTCCTAGCAGATTGGTTTTTATACCCGATACTCAAAATGAGTATTGGGGTATATTAGATTTGTGGTAAAAAAGGAATGTGTGTAACGTCCAGAAGGAATCGCTTCCGACCCCATAAAGTATATATATTCTTGATCAGCATCAATAGCCGAGTCGATTGACTGTCTGTCCGTCTGTCAGTCTGTCCGTCCGTCCGTCTGTCCGTCTGTCCGTCCCCTTCAGCGCCTAGTGCTCAAAGACTATAAGAGCTAGAGCAACGATGTTTTGGATCCAGACTTCTGTGATATGTCACTGCTACAAAAATATTTCAAAACTTTGCTCCGCCCACTTCCGCCCACACAAAGAACGAAAATTGGCAAGGATCTCAAAACCTATAAGAGCAATAGCAACCAAATTTGGTATCCACACTCCTGTGATCTCGGACCTTGACCGTTTCGTGTCCAAATTTCGCCACACCCCCTTCCGCCCACGCAAAGGACGAAAATCTGGGGCATCCACAAATCTCAGAGACTATTAAGGCTAGAGTAACCAAATTTGGTATCCGCACTTCTGTTAGATCTCACTATAAAACGTATATCTCAGAATTTCGCCCAACCCCCTTCCGCCCCCACAAAGGACCAAAATCTGTTGCATCCACAATATTGAGGATACGAGAAAACTAGAAACGCAGAATCATAGATAATGACCATATCTATCAGATTGCTAAATCTGGATCAGATCAGATAAATTTTATAGCCAAAAGGAACAAATCAATTTGCAGTGGTTACGCATCGCCCGACGACCCGCTCAGACTGATTTTCTGTCTCTCTCGCACGCACTCTTTGTCCTGTCGTTTAATATTAGCGGCGTCTGCCGGAGGAGAGCCTTACTGACTTAGTATCGGGTATAAATGTAGAGTTGCGGTCTCCGCAGCAACTCACAACGTTCCCCCTCGTTTTGTTTGATACTGTTTTTTTTTTTTTTTTTTTTTTATTAATTTCTTAAATTTTATTTATCTATTTAATTACTTTATTATTCTATTTTATATTTTATATTATGCCCGTATTTGGCAGTTGCGAGAATTTAGCAGACGAAGAATTACAAGAAAGTGTTTGCTTGATCTGCCAGGCTCAGGTGGAATATTTGGCTCAGCTCCTTACCACGTCTTGTGGTCACACTTTCCATAGGGCCTGTTTTGGCGCACAAGTGGGTTCTAAGAAGGTTTGTCCTGTCTGCAAAACGTCTTATCAGTCATCGACGTTGAATTTATTAGACGAAACTGCTGGGGATACCGTCGGAACCTTATTGGTACCAAAAATGCCTGATACAAGGAGTAAAGCCCATGTGGGGGCTCCACAGGGAGCTTCGACGTCTGCTTCGGCCAATCAGCCGCAAACTAGGGAAGCTGGTCCGCCAGTGGTGGTAGCTCCGCCGCCTAGTAACGAGCTTCAGCGAATGATAGCCGAAGCCATGGCTGAAGCCTCGTTGACACAAACCGAGATGCTAAGCAATGCGATCGCTAATGGTTTTCAAGGTATTCTCAGCTCTCTCATGGGCCAATTGGCAAATACAGCGGATGTTCCTTTGAGGGATAACCAAGCTGGAGAAGGATCGGCACGACGGCCGACACCTTTGCCCGGGTTTCAGGGTTTCGAAACAGCCAGCAGGAATTCCCCCATGAGTGTGGATATTCGACCAGAGCGTGTTAGTCAAATTTTAGTCAATTGGAAGCTTAGGTTCTCTGGGCGGACTGGAATTTCCGTCGACGATTTCATTTATCGGGTAGAAGCGCTCACGATCCAAACATTGGACGGGAATTTCGAGTTGCTTTCGAGATACGTGAGCAATCTCTTTGAGGGAAGTGCCAGTGACTGGTATTGGCGCTACCATAAGAGTGTTAGGACGGTCGTTTGGGCCGACCTTAAATCTTCATTGTTAGTACGATTCAAGGATGCGAGGACAGACGTCAACATTCGAGCTGCAATAGACCGAAGAAAGCAGAAGGAGAACGAATCATTTGATGAGTTCTCCGAAGCGATTGTCCGACTGGCAGATACCCTGACAACGCCCTTGTCAGAAGGTTCCCTGATGGAGTCAGATCTTTAGCATTGCACAGTTAAGACACTTGGTGAAGACTCGGGAACTGTTCATGCAAACTGTTGGTAAAGATCCGGTGGCTAGACCACGACCAGCACCAAGACGGTTGGTTCACGCGGTAGAAAGCCCAGGGCAAGAGGAGTCAGACGAAAGTGATGGGGAGATAGCAGCGTTCAACTTAGTCTGTTGGAACTGCCGTGGTAATGGTCATCGCTACCAGGATTGCGTAGCAGAGCGAGTAGTTTTTTGCTATGGGTGTGGCCAGCCTGACACTTACAAGCCGTCGTGCCAAAAATGCCAAGCAACAAAAAACACCCAAGTGCGTGCACCCTTGAAAAGTGCACGCAGACCATCAGCGTCCAAAGCGACGAACACCGAGTAGCGATAGAAGCTGCTACGCAATTCCCAATCCCAATAGTAAACAATAATTTAACCATAGTTAATAAGAAAATAACACAGGAAGAAAAAGAGGATAGGGAGTCTAAACGGAAGGCACGAGCTAAAGTACGTCGGGAAGAATTTGTCAGAAATCTAAGGTTAAAGAAAAAAGCTCTGGTATCGTCAATAATATCAGAAGATCTCAGGCCATATGCAGAGGTCACATTATTAGACAGAAAGCTTGTTGGATTAATGGATACAGGGGCATCTATTAGTTGCATTGGTGAAGATTTGGCCAGCGAGCTGCTTGAAAGCCAATTTCAATTTAAGCCCATGACATCCACAGTTCGGACAGCGGGTGGGCAGTCTCAGAGAGTGGTGGGGAAGCTTAAAGCGGAAGTGGGCTATAAAGGTGTTACCAGGTCTGTTACCCTATACATCGTTCCAACCCTAACGCAGCCTCTGTATCTGGGCATTAACTTTTGGACCGAATTTGGCTTATTGCCAGCCGATTTGTATCCACAAGGAAGTGCTAATGACACGGTAACCATTGCGATGAGGTGTGGAAGCCAGAAAACCAACGTCCTTTATCGGAGGTGCAACGAGAACAACTGAATAGAACCATTCAGTGTCTTCCGTCTTTCGCGGATAATGGTTTAGGAAAAACCACGTTGTTGTCCCATGTAATAGATGTAGGGGAGGCAAAGCCCACAAAACAACGACACTATGCAGTGTCCCCAGCTATCGAGAAATTAATGTATGAGGAGTTGGATCGCATGTTAGCGCTAGGGGTCATCGAAGAATCCCACAGTGCGTGGTCTTGTCCGGTAGTACTCGTCCGGAAGCCGGAGAAGGTTCGTCTTTGTATAGACAGCCGCAAGGTGAACGAGGTGACTCGGAAAGACGCGTATCCCATGCCGCTCATAGATGGGATCTTAAGCCGGTTACGAAAGGCAGAATACATAACTAGCCTCGACCTGAAAGATGCCTACTGGCAAATACCGCTAGAAGAAGGTTCTAGGGATAAAACAGCATTCACAGTGCCTGGACGGCCGCTTTACCAGTTTAAAGTTATGCCGTTTGGGCTTACCAATGCGCCGTCTACTATGTCCAAACTTATGGACCGCATTATTCCAGCCAATCTTCGAAACGAAGTGTTTATATACTTGGATGACCTGCTTATAGTGTCAGACACCTTTGAAAGGCATCTGAGTGTGTTAAAAGTATTAGCTGTCTGCAGCGGGGCTTACAATTAATATACAGAAGAGCAAGTTCTGTGTGCCTGAGGTCCGCTATCTGGGGCATGTAGTGGGTCACGGTATTATAGGCATGGACTTGGACAAAATAGAGGCCATTAAGGAATATCCTGCTCCGAAGTCGGTGAAACAGTTGCGTCGATTCTTGGGTATGACGGGATGGTACCACAAATTTATAAAGAATTTTGCGGCTATTGCGGCGCCTCTGACGGACGCCCTGAAGCAGAAACGCCAGTTCATTTGGTCCGAAGAAGCAGAAGCTGCATTCACAGCTCTGAAGAACTCAATGTGTGAAGCTCCCGTCTTACACACACCGAATTTTGAAAAGCCTTTCTTTATCCACTGCGACGCTAGTCACTCAGGAGTAGGAGGGGTACTGATGCAGATAAACGAAGAGGGCGATGAAGTACCAATTGCGTTTATGTCACGAAAATTGAATAAGTGCCAACGTGCTTACTCGGTGACGGAAAAGGAATGCTTAGCTGCCATTCTGAGCATCAAGAAATTTCGCGCTTATGTAGAGGGACATCAATTTACGGTGATAACCGACCATGCCTCCTTGAAGTGGCTGATGTCCCAATCAGATCTGAGTAGCAGACTGGCCAGATGGGCTTTGAAGCTTCAGGGGTATTCCTTTAATATTAGCCACCGAAAAGGGTCTCGAAACATCGTTCCAGACGCCTTGTCTCGGTTCTTTTCCCCAGATTTGTCAGAGATCGAACCAGAAGAAAGGATCGATTGGGAGTCGGAGCACTTTAGTTCGACGGATTACGTTTCCCTTAGGGCTAAAGTAGCGAGTAGTCAGGCTCAGATGCCAGATGTAAAGGTGGTAGGCAGGCATATATATCGTCGCACCGAGCACGCAACAGGCGAAAGGGTAGCGGATGAACTCTGTTGGAAAATTTGGATTCCCAAGGGGCTCATAGATTCGGTCCTGAAACTGGCCCACGAGCACGCCCTATCTGCACACGGAGGCATAAATAAAACGCTCGAAAGGGTTCGGCGCTACTATTATTGGCCGACGTTGTTAAAAGATGTCAAAGAGTTCATAAACCGGAGTGAAATTTGTAAGGGTACTAAGCATCCAAATAGACCTTTAAGACCGCCACTAGCAAAAACGGGGGAAACAGAACGGTTCTTCCAGAAGCTCTACGTAGATTTTCTGGGACCGTATCCTAGAAGTCGTAGTGGGAATGTCGGGATATTTGTGGTGTTAGATCATTTTTCCAAATTTCCGTTTATTAAACCCGTAAGAAAATTTACCGCCGACGCCATCGTACCATACATTGAGGAACAATTATTTCACTGCTTTGGAGTGCCGGAAAAGCTAGTCTCGGACAACGGCGTCCAATTTAAGTCCCATGCATTCAACTCCTTGCTTCAGAAGTATGGCATAGAGCACGCTTACACCGCCGTTTACGCTCCGCAGGCTAACGCGTCCGAGCGAGTTAACAGATCTATCTTGGCAGCAATCAAAGCCTACATAAATGCTGACCAAGGTAACTGGGATGAGCATCTGGTCTGATGAGCTCGTGAGGTGGCTCAAAGGGGCCTAGCTGAGGCCACCGGACGGGTCGCAGGTTGCGGATAGCGAACGACCTACCTATATACAGGTCATATAGGTAGGTCAGCTGCGAATAATCGGACATCCCTAGGGAGAGTACCGAAAATAAGCAGCCCCGGACAGCCAGCGGGTGTTCGCGAAGTAGCAACACTGACGATGCGCTTGTGGTGCCGCCTCGTATAAGTCGCTCACACACTCCCCTATCCCTACACACTACCTACCCACATCCCAACCCCCCACATTCAGCTCACACCGGGCCGGACTAAGAGTGTTATTCGACCCGTGCCTAGATTCGGCCTGGCTGGGGGCCCGTCATATAAAACTAGCCCAGTCGTTAACGGAGAGCTCAGGGACTTGGCAGCCCCCTGTTCTAAGTATGCCTTATCCGGGCAACGTGGATCTCTGCCCGGACGGACCGTACCCCTTCTCTGCAGCTCGTGGGAAAAGAATGGAAGAATTTAAAAACAAAAAAAATGAGTCTGGCACTCCCCAAATGCCAACAGGGAGCAATCCCAAACAGGGGAAGGCAGCGGCCCAAAGGCCTGGCCCGACCCGCAAATCAGCAGGGAAAACCTGCGCGGCGGAAGATGCTAGGGAGAGCCCAAAGGGGTCCCATCCCGGTGTCGGGGTGGGTGGTGAATTGGCTCCCAAAATCGATACCTTGGCAGAGTGGCTATGCAATCCTGCGGCTGCTCTGCCTGCTGGTAAAGTGGCGGGTGATGAGTCGCCATCTACTAGTGTCCAAGCCAAATCTTTTACATATGCCGATAGAAGGAGTGCTGGCAATATACTCCGTCGGCAGAACGCAAGCCAGATGTCCAGCCCGACGGACAAATGGATAAAGAAGGTTGAGTGGGCCTCGAAGGTGCTGCCGAACTTTGGCAAGGAAGCACCGAAGAAGGAAGCCCCTCAGCCAAAAAGGCAGCGCTCACAAGAGACTCCGGGGCGAGATGCGACTTCGAGGCGATGTGTTGCCACGAGGAAGTCGAGGACGATCCGGATGCCGACATTACAGTGGTGGAGAACACTAAGGATGTCCTTGAGGCTCCTTCAGATCAATCTCCACCACTGTAAAGCAGCATCCGCTGCTCTTATACTCCGCCTCGAAGAGAGCGGAGCAGACGTAGCCCTGATCCAGGAACCTTGGATAGTGGGAGACAAGGTTTGTGGACTAGGGTCGAAGGAGTACAAGATAATTGTAGCTCAACATGAAGGTAAAACCCGCACCTGCGTTCTCGCCAGAAAGCACCTTAATATCTTTCTGCTCCATAACTATAGCGATAGCGACAACACGGCGGCAAGCCTAGAGCTGAAAGGGACACATCTAAGGCTGATGTCGTCCTACATGGCCCATGAGGGAAACGATCCTCCCAACGACCTGGTTCGCAAACTAGCCAGCGACAGCGAGAGGTCGGACATAGACCTATTAATAGGTTGCGATGCCAACGCTCACCACACTCAATGGGGGAGCTCGAACACAAATGTAAGGGGTGAGTCACTTTTCAGCTTCATCCTCAACTCAAATCTATTTATTTGTAATCGGGGCAACGACCCCACTTTTATAATTAAAAATCGACAGGAGGTTATTGACATCACCCTAGTGTCTTCCAACCTGTTAGACATAGTCAAGAGTTGGCAAGTCCTTGATGACCACTCTTTCTCTGACAACAGATACATCGAGACCACACTATCCCTCGAGTGTCTGAAACCTAAGGACCAGGAAAGCCAACTGGGAAAAATATAGCTCAGCCCTGGAGGACTTACTCCCCTCCAAAGCACCATCATGCCCTGACACAAAAGACGACCTAGATCGCCTAGTGAACAGGTTCACAGAGGCATGCAACAAAGCCTTCGCGGCAGCGTGCCCCTCTAGCAAACCTAGGGGGAAAAAGAAACCCCCCTGGTGGTCAAAACAAATAGACATCCTACGTAAAAGCTGCAGGACCCTCTTCAACAGGGCCAAAAGCGCGAACGAGGAGAGCCACTGGGCAGACTACAAAATCAGTCTGTCACTATATAAAAAGGAAACAAGGAAAGCAAAAAGGGCCTCTTGGCAAAAATTTTGCTCGGAAATTGAGGAAACGTCAGAGGCCGCAAGGCTTCGCAAGATTCTCTCAAAAACTAACCCCTCGGTAGGGTATCTTAAAAGGAATGACGGCACGTGGACTAACTCCAGTGAGGAGTCCCTGCAGATTCTACTAGACACACATTTTCCAGGGTGCACAACCATCGAGACGGCACATCTTCCAGGAGAGGGACCGGTAACCTCGATGGATCACATCCTCACAAAACGTAACATAAGCTGGGCAATAAACAGCTTCAGACCGTTCAAATCGCCAGGCCCAGACCAGGTAATCCCGGCCCAACTTCAGAAGGCCGGGGATACGGCCATCAACTGGCTACAAGGTATCTTCAGGAAGATACTGGCTGTGGGTACAATCCCGCGAACATGGCTTAAGGCAAAGATAGTCTTCATTCCCAAAGCTGGGAAAGCCTCGCACTCAGCTGCAAAAGACTTTAGACCAATCAGCCTATCGTCCTTCCTCCTCAAAACCTTTGAGAGACTCGTCGGGCTGCTACTGAGGACAACTATACACCCTCAGTTGCTGTCAGGCGCACAGCATGCCTACCGGAAAGGAAAATCCACGGAAACGGCTCTTCATGAAGTGATCTCAGCGGTAGAGAAATCTCTGCATCACAAAGAGTACTCACTCATAGCCTTTCTCGATATTGAGGGAGCTTTCAACAACGTTGTACCGGGCGCCATTACAGAAGCCCTGACTGACCTGGGGGTGGACCGTCACTTGGTGATGCTCATTGATCAATTGCTCACATGCAGGACGGTGACATCATCGATGGGATCGTCCGCCCAGTCAAGGTATGTCAACAGAGGCACCCCGCAAGGTGGTGTCCTGTCTCCTCTTCTGTGGAACATAGCAGTCAACAAGATTCTATGTGACCTAGAAGGGGGGGGGGGGGGGGGGGGGGGGGGGGGGGGGGGGCTGCAAAGTCGGATAGCGCAACTGTCGGATTGGACAGAATCGCGCGGTCTGGGAATAAATCCCTCAAAAACGGAACTCGTACTATTCACAAATAAATACAAGGTCCCGCCCCTCAACCCTCCAATACTACAAGGATGCAGGCTCTCCTTTAGCGACAGTGCCAGTTACTTAGGGTTGGTAATTGACAAGAAGCTTAGCTGGAACCTGAATGTCAAAGACAGAGTGAAGAAGGCAATGACTGCACTCTACACATGCAAAAAAGCTATTGGGCTAAGATGGGGTATGATCCCAAGCATAGTCCAATGGATATATCAAGCTATAGTTAGACCAATACTACTCTACGGAGTTACGGTGTGGTGGCCGGCCCTATCAAAAAGGGCGATCACCAAGCAACTGGGCAAAGTCCAGCGGACTGCCGCCCTATGCATCAGCGGAGCTCTTCGCACCACCCCAAATGATGTGCTAAATGCCATCCTATGCCTACAGAGCCTTGACCTCGCAGGAAAGGAACGGGCAGAAGCAGCAGCAATACGTCTAAGAGACTCAGATCAATGGGTGACACAGTGCATAGGTCACTCAGCCATATTAAATAATAGCAGTACCGTCCCCTCAAAAACAGACTACCAAGTTCCAAGAGAGTACACAGACACTCCCCTCGACACAATCATCCCTCACAGAGACGAATGGCTCGAGGGACTCCCAGGCCCAGATGGGGCCATAAACATCTTCACAGATGGATCAAAGCTGGACGACAGATTCGGAGGGGGAATCTACTCTGAACAGCTAAGCATAAGGCATTCCTTCAGACTCCCAGATCATTGCAGTGTCTTTCAAGCGGAAGTCATAGCAATCAGGGAGGCTCTAGACTAGACTCTAGACTACAAGCGGCTGCCGTCACGGCAACCAAGCTAAACATTTATAGCGACAGCCAGGCTGCGATCAAATCGCTAAGCGCGATTTCCTCGAACTCGGCCACCGTGGCAGACTGCCGCAAATCTCTGCACGAGATGGCTCAGCAATTTGCTATTAGCCTGATTTGGGTCCCGGGCCACCGGGACATCGAGGGCAACTGTATAGCGGACGAGCTGGCCAGATCTGGCACTACAATCCCCCTTCTCCAAGACAAGGAGGATATCTGTATGCCAATGGCCACCTGTAAGCTCATTATAAGGGAGCAATACAAGCGACTAAACAATGATATGTGGCAAACAGTGCCACGATGTCGCACAACTCGGCAAACATGGCCGACCATGGACATGAAGCGCACCTCCGAGCTCCTCAAGTTAAGCAGGAAAAGGTGCAGCGTAGTCACACGTTCCCTCACGGGACACTGGCTAATAAGCACCCACGCTAACAGGCTGGGGGCCCCACATAACGATTTTTGTCGTAGCTGTAGAGACGAGGAAGAGGAGGAGACAGTGGAACATCTGTTCTGCTCCTGCCCAGCTCTCAGCAGAAGAAGGCTACAGCACCTGGGCTCAGCCTTTCTACACGACATCTCAGAGATGTCCAAACTATGTCCCAGGAGGATAGCGAACTTTGTGAGAGCATCTGGATGGGATAATTGCTGACAGGAAGTCTCACAACGCAGGAAGGAAATGATCCTATGCGGTATCACAACGGGCCGAAACCGGCCTAAGTGTGACGGGTTCCGAGCGAGCCCGGCAGCCGCCTCAACCTAACCTAACCTAACCTAACTGGGATGAGCAGCTCAGCAGTGTAGCATGTGCGTTAAGATCGGCTGTGCACAGTGCCGTAAAGGCGACTCCATCCCAGTTGGCGTTTGGGCAACAGATGATCACGAATGGTACCACGTATCAGTTGTTGAGGCAGCTAGAGATGTTAGAAGATCGTTGGGTGCATTTTTCTAGGGACGACTCATTTGACCTGATGCGTGGCACGGCAAAGGAGGCAATGAGGGCTCAGCACGAACGAAATGAAAAGACGTATAACCTTCGAAGTAAGGAGGTATCATTCAGAGTGGGAGAGGAGGTTTACCGTCGAAATTTCCAGCAAAGTAATTTCGTGAAAGGATTTAATGCCAAGTTGGCTCCCGTTTTTGTGAAGTCCCGGGTAAGGCGACAGTTGGGTCAAGCCTATTACGAGCTAGAGGATCTGCAAGGACTTCTGATCGGCAAATTCCATGCCAAAGATATCAAACAGTAGCACCATGGTTAAAAATCGCTCTAAGTGGGAATCACCCTTTTGGTCCTTCTTCCCCAAAGTGTGATTTTGGTAGGGGGGATTTGAAGTGGTTTGAAAGAGTAACGTATAAAAAAAAGGTATAAATACTGGGATCCACAAAAGGGAACATTTGGAAAAGTACCAAGAAGGGATATTGGTCTCCCTATGTTACTCAACTTTGCCGCCTCAATTCAAGTTAAAAGGTAAACGAAGGAGAGCGGTTTTTTTTCTGTTTTTTGAGTTGAAACTTGTAAAATAATTACGGCGTCAATTCGGAAATGGAGGATTCTCAAGTTTAACGCTGTACTGGGGGGTCTCAGACTGTGCAGATCTAGCCTCGGTCTCTTGGAAGAAAAACTGTTGGCGAAGACAGACGTGCTATTTTTGTCCAGTCCAAGTATAAAGAAAAAAAAAGAGGAATAAAAACCGGGAAAAGATCTTAACAGCTGAATACAGCAAAAAGAAAGAAATATTGTGCGTTTATAAAGTAAAAGTGTGTTAAGTGCCAATCTCAATTGGTATGTATTTCAGCGTCGCTAATATACACCACATACACTCGTGGCGTAGGGTAGTGCTTTTTTTTATTGTAGGAAATTAATTTTTCAGATTGGCGGTTAGTACCGGCTTAAACTTCGGGCAATCGTTTGGGTACCTGTCTGAACCCCAATACGAAAGCTCGCAACAACAATTTCCCCGATATTAGGGCCTCCGCCCGCGGCAAGGGACTTATGCTCCTCGCCCAACTACAGCTCCGTACCAAAAATTCCCAGCGCTAGGCCGAGCAGCACAAAGCGGGAGGCGTAAAAGATCGGCTCATCAGTCGCTTTGCGGGCGCGAGCCACTTATGTGTCACGGACCCGCGATATATTGGAGGCCGTCCAATTCTGCGGAAATTTTTAAAGCTATGTAAACGGTCAGCCAATTGCTACCCGAAATATAGATCTGGGTCTCGACCTATTTTCGTTTCCCCATACGAAGTGCCGAGGAGTGCCCAGATGTGAAGCCGGCGGCAACGACTGTCGTTTTTTTTTTATATCCATCACTGTAACCGCTGATTCCTATTTTTATGCTATAGTGTCATTAGTGTAATTAGCTTAGTAAATTTCTTTTGGTTGTGTTTTTAAATTCTGTTCGGAAGAAATAGAAAGTGGAATGTGTGACAGGGCGAAAGTGAACAACGGTTAAACGGCAGAGGAGAGCGTGAGTTTTTTTTTGTAAAAGTATTTCTCCAGCTTTCGTTTTAGGAACGTTTTCATCGCTGTTTCAACGCATTTATTAAAACAAATCAAAGGAAGGCCGTAAGTGATCCCAAAACATAAAGATAAAATATTGGAGTTTGTTTGTTATGAGCAACTATTTATTGCATGACCAAAAAAAAAAAAAAAACCTCACGTAGTCAGGGGCTTCGTCGCTTAAGAGAGGCTGTGCGCTCTCCCTTATGCCCTGCTGGCAACCATAAGCGCTTACGCCGCGCATAAGAACCAGCCCTCTTAAGAACAAGGCACAAAAGGGAAGATGCGAGGCTGGTCGCTCTGACGTTCTTTTATGCTTTCTACTTGCGGTTGCTTTCGCTAATGCACTTGAATAACTGACCTGCCATAACGATCGCGGCGCACAGTTTTTACATTCCCTTTTGCATATTTATTTATTATTATTATCTATTTGCCTAACATAAAAGCTAGAGATATGTACCCTTACCTTCTTTCAATTTGTAATTTAAATTTCAATCTAAAGTGTATTATTAAGAGTTAATCATTTATTAGTTTACTAGGGCGATGCATGTGCTATTGCTCAATATGAAATATAGGATTTAACATGAATCGGGGCTAGAGTTCTATATGCGGGGACCATGCTGGGCAAAGGAGGGTAATGGGGTTGGATAGGAGGCTGTAAGAGCCTTCTTTATGGGATCACCGGATGAACCGGGAGCGGTGATCATGGTAGGGTGGGCATGAGTGTGTGTGTAGTTAGGTGTATTTGCTCTTGTACATATTTGTGTCGATACTTCGCTTGCACGTGAAATTTTAATGAACATTACTGTGTCAGTATTATGATTGTTGGAGTAGAGCTGTGTCCCGTCCATTCTGGGAAATAAAAAAACCCCCCCATTTCTTGCCGATGAGACGGAAGCCGGAACAAGCACGGGAGACGAACTATCACCTGCTCAGCCTTCCGTGAAGGTTTGGTAATATCCAATATGCTACAAACTGTTGCTTCATTCTGCCGCTGTTGCTGCTGCTGCTTCTGTCGCTGTACTTTCTCTTCTTCTTCTTCTGGTTCCCCGGGTTGTTCTTCTTCTCCTCTTTGTTGTAACAGAGCATTTTCGCAATGTACCTTATCAACCGCTTGCAAATCCACTAAATCGACGAGCCAGCGAAAGGCCTGATAGCGCATCAAGAACTGGAGCAGTGCGTACACATAGCGCAGGACGCTCCTGCAGAACCCTTCTAACACCATTATCACAACGAAGAACCCGCAGATGCTGCTGCAAATTGAATTTTTTGGCAATGTTTTTTACTCGTGTTTGACGCCGGCAGCCGTCAGCGCTACTGAAGCGCCAAGGAATGTTAGCAACACCACCGATGTGTAATCTCTAATCAAGCATGAGGAAAACATTTTATAATCATGATCTAGTGGGGCGTCTGCGGCAGGGGCCATTCAATGGAGCTGTACTGGAGGGAATCTAAATGCAAAGCCTACGCCCATGGGTGTGGGATGATTGGATCATTGCATTATTGACATGTGGCGCCTACGTGTTCGGATCTACTAGAACTCAATTAAAGGTATTGGCGAATCGCAGCCTTATCAACATTGAAATTTTAATAGGGGGTCAGGGAATAATATTATTTTTAACTCAAACATGCATATACACACACATTTGCACGAATGCATACGTATGTGCGTATGCATGTTTGCATGGGGATGTGGGTCAAGGAATTCAAGTGCACAATTTTCGCCGGTAGATGGCATCATTATATTTCTTGGATCTTCAATCTCACTATATCGAAGAGATTAAACAAAGTACGAGTTTAACAGCACTCTCTCTGCTGAATTGTTCATCTGACGAGATTGCTCTTGACACTATTAGAAGCATTCACACTTGGGAAATTTGTTTATCTATATATAATATATACATATTATGTATATATGTATATTTATTTTACTATGTATATTCCGCTTGAATTCGATTTAGATACAAATTTTAATTTTGAAAACTTTGTTACTTTTGTGCGTGCGTTGTAACGAAAAACGACAGACAGAACTTTTACTTTACCAACAAAACGTCAGCTCTGATTCGATTTTATTAGGCTCAAGGTGACCTTTGGGAGAAGAGAAAGATAGAACGAGATAAACAAAAAACAGCTGGTCGTCAATGTTTACAGCAGTGCTGCCAGATTTTGAGAGCCGCCATAAGCTAGATTCAAGAAAAAAATAAGCTAGAATAAGCTAAAAATTAAAAAAAAAAAGCTTAAAAATAAACTAACTATAAAAACACATCAAAATAAGATATAATTGAAAATTTTTAATCAAAGAAATTAAATGATTTTGTTAAGTAGTGATCCTAGGCTGGGGTCAGTCTCAGTCTGCCCAGGGTCACCTACAGTTTATTTGTAAGTTGCTGAGACGTTGAGACTGGGGGGAGGCGGGTCGTTGGCGCAGGGATCGCCGAGCCGTCGTCAACGACGGGGCCTTCGGGAGAAATTATGGTGTGGCTGAGGAGAGGGGATCGGGCGTTGGGCCGGGCGGCGCGAAACTCACCAGGGACGCTGCACACCCCGACTTCAGCAGGGTAAAAACTCCTGTTGCCAAGGTCGAGGTGAGCCGCGGGTCCGGTGAGGAGGAGGAAAGGAAGAGAACGCATACCGCTTCTCACTCCAGCAGGGTAAAACCCTGTTGCCAGAGTCAGAGCGGGAGCGTAGGGACCGAAAACAGTCAGGAAAACGGAAGGGGAAGGGGGAGAGATGACCGCAGTCGGTGGTCCGACCGGGGAAAGCAAATGGAAGCAGTAGAATTCTTAGTCATATGATCGAAGTTTTATTGGCCTGGTTTCCCTCGCACTCCCTTCTACTTCTACCACTACCTTGGCCATCGGCCAGCTCACGCGCGGATCCGGCGTCTGTGTTCCTGCAGCTCGTCCATTCTTCTCCTCTTCTTGGGCGCCCGGCCGTTCAACACTTTTTCTTGCTTTTCTATTCACTGTCCGCGGCGTTCCGTCTTCGCTCGCTTCCGAAAATCGACTCCTCGCTCTCGCCACGGTCGCTCGACGCTCTCACCACGCCTGGCGCTCGTTTTCGGGCCAACGGGACTTTCTCGAAAGAGATCCGCTCTGTTGCCGGCTGAGCATGGCTCTCTCTCTTCGCTGTTCTCTTTGCGGCTTTTCTGTGTGAGCTGGCCGTTTGGCGGGATTTCGGCTATGCAAAAATTAACTAGCTTATTTACTAACATAGAAGATGATTTTGACTGATACAAATCTCGCTCCATTGCGATGTCCTATATTTTCAGGTTGTCTTTTTAATCAATTAACTCTTGTTACTATGTGAGGCTCCCAGTATGGGTCCTCACACCCTCTCCTTGCTTCGGGGACATCTTTACGCCGCGGGTTGACGAGTTGTGCCAGGAGCCGGGCCTTCAGGGTGTCTGGCAGCCGGCCGTCGGGCGTACGTACTCTCCAATCCGCCTCTCCAGTCACCCAACGAACAGCTGGGGGTGGGGGTCGACTGGTGCCCTGAGCGTGGGTGAACGTGGCTTTGGCGACGTTGCCAGGCCTTGGGTCCCGGGCGTTGGCGGCCACGTCCCCCGTAATATTGACGTGATCGGGGTCTGAATCGTGCACCTCGGGGATCTGGTCCATGCGTGGCCAGCTTACGACATCGCCGTATAGATTTTCCCTGCTGAGGACCTCTGGGTGGACTTGGCATTCTCGCGGAGTGGAGCGAAGAATCAGTTCCTCGATGATCTCCCAGTCGACTGGGGGCTCGGACTTGGCTTTTGTCGTGGTTCTCCGTCGGCGGGGGTCTCTAGCATTCGATGAGCTGTGAATAGGAATAGACTTGTTGACTACAGGCAAGAAATACTTTGATACCCTACGAGTGCGGCGCAGTGGTTATAGACTTTATGTGAATCTCCAAAATGTCGGCCTTGGTTGGTCCCTTCGGTACAATCACGGTTGCGGTTTGCCCTTGAACAGCCACGCCCGCTTCTTCGTAGGATATCCGGGTCCCTGAAGCGGATGTGTCCAGGAGAAGCAGCCACGCACGCCTCGTTTGGTGCGTCGTTCCTCGCAAGATATCCGGGTTCCTGAAGTGGATGTGTCCAGGAGGAGCAGCCACGCACGCCTCGTTCGGTGCGTCGTTCCTCGCAAGCTATCCGGGTTCCTGAAGCGGATGTGTCCAGGAGGAGCAGCCACGCACGCCTCTTTCGGTGCGTCGTTCCTCGCAAGATATCCGGGTTCCTGATTGGTTTCGTCTCTGTGTATCCGGGGGGTCAGCATCGTTGTGGCGATTTGAGTAGATCCGCGTTGTAATCAAGATTGTTGTATATTGGTTCGGTCCGGGTCGCCTGCACTGTCCGTCCTGCTCTGGTCGGTCTTTTCGTCATCTTCGTCGATGGTCGGGTAGAATGCCTTCAGGTCTTTCAAACTGGCTGATCGCTGCTTACGTCCGCTTAGAACCTGTAATCGGACGAGATTCGGAGAGAGAAACTTGTTCACCCGGTATGGTCCCTCGAATTTCGAGGCCAACTTGGAGGCGAAGCCTTCGGATGCTTTGGACAGAGTGTGGCGACGTAGCATCACTTGGGATCCGATAGCCGGTTTCCATTCCCTACGGCGGAGGTTGTAATGTCGTTTTTGCTCCTCTGATGCTTTGTCGCAGTTTGTTTTTACGATTTCGAACACCTCTCTCATCTGTCGGGCTCTGGTCTCCGGGTCGGCGATGCTGGTTCCCGTTCCTGGCGTAACCTCATCATACAAGGCGCCTGGCAGTCTTGGCTCGCGACCTTGGATCAAAAACGCGGGGCTGAATCTCGTTGAATCGGACACGCTAGAGTTAATCGCGAGCGTGATTTCTGCCAAGAGCTCGTTCCAAGTGTTCTGTTTTTCGTCGATGTATTGCGTCAGCATCGTTTTAATTGTTCTGTTCGCGCGTTCTGTTGGATTTTGTTGGGGAGTGTACGGGGCAGTGTCCTGAAGTTCCATCCCTAGTCTTTTGCAGAATCCTTTGAACGATCGGCTGGTAAGCTGTGCCCCATTGTCGCAAACGAAGGTACGAGGGGTACCAAAGCGGCTGAGGATTCTTTCTCGGAACGATCTTTCCAGGTGTGGCGTAGTTGCCTTGCGTAGAGGCACCAGTTCGACCCACTTACTAAATGCGTCGAAGAAAACAAGGAGGATGGTGTTTCCTTGCGTAGAGGCACCAGTTCGACCCACTTACTAAATGCGTCGAAGAAAACAAGGAGGACGGTGTTTCCATGTTTGGAGCGAGGCAACGGCCCAACAAAGTCGGCACATAGCACGCTGAAGGGTTCGTCAACTTGTCTGGTGAACATTTTCCCCGCCGGTTTGAACTGGCTCACCTTGTATTTTTGGCACACTACGCATTGGCGAACGTATCTGGCGACTTCTCGGAACAGGCATGGCCAGTAGTACTTTTGGGCGACTCGTGTGCTTGTTTTTCGGATTCCTAGATGTCCGGCCGTCGGGTGGTCATGGCATTCTTTTAGTACGCGTCGTCTATGGTCTGCAGCGATGCAGAGTTTCCATGGGGTGGAGTCTTCCTCTTCGGGCACGGTGTGCAGTCGCCGATACAGTTGTCCACTCTCGCTTCGGTAGTCTTCGTATTTGCCCGGCTGCTGCCTGATTCTCGCCAACATTTTCCTGATCCACTTGCACTGTGACTCTTCCTCCAGAGCTTGATGTAGTAACTCCAATGGTTGGCGGGAAAGTGCATCTGCTACCACGTTTTGCTTCCCTCGGCGATCGTCGATCGAGGTGATCCATTTCAGGGCGAGATGGTCCGTGATCACGTCAAATCGGTATCCTTCCAAGTAACAGCGCAGCTTACGGATTGCCCACACTATTGCCAAGCATTCCTTCTCAGTAACGGAGTAGTTCTCCTCGGATTTGGACAAGCGTCGACTCGCGAAGGCTATTACTCGTTCCTCGTCCCTTATCTTTAGCGTAAGAACGGCTCCTAATCCTTGTTCGCTAGCGTCGGCTTGCAATGACAATTTGCCAGTGGCCGCTCTTCAGATCCAGGGTCGATATGTACCTGACATCTCTCAGCTTTTCCAATATGTGTTGAATCCTGGGGAGGGGGTACGCGTCGGGGATTGATCGCGAGTTCAACTGTCGGAAGTCTATGCACATCCTGATGTCACCTGTTTTCTTGCCCACGAGGACAATTGGGGCGCTATGTGGACTCTTCGAAGTTTCAATTTTCCCTTCCTTAAGCAGTTCGTCGACCTGTTTATTAATGACGGCTTGCATAGCGGGGTTTTTATACCCGATACTCAAAATGAGTACTGGGGTATATTAGATTTGTGGTAAAAGTGGATGTGTGTAACGTCCAAAAGGAATCGTTTCCGACCCCAGTATATATATTCTTGATCAGCATCAATAGCCGAGTCGATTGAGCCATGTCTGTCTGTCCGTCTGTCCGTCTGACCGTCCGTCCGTCTGTCCGTCTGTCCGTCCCCTTCAGCGCCTAGTGCTCAAAGACTAAAAGAGCGAGAGCAACGATGTTTTGGATCCAGACTTCTGTGATATGTCACTGCTACAAGAATATTTTAAAACTTTGCCCCGCCCACTTCCGCCCCCACAAAGGGCGAAAATCTGTGGCATACACAATTTCGACGATACGAGAAAACTAAAAACGCAGAATCGTAGAAGATGACTATATCTTCTAGAGTGCAAAATCTGAACCAGATCGTATAATTATTATAGCCAGAATCAAGAAAACAATTTCATTTTTTCTCGTCCTGTCTCTCTCTAACACACACGTAGCATAGAGTTTGCTTAGAGTAAAACATTAGCGCCTAGATCTCAGAGACTACAAAAGCTAGAGCAACCAAATTTCGTATCCACACTCCTAATATATCGGACCGAGACGAGTTTGATTCAAAATTTCGCCACACCCCCTTCCGCCCCCGCAAATGACGAAAATCTGGGGATATTCACAAATCTCAAAGACTATTAACGCTAGAGTAACCAAATTTGGTATCCGCACTCCTGTTAGATCTTACTATAAAACGTGTATCTCAAAATTTCGCCCCACCCCCTTCCGCCCACACAAAGGACGAAAATCTGTTGCATCCACACATTCGAGAAAACTAAAAACGCAGAATCATAGATAATGACCATATCTATCAGATTGCTGAATCTGGATCAGATCGGATCATTTTTGTAGCCAAAAGCAAGAAATCAATTTTCAGTGGCTACGCAGCGCCCGACGTCACGCTCAGACTGATTTTCTGTTCGCCTCTTTGTCGTGTCGTTTAATATTAGCGGAGTCTGCCGGAGGAGAGCCATACTGACTTAGTATCGGGTATAACCGTAGAGTTGCGGTGTCCGCAGCAACTTACAACGTTCCCCCTCGTTTTGGATAATAACGTTGTTTTATAGGCTTGTTATCGCGCATCACGATAGTGTGTTCTGCAATGGGGGACACTCCGCTGAGGCCGTCGAATTGTTTCAGTTCTTGTTGCAACCATTCGGCGATCCAGGGTTCCAGGGGTGCGTCGTCTTTGGGCTCGGATCCAGCGGTCAAAACGTCGGGAAATTGGGATATACCCACGGTGGCCACTGTTGCTCCTTGCGTCCGTTGCCATTCACCGGTGCTCCTACGGTGGGGTTCGAATCGCACTCGTCTCTTGGATCGCCGCTGTACCTTGTGTACTCGGAAGGGGTTTTTCCGCATGGCTCTGGGGTCGAGGCCGGGGAGCGCCGATGTCCATCCGGGTTGGTATCCTGCGGGGTCGAAACCTCGTCCGAATTCCTAGAATCCCTTGAAGGGACGGCCACGCACGTCTCGTTTGGTACGTCGTCCCTCGCAAGTTTTTCCCACCTCACCATCATGGATACCAGGAGATCGGCCACGCACTCCTCGTTGGGTACGTCGTTCCTCGTCGGGTCCCGAGGATCCGGTCTCGGCTGAGATTCTTAGGTTGATCCAGGCTGGATGTGGGTCCTATGTCTTGAGTCCTGGTATCATGGCTGTGTTTAAATTTCAGGCGTAAGGGGACTCCTCCACACTGCAGGGTCGCGTCTATTCCGCATAGAAAATCCATTCCGAGGAGGACGTCATCCAGCACGTCTTTCATTACCAGCACCGGCATCTTTACTTGTTGATCTCCTAATCGTATGTCTGCCATCAGCGCCTGAGTCAATTCCCGGAGGGACCCATCCGCCAATCTGATCGTCGTTCGTACCATCGCTGTCCGTTATCCAGCTCCAGAGCTCTGCGTTCGCTAACGAAGCTCCGTGTGGCGCCTGTGTCCAGAGTAGCGAGCAGGTCCTCTCCTTCCATGGTTACTTGCGCGTGAATTCGTCCTCTCTCCAGCCGCAGGGTTCCCTTTACTGCCTCGGGGTGGGAGTGGCGGTCTTCGCCCGGTCCCCTGCCGAGTGAAGCGCCTGTCCGTTTCCCGACGAATTCCTGCGACAGCATTCAATGGTGCGTAGCCCGCGACGGCCGCAGTCCCAGCAGTATAAGACTTGGGGCTGTTCACACTCCCTGGAGAAGTGTCCGGACCCGCCGCAGTTCCTACAAGCATGCTGCACGTCGATTATGGTGTCGGCGTCTTGGATGATGGGTCCATTCCTGGCATCCGGCTGTTGCGAGTCCGTCGACCAATCCCTCACCTGGGTTCTATCGTGCCGGAGATCCTGTGTCCTCGCAGCCGCGTGATTCCTTGGTCCTCGTTGGCCGGCCGTTGGCCCTGAAGTTTCCCGGGGATGGGTGTCTCGTGCTTGGTTCGCGTAGCCCGTGAGTTCCGATGGGCCCTTGTTACGCGTCACCTCGAAGTTCACAACCAGTTGCGTTAGTTCGGTGAGAGAATCAAAATCTCTTCGCCTCGTAAGCAACTTGTATTCCGGGAGCATGTTATCGTATATCCTTTCCAATTCCTGAGCCTCGGTGTATCCCGCGCGCTGCATCATAAGTCGGATGTCCACGAGGTACGTTTTAAACGCTTCTTTTGGTCGTTGAGAATGGGTTCAGATCTCGTCCTATAGCCGTTGAAGGTACCGGGGAGGCAAAAAAAACTCTGAAAACTCTTTGCGGAAGGTCTCCCATGGTTCTCCACTGAGGCGGCTCGTTCGAAACCAACTCTCGGCCCGACCGGTCAACAACACGAGGATTCCTTGTGATAAGTGTCGTAGATCTATCCTATAAGTGGCTGCCCTCTCTTGCACGTGCTCAAGGAAACTTAGCGGATCGCCGGACCCATCAAACACGATTCCCCAGCGGACCATTTTCTCGGTGATCGCAGCGTTAAAATGCTCCTCGTTCCAGGTGGGCCCCTTCGTTGATGGGTCCTTGCTACCGTGCAGGTTTCTCTGCGCGGCACCGACGTCGATGCCGTGGAGCAGGCTCTCTACCGGCACAGCGAATCCCGACGCCACGATACTACGACTACTGGCGGGTACGACATCATACGCAGCCGGGGGAAGGGTTTGTAGGCTAAGAGGCGCGAGTGTAGAAGGGCGGGGAGAAAGTGGTTTAACCTCTGGAGTCACGGCGATTCCGTACTGGGCCTCCAATTCCTCCAACCGAGAGCGCACCGTACTTGGTAAATCGGCCGAGTTTGCGAAGGTCGCGAGTCGACGTCTCAACTCTTCGACAGTTCCAGCACTGTCTAACCCAAGCTCCGCGGTAATCGTCTCCAACTCGATTTTGCGCCTAACCGAAATCCACTTGACTCCCATGCTGAGTTGGTCCGGGTCACTGCTGCTGCACGTGGTCTACGATCGAATGTCTGGGGCGTCGCCCGAAGAATCGAAAAACGTAGCTAATGATGCGGCGAAAGACGGGGCTCTGAATCCTTAAACGGCGAAGACGCGTGTGAGACTATTCGGTGGGGAATTACCGGTGGGCCGTCCTGGTCAGGGACCTGGACACGGGGCTGGCAATCCAATTAATACCCGCTTGTTCAGGGGTACTTTAGTCGTTGGTTTCTGCAGGATCGTTCCGATGAGAATCCGTTGGTTCGTGTTAAGCTAGGGAGGGAGCGCGAGAGGGACAGAAGACGCGGGATCGCTGTCTTTCGCACGTTGTATGCTGCAGGATATGGACCACTGTATTGCCCGTTGTGTTCCGATCGAAGGCAACCCGGCTTATATTGGGTCTGGCTGAACGGCCGAGCCTCTGCCGACGTCGAGGTCTCGGAATCGGCCGAGAACACCACGCGAGAGAGCCGCGGGCGAATGGTTAGGTAAATAGTCGAAGATCGGGGGGTGCGGGTAGTATGAGGAAGGGATAATTGCATGTATTATACTCGTGGGTCGTTCGGCACATCCCCGCCGCCGACGCCCAGAACTGTTCTCCGGTCTTCACCCCTTCCACCCCACTGAAATGTAACAGAGGTCTGGCTGCCCTTGGCTCTTTCCCCACTGTACCGGGAGCTATGATCCCGCATGGTTTTGCCCGAGTATAACTGGGACCACGGAATTTGCGTGCTGCCTCGTCGCTGGCGCCTCACTTGGACTTTTTTATACCCGATACTCAAAATGAGTATTGGGGTATATTAGATTTGTGGTAAAAGTGGATGTGTGTAACGTCCAGAAGGAATCGTTTCCGACCCCATAAAGTATATATATTCTTGATCAGCATCAATAGCCGAGTCGATTGAGCCATGTCTGTTTGTCCGTCTGTCCGTCCGTCCGTCTGTCCGTCCGTCCGTCTGTCCGTCTGTCCGTCCCCTTCAGCGCCTAGTGCTCAAAGACTATAAGAGCTAGAGCAACGATGTTTTGTATGCAGACTTCTGTGATATGTCACTGCTACAAAAATATTTCAAAACTTCGCCCCGCCCACAACCGCAGAATCGTAGAAGATGACTATATCTTCTAGAGTGCAAAATCTGAACCAGATCGTATAATTATTATAGCCAGAATCAAGAAAACAATTTCATTTTTTCTCGCCCTGTCTCTCTCTAACACACACGTAGCATAGAGTTTGCTTAGAGTAAAACATTAGCGCCTAGATCTCAGAGACTACAAAAGCTAGAGCAACCAAATTTGGTATCCACACTCCTAATATATCGGACCGAGACGAGTTTGTTTCAAAATTTCGCCACACCCCTTTCCGCCCCCGCAAAGGACGAAAATCTGGGGATATTCAAAAATCTCAGAGACTATTAAGGCTAGAGTAACCAAATTTGGTATCCGCACTCCTGTTAGATCTTACTATAAAACGTGTATCTCAAAATTTTGCCCCACCCCCTTCCGCCCACACAAAGGACGAAAATCTGTTGCATCCACAATATTGCACATTCGAGAAAACTAAAAACGCAGAATCATAGATAATGACCATATCTATCAGATTGCTGAATCTGGATCAGATCAGATCATTTTTATAGCCGAAAGCAAGAAATCAATTTTCAGTGGCTACGCAGCGCCCGACGTCACGCTCAGACTGATTTTCTGTCTCTCTCGCACGCACTCTTTGTCGTGTCGTTTAATATTAGCGGCGTCTGCCGGAGGAGAGCCATACTGACTTAGTATCGGGTATAACCGTAGAGTTGCGGTGTCCGCAGCAACTCACAACGTTCCCCCTCGTTTTGGATAATAACGTTGTTTTATAGGCTTGTTATCGCGCATCACGATAGTGTGTTCTGCAATGGGGGACACTCCGCTGAGGCCGTCGAATTGTTTCAGTTCTTGTTGCAACCATTCGGCGATCCAGGGTTCCAGGGGTGCGTCGTCTTTGGGCTCGGATCCAGCGGTCAAAACGTCGGGAAATTGGGAGATACCCACGGTGGCCACTGTTGCTCCTTGCGTCCGTTGCCATTCACCGGTGCTCCTACGGTGGGGTTCGAATCGCACTCGTCTCTTGGATCGCCGCTGTACCTTGTGTACTCGGAAGGGGTTTTTCCGCATGGCTCTGGGGTCGAGGCCGGGGAGCGCCGATGTCCATCCGGGTTGGTATCCTGCGGGGTCGAAACCTCGTCCGAATTCCTAGAATCCCTTGAAGGGACGGCCACGCACGTCTCGTTTGGTACGTCGTCCCTCGCAAGTTTTTCCCACCTCACCATCATGGATACCAGGAGATCGGCCACGCACTCCTCGTTGGGTACGTCGTTCCTCGTCGGGTCCCGAGGATCCGGTCTCGGCTGAGATTCTTAGGTTGATCCAGGCTGGATGTGGGTCCTATGTCTTGAGTCCTGGTATCATGGCTGTGTTTAAATTTCAGGCGTAAGGGGACTCCTCCACACTGCAGGGTCGCGTCTATTCCGCATAGAAAATCCATTCCGAGGAGGACGTCATCCAGCACGTCTTTCATTACCAGCACCGGAATCTTTACTTGTTGATCTCCTAATCGTATGTCTGCCATCAGCGCCTGAGTCAATTCCCGGAGGGACCCATCCGCCAATCTGATCGTCGTTCGTACCATCGCTGTCCGTTATCCAGCTCCAGAGCTCTGCGTTCGCTAACGAAGCTCCGTGTGGCGCCTGTGTCCAGAGTAGCGAGCAGGTCCTCTCCTTCCATGGTTACTTGCGCGTGAATTCGTCCTCTCTCCAGCCGCAGGGTTCCCTTTACTGCCTCGGGGTGGGAGTGGCGGTCTTCGCCCGGTCCCCTGCCGAGTGAAGCGCCTGTCCGTTTCCCGACGAATTCCTGCGACAGCATTCAATGGTGCGTAGCCCGCGACGGCCGCAGTCCCAGCAGTATAAGACTTGGGGCTGTTCACACTCCCTGGAGAAGTGTCCGGACCCGCCGCAGTTCCTACAAGCATGCTGCACGTCGATTATGGTGTCGGCGTCTTGGATGATGGTTCCATTCCTGGCATCCGGCTGTTGCGAGTCCGTCGACCAATCCCTCACCTGGGTTCTATCGTGCCGGAGATCCTGTGTACTCGCAGCCGCGTGATTCCTTGGTCCTCGTTGGCCGGCCGTTGGCCCTGAAGTTTCCCGGGGATGGGTGTCTCGTGCTTGGTTCGCGTAGCCCGTGAGTTCCGACGGGCCCTTGTTACGCGTCACCTCGAAGTTCACAACCAGTTGCGTTAGTTCGGTGAGAGAATCAAAATCTCTTCGCCTCGTAAGCAACTTGTATTCCGGGAGCATGTTATCGTATATCCTTTCCAATTCCTGAGCCTCGGTGTATCCCGCGCGCTGCATCATTAGTCGAATGTCCACGAGGTACGTTTTAAACGCTTCTTTTGGTCGTTGAAAATGGGTTCAGATCTCGTCCTCTAGCCGTTGAAAGTACCGGGGAGGCAAAAAAAACTCTGAAAACTCTTTGCGGAAGGTCTCCCATGGTTCTCCACTGAGGCGGCTCGTTCGAAACCAACTCTCGGCCCGACCGGTCAACAACACGAGGATTCCTTGTGATAAGTGTCGTAGATCTATCCTATAAGTGGCTGCCCTCTCTTGCACGTGCTCAAGGAAACTTAGCGGATCGCCGGACCCATCAAACACGATTCCCCAGCGGACCATTTTCTCGGTGATCGCAGCGTTAAAATGCTTCTCGTTCCAGGTGGGCCCCTTCGTTGATGGGTCCTTGCTACCGTGCAGGTTTCTCTGCGCGGCACCGACGTCGATGCCGTGGAGCAGGCTCTCTACCGGCACAGCGGATCCCGACGCCACGATACTACGACTACTGGCGGGTACGACATCATACGCAGCCGGGGGAAGGGTTTGTAGGCTAAGAGGCGCGAGTGTAGAAGGGCGGGGAGAAAGTGGTTTAACCTCTGGAGTCACGGCGATTCCGTACTGGGCCTCCAATTCCTCCACCCGAGAGCGCACCGTACTTGGTAAATCGGCCGAGTTTGCGAAGGTCGCGAGTCGACGTCTCAACTCTTCGACAGTTCCAGCACTGTCTAACCCAAGCTCCGCGGTAATCGTCTCCAACTCGATTTTGCGCCTAACCGAAATCCACTTGACTCCCATGCTGAGTTGGTCCGGGTCACTGCTGCTGCACGTGGTCTACGATCGAATGTCTGGGGCGTCGCCCGAAGAATCGAAAAACGTAGCTAATGATGCGGCGAAAGACGGGGCTCTGAATCCTTAAACGGCGAAGACGCGTGTGAGACTATTCGGTGGGGAATTACCGGTGGGCCGTCCTGGTCAGGGACCTGGACACGGGGCTGGCAACCCAATTAATACCCGCTTGTTCAGGGGTACTTTAGTCGTTGGTTTCTGCAGGATCGTTCCGATGAGAATCCGTTGGTTCGTGTTCAGCTACGGAGGGAGCGCGAGATGGACAGAAGACGCGGGATCGCTGTCTTTCGCACGTTGTATGCTGCAGGATATGGACCACTGTATTGCCCGTTGTGTTCCGATCGAAGGCAACCCGGCTTATATTGGGTCTGGCTGAACGGCCGAGCCTCTGCCGACGTCGATGTCTCGGAATCGGCCGAGAACACCACGCGAGAGAGCCGCGGGCGAATGGGTAGGTAAATAGTCGAAGATCGGGGGGTGCGGGTAGTATGAGGAAGGGATAATTGCATGTATTATATTCGTGGGTCGTTCGGCACATCCCCGCCGCCGACGCCCAGAACTGTTCTCCGGTCTTCACCCCTTCTCACCCCACTGAAATGTAACAGAGGTCTGGCTGCCCTTGGCTCTTTCCCCACTGTACCGGGAGCTATGATCCCGCATGGTTTTGCCCGAGTATAACTGGGACCACGGAATTTGCGTGCTTCCTCGTCGCTGGCGCCTCACTTGGACTTTTTTATACCCGATACTCAAAATGAGTATTGGGGTATATTAGATTTGTGGTAAAAGTGGATTTGTGTAACGTCCAGAAGGAATCGTTTCCGACCCCATAAAGTATATATATTCTTGATCAGCATCAATAGCCGAGTCGATTGAGCCATGTCTGTCTGTCCGTCTGTCCGTCCGTCCGTCTGTCCGTCCCCTTCAGCGCCTAGTGCTCAAAGACTATAAGAGCTAGAGCAACGATGTTTTGTATGCAGACTTCTGTGATATGTCACTGCTACAAAAATATTTCAAAACTTCGCCCCGCCCACTTCCGCCCGAAAGACGAAAATCTGTGGCATCCACATTTTTAAAGATACGATAAAGCCAAAAACGCAGAATCGTAGAGGATGACTATATGTTCTAGAGTGTAAAATCTCAACCAGATCGTATAATTATTATAGCCAGAATCAAGAAAACAATTTCATTCTTTCTCGCTCTGTCTCTCTCTAACACACAGGTTTCATGGTCGGCTTTGCCAATTGCAAAATATGAGTTCAAGGATCTCAGAACCTATAAGAGCCAGAGCAACCAAATTTGGTATCCACACTCCTGTGATATCGGACCTTGACCGTTTCGTGGCCAAATTTCGCCACCCCCCCTTCCGCCCCCGCAAAGGACGAAAATCTGGGGCATCCACAAATCTCAGAGACTATTAAGGCTAGAGTAACCAAATTTGGTATCCGCACTTCTGTTAGATCTCACTATAAAACGTATATCTCAGAATTTCGCCCCACCCCTTTCCGCCCCCACAAAGGACGAAAATCTGTTGCATCCACAATATTGCAGATTCGAGAACACTAAAAACGCAGAATCATAGATAATGACCATATCTATCAGACTGCTGAATCTGGATCAGATCGGATCATTTTTATACCCAAAAGGAACAAATCAATTTGCACTGGCTACGCAGCGCCCGACGTCACGCTCAGACTGATTTTGTCTCTCTCGCACGCACTCTTTGTCGTGTCGTTTAATATTAGCGGCGTCTGCCGGAGGAGAGCCATACTGACTAAGTATCGGGTATAACTGTAGAGTTGCGGTGTCCGCAGCAACTCACAACGTTCCCCCTCGTTTACTTTGACAATTCGACACTTTATTGTAATTCTTAGCGGTTTAAATGTACTTATTTTAATTGGTCGCCGATGTCTTCTTGTGAGTTCCGGGTACCGCGTCTGTACTCCGGACCGGGTCTCTGCGTAAGTTGTTCTTTGGTTCTCGTCGCCGTCTTTTTATAGGCTCGTATTGCTGGGTCGGCGGGTTTGACAAATGCACTTCCGCGTCGGGGTGCACTTTGCCGTTCTTGGTGATCGTCGCAGATTTTGGCGGCGCCGACTTTCCTCCGTCGATGAACCCGGAAGACTGCACTTGGCCGATGGCTTGGCCTGGAGTGGGGAAAGTGACCTGATGTCTTTGGTCATCGTTATGGAGTTGGCGCGTGTTGATCGGTGGTTGCTTGCGGAGGGGGGCGTTGGTCGCGGGTTGTGGTGCGATGCTCTCATTATAAGTCGGGGCACGGATTGTATCGAAACCGTTTAGGTTCGTTACAATACACATTTGATTACGCAATTTGGTTTTTAAAATATTCATTTCACTAAATACTCTTTCAACTGCAGCATTTGACCATGGCAGCGACAGAATATGCACAGCAAATAACGCCAGCTGCTCGAAAGTTTTGTTTTGGCCAGCATCCTTGTAACTTCTGACCAAAAGTCTATAGTGTTTTCCTTTTTTCCCCAATTGATTAAATGAATTTTTCCAAATTGGGATACGATCTCATCAATATTTTGATATTTGAAGTGTTCCAATAAAGAAATTATTTTATCATGCGTTTTATTTGCATGTAGCAACAGTCAATGTACTGTCAACGGCAAAAATATCCATATTTTGTAGAACTTCAATATTATGAGGAAGTCTAAAATTAAGCTGAATGTGTATCATGCTATCATACCTCCTGCTCCTCTGTTTTTGATAACTTCCTTATAAAAGGTATTTTGCTACTTATCAAAACTTATCTTATCAAAACACGCTGTGTTTATACTTTTTTGGACAACAAAACAACTTAGCCAATAGTTAGCATTAAGTGATAGCATTGTCAGAATACATTTTACTCGAATTACGCCAGGTTTTTTAAAATTCGTTTAAAATTTATACCTATATTTGTTAGCCACCTTGTCTAGCCTTGCTCCTTGTATATTCGACCACCTTTCATATTTTTTTCCAGTATTTTTTAGACGCGGTCTGTATAGAACTCCTGATCCGTTTGCCATCAAAGTTTTCACAGTCTTTCACACTGCTTCCACGGGACTTATATGAACAAACACTGTCAAACAATTTTCAAAACCTAAACATTTTCTCCTGCGTCATGTTTAAAAATGTAGTTAATATGTAGCACTTGTGTAGATTGCGTGTAGTTGTCATGTACAATAATTAATTATTAGGAATTTTTTTAGCTTAAACCTTATTTTATAAGGAACGCAATAAAGATAATAACTTAAAATTAGCCAATCTTGTAATGATTCATTAATCGAATAGAATTATGTGGGCAGGGCTGAAGGTTCTATCTAGCTAATAATATTCAACGGAATATACAAATCGAGGAATATGGTCTCCAATCCAAACATTGATCTGGCCATCTCGGAATCGAACAGAAACTGTGCGTTTCTCAGAATACTCAGTGGGTGTCACTATGGTATCAGCCCCAAAAGAGGGCTTATATTTTACAAGGCATTTGTCAGAAGTAGGCTAGAGTACGCGTGCTCATCATTCTGCAACCTGTCCAAATCTGCCTTGGCCAAAATCAAATCCCACTGCAACCATCACCTCAGAAAGTCGCTGGGTCTGATAATCTGCACTCCCGTTCCTATCATATATCACATGGCAGGAGAACTTCCCCCGGACTACAGGATGAGATTCCTGGCGGCGAAAGAGTTGGTTAAGGTGTTTGCATTTAATCTCCCAGCAAGTGAAACAGTGTCAGCAAATAGGGATTTAAACACGGGCTACGCTAAGGCATATCGGGAGGCATAATAGGTTTTCGAGAACACAGCTTCGTTTTGCACTAAAATTAGCTCCGACTTAGAATTTTTCAAGGGTTCTGCACCCAACAAGCACGCTATAGACCAGGCAGGTATCATGCTGCTCCACGGGGAAAAGAAGGATCAGCTGACAAAGGGTGGTTTTGAAATCTATTACACGGATGGGTCAGTCGCAGATGGGCATTCCAGCGCCGCTTTCCTGCACGATAGGACAGGTTTCTTAGATAGCTATTACACGCACAAAACCCTTTCCTCGTTGTCCGCCGAGCTCCTTGCTATCGAGAAGGCATTAGACCATGCTATTTTGTACAATTTTCCTCGTGTCGCGCTCCTGACAGACAGCAGAAACGGGGCTCTCATTCTGGCGAAGAACATTCAGGATTACTCTATCGCCCACAAAATCAGAGAAAAGATCCAACAAAATCCACATCTAAGAACTGTAAAGGTTCACTAGATTCCCGGTCACGCTAACATCCCTCAGAACACTTCAGTTGACGCAGCAGCCAAAGAAGCCCACAGACGAGGAAAATACACAGTGGTTAAATGGAACCTTAAAGACGCTATGTACGAAATACACAGAATCTTAAAAGCAGAATGGGAGAGAGAATACGCCGAGTTTGCTAGTATCAAGCACCGAGGTTACTGCTCGCTTTTCCCCTCAACATCATCCAAACCGTGGTTCCTAAATAAAACTAAGCTTAAAGCCATTGACGCTAAAAGAATCAACAGACTGCTTAGTGGTCGCATTTAATTTTCAATTGTACAAAGTATAACACAACAAGGCAAAACTTCCCATTTCTAAGAAAATATAATGATATTTACAAATTCTTTGAAAAAGAAAACATCAGCGCGTACCAAACACTAACTGACTTCATCGACGAAATTGATGTAAAGCTATAAACAGTACTCCAACATCTTCTATTCTTTGACTTGGCAATTTCCACCTTCAAAAGGCGGGCGGCCAAATAATCCCACGCTACTCACGGGTAGCTTGGTAACTTAAACCCTAAAAAAAAAAAAAAAAATGAACGAAACTGAGGTAAAAGTTGAAATAAAAGCAGAATATAATGCCAAACCCGGCGAGAACGAGACCACGCCGCTACGGCAACTCGACGAGAACGAGACCACGCCGCTACGGCGACTCGACGATAACGACGAGACGCCGCTACGCACAGTTGGAATCCCTCATTCTCCGGACTCCACTGATTTCTCGACCGGTTGCAGTGGCCATGGATGGGAAAGCGACCACGACGATGTCGAGATCCGATCTTTTCCTCGTACTCCGCGAAGTGAACTGACAAAACCAAATAGTCCAACTAATGCCACCGAAGACTCAGACTCAACGGACAACCTGGAAGAACTTGAAGCGTGCCGCGAAGCGACTCAGAAAGCGTTGGAAGAGTTGGATCAGTTCAACGAGGAGCCGGATAAGCGTAAGAAGAAGAAGCGAAAGCACAAGAGGGGTGAATCTGAGGAAAGTGTTGCTGAAAAACGGACTCAAAGTAACAGTCCGGTCGATGATAATCAAAAGGAAAACAAGCGCACCTCACGGGACAATAAACGCACAAGCGAAGAGCATCAACGGGACAGGAGACGCCACCACGAACACAATCCAAGGGACGATAGACGCCATCACGAACACAATCCAAGAGACGATAGACGCCACCACGACGACAGTCATAGGTATAACAGACATCGATACGAGGATAAACCAAGGGACAAGCGTGCACGCGAGGATAATCACAGGCTCAAAAGAGGCGATTATGACGCTAACCCACGAGACAATGGACGCCACTATGAGGATAATGAAAGGGAAAGTAAACGACTAAGCGAGGATCATCAAAGCGAAAAAAGACGCCATCAGGAGCATAAGCAAATGGATATTAAACGTCTACGCGAAGATAATCAAACTGAAGTCGAAGGCCAGCGTGATCCCAGGGTGAGAGTAACATTAAATGGCCTGCCGCGCATCGCCACAATAAAACAGGAGTCGACGTCCGCAGTGGATTCAGATTCGGAGTTTGAGTGGATTTATGTTCGAGACGACGAGAGGCACATCAAAGTCGTAAATCTCGAGAAGTTGTGCCAGCAGGAGCAGAATGAGGCCGTTGCAGAGGCGGCCAATCCAGAGCCATCACCACAAAAGCTGACAAAACGAGAAAAGGGCAACTTAGCCGAGATTCGGGCCAAGCAAGTGCTCGAACTGTTCGAGCAGAAAAAATTGGACGATCAGGAGGAGGAGTTCCTTATGGTGGACACTATACACAAAGTGCCTAAGAGCGAGTTCTTCATGAGTAAAGAAGCCTTCGAGAATCCCTCGCCGATATGCAACAACTACAATGTGGCTTATGAGTTCAATTCGGCGCCGGGAACCAGGATTGATTTGGCTAAATGGGGGCTGGAAGCGTTGCCCGATAGCACCAGGGATCTGCTCCGGATACTGGCCTACGATGTGGATCATCTAAAACAGGGTCAGCTCAAGGCACAGCCAAACCAGCGCATACTGAAACTAACACAGGAACAGCTTTTCAATTCACCATTTTCCGAACCGGAGGAATTCGATTCTGCGGCCCTTTACATAAATGCCTCGACCCAAATGGACTTCAGGCCCCACACGCACAGCGTCGGCACTCAGGCAAAACTGGAGGGACAGCCGAGAGGTGCCTTCTGGCAGGAACCGGACTTCGACATGACCTTTTTGACGACGCCCCAAACGAATGTGATGTTTTCTTTGCAAGAGCTCTGCCGAACACTGCCAAGCCCCGCGCATGCCTGTAGACTCTACCAAGCCCTTCTACCTGCTCTGGTTAACAAGCGCGAGTTTCGTTCACACAAATGAAAAAACACACTATGTATATTGATTCTCTTTTCATTGTTTGTATAATTCGTAGTTCGTACATATAGAAACCAAAAATATATAACAATGTAGCACTTTATGTATTCCATATGCAGATTCTCATTACACATTTATCCTACTCTTCCATCATTAATAAATACACATAAACACACAAATATAACAAGAACTAATGCAAACAATTCTCTTTTGCTAGAGTACATTCTATTTTGGGGAACCACAACTCTCGAGTTCCAGCTGCAAACTCTTTCAGTAATTAGCTAGTTAGTTAGCTTATTTAAGACTGGCCCTATATCTAAATTGTGTAAATAAGCTTGGCTGCCATCTGGTTATCAGATTGTATCATTTTCGCGCTGTAAACACGAACGGTGCCGCTTCATCCTCCTCCTGTTGCTCCAGCAGTGTCGTCCGGATCGTAGTCCGATGCTCTTGGGCCTCCACGTCGTCATAGTCCACTGGGGAGGAGCGTAGCAGCTGGAACTGTGAGTTGGAATCGGACCTGGTGATGATCAGCGAGGCTGGCCGGGGTCCTTAAATACAACATTAAGTAGATTATTTTGGAAAAAACTTATACTTAATCGATTGATCGATCTTTACCTGCTGGCGGCTTTGCGGTTAGTCGCACTTTGCTTCCTGCTCCTTCGGAGATATATTCAACATTCGTTGCTGACTTGGCATTATTGTTGTTGTTGTTGTTATGATTACTGCTCGATGTTTGTTGAATCGATACCCGCTTGTCGCCCTTGACACTCCCCTGCTGCTTCAGTATAGAATCGCGACCCTAAGGCTGCGCCTGCTGCTGCTGCTGATGCGTGTACATGGCCGAGGCTGAGGTAAGCAATGCAGTCGTCATTGCTGGCCCACAACCAGTGGGTGTGTCATGCTCTAAAAGATCATACGGATAGGGTAAGGTACGGATGGTTTATCAGAGTAATAGGGAACCACTGCCACACGCTGTGGCAGCTGCAGAGCCACCCAATGGGTTCACCAGCACACCAACAAATAGTTCTTATTTTTAACATCGAACATCAAACTGAACAAAGAGGTTAAAAGGGCGATAAATAAACAAACACACAGTTACGCAGAGAATGGGTAAAGCTGAATAAAATGCAAGTGGTAGAGAGTTGTTCATAAGATTATCATTTATTTGATTGATACTTTCTTCTTGGGTGGGGAAGGGGTGTCTCCGTGGGGGGTAGACTTAGTTCGGGTACGTTGTTAGATGTTCATGTTTTATGTTAGACTGGAGTTCTTGCCGTGTGTGGTGTGTGGGTGGAGGGTTGGTTGTTCACAATTTTAAATGTCTTGTGGCCAATAATTAATCAAACTAAACTAATCGTCTTTCGAATATAACAATTGGAATGAATTAGTAATCGTCGCACAACTCAAATTTTAGTCCTTTAGATAGATATAGATAGATAATACGATAATACTGTCCAGATCGAAGCCAAGCCAAAGTAAAAGTAAATCAAACAAGGCATAAAAGAATGTTCCAGATGATATATGGTTTGGTTTTTGGTTTGGTCTGCTTTGGTCTCTTACAGGATTCATTGACAATTGGTCCAATTTTAAAATGGTTTTGCTCATTGTCAGACTATAGGTTAAGTTAGAAAGCCCGCAATCCCAGTTCCCGTAATACTTCACATGCACTTTACATAATTTCAGTTTCAGACGACGGGAAGGACTGGACATCTCACAGCTTTGCGTCGTCGTAGTGCTGCTCCCCCGAGGAGCCATTGGGTATGACCACCACCAGGGGCAGGGGCAGAGAGCTGTGTTCGGTTAGCCGCTCGCTGCTAATCGAGATTTGTCGTGCCGCAGCCCGATGCATTTAATAGATACCGCCACCGACAGATTCTACATGCATAAGATTGCGGTAGCAATACTCGTTACCCCCATTGCTACCACCAGCGCCCAGACTCTGTAGGGAATGGGAGCTGGCGCTGCGATTGTAATCGGCATGCAAGTACGAGCCCGACACCGCGTGCGTGTGGTAGAGAGAGGCTTTAGTGGAGGATACATAGCAGCCGCTTTAGTTGCATTTGGAGTGTCATGGAGGCAAGCTTTGATTGAATTTGGAATCAGTCTGTGGTGTCGTGGTGTCTGCATTACCTGGAGATACTCGTAGTCGTGCACTTTCGACTGCATTTCGTTTTTGGTTAGTTAGAGAATGATCGGAATAAGAATAGATCAAAGCACATGAGTTAGAGCGAATCGCGGCACATCCATGGTCAATCACAGATGTCCTGCACTTCTGCAGCTCTGCCGTTGGCCCTCCTCTTACCTGCTTCTCCATGTGACTGACCGAGTTCTTGCGCGACAAGGACTCGCGTGGCGGCACCAGAGCATCCGTCACGTCCTTGATCATGGGCACAGTAACTGGCGGCGCCTCCACAGCGGCGACCTGCGGCAGTGCGCGATTCTGCTTCCTCGGCTGTCGCTCGCATTCCCTCAGCGTTGTGATCAGCAGGCGAAACAGCTCCCAGTGGCCAAAGCTCAGGACCAGCACCTGCAAGAAATTAGCCATGAAACTGGGGAAGGATTACAGTTTGAAGGGGCTCTGTCTACCGATTTGAGATCTGGCATATCGCAGTGCTTTAGTACGCGTCCATTGATGGCATTATCACGGAGCACCGGCGCCAGCTTCGGCATGGCCGGCTTCATGTCATCAATGCGCTTTAGGAGGCTGATGACACCCTCCACTGTCAGATCCGTGAGCCGCGTCAGCAATATGTCCTCCTGTATACAATTTAAAGGTGGTTATTAGGGTCTCATTTCCAAACACTCACGCCAAAGTAATCGCTGGGCGAGGCAATCAGCGGCGATACGGGCTCCGTACTTGAGCTGAGATTCCTCGATCGCATCTCGTTGGGCACAAAATCGTTCTGGAACGCTTGGTAGGGCGGATAAGGCTGTGGCTGTGGCGAAGGCACATATGTGGTGGGCGCTGGCTGTTGACGCATTTGGTTGTATACGCTCGGTCTGGTTTGGATTACAAGCGAGCTCTCATCCTCAATCGTCTGCTGATCCTCTGTAAGAGAGATTTACTTCAGTTTGTATGGATTCAGGACTAGCTTTCATTGCCCGCCACTTACCCTTCAGAACCTCCCTTAAATACGGATCCAAATTGATGGTGAAGGGCAGAAAGATGCGCAAGTCTGCCACAAGCAAGTCCGATTTGTGGAGCTGCAGGAAGGCATCCAGTTTCCGCTCATCCCGATCCAGCTCCAGAAGCGGTGCAGCCTCTCGCAAATACGCAAGCTTGGGCCGCAGTCTATGGATGAGAGAGATGTAAGTAAGCGAAAGATTCACAGTACGAACCATATCTCACTTCTCATATACGCTCTGGAGGGAGACATTCTCATCCGCATTGGTGTCCATGAACTGGTCGTGATGGAGCACTATCATGCTGGCCCTCAGGGGCCACTGTTCCGTCAGGTTGATCCAGGAGCTGAGACGGTACCAGCTAAAGTCAATCTGGAAGGCCTTCAGCAGCCGCACCGTGATGTAGATGACGTTCATCAGCCGCCGGATGCTGCGCGGATTCACGTCACTGAAGTAGTCATCGGTGAGCACTATCCGCGAGAGGTCGAGCACACCCTGGGGATTTTGACCCAGGCGATGCAGATTGGAGCCCGTCGAGCTGGCCACCGACTCGGAGAGGCGCAGCTTCTTGCCCCCGCCTGGTCGTGCCGGCCCACGCAGTTTCTCCTGGCTCGAGACGATCTCCGAGGCATTGGACACGTCGCGCGGATACAGAGTGCCCCAGGGTGGGCTCACCGCCGCCGCCACTCCGTTTGAACAGCAGGGCGGTCATCTGGGCTCGCTGCACCTTGCGCAGCCCGGAGTTTTGCAGGTAGACGGGCAGATGGACCAGGTTCCGCAGGAAGTCGTGGCCCCCGATGCCACCCTCGGTGAACAGGCGTCGACTGTTGGCCTCCGCCGCCTTGGCAATTACATGGGGATCCACCGAGATGAGCAGCACAAAGGGACTTTGGCGTGGAGAGCAGCGTCTGGACGGCGTTCAGCAGGGTGAGGATGCGTTCCGTGTCGCACGAGTCGAGGGCATCGATCACGCCCACCAGCCGGCTCTGCTGATTGGTGAACGAGTCCAGGCACTTGACCATGTCCGTCATCACCGCAACCTCGGCGCCGAGCATCGTCAGGGGTGCCGTTTCGCTGGTGCGCACCGCTCCCTTCAGCTGCCGGATGTGGGAGGTGAACAGGGCGACGCATACCTTGGCCAGAACATGCAGGTGCGTGCAGATGAGGGTGCCCAGAATGGCGGCCACCACATAGAGCACCACCTGGATCTGCTCCCGCTCCTTGGCATTGGCGTACGTGAAGTAGGCCACGATTAGGGAGATGCCAGTTACCAGGGTGACCAGACCCAGTTTGAAAATTACGACAATGGGAATGCAGCACATGCGCCGCCAGCGCCAGCCCACGTCCGCCTTGAGGCACTTGGGGCGGAAGGCGCGGTACAGGCGGGTGGCCAGCCAGCCGTAGTGTGACTCCAAGGCACCCAGTAGGGCCGCCAGCATGTGGGCCACGGCTCCGTCGCCCGTCGGCGATGCACTGTTGGTCTCCGCAAAGTGGAAGCGCACCGGCTTGGCTTGGGAGTCGGACTGGGGGCCAGGCGGGTGGCAGAATGCCACCTGCAGGATGAGGCGCAGACGTGTCATTCGCTTCTCCAGACCATGCTGCACGGAATAGGCCCAGAGCATGTCCATCTGGTAGTTGCAGTATTTAACAGCCGCCAGCAACAGGCAGGCCACCAGCATGAAGGCTGCGGCGGATGACACGCCGCAGACCGTCGACCAGGGGCACAGCCCGACAATGGTGCCGATGAGCAACGCCACGTGCAGACACACGATGAACAGGAGGCCGCTTGGTTTGGCTGGCGGCTCGGCCCACTGTTTGGCAAAGTTGTTCATCTCGTCGCGCTGTTTGTTGAGCAGGAAACTCTTGCCGCTGCCCCACTTGGCGTAGAGTCCGACGGTGATGGGCGTCGACAGCGTGGGCTCGCTGAGCACATCTGCCAAGGCGGAGGAGTACAGCTCGTAGCCCAGCATGCCCTCGGAGTCCTCGTTGGTGTTGAGACGCCTGGCCCCAAACACCTGGCCGAGTATCGTCTTCTGGTGCAGGTTGTCGATGTTGTAGGGCGTCTCGCCCGCCTTGTTCGCCCGATACAGGAGCTGGCTGTGCTTGGGATTGCGCAGGAGCGCCTCCACTATCGCCTTGCTGCGCGCCCGCATGGCTATGTGCAGACAGGTGTCGCCGCGCTTATCGGCGGCAATCACCTTGGCCTTGCGGTCAGGCAGCATGTGGACTATCTCCAGATTGCGATTGCGCACGGCACGCATGAGCGGTGTGTCGCCGTCTTTGGTGGACGACTCCATGTCGGGGTTCGTGGATAGCAGCAGCTTCACGATCTGGATGTGGCCCTTCTCCACGGCCGTGTAGATGGCCGTCTTGCGGTCCTTGCCCTGGATATCGACATCCGCGTGCTTCTTCAGCAGCGCCTCCACAACGGGGCGATGGCCGGCCTTAACGGCGTGAATGAGGGGCGTGTCCGCCCCACGATCCTGGATATTGATGTAAGCGCCGGCTGCTATTAGGGAGGCAGCAATATCCTGGAATCCCTCACGACTGGCGATGCACAGGGCCGTCATTCTATCCTTATCCAGAGAATTCACATTCGGCTTCTTCTCCAGAATGGAACTCACGCAGTCAGTGTGTCCACCGGCAGCTGCCACCAACAGTGGAGTCCACGAGTACATCCCAGCAGTGTCGACATTGGCACCGGCCTTCAGCAGAGTGTCCACGATCTCAACGTTGCCCCGTCGACAGGCCCAGACGAGGGCTGTGGTTCCGTACTTGTCGCCGACATTCACCTTGGCACCGCGCTGCACCAGTAGCTCCACAATGTCCTTGAAGCCCCGTCCCGCTGCCCAGAGCAGGGCCCCAAGTGGTAGTTGCCATGCGCATTGCCATCGGCCCCTTTTCCAGCAGCAGCCGCACCAGTTCAGTGTGCCCCCGATAGGCGGCCCACATCAGACTCGCCCCCCTGTGGATAGTATTCGAGGATTAGCTGGCTCTGTTTGCCGATTGCAAGTTTATTTCTTACCATATCGCGATGCTCGACCTCAGCGCCATGATCCAGTAGAAGTTGGACGACATCAAAATGCCCATTGCGGGAGGCACACAGCAGAGCGGTCCAGCAGTCCAGATCCTCGGCCTGGACATCGGCGCCGCGTGCCAGGAATTCCTTAACGAATGCTGTGAGACCCCGCCCGGCCACAACCATCAGCACGGTAGTGGCATTCTGCAAAGGATTGAATAACTTAATACTCTGGGAAAACTAGAACTAGGACTCTCTCTCTGACCTCATCCCGATCATCGATGTTTAGATGCCGGCTGTCAAGGATGGCGCGCAGCCCGGAGATATCATTATTATCGATGAACTGCAGCAAGGCGCGATGTCCCAGCGAACCCATGGATTCTCCGTAGCGATTTATGTTCTGCATATGAAATAGAGAATGTGTTACTAAGGATTACGATTGGCATCGATGTGAGGATATCAATTAGAATCGAACTGAAACGAACATCATACAGGAAATCAATTGGCTTCGGGTTATTCGGCTGTTATATGTAGAACTGTTTTCGGAGAAAGCGAGAACACATCAATCCCTAGAGGAGTCTTTAGTAATCCTCGGTATTAATTCAGGATTTCTTCAACTTATTGCATGCTTAAACCAAACAGGAACCAAACTTGGGGGAACAACAACACCCAAGACACAAAACCCATGCATGGCGTCCTATTTTGCAGCATTCAATGTTCCGCATCATGTGGGAGGAGTTTGGGGGGGGAGGGGCCCAGCAGACTTTTTTAAAGCATAAGTAATGTTGTTGATTGGTTAAAAATCATCTAAAAAAGGCCATGATTCACTCGGTTGGTAATTTTTTGGCCCTCAATAAATTATGGTCCAGTGCGAAATTTACAGTTCTCCAAGAAATCAGTATTCCAATGAAAGTGTGGCGTGGTGTCTGTGGTGCGACTGTATAAAAATATCTCAGCATGAGGGTGTTTATAAATAACTTTTGGGTAAACCCTTTTTCGCAAACCCAAAAACCACACAACCTTTATCCGTGATGATACGCGGATAGGCAAAGGTGGGGGCGTGCTACGTGAGTCCCTAGACATCGTTTGATCCCATAAGCCTCTGCGCAAACAGATAAGCCCATTTAGGCGTAGATCTGGACAGGTAGTGTGATAATGCCACAGATTGTCGTATTTGCTATTTGAACAAATGCCATTCACCACCACTCACGCACTGCAGTGGCTTCAAATTAATTTATTTCACTTCATTTCATTCCTTATTTTTGTCAACATCTCTTTCAATCGCAATGAAAGGTGAAATGTTCGATTAAACAAATATGTGCGAGTATAGCACATAGTGTTCATAGTAGCATATAGTGTTCTGTAGAGTCTCTCATTTTTAGCTTGAGATTTGCCTTGATTGTGGTTTAGTTTTCAGTTACAGTCGAGAGGTGTTAAAATGCATTCGGGCATAGCAAATGCGTAGCCAGACAGACGATTGGGTAAATATTAGACCAGATACCCATTAAAAGAGTTCTAATTTGTTATTGATTGTTTGTAGTGGGGCGGATCGAAGCTCAACTCTCCCACAACGCAATTGCTGTAGCCGTCATAAGAAATGAAAACCGTTATGTTTAGTGGTATATATATAATTATGTGTGTGTATTTGGTTGGACGGTCGCGCGGTAGATCGGCCGTCTGAAGCGAGGGCGGCGTTTTGCATGGTTCGATTTAGATGGCGACGATGCTCCCGAGGCTGAGCGGGCCGGACGACGAGACGTGGGTACGTGGAGTAGCGTGTGGTTGTTTTTGCCGGAGTGTTGGTGAGCCAGGCAGTTCTCGCAATACTGGTTGATAAGGACAGCTCGGAGTTTCTCTTCGGGGCTCAGGAGAAGAAATTGGTGGTAGGTCCGTAGCGGATGGACTCCTTGGCAGATTCGGCAACGGTAGGAGCCAATTTCCCGAGCACGTCGGTTCTCCCTGGTGCGGTTGGCGCGGGGACGTGGGGCCATAACTGGGTGCGGAGAACTAAATTGAAATAAAGGCGTCGAAGACACATTAGTAACGATCTTGGAACGGGTGAGAGTCACAATTAAGACATTGGAAATTGCCGCCCGGTTACATAGTCTGGTGAGGCTATGTTGATCTAAGGACGGATTCACCTTCGAGTTCAGGCTTGAATTCGGACCGGAGCGTAGAGCTTTCATACAGTGCATATTTTGGAAATATTTCCGTCGGTCAGGAGACCGTTCGAGAACTTCTGCGGAGGGAGCTGGAAGGAAATTGCTGTCGTAAAAAGACCCCGAGTCTTCTACCAGTGTGATAGGTCGTCTGGAAATTTGACTCGAGAACGATGAGATTTGATTCATCACCTGAGGCACTGGACCTGTGAGTACCCAGCCGAAAATGGTCTCCTGCCCGAGGAGAGAGCCACAGATGTTGGTCAGTGAGCCACTTAACTGAATGGACGGAAGGATATCCGCTCCAATCAGGATATCTATTTGTGAACTCTCATAGAAGGTCGGATCCGCCCATGTGAGGTTCGGCAGGTCTCTCAAGAACCCTTGCGAGATCGGATGCGATGGAATATTCGCGGCCAATTCCGGAATAACGTAGGCTGTGGCATTTAGTTGTAAGCCCGGCTTAGTCGGAGAACGGATGGAAAAACTGCAGAGCTTCTTTGACTGAGCGGATACGGCATTATTTAGGCCGGAGACCTGTGCCTGGATACGTTGGAATGGCAATTTGATCATGTCCACAAGACGTTCTGTAATGAACGTCGCCTCTGAGCCAGAGTCGATCAGAGCGCGGGCGTGGAAAGTTTTTCCCAGGTGGCAAATATTAACGATGGCCGTGCCTAGGAGGACAGCACTCGTGCCGGAGGCGAAATATGACTGAACGTTTGGCTGGGCTTCGGACGAACTTGGATTTTGTACGCTTGGTACTCGTAGATGTAGTTCGGGCCACGCTGAGGAATTTTGTGCCGTTGTGGAAATCGCCTCGCTGGAGTTTGCTGGATTGCTACGGTGCAGAAGCGTATGGTGCCGGTCTCCACAAATTATGCAATTGTGGGCGCTTTGGCATGCTCGTATCTGGTGGCCCCTTGCAAAGCAGTTCAAACAAAGCTGCTTTTGCTTAATGTAGTCGGAGCGAGCGCCAGCGGGCATTTGAAGGAAGTAAGGGCATAACCGGATTGGATGATACTCTTTGGAGCAGAGATCACACGTGCTCCTCGTTTGATTCACTGTGGTCTCGAACGAGTGGGCACTCCTAGGATAAGGACTTCCTTGAGACCGAAACGGATTGCTTCTCGAATTGTCTGCAGTGCGTATGATCGCCCTGGAGTGGGCCTGAGTCTCCATGCCTGGATGGTCGTCCTCGGTCACTTCGAGAGACAGGTACCGCTCCGCCAGGAACTTGTCCATGGCGTGCCAGGTGGGAATTTCGGACTTGTGCGTCACGGATTGCTCCCAAAGCTCTAAGGTCGTCTTTGGCAGCTTAGCGGAAATGAGGTACACTAAAACTCCGTCAGCGAAAACGCTGTCTGTGGAGACCTCGGAATGGGTGAGTGTCGTGAGGCACTTGTGGGCGGCCCTCTGGAGCTCTTTTAGCGCTGCTGCTGACTCGGTACAGACTGAAAAGGATCTTCAGCTGGGCTTTGAGTATCAGCCTCTTGTTTTGGAAACGCTCACGGAGGGCGTTCCATGCGGACGCGAAACCCTCGTTCGTAAGTGGAGCCTGTGCCACTATGTCGTGGGCTTCACCGCTGGTCTTTTTGTTGAGGTGGAACAGTTTTTCCACTGGAGCCAACCTTGGGTTTTCTATGTAGATGGCGGTGAACAGGTCTCGGAACGTGGGCCACTGCTGGTAGTCCCCACTGAAAACTTCAGTGTCACATGGAGGGAGGCGGCAACCGCCGGAAGTCGGCACTTGAACGGCCAGTTGCGGCGTGTGAGGGACAGTCGGGGGCTCGAGCTGATCGTTCAGTTCGGCCAGGCATTGCGCGTAGACCGCGTAGCAGTCATCGTACATCTCTTGGACATAAGCTACACCCTCTGGATCCTCTTCCGCCATCGTCACCGAACAGGCCGCGAACTCCGCGTCCACCTTTGCCCACAGGCTTCGGAGTTATTCTCGATGGACTTGGGAGAGCGAGCGGGTTGGTGTGCTAGCATCTGGAGCGCTGAGCTTCTGGTCGAAGCGGGTCAGTCTGCTTGCGGCCAAGGCAAACTTAGACTGTGCGGAACTGGCGGCCATAGTGCTAGGAGCCGTGCGAGGGACTCCCGAGGGGAGCAACAAATCCTCGAAGGCATGTGGTGCGTGAGCCCTGGACGTGGTCGGACCTCGCTCAGCTGGGGCCGGACGGGAAGATGTGGGCGTAGTGGCTGAGCCGTTGGAGCTGGGTGGATGGGTCAAACTCAGCGAACTCACCCGCTTAAACTTCTTGCGAGATTTCTTCTCAACAGTGGGCATGTTTTGCTGATGGATCTTCGATAACGCGTAGTAGGTAGGTGAGCGGAAAAGGCGACGTGGAATTTCAGAACTACGAACCGTGGATATGTGGTTTTGGTGGAATTTATTGCGAGTATTTAAATTATGGAAATAGTACACCGTGGCCGGAATATATAGATATAAATACTACGATTGAACTACGGTTAAAACAATATACTCTCGAAATGCAGGGTAGCGCGTCACTTGGCGTTCCGTTACAGTCAAGCGCGGCACCGAAAAATATTCTCCCAACAACTACAACGCAGGCAAACGGTGGAGAAGCGAAAGCGAAAAGAAAAACGAAAAGAATGCACCGCTGCTGCTGCTTGTATGTGTGTATGTATGGCTGTAAGTGCTATGTACCGCGGCTTGGGTTGAAGAGATGTCAAACAACGGGTAAAACGGTGGATAACCGTTTTATATACAATATGTATATTATATAGATGTGCAAGAATATGCTAATTTAAAATGCGTACGTATAGATGTGTAAGATAAATACATACATATGTATGTATGTGCAGTATGTATGGATCGTTATTTTGTTGGTAGTATAATTAGTTAAATAAGGAGGCGCAGAGATTTGTTATTTTATTTCCTTATAAAACCGACAAACTATGGAACGTTGAGCATGCACGGAATAAACCACAAAAATAATTGCAAGAATATGCCTTTATGTTTGTTGCCAGCCGCTTGGATTGCGTTGCGATGTGTACATACATGTATGTATACCTACAGCTTAAACACATTTTGATAACAGTTAATAAAAAAAATTCCCCCAACTTATGCCTTTACTCATATTTTCCATGTTGAAGTCAAACTTATGTGCCTTTTTACATTTTGCAAACAATTAATAGACATACTGTATGTTAGCAACGAAAGCTCAGCTGGTAGCTGGAGAGGTAAGAATATTATTTACACTGGATCGGAAGCTGAACGCAGGAGTTAGCTCGGATCAAATTAAACCTTTGGAGATGTAGGAAGCCACAACCGTTGGCAGAACGAAGTATGGTTAAATTTGGAGCTAGAGCGAGAAATAAATACATACACATGCATGTACATACATATGCCACGGGAACTCGGACTGGGATGGAAAACTCGCACAAAATCACTGCACTGTTGTTAGGCACAATCGAAGAGTACTTATCTTGAACTTGGAGCGATCCGCCGATGCTGGCTGGGGTGAGCTTCTCCTTATGGGGAAGGCGAAGATCCGGCTCGAAGGACCAATGTTTGTAGTGGGGCGGATCGAAGCTCAACTCTCCCACAACGCAATTGCTGTAGCCGTCATAAGAAATGAAAACCGTTATGTTTAGTGGTATATATATAATTATGTGTGTGTATTTGGTTGGACGGTCGTGCGGTAGATCGGCCGTCTGAAGCGGGGGTGAAATCGTAACTGCTCAACTCTATGCCTTATGGTGCTTTTTCTGCCGTGAGCGCCGTGTGGATCGTGGATTGTGGATCCGAGCGCCCCTCCGAGCGCGCGAGAGCGAGTTGGGACCGGGGCGCACGGAGTTGGCACAGTGCGCGGAAATTGTTTACGGCTGGCCTGAACATTGATTAATGGGAAATCTGTGATAGGTATTCTCATCGTATTATCAGGAATACACGCAAAATCCATTCTGCTTTTGTGATATCCAATATTTTTGTATTTCTTTCATTATCGATTATTAAATGGGTTTAAACTTATTAAATTATTAAAATATTTGTATATTTTGTTGTAGTTTCAATTGAATTCCTTTTGCTGGGAAATTTGTAACCAAATTGTTAATGGATTGCAGAATGCATCCCAACCAATATGCTCTTTAATCTATGGGTATTATTTACTGTTCGAGTATACGTTACATTTTTAGATTCTTCTTGCCTGGCGAACGCAGATTATTGAGGCTCAGCCGCGAGGCGCTCAAGATAAACTCATCGAAGCTTTTGGATAGTTTCATGATTCCTCTAGCAATTAAATTTGCTCTTGTCTCTATTTGATTAATTAGCTCGGTTTTGTTTGGTCGCGGTGTACGAGCGGAGACGGTACGACGGTACGTGCTGCGTCAAGCTGATAAAACCAGCGACTGCACAAATATGGAAATTCTGCTCTTCATTTGTCACAGTATCACATAAATCACACAATTGAGAAGGAAAAAAACAGTAACAGAATCACTCGCGAGAACTGGCATCGAGTGCACCACCAAGTGCATACGGGTACGGTATGTGCATAATATTAATAAGCAAATATTCTTCTTTCTCTTTTCGCCGCTTCATTAATTGGCAGTTAATTAATTCCCGTGCTCCAGTGCTCCCGTGCTTCTGCGATGCTGTGCGGCGCGAGCGTTTAAGTTTTCTTGAGTGTTTCTTGGGGAATGCGAAGCGAGTCGAATGCAGCAACTGCTCCGTAGTGCCGCCTTAGTAGCTCCCTGGTCGGGTCCCGTCTGACGCGTGATGTGTGGTGGGGGGTCGCTTATCATCCACTGCCGTGCTGCCACCGCTGCTGGGAGAATGGGGTTTGCACGCAAAAGTAGTCATCTCCGTCCCACTGTAATCAGCCATTAGGTGGCAGTCGGTAGGTGTGCTCCACGCTCCACTCTCTACGCTCTATGGAAATGCCGTTTCGTGTCGCATATAATTGGCCAGAAAAACCACTCGCACTCGCACTCGCACTCGCACTTCGAGGAACTTGTTTGCCAATTTTGGTAGTATTATTTTGTTGACCCGCAGCTGGTGCTGCCGCTGCTGCTGCCACGAGCGTTGCACCACAACTGATTGACCAGCCAGCGGACTGGTCAGCGGCTGGTTTTGTTTGTGGGCTAAGGCTCAAGAGTCCAAGAGCCGCTGCCTTGCATAAAGAGTTTCACTTTAATTTATGCTCTCAGAAGGCCAACCGATGACCAACCATCCGCAATCGAGTGAAAGGCACGTGTAATTACATCGATGTTCTTTATATGTTTATGGCTTCCATTAGGCTAATGAAACTTCTTCCCCCCCACATTTACGTGGACATGGATGTGGGAGAAACGACGAAGGGCCAGATTGAAGTGACTGAAGCGTCGAGAGGAGCTCGCGCCGGCACCACCACCGCCACCGCCACTATGCTCTTGCTCTGGGTGTTCCTGATCCTGGTGTTCCTGCCCTCCAATACTCTGCGACGACTCCGATGGCTCCTCCTCGATATCGACTATAAATCGCGGCATGGACTCGTGGGGAGACGCCTCAATTCCATGGCCCCGATGCCCTCTGAGGTGTTGCTTGATGGCCAGGGCCCGCTCCTCGCATTCGAGCAGTGGCTGGTGCAGCGACTGGAAGCCACATGCCCCCGAGTGGTGCAAACCGCTCACCAAAGCCGCAATGGTCCCACCACTAGCCGGGAGACAGGGGCAGGTTCCCCTTGCCCTTCCACCGGCTGTCGTTGGATTTGGGGCTGCCTCTGGCGCTGGTACTTCTTCGATTCCACTCAAGATCGTTGCGGCCTTCTTCTTTGGGGGCTTTTGTGCCCTCCCATCCTTCTCCATGACGGTGGGGTTCTCGCTGTACGACACTCGAAGATGTTGAAATGAATGGGGGTGCTTATCTCATCGGGGGATGTATCCTGGGATGTATCTGTGTGCATCTACGATGGTTAGTACATCATCACATATTTACTTATCTAAATATTTGCGTTCTGGAGTAGTTTTTAGCTTCCAATTGATTTCGATCGAAGAACGTCTGAAATGCTATTGATTGGGGGAGCAACAACAACAACAACATTGAGAGTCATTGCCTCTTAATGAATCCAAATTGATTGACTGATGCAAAATTCCTATATCTAGACTCCGCTATTTTCTAGTTTTTTTCCACTTGCACACACTTTCTGTTTGGATCTATTCTATGCACAAGCATTTCCTATAACACAAAGAATGGACATAGTATTGATAACATTTCTAACAGAGATTGTTTCTTTAAATCTCCTGGGGCTTTCTCTGTCACATGTCAGGGACTGTCAGCTCGTTTTAGACAGATAATGGAGGGCGCCAGCACGACTATAAAGTTCTTACTTGCTTTCTTAATTGTCATACAACAGATATAAATAACAGATAGATAGATAGAAGACACACCTCACCCCCGCCGCTGGGACTCGTCTTTAAGCGGACCTTGAACATTTTCGCCAAACTTTCGCCGTTTAGTTCCGTTTTGAAGGCCGATTTCGATATCGATTGAAGAGATAGGCGCAAAGGCGCCTTCAATGAACTGTCGGCGCCCCGAATGGGGTAGCATCATATATAAATGTTGCCTCTGGCCCACCAAACGTTCCGATCCGCCTTATTCTATTTAGTTTTCAGTAATTGAGCTAACAGCACCGATAAACCTATTCAGATAAGCCGCGGATACTAAAAGGAACACCACGCAAAGATATTACTGCTGTGGCTGCTTCCTAATAAACCAAGACAGTGGAAAAGTATGGTGCTGTTAATTACCTTTTCTTAATTTGGTTTCCTCCCAAAAAGACAAATAGAATCGGACTGAAACCGGAAGGGATGCACAGAATATGAAGGGAATTTCAAAAGTTACTGTATCTGATAGGAAAATATAGATTTAGATAGACAGATAAATGCATCCCACAGAAAATAGAGTACACAACGGAAAAGCCTCTCCCCGTATCATTGATCGCGTGATGGGTTTCGTTTTTCTGCTGCTTTTGAATTGTCGCCATTTTGAGCGCCCAAAGTACAACACTTTAGGGCTGCTCGCCATAAAGATTTTAAAAATATATGTCATGTAGAGGTATGACGTATGTTGAAGGGTATGTACGATTCGAGGCGCCTTAACTAATCGTCACGATATAATATAAAGAACAAAGCCATACAACACCATACCAACCATGTCCGCCGTCTACTTACTTATCGGTAAAACAATCTCATTTCAGGCAATATGTAGTACAGTACATACACTACTGGCCAAAATAATAAGTACACGCTTATAAGCTTTCTTTCATCTCCTATAAAACTTTTCTAATAAACATAATTAAAAAATCAAAATTACTTTTAGTTTTCTAACCTACAATAGACTATAAAAACGGTTTATCATAAGCATTTTTAATTTCAAATATATATTTTATGATCGATTAAACCTTAAAATCATAAATAAGGGCTGGCCAAAATAATAAGTACAGCAATTCTCCAAAGCGAAAAACTAAAAACCTTTCAAATTTTGTACACTTTTTTCTTATAATTTATAATCTTTTAATAGTATCCTCTATATCCACACTTATTTTGGATGATTTCGGCCATTCTTCTTGGCATACTAGCAATAAGTTTGCGGCAAGTCTCCACTGGAATCTCATACCACGTTTATTGCACAAATTCTCCACAATTCTTTACAAACATTCGAGCTATTCCATAACAAACTAGCACGACACCGATGTACTTATTTTTTTGGCCAGTAGTGTACATCTAAAGTGGGAAACCCGATAAGCAGTCAGTCTCCCCCATATACCATATAGAACCGATGACAGGGCGATTAAGCTTTACTTTGTCGTCTGGCAGAACCCACCTGTACCGCAGCATTGCCGCCGCGACCGAAGGAGCCGCGCAGCAGGCCGAAGGGAAAAATGCTGCCATAGCCGCTGGTACTGGCCACCGGTGCAGGCGGAGAGTCCGGATTGAGGGGCGACATCTCCGAGTAGGCCCGCCCCACCTCGTGCAATTTGGGTGTGCGCTTCATTCCGGCTCTTTCTCTCCCTCTCTCTATTGGCAACCTGGAACCACCTCCAATACCACGGGAGTGGAGTGTGTAACTCTTTTAGTACACTTTTATTATCAGTTTACAGCGTGTCACTGGACTTTAGCCCCGGGCCAAACGGAGACAGAGACACCACAGCACTGAGGAGCATCTCCCCGGAACGATTCTGATTCGTCTGTGATTACGGATTACGGGTATGTGTATATGTAAACACGTAGTATATTGTTTAGCTTTAGAAAAATGCAAATTGCCCGACTATAATCTATTTGGAATATAAAAGCGGCGATTAGTCGGTGAGTGGAGCGCACGCGGCGCACTCTGCTGGAAAACTAACTGTAACCGATGGCGCAGAAAGAGAGAAACAACAGCAACAACTTTCACACACACTCTCTTTCGCGCTCTCTCGCCCTCTCTCGTGGCTTTCCTTCACTTTTTGTTTTATTTATTTTGTTTTTGATAAAATGAGAAATTGCAACCCAAAATAATACCGTTTATTATACTCGATACTCAAAATGAGTATTGGGGTATATTTGATTTGTGGTGAAAATGGATGTGTGTAACGTCCAGAAGGAATCGTTTCCGACCCCATAAAGTATATATATTCTTGATCAGCATCAATAGCCGAGTCGATTGAGCCCTGTCTGTCTGTCCGTCCGTCCGTCTGTCCGCCTGTCCGTCCGTCCGTCTGTCCGTCTGTCCGTAACCTTCAGCGCCTAGTGCTCAAAGACTATAAGAGCTAGAGCAACGATGTTTCGGATCCAGACTTCTGTGATATGTCACTGCTCCAAGAATATTTTAAAACTTTGCCCCGCCCACTTCCGCCCCCACAAAGGACGAAAATCTGTGGCATCCACAATTTTAAAGATACGAGAAAACCAAAAACGCAGAATCGTAGAGAATGACCATATCTTTTAGACTGCAGAATCTGAATTGGATCGTATAATTATTATAGCCAGAATCAAGAAAACAATTTCATTCTTTCTCGCTCTGTCTCTCTCTAACACACAGGTTTCATGGTCGGTTTTGCCAATTGCAAAATATGAGTTCAAGGATTTTAGTACCCATAAGAGCTAGAGCAACCAAATTTGGAGTCCACACTCCTAAGATATCGGTCCTTGACCGTTTCGTGTCAAAATTTCGAAACACCCCCTTCCGGCCCCGCAAAGGACGAAAATCTGGGGCATCCACAAATCTCAGAGACTATTAAAGCTAGAGTAACCAAATTTAGTATCCGCACTCCTGTTAGATCTCACTATAAAACGTATATCTCCAAAGTTCGCCTCACCCCCTTCCGCCCACACAAAGGACGAAAATCTGTTGCATCCACAATATTAAGGATACGAGAAAACTAAAAACGCAGAATCATGGATAATGACCATATCTATCTAATAGGAACAAATCAATTTGCAGTGGCTACGCAGCGCCCGACGTCACGCTCAGACTGATTTTCCGTCTCTCTCGCACGCACTCTTTGTCGTGTCGTTTAATATTAGCGGCGTCTGCCGGAGAAGAGCCATACTGACTTAGTATCGGGTATAAATGTAGAGTTGCGGTGTCCACAGCAACTCACAACGTTCCCCCTCGTTAACAATGTGTGCGTGTGTTCGTGGGAACTTGAGTGGGTGAGTTTGTGTGTGCACAGACAGACACGTGATGCGGGAATGTAGGGTAATGTCAAAATGGAAACACAAAAAACTAAGACAAGGCTGTGTTTGAGCATGCCGAAGTGTTTCATACGCTTTCTGGAGGAATATACACAAATGGAATCTAACAACAGAGTGTTCACCGAAGTAACCACTCGTATTCTATACGATTGTGATATTTAGTGGAATTTGCTTCCTTGAGAATGCGACTTCGGAGATCTGAATGGTGATCATTCTCTTTAGAGCACCTTAGAATCCAAGTTCTCCTTTTGCATCATTTCACTCACTTGTTCTTTAGATATGCGGCCCTCGTCATTTGATGGCCCTATCGAACGCATTTCCATGAAATGCGAAATGGAGTAGACCGGAACACTCTCCACTATGTTGTACACTTTACAATGCTTTACAATGTAATTTTGAAGCTTAGCTTGGATTTTACTGGCCAAGATTCTGCGTCAGGTAACGATCCGATATGAAAACAAACTGAGGCCCAGGCGAAGGCGTTCAATCATTGGCAAGAAGCGTCTGATTTGACATCGTTTATCAGGCAAATTAGCGTCGATTTGTGATACAGTGAATTAGAAGATTTCAATTACCTTTATAGATTTAGAGTCCATTGCTTGGCATGGAAAAATTATAGATATGAATATAATCAGCACAAATTAACACTTGACAGCTGATGAGCACTGAAAGATATTATATTTCGATTACTTGGATTCGAGTGTCAAGCTTACTGCCAGCCTTTCAGGTGAAGTGCACGATAACGGGAGAGATAAAGAATGTCTTACTGCAGTGCACTACGATATTAATATCCTCTTCTATTATGACAGATTACAAATAAAGCAAGTAAGAAGGCTATAGTGGATAAAGGAAAAGACCTACTTCCTGTCTAAAACCATTTAATTGGCGAATAGTGACAAAAACTAGAAGAAAACACATATTGGAATAGACCCGAGAATATTATAAAAATAAATACGAGTCTGTGTGGGTATACAGTAGATGATTCTGCAAGTTCTAGGTCTTTAAATATATTTATGTAAACTACTTATTATACACATACATATGTACATATTCGAATATGTATACTATAGTCAAGAACAATACCAAACGGGATATACGTATGTATTCTAGCGAACTAATTAAGAGTCTGACTGAATGATTCTACAGATCTCAGTAGAAGTGTGCAAATTAATTAGCACTTTGGGCGACAGCACACTACAGCTACGATAATTACCAGAATTCTGGTATCTACAAACGAAATTATACGAAATATTATTTATAACCATTACGGCAAATACTGGAGATCTTTGAGGGATTCTAACTTATGCTCAGTCCACGCAATGTAGGGGTACTCGGGCTCACCTGTTGAATGAATCTCGTTGCAGTACAGTGTGTTGTTGTTTCTCAGTCTCAAAGTGTCGCGATTTGTGCAGTATCAGACTTGAATGAAAACAGGCGTCATTTGGGGGGGGGGCACAGCTGAGCGCACGTGTATCTGTACCCTGTAGAACCAAAGGGGTCAATTGACCCCTCTCGAACTAGCTCTGCTACTAGCTACGCAACTAGTTACGCGGGAAGCGACCGCGGACCAGGTCTTCGTCGACTACAATGTACTAGTTCTGCAACTAGTTACGCGGGAAGCGAACGCGGACCAGGTCTTCGTCGACTACAATGTACTAGTTCTGCAACTAGTTACGCGGGAAGCAAACGCGGACCAGTCGAAAAAAAACCGAAAAACGAAGCCGCCTTCGGTTTGTTTTTGAAAGCGGCAAATAACCGCAATTCCGTGGAGTTACAGTGCCCACTCAGCTAGTTTTTACCGAGCCACGACATGCAATAAGCACCAAATGGTAAGTTAATCGTGATATTTTACTGTAGTTGCGCTCGTGGAATGAAAGAGACAAGAATTTACACAAACAAAATGCATTTGTTTTCCTCGTTTGCTTTATGCGTTGATTTTGTTCACTTCTGTACAACATCTAATCGCTGGAAGAGTCTTTTGTGTAAAAATTTATTAAAAAAGTGGAAAAGAATTAATATATAAATCAAATTAATATAAACAGGTACGTGCAAATATATATTATATATTTCAAATAAAATGATGAGCAAAAGGCATTTGCGTAGACTCCGTAACAGTGAAAGGGAAGCTAACATTGCAAAGTTAGCGTTGTGCAGGAAAGATAACAGATAACAGCAAGGAAACCGATTCTCCAGCCAGCTGGCGTTTTGAGCGGCTTAAACTTTATTTTGAGTGAGGAAATTGTTCTAGCCTATAACGTCGATGGGGCCAAGGGAAGAAGGCCCTTAGGACCCACAACGAATTTTTTGCAGCTTTGCTAGGTAAAATACCATTTACACTTCTAGAGATTTAAAAATGTTTCATATAAATTAAAACAAATATTAATTACAGAATGTATTCCGCCTGGCGATGAGCCCCCGAAAACACTGTGCGGAAGGCAATGCAAAGGATGAAGAAAAGGGTTTTTAAGAAGAAGTGTCTTGCCAAAAACCAGGAGTAGGCTAAGCATCATAAAATTAAAAATTATTCGTTATAATGAAAGACATTGTGTTTTTATTTTTGTATTATTCCAGACTGCCAGATTGACTACTACCAATAGTCAGTTCGGAACTAGTTACTGGTAACTAGGTCAGAGCTAGCTACGGGTAATCGAAGGGTAATCGAGCGGGAACCAGGGGTGGTTCCGCCCTAGGACATGCATGTGTTAAATTCTCCGCTGAAACACATTGCGGGTAATCGATCTGGAACCAGGGAGGTGAGAATGGTAGCTAGTGCGGCACCAGTGCGGAACTAGTTGTCTGGTACTAGAGGGATATCTTCAGCGCCCTTACATATGTAAGGACCCTTTTATAGGTCCAAGTGAGCTTGGGGGCGGGAGGCTCTTATCCCCCCCCTCCCGGCTTCCGCCTTAACATAACCTACATATGTATGTACGTTTGTGTATGTAATGAACGCGTGCAGAGGAGTGTGTGTGTCTGTTTGTGTTGATGGCAAACTGAAGCGTCGATAAAATATTTGTTCACAGCACAAATAACTTTTTGGGTGTTGAAATAGTACGTCTGCGAGTGATATTTTCGTATACTTTTCAATGCATTCACAAACTTATATTAGGTTAAACAAGGTCTCACGAAGAGAAACTAATTTGCTTAAAAACGACTCCTTCACGGCACGACTTTTGTGTGTGTTTTGATAACGAATTCGCACTTTTTGGTTAGTAAATACTTGACATAAAGATGGACAGGGAGTATTACACAATTTCACAGGATGCTTTCTTTGGTTTTATAACCAGCTTAAGCCATTTAATTTGTATTTTGGGACATTATATCGCGACACCGACGTCAGCTGCTGCTGGCTTGTTTTTTATACAAAAAAAATTGAATGTAAGTGTTGGGCAGCGATGAAAGTCAGAGCTAAAGGTCTTAGCCAACATTATTCAACGGAATAACTATCCTCTTTCGTTTTTTTTTTACCGTTTTCGCTAAAACGTTTTTTAGACAAGATTTAATAAAAGCAAGTGTTAAAAATAAACCAGTCAATGAGAAAATAGGTTCATTAATCGGACAAAATTATGTGGGCAGGGCTCAATATTCTATCTAGCTAGTAATATTCAATGGAATATCAAAAACGAGGAATATGAATAATAGAACTTGAATTCGTCAGTATATTTACGGTAGATTTTTTAAATGAGACGGTATATTTCTGAGGATCGAATGGTATATTTTATAGATAAATCCGATAACGATCTAGTTTAAACCCACACTGGGTACGATTTGCCGGCAATCTCTTCGCTGATTTTAATTCGACCTCCAGAGCAAGCGCATAGGAGTGGAGAACTTTTCGCAGCATGAGCTGCATCCAAATCCGGACGATAGCAAGCCTGAAGCATATTCAGGAGCCGCGGACTGGGTTTTTGTCTTGGACACCCTGAACTTTTGCTTCTGGACACCGAGTGCGTAATTTTGCCATCACATGAAATGATCTCTAACCCAATCTGACTAATCTTTTCATAGATAACTATACCAAATACAAGGTTTACGGCTACACGGGATACTTTGCCCTCTGTGCAGCCATTAAAAGGGCCATCGCTGACGGCTTAAATGTGACGAATGCCAAGTTCTACTCGGAAATCGACAGGAAGACGGTGGAACATATATTCCGATCGGACGACGGCGAGACCAAGATACCGCTGATCCAGAAACGGCTCGACTGTCTCCATGAAGTGGGCAACAGACGGCTAAAGAAGTACGATGGCCGCTTCGAGAATGTGATCAAGGCAGCCGACAAATCGGCTGTGCGTCTGCTAGAGCTGATTGTCGAGGAATTCCCGTGCTTCCGGGACCAGGCAGACTTTGCGGGAAAGCGCGTTTCGATCCTGAAACGGGCTCAGATACTTGTCGGCGATATCTGGTCCTGTTACAGGGGCAAGGGTCTGGGCTTTTTCCACGACATCGATCAGATCATCAGATTCCACAGGTGCTGGTGCACTTCGGCAGCTTACAGTACACGCCGGAATTGCTAGAGGGGCTCAAATCGGATACAATTCTGGAGAACGGAGATCCAATGGAGGTGGAGATACGCGGAGCATCGATATACATAATCGAGCAGGTCAAGGATGTGGTGATGAAATCCTTGAAGGAAGACCATCCAGAAATCTCTTCCGACAACGTGAATTCTGTTGTGATTGACCAGTACCTCTGGGACTACAGACGCCAGTATCAGGCGGACTTGGAACATATCCCATTCCACAAAGTCTTGAGCATTTACTATTTACTATTAACTATCAACTTGACCACGAATAAACATGTTGGCGCATACGTTAAATTGATTTCCTTTAATTAAACAACGGGCTCTCTTCTAACCAAGATCGGATGTTGTCTGGAATCTACAAAGTAATGGGCTTGGGCTTGCCCTGCTGCGAGGCGATGCGTTCGTTGTATTTCTTCACCGACTCCTCGCGGGACAGGTTACCCTTGCGTGCGTACCGCTGGTTGATCAGGAACTTGACATCCATCTGTTCAAAAAGATAAGCCGGGTTAGGATATGTGCTCGCATATAAAATAAATCAATTCTGTTTACTTACGCCCATGGTGGACTCGTGGCGCTTACGCATGGGGCGCTTGATGCCATTGCGATGGGCCTTCTTGTTCTGGTTGTGGTTTGTGTGATTCTTTGACTTGGCCATCTCAAACTAAGTTTCCAACGCAAATATCCGAGCATCCAGGGGTTGGCGGAGCATGAAAACAGAAAATATTTCACATTAAAGATACTTCAAGGTACGGGAAACACATTATCACTCCCAGATCTGGTCGATTTATTGCGAAAATCTACGCTTTTCCGGATTTAATATTGACAAAATTTCTGTTGCAACCTACGTTTTTGACACTTCAGCGGAAAAGAAGCGGAAAAGTGTGACCGCGGATTTGTCGAAAAGAAATATACGGTCCGACCCTTAGCCCATTTAAGCCCCCTTTATTTAAATAGGTTAACAACTTGAGTTAAAAGACGGAAAATGGCCATGTATGTAATTTCTTAATGTAGATCTATCCTAACTAGATAGAAACCTCTACCCTAAATATATAATCTTATCAGATTGACTGGGACCAGTGTTCCAGTCCCACCTGAACGATAGGTGGCCAGGGCTGAGGGCGACGCGCCATCTAGCGGAAGTCCAGGGAGGCTCGATGGTGTATGTGGACATCGGGGGGAGCTGGAGCCGTACTGGGGATATAAGGAATAGAATAGGATTAGTTATATGTATTAGTAAGGGAAAAAGGGATAAATAGGAGTGAAAATATTAGAAAATCTGGATTGGATTATGGAAATTGTGGAGCGTGGACGGAAGAGTAACGTCGAAATTTGAAATTTTGTGCTTAAAACAGAAAGTTTGAAGTGAGTACAGAAAAAAGCGGGCAAGAAAATAGTATGTAATGCAGAAAATTTTACTCACAGCCGGCAAGGAATATAGCCACCAGAACCGGGCCAGAAGGTTTCCTGGAGAGGATCACTGGAATTCGAGAAAGTCGACTGCAGAGAAGAAGACTGTCCAACGTGAACCTGAGTGAGTTCGTTACAGTTGCGCGTGTGTGAACCAAGAAGCACGAGACGCGTGAAGGGGGGGTGAAAGAGGACTACTTAGCTGCCAGGGCGATTCTAGCGACATCGCAACGTCGTTGCATCGCCTTCCAGTGCGTGCCACACGTTTGGTCTCATTCACCACGTAAAAACCCCGAAACCCTATTTACACACACACACGCGCACACGTATACACGGACCTATATAAATTTAGGCCTGACCGGCCACGGCCAGCGATCGCCCGCGTCGTTTGAACTTAAAAAAAAAACATAATCCGCACTCCAAACACCGTTCCACATTAAATGTTATTTTGTTCCGTGTGTTGTCCTTTATTTAGTAATTAGTATTAGCTTAAACCGTTTAACGTAAAATCTTGGCCATTGAACTAAATATGTAAAAACACCAACACCTTACTTTTTTTTTTTTTTTTTTGGTTTTAAATCATCTCAAGGATGATCAGAATTTTGATCGTAGCACTGAAGCCACAATGATCAGATACTGGTGATGTAGTTTGGCGAGTTTGACAGGTCGGTATATAAAAAAAAGAGGAAAATTACTTAACTGTTTTAGAAAATAAACTGAAATTACTTTATAACATGATGAAGAAAAAAGGGGTCAAAAGTTTAAGTCAGCAGTTTTGATGAAGATTGCCAGCTCTCTGAGATGTAGCGGCTCTTTTTGTTACACTTGGCTTGTTTCCCAGAGGGCAATTCCGGCTAGCTGTCGACCCCAGGGCTGGGTAGTTCCCCTTGCCCGCCAAATGTAGACAAAAAAGGAGACATACTACTTCTCGGGACATCAAAACTAACAACAACCTAACAACAACAAAGAAAATCATAAACAGACGGCTATCAAGTGGGTGAAGCTTGGGTGTTATCACTTCGCGCGCCCGCCCTACCTGTGACCAAACACAACGTTCATTTTGGCCACCCTCTGCTGGAGCGGTAACGGCTAGCCTAATCCATGGCTTACGCCACGCGTCCGCCCTCTATTTTAAATTTAATGCATCATGCTTCAATATATATCCAAGCTTTAATAATCGTAAATTGACAATTTCATCTTTCTCATTAATAAATAGCTATACTCAAAATTATCACTAACCACTAAGAAACACCAAAACGTTCGACACAAAGGCAAACAAGGAAATAACTGCTGAAATTTCGTTCAACCAACAGGGATACCCTCACCCATACGTAATGGAATATGTGTAGATGAGTGGATCCAGTTTTACGGGAGTTAATTTACCTCGGGCCCCTACGGAGACTTAACCTACCAAGAGCTCTTGTTAAGGGTCCCCGGGACAACAATAAACAATATTTTTCCACAAATCGCTCGACCAAATACGGTGGACGATGGGACCCCCGCGTCACCCACTAAGGGTTAATCTTCTGGCACTGAACAGCTGATCGCAGATTTAGGTTCGTGAAAGGTGTTGGTGTTTTTACATATTTTTTTTCAATGGCCAAGATTTTACGTTAAACGGTTTAAGCTAATACTAATTACTAAATAAAGGACAACACACGGAACAAAATAACATTTAATGTGGAACGGTGTTTGGAGTGCGGATTATGTTTTTTTCTTTAAGTTCAAACGACGTGGGCGATCGCTGGCCGTGGCCGGTCAGCCCTAAATTTATATAGGTCCGTGTATACGTGTGCGCGTGTGTGTGTGTGAATAGGGTTTCGGGGTTTTTACTTGGTGAATGAGACCAAACGTGTGGCACGCACTGGAAGGCGATTCAACGATCGTGCGGTGTGGCTAGAATCGCCCTGGCAGCTAAATCGTCCTCTTTCACCCTCCCCCTTCACACGTCCCGCGCTACTTGGCTCACACACGCGCAACTGGAACGAACTCACTCAGGTTCCGTTGGGCAGTCTTCTTCTCTGCAGTCGACTTTCTCGAACTCCAGTGTCCCTCTCCAGGAAACCTTCTGGCCCGGTTCTGGTGGCTATATTCCTTGCCGGCTGTTAGTAAAATTTTCTGCATTATAACCTATTTTATCGCCCGCCTTTTCTGTACTCACTTCAAACTTTCTGTTTTAAGCACAAAATTTCAAATTTCGACGTTACTCCGTCCACGCTCCACGATTTCCATAATCCAATCCACGTTTTCTAATATTTTCACTCCTATTTATCCCCTTTTTCCCTTACTAATACATATAACTAATCCTATTCTCTTCCTTATATCCCCAGTAACGGCTCCAGATCCCCCCGATGTCACCTAACACCATCGAGCCTCCCTGGACTTCCGCTAGATGGCGCGTCGCCCTCAGCCCTGGCCACCTATCGTTCAGGTGGGACTGGAACACCACCACGAGTATGTCGTCAGTCCCAGGAGGGACAACATACGCGTGGGCATGCCCACCGGATTCCGGAACACTATTCAGCACACGCCGGCGTGCCCTGCATTCTTCTGCCGCGCCCAACGTAGGCCACACCCACACCTCACTACATTCTCAGGTCTTTGGCGTGGTACACTCCTATGGGACGGCGGTTAAGGTACTCCAGAGCATACGCGTTCTCTCCTACTGGCTTCACTACCCGGCATCGGATGAATTTGCGCGCGAACTTGGCATTAAAGCCTTTTCCAAAGTCACTAAGGACAAAATTTCGGCGAAATACCTCTTGTCCCGGCCTCGCGTAAAACACCCGAGCTCGCTGGTTGTATCTTACCCTACTACGCTCGTATGCCTGATGTAAACTAGCGCGAATCCTCTCTTGGATGAGTTGTCGCTTGTCCTGACCCTCCAGCAGCGATATGTCATGCTCGCCGATTGACCGCAGTCGCTTTGCCAGCTTGTAGCATGACCCATGCAAATACATTTGCTGCCCGAAGACTGCAAAGAATGGTGTTACGCCTGTTGCCTCGTGAACCGAGTTCCTAATAGCCAGTTCTATCTCCGGCAGATGCACATCCCAGTCCCGGTGATCGTCTTCCAGATACGCCCGAATCGCGCTGAGTACTGGGCGATTCACGCGTTCGGCTGCGTTACTCTGCGGAGAATACACTGGCGTCCTCATATGACTGACTCCGAATGCATCGGTCATCTCCTTAAAAGTTTTCGAGACGAACTGAGCCCCATTGTCCGAGTGAATCATCTCCGGCACTCCAAACTTGTAAAACACCTCGTGAACGAGGAATCTTACAACTTCCTTTGCTGTGGCCTTAGTCATGGTCTCTAGGAATGTGAACTTCGAGAACTGGTCAACTACAATAAATATCCACGCCTGACCGTTCTTTGACCGCGGATATTTGCCCAAAAAATCAATATAAAGTTTTTGGAACGGGCGCTCAGTGACCACTTCTTGCCCCATCCCGACCTGCATCCGATAATTCGGCGCTTTCGACTCCTTGCACACGGTGCACCGTCGGATATAATCCCGCACCTCTATCGCCATGTTCGGCCAGTAAAACTGCCTACGCAATAAGTGCAAGGTTTTCGCGATTCCTCCGTGCGCTGTCTTCTCTTCCGAATGTGCTTTGTCTATCAACGCGGCCGTCAGCGAACTCGGAACCCACAATTTCCAGACGGCGACCTCCAGTTGATCATCCAATCGTTCAAAGCGCATGCGCTTGAATATCATGCCGTCAACAATCTGGAGATCAGGTAAGCGGTCTTGGTTCTCTGTTATTTCCTTCCTTAACTCCTGATATTCTCCAGATTCAAACTCCACCGTTTCAAAACCCAGGATACTACTCGGATCCACTTCCAGCTCTTCAATACTGCGTGACAATGTATCTGCCACTACGTTGTCCGCTCCTTTCCGGTGTTCTATGCCGAAATCGAAGGCCTGCAGTTGAAGGGACCAACGAGCTAAGCGACCATCCAGGTTCTTCATGGTCATGAGCCATTTGAGACTGGCGTGGTCAGTTATGACTGTAAACGGCATAAGCTCTACGTACGGACGGAACTTAAGGATCGCCATGAGCGCTGCCAGACACTCTTTCTCTGTCACCGAGTAGTTTTTTTGGTGGCAATTCAGTTTGGCAGAGAAAAACGCTATGGGCCTCTCGTTCTGCTCGTCATCCCTTTGGAAGAGTACGGCTCCTACTCCATAATGTGAGGCGTCGCACTGTATGTAGAAGTGCCGCTTGAAATCCGCGTGTACCAGGACTGGTGCCGAGGTGAGTGCAGCTTTTAGCTCCCCCATGGCTCGTTTTGCCTCCTCCGTCAATTTAAACTTTCCATTTCCCGACTTTTTCAGGGCGTCTGTGAGCGGACCGGCCATCTCAGCATAGTTTTTCATAAAGCGCCGGTACCAGCCCGCAGTTCCCAGGAAACTACGCAATTCTCGAACAGATCGCGGCTCGGGAATGCGCAAAATGGCCGACACACGATCCGGATCCATCTTCAGCGCTCCTCCTCCCACTATAAATCCCAGGTATTTAATGTTTTTATAGCAAAAATGAGATTTTCTCAGCCCTATCGTTAAATTTGCTTCTCGTAGACGCTCGGCAACCTGTCGCAGAATCTTCACGTGCCTTTGGAAGTCCTCAGCTATAATCAGCAAGTCGTCGAGATACGCATAGACGTTTGAACGCATTTCAACCGGAATCACCTTATCGACCAGTCTACATAGGCGTTGTGCGGCGTTGCAGAGGCCAAAGGGCATCATACGGAACTGGTACAGAGGCCGTCCCGGCACCGTGAACGCCGTATATGGTCGACTCTGCTCGTCCAGCTCGATTTGCCAAAAAGCGAATTTTAAGTCGACGCTGGAGATATATATAGTCTGATCGAGACGCGACAAAATCCCCTCGATGCTAGGAAGTGGGTAAGCGTCCTGGATGGTTACTTTGTTGAGCTTTCGGGCATCGAGACAGAAACGATTTTTGCCCGGCCTTCGCACCACGGTGGTACGGTTGCTCCACGGACTATCACTGTACTCGATGACTCCCAAAGCCAACATTTTGTCCACCTCACCACACACCACTTCCTGCATCGCTGGCGACAGCGGGTAATGTCGATCCTTCACAGGCTCGGCCTTCTCCACCACCTGAATTTTGTGAGTCTCTCTCGACGTCCTCCCCAGGCCTACGGCTTCGAAAGTCAGAAACTCTGCCTTCACCTAATCCAAGGCTGCCTTTTGCTCTTCTGACAACTCCCATTCTTCCTGCACTATGTCCTTCTCCGGGCCTTCCACATAGTGAGCGACTTGATCATCCAGCACTTCTTCCACTAATCTGTGAGATGCCCCTACTGGACCTTCTCCCATCACCTCAGGAGCCAATGAGAATACCCGCCAAAAGTCTACCCCCAAGTAAATTTCCTGTTCCAAGAACGGGCATACGAAAAACGTTAATCTTTTTACCTCTCCCTTGTATTTCACCGGTAATTCCACTCGGCCAACGATTGAGCGATCTTCCCCATTCGCTACCTTCACTATAGAAGAATATCGACGAGCCTCCACGCCCAGCTTCTCCAGGAATTTCTGACCATTACACCCTAGCATGCTGTGTGTAGCGCCTGAATCCAACAGGCCTCGCACGGACTCGCCCATTATAGAGATTTCTGCGAAAACTCTCGGGTCTTTCTTGCACCAACGCTTTACTGAAGCAATCACCTGCCTCCTCATAGCTCGCCTTTGCTTAAAACGGGATCTCGCCTTTCTCACCCGCACCGACAGTGCTCGCATACCATCCACTCGTAGTTCAGAAAATATTATATTTCTGGTTTCTAAATAATTTCTTAAGCGCTCTTCATATGATAAGTTCCTTAACCTAGCATGCAATTTACGTCTATCTTATTCATTTTTATTTTCTTCTACTTTCTCTGCGCAGGCCCCTTCTGTGAGCGTGATTCGCCTGCTTGGATCGCACCCCTCTTCACGTTTCCCGCGCAATTCGGACAGGTTGGACAATATGCATCGGGCTTTCCACACCGGTAGCAGAAAATTCGCCTCTCCGATGCCATACAGTCCCTAAAGCCATGATCGGTCTGCCCGCAGTTCCAGCAAATCAACTTCTGTGGAACACGCTGTGTCACTTGCGCTTCCTCAATGACCTCTGCCTCTTCATCGCCAATCGACCGATCCTGCGCGACCTCGCTGACGTTCGCATTCGGCCCGCGACCATAGTTTGTGGCTTTGGGTGCTCCTCGCCACGAAGATCGAGCCTTCCTCTTCAGATGTGCCTCTATTTCCACGCACTCATCCCGCAGTTGGTCTAAGGAATAAACCCGTAAGCCGTAGACGAAACTCGCTATCTCATCTGTGAGTGCCTTTTTGACGATTTTTACCATCTCCTTTTCAGGTGGTGGCATCTCCAACCTCGACGCGAGCTTTCTCATGACATGGAAAAAGTCTTCCACACTCTCGTTTGACCGCTGCATTCTTTCTCGCAGTTCTCTCATGCGGTCGAACTCGGACGCCGTGCCTCGGAAACGAGCAATTAAGTCGCCCCTTAGTTCCTGCCAAACACCACCGCCATGATTCCCATTCCCGCGCGTTTCCTGTAACCAGGTGATGAAATCCCTATAGAACTTCATCCCACGGACAGCGGCATTGGGCTTGTAGGAATTCAATTCGGAACACAAAATCCTCGACTGTCATTTTGTTGCTGTCTCCGTCGAACGTCACGTCCCATTTTTCAACTCGGCCCCACCGTGGCCAAGGTCTATAACCCGGGGGATTTGGATGCGGATCTTCTCGAGGAATCCCACCAGCTCTCCTACCCTCGCCACGACCCTGACCCGAGTGTCTGAGTGCTATCGGGTTTCGCCAATTTCGCGCTTGATGCCCACCCCGTTGATGCTGCTCACTGGATGCGGTCGGTCCTACTCCTGAAGACGGTTCCGGACCAATACCACCTCGCCCCGAGCGAGCCAAAAATGGTTTTGGTGGCGGAATCGGCGCATCAGTCGTGCTAGACGGCTTCCTTTTCGGGATTGCTCCTCGATACTCCTGCTCGTGGTGAACCTCCTCCCGCTGCGGTTCCTTCTGCTGCTGCAGCTGTCTAACCGGCTGGAGTACCTCGTTGAGTTGGTGCATCATCTCGATAAACCCCTTACGCAACTCCTCCTGCAACACCCGACTAATCGAGTCAGTGTTCGCTGCCCTGTGTGTCGCATGAGCCTGAGCCAACGATACGTTGACTGCTGATGCCAGTTCGGAAGCAAGCGTGGGTGTAGGATCGGACATTGGCCATTCTTCTGACCTGGCCTGGACCGGTGTTCTTGGCAACCCACCCACAGCTCCAAGTTCCTCCCGATCTTGATCAAACATCGCCCCTGACACTTCTCCTATCTGGTCCACTGTTTTGTTTACGCGTGATCGCGTATGATACTGTCGACTACCCCCTTCTTGTGGCATCTGCACCGAGCAACACCAATATTACAAAAAAAAAGGGAAACTCCTAAACTAAGATAATATATATAAATAAAGAAATAAATACCCAAAGAAATAACTAGTAAGAATAAATAACACCACGCTTCGGACCAATAAATACTCCGATCAATAAATAAATAAATACCGATATAAATATTGCGTCAACCAGCGCCGTTAACGAGATATATGCAATTAAATATTTGAATAAATAAATAATAACATACATGTATATTCGATCGACACCTAAGACACTCAAACTTCAAACACATTCAACACAACACAAAACCTAACAACAAAAATTCCTAACAGTTCTTCTTCTTCTTACAAGATTCATTAAGAGGGGGACACGTGACTAGCCGGGACCAGTAACCGCTCCAGTTTCTGCGCTTCACTCGACAGTCGTCCTACGGATATCCTATAATTACGAACACCACCTTTGTGTGGCCTGTCATCTACTCTAGTCATCGCTCTAAGCGATGGCCGATAAACGAGAAGCCTCACGGTGCATGAGCTCACTTTGCTTGTGATTTGTTCCTGTCATCCATCATACCGATCTGCCATGACAACAGATGCATCGCGGGTTGTCTTTACGACTCCCGGGCCACCTACTCCTCACCACCTCTCGGCAGACAGACAACAGGTTCAAAAGCACGAAAGCGGCTTTGTTTTAAACAAACAGGTGCGAAACTACAATGAACATTTACCTACATGACTTACTCTAACTTATTCCAATATCACATTCCATCACAGATTTATTCGATATCACAGTCCACCAGGCAATGTGTCCGTCGCAAACTCCCTGTCCATTTTTTTGTTGAACGGCAGTGACTTACGTTCACTTGCGACATCGAATAGCGACAAAATGTTCAACTGTAATTCGTAAGTCCCTATCACATATTTTATATATCCGTTAACTGCCTCCGTCTATCCATCCCTAGCATCAATCACCCCGCGCCATTAAGGACCAGCTTTACGCTCACCTTAAGCCTGCAGCAGCGACTTCTGCCGGGACAGCTAAACTGCACTTCGCGAGCTGTCGTCTTCTCCACAACATTTATTTATTTTTTTTCATTCCCCGCATCTGCCTTTACCAGCCCGAGTGACATTTGTTGTAATACCAACCGAACCTGCGTCAGTCCAGATGCATGCGAATTCGAAAATAAATTGGGCGCCATTTGTTACACTTGGCTTGTTTCCCAGAGGGCAATGCCGGCTAGCTGTCGACCCCAGGGCTGGGTAGTTCCCCTTGCCCGCCAAATGTAGACAAAAAAGGAGACATACTACTTCTCGGGACATCAAAACTAACAACAACCTAACAACAACAAAGAAAATCATAAACAGACGGCTATCAAGTGGGTGAAGCTTGGGTGTTATCACTTCGCGCGCCCGCCCTACCTGTGACCAAACACAACGTTCATTTTGGCCACCCTCTGCTGGAGCGGTAACGGCTAGCCTAATCCATGGCTTACGCCACGCGTCCTCCCTCTATTTTAAATTTAATGCATCATGCTTCAATATATATCCAAGCTTTAATAATCGTAAATTGACAATTTCATCTTTCTCATTAATAAATAGCTATACTCAAAATTATCACTAACCACTAAGAAACACCAAAACGTTCGACACAAAGGCAAACAAGGAAATAACTGCTGAAATTTCGTTCAACCAACAGGGATACCCTCACCCATACGTAATGGAATATGTGTAGATGAGTGGATCCAGTTTTACGGGAGTTAATTTAACTCGGGCCCCTACGGAGACTTAACCTACCAAGAGCTCTTGTTAAGGGTCCCCGGGACATAAAAAATAAACAATATTTTTCCACAAATCGCTCGACCAAATACGGTGGACTGATGGGACCCCCGCGTCACCCACTAAGGGCTAATCTTCTGGCACTGAACAGCTGATCGCAGATTTAGGTTCGTGAAAGGTGTTGGTGTTTTTACATATTTTTTTTCAATGGCCAAGATTTTACGTTAAACGGTTTAAGCTAATACTAATTACTAAATAAAGGACAACACACGGAACAAAATAACATTTAATGTGGAACGGTGTTTGGAGTGCGGATTATGTTTTTTTTCTTTAAGTTCAAACGACGTGGGCGATCGCTGGCCGTGGCCGGTCAGCCCTAAATTTATATAGGTCCGTGGTATACGTGGGCGCGTGTGGGGGTGTGAATAGGGTTTCGGGGTTTTTACTTGGTGAATGAGACCAAACGTGTGGCACGCACTGGAAGGCGATTCAACGATCGTGCGGTGGGGCTAGAATCGCCCTGGCAGCTAAATCGTCCTCTTTCACCCTCCCCCTTCACACGTCCCGCGCTACTTGGCTCACACACGCGCAACTGGAACGAACTCACTCAGGTTCCGTTGGGCAGTCTTCTTCTCTGCAGTCGACTTTCTCGAACTCCAGTGTCCCTCTCCAGGAAACCTTCTGGCCCGGTTCTGGTGGCTATATTCCTTGCCGGCTGTTAGTAAAATTTTCTGCATTATAACCTATTTTATCGCCCGCCTTTTCTGTACTCACTTCAAACTTTCTGTTTTAAGCACAAAATTTCAAATTTCGACGTTACTCCGTCCACGCTCTACGATTTCCATAATCCAATCCACGTTTTCTAATATTTTCACTCCTATTTATCCCTTTTTCCCTTACTAATACATACAACTAATCCTATTCTCTTCCTTATATCCCCAGTAACGGCTCCAGCTCCCCCCGATGACCACATACACCATCGAGCCTCCCTGGACTTCCGCTAGATGGCGCGTCGCCCTCAGCCCTGGCCACCTATCGTTCAGGTGGGACTGGAACATTTTTTTTATTAATAATTGATGTAAATTGTTATAATATTTAAAGATTTTGAATTTCCTTCTGAGCCCGGCAAATCTTTGGCAATCGAAGATCAGGTGTTCGGCATATTCAGTTACATTGCACGTTTCGCAGATATTTGAGTCAATTGCTTTGATTCTGTGTAGGAAGACTTTGTCGTATGTGTGTCCCGTGTGTGTCTGTTGATAGAATGTTCCAGTCGTCCTTTCTGTACTTGTTCAGAATCTCATAAAATATAGTTTTTATTTCTTCATTCGAGTATTCTTCTTTACCCTTAGTTAAAAATTTATCTAATACATGGATTTTGTTACATGTGTTAACACTATCACATTCTTGAGTGTTTACAAAGATGGAATTAAATTCTCTTAAAGTACGTGTGTAACTCGTATCCGCTTTTGAGCGTATTAGCTCGTCAAACATTGTTGGATTGAACCTTTTAATTTTAAGCAGTTCTTTGGCTGTAAGCCATTTCGCCCTGAAAACAGGTTGCATTACACCAGCGAGGTCAAAAATTTCGTGTTTGCTTGTGTCAGGTGGCACCCCAACACACCTTCTGAGTGATTTAGCTTGCGCTATTTCTATATCTTTACTTGCTCCAGATCCCATGTCTGAAAAACTTGTGATAGCATATTCTTGTTTTGTTCTAATAAAAGCTTTGAAGATGTTGGTACTTGTTTTAGGTTTTAGACCTGATTTGATAGTAGTCGCAAGCTGGAGGAGTCTGTTGCATTTTTTTGTTTGTTCTTTAACCATTTTTACATGACTGACATTTGACATGTTTGCGCTAATCAGTCTGCCTAAGAAACGGATATCTTTTTGATTTGGTATAGGCACATTTCTAACAGAAATATTTACCGCTCTGACCTGTCTTTTTCCTACATTCATTGCTGCAGATTTGCTTGGATTGAAGCTAAAACCGAAATCACCACATAGAAGGTTAAAGTCATTTAGTTTTTTATTAAGGTTTTCAACCGCTACAGTAAACTCTCTGTTGTGAGAGATTATAACGAAGTCATCTGCAAATTGCATCATATGAGTATTTCTATCACAGATCTGATGTAGTCTTTTTGTGTAAACATTAAAAAGGAGGGGCGACAGACAAGAGCCCTGTGGGATTCCTCCCTGAACTACCTGAACAGCTTCCCCTATTTTCAGTAGTCTCATAGACATAAAACTGATGATCCAGTCAATGTATGTTTTAGAAAAACACTCATTTTCCATTAGTCTTTTTAAGAATTTCAGGTTGACACAATTGTAGGCATTGTTAAGGTCAACAACCACAAGAGTAACGTGTTCCTTGTTCTTTTTCTTAGCCGCTACCACATTGATGACATCATTTATGCACATCGCTGCAGACTTGTTTTTTTGGTATGCATAAGATCTGTAGGGTATAATCTTGTTTTCTTGTATATGCTTTTCCAGCCTGGCTTTCACCATGCCATTTACTGTCTTGGCTAGAACCGAAATGAGGGATATGGGTCGAAAATGTTTTAAGTCAGTCAGATCCATGTTTTTTTTCGGTATTGGTACAATTCTGATAGATCTCCATTCGACTGGGAATTCGCACATAGCCACTCGACGGTTGTAAAAATGTACAAGTTCTGTCTTTATACTAGTGTTAAGAGCACTCAGCATCTCGTATGTGATGTGATCTATTCCTCCTGCCGTTTTTCTGTTTCTGACTAACACAGCCTCTAACTCTTCCAAGGAAAAGAAAGGATTTTCATTGTTCTTGGTTGAGTACATTTCTTCGTCTACATCCTTTGCTTCTGAGGTTATTTGTTCGTTAAGGAATTCCAGGTATGGCCCAGCTTTGTCAGGGTCGAAAATTTCTGGGGTGTCCTCTTGACAGTTTTTTAGATTTCTGAGGAATCTCCAGGCTTCTCTTGAGTTCGATTTTACATTTAACTCTGTTAACTTCCTGGCATAGCTAGTTCTTTTGGCAATTTTAACAGATTTTTTCCATTTAACCTTGAGGTTAACAGCAGAACAATAATTTTGAAAGGAGGGTTCTGAAGCTGCCTTCTTCTGCGACTCTGCAAACTCCCTGAATAATTTGGCTAAATTCTCGTCCCACCATAATTTTGGACATTTGTTTTTGATTTCATAAGTAGCTGCTTTTATTTCCTGTTGGATGTTCTTCGCTAAATTATCCATATCTTTGTCGGCCTCAAACTGGCTTAGCTTTTTCAGTAGCCTGTTTTTGGCAAGGAAAGTTTTGAGTTTGTGTTGATATCCTGCTGTTTCAAAGGTTATTGGGTGACGGTGGCCGCCTCCTAGGTAAAACTTTTCGCATTTCCAATTCTCTATATGAATACCCTTTGTGAAAGTTAAATCGAGCACAGACCCTGATGTTGAGTCGATGTGTCTTCTGAATGTGAGACTGTGGTCATTTGCTAGACTGTAGCCAGCATTTGACATAGCTTGCATGAGAAAAGTTCCCTTTCCACTGTTGGTTCTGTCTCCAGAAAAGGTATGTCTTGCGTTAAAATCTCCTGCAATTATGACTTTTCCGAATGCATCTAAATATTCAAGGAGATTGTTAATCGCTTGCTTGAAGGATGCAAGAGACAACAAAGGTTCAAAATATACTGAGGTGATAAAAAAATTTATCTTTGTTGTTGATGGTTCTTGCTATAATTATATCTTGCTCTGTCTCATATATCAGTCTTTTAACTCTTAATTCTTTTTTGTAGGCAATCGCCACTCCTCCATAACCGTCCTCTCTATGTTTTTCTAACATATTGAAGTTGGCTAGTTTCCTAAAACGGCGATCGTGAGAGAAAACTTCAGCCAGAATGGCAAAGTCGAAGTTTTCATTGTTTAAGTAGAATACTAGGTCGTTTTTATTGGCTTTAATAGATTGAATGTTATGTTGTAAAAATTTCATATTTATTTAGATGTTTTAAAAAGGTTCGTTTCTCTCTGTTTGTTCATTTTTCTGTCTGCATTATGTTCCATATTGTAATCATTTGTACTGGTCACTTTTTTTGATGGATGTGACACATCATTTGAGTCGACTAAACGAGACAACATGTCAACCATCTGTTGAATGGCAAATTTGTTTTCTTTTAGTTCTTTGTTTTCAAAAAATGGTACGTGATTACTAGAATCGCTGGTATATGATTCTAAGTGATAGTGGGGTTTTTGTGCAGGAACCAAAGGTCTTTGCACTAACCTGCTCGCATAACTGTGTTTTTTTAAAACTTCATTTGCTTTAACGTTTTTGTTTTGAACATTTTCCTCATTTATGTCTAGTTTTGGATAGTTTTTTTCATAATTATCTAACAGCGAAAAATTTTGATGGATTGAGTAAGTGCTAAGCACTTCCTTACGCGCGATTTTTTTGATTGTCATTATTTTGTTAATGTCCATCTCCTTTTCCCATACTGGGAACATCAGTCTGTCCCTAGCTGAGTGATTTTTCCCATTGCAAAGGATACACTTGAGACCAGTGCACGACCTATTGCACTCCTCGACTCCGCATTTATAGCACCTCCTAGCTGATTTGCATCTGGTCGAAGTGTGACCAAGTCTGCCACAATTATAACATTGCCTTACTCTGGGAACATATATGCTTACTTTTATCCCACATATCCCAAAAAGAGATACCTTTTCTGGGATGTCTGAACCCTCAAAACCAATTTTGACTGTTTCTAATGGTATGAGCTTGAATGTTTCGTTGTTGTCATCGGTTGTAATTTTCTGCCTTCTTGCTAATCTTTCAATTGACTTAATTTTTATGTTAGAAGTAATATTATCCATAATTTCATTCTCAGAAAAACCGAGGGGCACCCCTTTAATTACTCCATAGGATTCCACATAGTCTTTTCGTATAAATACCACTAAATTCATTTTTTTTAACTCCTCATTTAAAACTAAATCATTTGCTTCGCTGAAAACCTTAAAATAAATCTTGTATAGTGTAGACGCAAGAGCTACGATTTCTTTAATTCCTTTAATTTTAAGGTGTCTTATTTTTTCAAAAAAGAATAAGCCATTTTTGGTGTTTTTGTTTTCGAAGATGGTACTGTTCTTAGTCGATACTAGTACAGCCGCATCACCGATGTGGCACTCACTATACAGCACTGTTTCTCTTTCGATACCTACATTTGATGGGTTTATAATCGGATTAGTATTTTTATTCAGTGTTTTAGTCATTTCAGTATTTCCAGTATTCAGTATTTCAGTATTTCCAAGGGGAACTACCCAGCCCTGGGGTCGGCCTCTGGGAAACAAGCCAAGTGTAACATCTGTTGTTGAATATCTTTCAGGCGATCCTACGGGAGATGCATCAAGTTAATTTTATTACTTTCTGTCATTATCTTGGCTTACCTGAATCTGCTGAGCTGCACTCTCTGCAGTTAGTGGCATTTTGTTAATAATTTTTGTAAACAAACAAAAAGTATCGTCTGAAACGCTTCGATGCGTTACTATTGCATGCCAAAATATCGATGTAGCATTTATATTGTTGTTGGCGGCAAAATCTTCTGGTGTTACACTTGGCTTGTTTCCCAGAGGGCAATGCCGGCTAGCTGTCGACCCCAGGGCTGGGTAGTTCCCCTTTGCCCGCCAAATGTAGACAAAAAAGGAGACATACTACTTCTCGGGACATCAAAACTAACAACAACCTAACAACAACAAAGAAAATCATAAACAGACGGCTATCAAGTGGGTGAAGCTTGGGTGTTATCACTTCGCGCGCCCGCCCTACCTGTGACCAAACACAACGTTCATTTTGGCCACCCTCTGCTGGAACGGTAACGGCTGGCCTAATCCATGGCTTACGCCACGCGTCCTCCCTCTATTTTAAATTTACGGCATCATGCTTCAGTATAAATACAAGCTTTAATAATTATAAATTGACAATTTCATCTTTCTCATAAATAAATACTCCAAATTATCACTAACCAAAAAGAAACACCAAAACGTTCGACACAAAGGCAAACACGGAAATAACTGCTGAAATTTTGTTCAACCAACAGGGATACCCTCACCCATACGTAATGGAATATGTGTAGATGAGTGGATCCAGTTTTACGGGAGTTAATTTAACTCGGGCCCCTACGGAGATTTAACCTACCAAGAGCTCTTGTTAAGGGTCCCCGGGACATAAACAATAAACAATATTTTTCCACAAATCGCTCGACCAAATACGGTGGACTGATGGGACCCCCGCGTCACCCACTAAGGGGTAATGTTCTGGAACTGAGCAGCTGATCGCAGATTTAGGTTCGTGAAAGGTGTTGGTGTTTTTACATATTTTTTTCAATGGCCAAGATTTTACGTTAAACGGTTTAAGCTAATACTAAATACTAAATAAAGGACAACACCCAGAACAAAATAACTTTTACTGTGGAACGGTGTTTGGAGTGCGGATTATGTTTTTTTTTTTCCTTTAAGTGCAAACGACGCGGGCGATCGCTGGCCGTGGCCGGTCAACCCTAAATTTATATAGGTCCGTGTATACGAGTGCGCGTGTGTGTGTGTAAATAGGGTTTCGGGCTTTTACGTGGTGAACGAGACCAAACGTGTGGCACGCACTGGAAGGCGATGCAACGATCGTGCGGTGTGGCTAGAATCGCCCTGGCAGCTAAATCGTCCTCTTTCACCCTCCCCCTTCACACGTCCCGCGCTACTTGGCTCACACACGCGCAACTGGAACGAACTCACTCAGGTTCCGTTGGACTCTGTCTCTGCAGTCGACTTTCTCGAACTCCAGTGTTCCTCTCCAGAAAACCTTCTGGCCCGGTTCTGGTGGCTATATTCCTTGCCGGCTGTGAGTAAAATTTTCTGCATTACAACCTATTTTCTCGCCCGCTTTTTTCTGTACTCACTTCAAACTTTCTGTTTTAAGCACAAAATTTCAAATTTCGACGTTACTCCGTCCACGCTCCACGATTTCCATAATCCAATCCACGTTTTCTAATATTTTCACTCCTATTTATCCCCTTTTTCCCTTACTAATACATATAATATATATGTATAATATATATGGGACTGGAACACCACCACGAGTATGTCGTCAGTCCCAGGAGGGACAACATACGCGTGGGCATGCCCACCGGATTCCGGAACACTATTGAGCACACGCCGGCGTGCCCTGCATTCTTCTGCCGCGCCCAACGTAGGCCACACCCACACCTCACTAAATTCTCAGGTCTTTGGCGTGGTACACTCCTATGGGACGGCCGTTAAGGTCCTGGCTTCACTACCCGGCATCGGATGAATTTGCGCGCGAACTTGGCATTAAAGCCTTTTCCGAAGTCAAGGATAAAATTTCGGCGGAATACCTCTTGTCCCGGCCTCGCGTAAAACACCCGAGCTCGCTGGTTGTACCTTACCCTACTACGCTCGTATGCCTGATGTACACTAGAGCGAATCCTCTCTTGGATGAGTTGTCGCTTGTCCTGACCCTCCAGCAGCGATATGTCATGCTCGCCGATTGACCGCAGTCGCTTTGCCAGCTTGTAGCATGACCCATGCAAATACATTTGCTGCCCGAAGACTGCAAAGAATGGTGTTACGCCTGTCGCCTCGTAAACCGAGTTCCTAATAGCCAGTTCTATCTCCGGCAGATGCACATCCCAGTCCCGGTGATCGTCTTCCAGATACGCCCGAATCGCGCTGAGTACTGTGCGATTCACGCGTTCGGCTGCGTTACTCTGCGGAGAATACACTGGCGTCCTCATATGAGTGACTCCGAATGCATCGGTCATCTCCTTAAAAGTTTTCGAGACGAACTGAGCCCCATTGTCCGAATGAATCATCTCCGGCACTCCAAACTTGTAAAACACCTCGTGAACGAGGAATCTTACAACTTCCTTTGCTGTGGCCTTGGTCATGGTCTTTAGGAATGTGAACTTCGAGAACTGGTCAACTACAATAAATATCCACGCCTGACCGTTCTTTGACCGCGGATATTTGCCGAAAAAATCAATATAAAGTTTTTGGAACGGGCGCTCAGTGACCACTTCTTGCCCCATCCCGACCTGCATCCGATAATTAGGCGCTTTCGACTCCTTGCACACGGTGCACCGTCGGATATAATCCCGCACCTCTATCGCCATGTTCGGCCGGTGCGCTGTCTTCTCTTCCGAATGTGCTTTGTCTATCAACGCGGCCGTCAGCGAACCCACAATTTCCAGACGGTGCCCTCCAATTGATCATCCAATCGTTCAAAGCGCATGCGCTTGAATATCATGCCGTCAACAATCTGGAGATCAGGTAAGCGGTCTTGGTTCTCCGTTATTTCCTTCCTTAACTCCTGATATTCTCCAGATTCAAACTCCACCGTTTCAAAACCCAGGATACTACTCGGATCCACTTCCAGCTCTTCAATACTGCGCGACAATGTATCTGCCACTACATTGTCCGCTCCTTTCCGGTGTTCTATGCCGAAATCGATGTCCTGCAGTTGAAGGGACCAACGAGCTAAGCGACCATCCAGGTTCTTCATGGTCATGAGCCATTTGAGACTGGCGTGGTCAGTTATGACTGTAAACGGCATAAGCTCTACGTACGGACGGAACTTAAGGATCGCCATGAGGGCTGCCAGACACTCCTTCTCTGTCACCGAGTAGTATTTTTGGTGGCAATTCAGTTTGGCAGAGAAAAACGCTGTGGGCCTCTCGTTCTGCTCGTCATCCCATTGGAAGAGTACGGCTCCTACCCCATAATGTGAGGCGTCGCACTGTATGTAGACGTGCCGCTTGAAATCCGCGTGTACCAGGACTGGTGCCGAGGTGAGTGCAGCTTTTAGCTCCCCCATGGCTCGTTTTGCCTCCTCCGTCAATTTAAACTTTCCATTTCCCGACTTTTTCAGGGCGTCTGTGAGCGGACCGGCCATCTCAGCATAGTTATACCCGATACTCAAAATGAGTATTGGGGTATATTAGATTTGTGGTAAAAGTGGATGTGTGTAACGTCCAGAAGGAATCGTTTCCGACCCCATAAAGTATATATATTATTGATCAGCATCAATAGCCGAGTCGATTGAGCCATGTCTGTCTGTCCGTCTGTCCGTCTGTCCGTCCGTCCGTCCGTCCGTCTGTCCGTCCCCTTCAGCGCCTAGTGCTCAAAGACTATAAGAGCTAGAGTAACGATGTTTTGGATCCAGACTTCTGTGATATGTCACTGCTACAAAAATATTTCAAAACTTCGCCCCGCTCACTTCCGCTCCCACAAAGGACGAAAATCTGTGGCATCCACAAATCTCAGAGACTATTAAGGCTAGAGTAACCAAATTTGGTATCCGCACTTCTGTTAGATCTCACTATAAAACGTATATCTCAGAATTTAGCCCCACCCCCTTCCGCCCCCACAAAGGACGAAAATCTGTTGCATCCACAATATTGCAGATTTGAGAAAACTAAAAACGCAGAATTATAGATAACGACCATATCTATCAGATTGCTGCACCTGGACCAGATCAGATAATTTTTATAGCCAAAAGGAACAAATCAATTTGCAGTGGCTACGCAGCGCCCAACGTGACGCTCAGACTGATTTTCTGTCTCTCTCGCACGCACTCTTTGTCGTGTCGTTTAATATTAGCAGCGTCTGCCGGAGGAGAGCCATACTGACTTAGTATCGGGTATAACTGTAGAGTTGCGGTGTTCCCCCTCGTTTTTCAAAAAGCGCCGGTACCAGCCCGCAGTTCCCAGGAAACTACGCAATTCTCGAACAGATCGCGGCTCGGGAATGCGCAAAATGGCCGACACACGATCCGGATCCATCTTCAGCGCTCCTCCTCCCACTATAAATCCCAGGTATTTAATGTTTCAAAAATGAGATTTGCTCAGCCCTATCGTTAAATTTGCTTCTCGTAGACGCTCAGCTATGGAAGTCCTCAGCTATAATCAGCAAGTCGTCGAGATACGCATAGACGCATTTCAACCGGAATCACCTTATCGACCAGTCTACATAGGCGTTGTTCGGGGTTGCAGAGGCCAAAGGGCATCATTCGGAACTGGTACAGGGGCCGTCCCGGCACAGTGAACGCCGTATATGGTCGACTCTGCTCGTCCAGCTCGATTTGCCAAAAAGCGAATTTTAAGTCGACGCTGGAGATATATATAGTCTGATCGAGACGCGACAAAATCCCCTCGATGCTAGGAAGTGGGTAAGCGTCCTGGATGGTTACTTTGTTGAGCTTTCGGGCATCGAGACAGAAACGATTTTTGCCCGGCCTTCGCACCACGGTGGTACGGTTGCTCCACGGACTATCACTGTACTCGATGACTCCCAAAGCCAACATTTTGTCCACCTCACCACACACCACTTCCTGCATCGCTGGCGACAGCGGGTAATGTCGATCCTTCACAGGCTCGGCCTTCTCCACCACCTGAATTTTGTGAGTCTCTCGCGACGTCCTCCCCAGGCCTACGGCTTCGAAAGTCAGAAACTCTGCCTTCACCTAATCCAAGGCTGCCTTTTGCTCTTCTGACAACTCCCATTCTTCCTGCACTATGTCCTTCTCCGGGCCTTCCACATAGTGAGCGACTTGATCAGCCAGCACTTCTTCCACTAATCTGTGGGATGCCCCTACTGGACCTTCTCCCATCACCTCAGGAGCCAATGAGAATACCCGCCAAAAGTCTACCCCCAAGTAAATTTCCTGTTCCAAGAAAGGGCATACGAAAAACGTTAATCTTTTTACCTCCCCCTTGTACTTCACCGGAAATTCTACTCGGCCAACGATTGCGCGATCTTCCCCGTTTGCTACCTTCACTATAGAAGAATATCGACGAGCCTCCACGCCCAGCTTCTCCAGCAGTTCCTGACCATTACACCCTAGCATGCTGTGTGTAGCGCCTGAATCCAACAGGCCTCGCACGGACTCGCCAATTATCGAGATTTCTGCGAAAACTCTCGGGTCTTTCTTGCAACAACGCTTTACTGAAGCAATCACCTGCCTCCTCATAGCTCGCCTTTGCTTAAACCGGGATCTCGCCTTTCTCACCCGCACCGACAGTGCTCGCATACCATCCACTCGTAGTTCAGAAAATATTATATTTCTGGTTTCTAAATAATTTTTAAAGCGATCTTCATATGATAAGTTCCTTAACCTAGCATGCAATTTACGTCTATCTAATTCATTTTTATTTTCTTCTACTTTCTCTGCGCAGGCCCCTTCTGTGAGCGTGATTCGCCTGCTTGGATCGCACCCCTCTTCACGTTTCCCGCGCAATTCGGACAGGTTGGACAATATGCATCGGGCTTTCCACACCGGTAGCAGAAAATTCGCCTCTCCGATGCCATACAGTCCCTAAGGCCATGATCGGTCTGCCCGCAGACACGCTGTGTCACTTGCGCTTCCTCAATGACCTCTGCCTCTTCATCGCTAATCGACCGATCCTGCGCGACCTCGCTGACGTTCGCATTCGCCCCGCGACCATAGTTTGTGGCTTTGGGTGCTCCTCGCCACGAAGATCGAGCCTTCCTCTTCAGATGTGCCTCTATTTCCACGCACTCATCTCGCAGTTGGTCTAAGGAATAAACCCGTAAGCCGTAGACGAAACTCGCTATCTCATCTGTGAGTGCCCTTTTGACGATTTTTACCATCTCCTTTTCAGGTGGTGGCATCTCCAACCTCGACGCGAGCTTTCTCATGACATGGAAAAAGTCTTCCACACTCTCGTTTGACCGCTGCATTCTTTCTCGCAGTTCTCTCATGCGGTCGAACTCGGACGCCGTGCCTCGGAATCGAGAAATTAAGTCGCCCCTTAGTTCCTGACAAACACCACCGCCATGATCACGGATGTACTGCCAGTACCATTCCCGCGCGTTTCCTGTAACCAGGTGATGAAATCCCTTTAGAACTTCATCCCACGGACAGCGGCATTGGGCTTGTAGGAATTCAATTCGGAACACAAAATCCTCGACTGTCATTTTGTTGCTGTATCCGTCGAACGTCACGTCCCATTTTTCGACTCGGCCCCACCGTGGCCAAGGTCTATAACCCGGGGGATTATGATGCGGATCTTCTCGAGGAATCCCACCAGCTCTCCTACCCTCGCCACGACCCTGACCCGAGTGTCTGAGTGCTATCGGGTTTCGCCAATTTCGCGCTTGATGCCCACCCCGTTGATGCTGCTCACTGGATGCGGTCGGTCCTACTCCTGAAGACGGTTCCGGACCAATACCACCTCGCCCCGAGCGAGCCAAAAATGGTTTTGGTGGCGGAATCGGCGCATCAGTCGTGCTAGACGGCTTCCTTTTCGGGATTGCTCCTCGATAATCCTGCTCGTGGTGAACCTCCTCCCGCTGCGGTTCCTTCTGCTGCTGCAGCTGTCTAACCGGCTGGAGTACCTCGTTGAGTTGGTGCATCATCTCGATAAGCCCCTTACGCAACTCCTCCTGCAACACCCGACTAATCGAGTCAGTGATACGTTGACTGCTGATGCCAGTTCGGAAGCAAGCGTGGGTGTAGGATCGGACATTGGCCATTCTTCTGACCTGGCCTGGACCGGTGTTCTTGGCAACCCACCCACAGCTCCAAGTTCCTCCCGATCTTGATCAAACATCGCCCCTGACACTTCTCCTATCTGGTCCACTGTTTTGTTTACGCGTGATCGCGTATGATACTGTCGACAACCCCCTTCTTGTGGCATCTGCACCGAGCAACACCAATATTACAAAAAAAAGGGAAACTCCTAAACTAAGATAATATATATAAATAAAGAAATAAATACCCAAAGAAATAACTAGTAAGAATAAATAACACCACGCTTCGGACCAATAAATACTCCGATAAATAAATAAATAGGTTAGGTTAAGGCGGTAGCCTGGGGAGTGATGAAACCCTCCCAAGCTCACTTGGACCTGTAGAAGGTCCGTTGTGGTGCCGCATGAGCGTGTGCCCCTTCCCAGTGCCTAAAAAACCGTGGAGAAACAGGCTGTTGCAAATTAAGGGCAGTCCCATCCGGAGGCTTGGATTAATCTGGTCAAGGTCCCCGGCTTGATTTCGGACAGGTCCGAAATGTCTGTGAGGAAAGCGGCCCCGAGAATACGAAGACGACGATTTCCAAGGGCCGGGCAGTGGCAGAAGAAGTGGGGGACCGATTCCTCCTCTTCCTCGTCGCGACAACTCCTGCAGAAGTCGTTAAGAGGGATTGACAGTCTAGAGGCATGAGTGCCAATCTGCCAGTGTCCCGTAATGGCTCGAGTAACTGCAGAGCACTGTGCTCTGCTGAGCCTATACAGCTCGGCTGAGCGCTTCTTCGATCGATATGGCCATATCAATCTTGAGATTTTATAGGAAACGGTTTGCTGCCATCTCCTATTGGCATTTTGCTCAAACAATTCGTGCGTGAGGAGCCTGCACGTAGCCAGAGGCATCGCTACCTGCTCCCTCTCCATAAGGAGAGGAATTGTAGTACCCTGCCTTGCTAGCTCGTCGGCGGCGTCGTTCCCCTCGATGTCCCTGTGGCCTGGGACCCATATAAGGAAAAGGTCTAACTGATCTGCGATCTCGTGCAGAGACCTGCGGCAGTCATTTACAGTCGCTGAGTTCGACGATATTGAGCCTAGAGCTTTAATAGCTGCTTGGCTGTCCGAGAACACGCACACTAAGTGCGATGGAAATGGCCTCCTTGATGGCTACAACCTCCGCTTGGAACACACTGCAGTGGTCCGGGAGCCTGAAGCAATGACTGATGTTCAGCTCGCTGCAGTAGACTCCGCCTCCCACGCGGCCGTCTAACTTTGAGCCATCAGTGTAGAAGTGAACCGCATTTGCGGGTCCTGGTTCGCCCATCTCCCAGTCCTCCCTAAGTGGGATTGATACCTGGAAAGGCGTCGAGAGGTGATCACTAGGGACACAATAATCTGTCCTCTCTGGTAATTGCGGGTGTCTCGTCAGGATTCCCGAGTGCCCAACCGCGGACGCTTTCCACAGTCTGGCTTCTCTCATTCTGAGTGCGGAAAGTGTCACTTTCTTTCCCATGAGATCTATGGGGAGGAGGTCCAGCACAGTATCCAGGGCTTCCCCTGGAGTAGTGCGTAGCCCGCCAGTTATGCATAGCTCTGCCATGCGTTGAACTCTGCTGAGTTTATTGAGGCATGTCCTTTTGTCTAAGGCTGGCCACCATACTACCGCTCCATAGAGCATGATCGGTCGTATGATGGTGATGTAAAGCCACCGAACTATATAAGGGGTCATTCCCCATCTTAGTCCGATGGCTTTCCTGCAAGTATAGAGGGCTACTGTGGCCTTCTTTACTCTATCCTCTATGCTCAATTTCCAATCGAGCTTTCTATCGAGGATTAGACCAAGATACTTGGCGTTGTTGCTGAAGATAAGCGCTTCCCCACATAGTCTTGGGGGAATCAGTGCCGGAACTTTGTACTTCCTAGTGAAGAGCACCAGTTCCGTTTTAGACGGGTTGACGCCTAGACCGCATTTGTCTGTCCATTTTGACATCTTCATGAGAGTGCTTGTCAGGCACTCACACAGCGTCTGCGGGAATTTACCCGAGAATGCTATAGCAACATCGTCCGCATACGCCACCACGCGGCAGCCACCCCCCTCTATCTCCCGCAGCAGTTAGTTCACTGCCACGTTCCATAGGAGGGGCGAGAGGACTCCGCCCTGCGGGGTGCCTCTACTGACAAATCTGGTGGACGTTGACGTCCCCAGTGATGCCTCAACCGTCCTGCATTGTAGCATCTGATCGATCAGGCTCACCGTCCGGGAGTCAACCCCCAGGTCCGTCAGTGCACCCGTGATGGCGGTCGGGAGGATGTTATTAAAGGCGCCTTCTATGTCGAGGAAGGCTACCAGGGTGTACTCCTTACAGTTGAGGGACGCTTCTATGATCGATGTGATCGTGTGTAGGGCCGTTTCGGTGGATCTTCCTTTCCGATAGGCATGCTGGGAGTCTGAGAATAGACTAGGTGGAATATTTACCGTGAGATGCATCCCCAAAAGCCGTTCCATCGTCTTCAGAAGGAAGGACGATAGACTTATGGGTCTGAAATCTTTGGGGGCAGTGTGCGAGGGCTTGCCTGCCTTGGGGATGAAGACGACTTTGGTGTGAAGCCAGGTTTCCGGGATATATCCATGGGAGAAGATTCCCTCGTATATCCTTTTGAGCCAATTAGTGGCTTTTTGTCCAGCGTGAATCAGTTGGGCAGGGATGATGCCATCTGGTCCCGCGGATTTGTATGGTTTGAAGCTTTTTATTGCCCAGGAAATGTTCTCCTGGCTTAGCAGGTTCATGATAACACTTGAGGCAACGGAGGGAGCCGCGATGTAGTGTGGTCTGTTTTCATCGCAGCCGGGAAAGTGGGTGTTAAGGAGAAGATTTAGCGACTCATTGCTGGACGTTGTCCATGATTGGTCGGCGCTCTTCAGGTAGCCCAGAGTGGGTGTAGTCTTCGAGAGAACTTTGCGCAAGCGCGAGGCTTCCGAGTTATTCTCAATGTCGCTACAGAACTTACGCCATGAGGCGCGCTTGGCTTTCCTCAGTTCTTTATTGTAAACTGAGAGACTGGCCTTGTAATCGGCCCAGTTCTGCTCAGCGTTTTCAGCCTTAGCTTTATTGAAGAGTCTTCGGAAGGCTTTCCGGAGTTCCCTCAGTTTCGGATTCCACCATTCAGGTTTCTTCCGGCCTCTGCTCTTGCTAGAGGGGCAGGATTTATCGAGCGCCTCATTGCAGGCGTCGGTAAATAGTTTAACAAGATGAGTCGTGGCTTCCCTGGAGATCTCCTCCTCAGGTGGAGTCTCAGGGAGAACACGACAGAGGTGGTCTGAGTACCGAGCCCAGTTTGTCCGCCTAAGGTTCCGAAATTGAGCTGGTCTCGGTAGTGAAAAAGAGAATACGGTTTCCACGTACCTGTGGTCCGAGAAGGAGTGCTCTTCCAGGACCCTCCAGGATACGATGTTCCCGTGCAACTCATGAGAGGCAAGTGTGAGGTCCAGGACCTCCTTGCGGTTTTTAATAATGAAGGTGGGATCACTCCCCCTATTTAAAAGGACCATCTGAGTGGTCAGTAAATAGTTGAAAAGGTACTCACCCCTTTCGTTGGTGTCAGTGCTTCCCCACTGGCAGTGGTGTGCATTGGCGTCGCACCCTGCGATTAGGCCGGTGTCCTTGGCCTCGCAGTCTGTGATTAGCGCCCTGAGCGCCTGTGGAGGGGGGTCTGGTTGGTCGTGACCCATGTACGTGGAGCAGATTCTCAGTGAGCACCCCTGGCCTTCGAGGCTCACTGCTGTTTGGAATTCATTGCTGAAATTTGGGAGCAAAAATAAGTGCAAATCTCTTTTTGCAAGGATGCAGGTGCGAGTTTTACCTGCGGAGTCAGCTACGTATAGCTTATAGTCAGGAGTCCTCAGACCAGAGACCCTGTTTCCGAGGATCCAGGGCTCCTGAATGAGGACTATGTCGGCTCCACCCTTGGCTAGGTGGAGCAGGAGAGCAGCGCATGCTGCCTTACAATGGTGGAGGTTTATCTGCAGGAGTATCAGTGACATTACTGAGGTTCACCTCCACCATTGTCCTGTCGTGGTCGCTCTCCGAAGAGTCCAGCTCCTCCGCGACCCCGATGTGCTTGAGATCCCTAGTGAGATCGCTCACGTCTGACACGTAACCATCTAGGATGTCATTTGACACCACTGCTGGCCTCCTGGGTAGACCTCCTTGAGCGACGCTACCGCCTTCGCGTAGAGGGCCGCCGAGCGAGCATCTTGGCAGGCGATGGCTTTCACCCTGCCTTGGTGCCACCCGGCGTCCTCACACTTGGGCGGAGGTCCTCCATTCTCCTCCAACTCCTGGAGGAAACGGTCTTGGAGCTCGTTTTCCACGAGGTGCCACTTGTCCCTAGGGATCTGCCCGTCTTTAGAGCCCCTGTCTAGGACTCCAATCAGGGTTTTCCCCCTCGCCACCTCGGCAAACGAGCGGTTGCTCAGTGTCTTCGTCCTCTTGGCCTGTTGGACTTGTGTGGCGGTGTCCTCCGCCGAGCGTTGCCGCTTGCTTGGGGCCTTGGCTGTGGCCTTGCCAGCTTTGGCTGGCTGGTAGTCGGGCAGGACTGTCTTGGCCCATCGCCGCGATTCGATTCCCTGGGCAGACGCCAGGAACACCGGGTCGTCGTTGCCCAGGATGAAGGCCGCACGTCTTTTGTCCTGGAACTTGGGCCTATCTTTCGAGGAAGAGGCGCCGCCTGCCGGGGTTGTCAAGGGGTTCCCGGACCCAAGGGGTCCGCCAGCCGCGATATCGCTCTGCATGGTCGCCCCCCCGGTAACCGGGTCGCCCTTGGGGCCCCCCGACGTGGATTGACCCGATTGGCTTTTCGGTCCTCTCCTCACAGCGCCTGCTGCCTCGAGACGGTGGACCGACTTAGTCTCCTTCCCCGTCTTTTTGGGCACTGGTTTCCCAGATGCGTTTGTAGTGGGATGGTCTTTTCCCTCCGGCACTTTAGGAGGAGTGCCGTGCTCCTTTGCGGTGTTTTTTGTTTTTATACCCGATACTCAAAATGAGTATTGGGGTATATTAGATTTGTGGTAAAAGTGGATGTGTGTAACGTCCAGAATGAATCGTTTCCGACCCCATAAAGTATATATATTCTTGATCAGCATCAATAGCCGAGTCGATTGAGCCCTGTCTGTCTGTCCGTCTGTCCGTCCGTCCGTCCGTCCGTCCGTCTGTCCGTCCGTCCGTCCGTCCGTCCGTCCGTCCGTCCGTCCGTCCGTCCTTCCGTCCGTCCGTCCCCTTCAGCGCCTAGTGCTCAAAGACTATAAGAGCTAGAGCAACGATGTTTTGGATCCAGACATCTGTGATATGTCACTGCTACAAAAATATTTCAAAACTTTGCCCCGCCCACTTTCGCCCCCACAAAGGACGCAAAATCTGTGGCATCCACATTTTTAAAGATACGATAAAACCAAAAACGCAGAATCGTAGAGGATGACTATATGTTCTAGAGTGTAAAATCTCCACCAGATCGTATAATTATTATAGCCAGAATCAAGAAAACAATTTCATTCTTTCTCGCTCTGTCTCTCTCTAACACACAGGTTTCATGGTCGGCTTTGCCAATTGCAAAATATGAGTTCAAGGATCTCAGAACCTATAAGATCCAGAGCAACCAAATTTGGTATCCACACTCCTGTGATATCGGACCTTGACCGTTTCGTGTCCAAATTTCGCCACACCCCCTTCCGCCCCCGCAAAGGACGAAAATCTGGGGCATCCACAAATCTCAGAGACTATTAAGGCTAGAGTAACCAAACTTGGTATCCGCACTTCTGTTAGATCTCACTATAAAACGTATATCTCAGAATTTCGCTTCACCCACTTCCGCCCCCACAAAGAACGAAAATCTGTTGCATCCACAATATTGCACATTCGAGAAAACTAAAAACGCAGAATCATAGATAATGACTATATCTATCAGATTGCTGAATCTGGATCAGATCGGATCATTTTTGTAGCCAAAAGCAAGAAATCAATTTGCACTGGCTACGCAGCACCCGACGTCACGCTCAGACTGATTTTCTGTCTCTCTCGCACGCACTCTTTGTCGTGTGGTTCAATATTAGCGGCGTCTGCCGCAGGAGAGCCATACTGACTTAGTATCGGGTATAACTGTAGAGTTGCGGTGTACGCAGCAACTCACAACGTTCCCCCTCGTTATACCCGATACTCAAAATGAGTATTGGGGTATATTATATTTGTGGTAAAAGTGGATGTGTGTAACGTCCAGAAGGAATCGTTTCCGACCCCATAAAGTATATATATTCTTGATCAGCATCAATAGCCGAGTCGATTGAGCCCTGTCTGTCTGTCCGTCTGTCCGTCCGTCCGTCCGTCCGTCCGTCCGTCCCCTTCAGCGCCTAGTGCTCAAAGACTATAAGAGCTAGAGCAACGATGTTTTGGATCCAGACATCTGTGATATGTCACTGCTACAAAAATATTTCAAAACTTCGCCCCGCCCACTTCCGCCCCCACAAAGGACGAAAATCTGTGGCATCCACATTTTTAAAGATACGTCCGTCCGTCCGTCCGTCCGTCCGTCCGTCCGTCCGTCCGTCCCCTTCAGCGCCTAGTGCTCAAAGACTATAAGAGCTAGAGCAACGATGTTTTGGATCCAGACATCTGTGATATGTCACTGCTACAAAAATATTTCAAAACTTCGCCCCGCCCACTTCCGCCCCCACAAAGGACGAAAATCTGTGGCATCCACATTTTTAAAGATACGATAAAACCAAAAACACAGAATCGGTGAGGATGACCATATCTTCTACAGTGCAAAATCTGAACCAGATCGTATAATGATTATAGCCAGAATCAAGAAAACAATTTCATTCTTTCTCGCTCTGTCTCTCTCTAACACACAGGTTTCATGGTCGGTTTTGTCAATTGCAAAATATGAGTTCAAGGATCTCAGAACCTATAAGAGCCAGAGCAACCAAATTTGGTATCCACACTCCTGTGATATCGGACCTTGACCGTTTCGTGTCCAAATTTCGCCACACCCCCTTCCGCCCCCGCAAAGGACGAAAATCTGGGGCATCCACAAATCTCAGAGACTATTAAGGCTAGAGTAACCAAATTTGGGATCCGCACTTCTGTTAGATCTCACTATAAAACGTATATCTCAGAATTTCGCCCCACCCCCTTCCGCCCCCACAAAGGACGAAAATCTGTTGCATCCACAATGTTGCACATCCAAGAAAACTAAAAACGCAGAATCATAGATAACGACCATATCTATCAGATTGCTGAATCTGGATCAGATCGGATCATTTTTGTAGCCAAAAGCAAGAAATCAATTTTCAGTGGCTACGCAGCGCCCGACGTCACGCTCAGACTGATTTTCTGTCTCTCTCGCACGCACTCTTTGTCGTGTGGTTCAATATTAGCGGCGTCTGCCGCAGGAGAGCCATACTGACTTAGTATCGGGTATAACTGTAGAGTTGCGGTGTCCGCAGCAACTCACAACGTTCCCCCTCGTTAGATTTAAATTTGGCATACTGATCCCACGAGTAGGCGGGAAGGGGTTAGTCGCCCGGGGCATAGCCCGCGTGCCCCGGGAAACCTTATTTAAAACTGGAGGTCGGCAGGTATCCAGAGTCCGCATATAAGCGACCGAGCACCCCCTCGGCCATGCATCCCTCGGCATATGACAGTGTCACCTTGGATTGGGGTTATTTCACTGAGAGTTTTCTTCTCTCCGCCCGACTACAATTAGCCAGCATCCTGGCAGAGACATGACCGTACCAGGACCTGTTTCCAGCCGCCCTCACGGGGAGAGTATAGTCGCACTTCCGCCGGTGTGTACAGTTACGGCGGGTGCCGGTTCGCTCGTGCCCACCTGTATCCTATGACGCGGAGCACAGTCGCCTTGGATCCAGGGCAAGCCATGAACCCGAGGCGCCTGTGCCCCGTTCCGAGTCTACAGTTGTAACGAGCCGACCCGACATCCGTTTATCCCCCTGTAGCACCCGACGGCTGACGGCTACCGATATAAATATTGCGCCAACTAGCGCAATTAAATATTTTAATAAATAAATAAATAATAACATACATGTATATTCGATCGACACCTAAGACACTCAAACTTCAAACACATTCAACACAACACAAAACCTAACAACAAAAATTCCTAACAGTTCTTCTTCTTCTTACAAGATTCATTAAGAGGGGGACACGTGACTAGCCGGGACCAGTAACCGCTCCAGTTTCTGCGCTTCACTCGACAGTCGTCCTACGGATATCCTATAATTACGAACACCACCTTTGTGTGGCCTGTCATCTACTCTAGTCATCGCTCTAAGCGATGGCCGATAAACGAGAAGCCTCACGGTGCATGAGCTCACTTTGCTTGTGATTTGTTCCTGTCATCCATCATACCGATCTGCCATGTCAACAGATGCATCGCGGGTTGTCTTTACGACTCCCAGGCCACCTACTCCTCACCACCTCTCGGCAGACAGACAACAGGTTAAAAAACACGAAAGCGGCTTTGTTTTAAACAAGCAGGTGCGAAACTACAATGAACATTTACCAGATGACTTACTCTAACTTATTCCAATATCACATTCCATCACAGATTTATTCGATATCACTGTCCACCAGGCAATGTGTCCGTCGCAAACTCCCTGTCCATTTTTTTGTTGAACGGCAGTGACTTACGTTCACTTGCGACATCAAATAGCGACAAAATGTTCAACTGTAATTCAAAAGTCCCTATCACATATTTTATATTTCCGTTAACTGCCTCCGTATATCCATCCCTAGCATCAATCACCCCGCGCCATTAAGGACCAGATTTACGCTCACCTTAAGCCTGCAGCAGCGACTTCTGACTGGACAGCTAAACTGCACTTCGCGAGCTGTCGTCTTCTCCACAAAATTTATTATTTTTTTTCATTCCCCGCATCTGCCTTTACCAGCCCGAGTGACATTTGTTGTAATACCACCCGAACCTGCGTCAGTCCAGATGCATGCGAATTCGAAAATAAATTGGGCGAGTAGTTCCCCTTGCCCATCAAATGTAGACAAAAAAGGAGACATACTACTTCTCGGACATATTCCTTGCCGGCTGTGAGTAAAATTTTCTGCATTACAACCTATTTTCTCGCCCTTTTTCTGTACTCACTTCAAACTTTCTGTTTTAAGCACAAAATTTCAAATTTCGACGTTACTCTTCCGTCCACGCTCCACGATTTCCATAATCCAATCCACGTTTTCTAATATTTTCACACCTATTTATCCCTTTTTCCCTTACTAATACATATAACTAATCCTATTCTATTACTTATATCCCCAGTACGGCTCCAGCTCCCCCCGATGTCCACATACACCATCGAGCCTCCCTGGACTTCCGCTAGATGGCGCGTCGCCCTCAGCCCTGGCCACCTATCGTTCAGGTGGGACTGGAACACAGATTCACATTGTTGGTGAGGAGCGCCGCCGGGCAGAGAACTCCATCTCAACTCTTGTACGTTCCCTTCAGACAAACAATGCAAAGGTGAAACCCCTGCTAAAGGCCAGCATGTTGGAGACCTCGCAGGAGGAGGCCACCATTAGAGCCGCTCTAGCAAAAATCCACGAAATTCGGAGCATTCGCAATGAACGTCGCATTCAGGGTGAGTTCAAGCGGATATGATACCATGTTTCTGGTTCTAAATCATGCGTTCACACAGCTCGGAATGCTGGCAACAAAGAAGCCATTCGTCGCGGAGCACTCATGAAAATGGTGCAGCTCTCTGCCCAAACTTTGCCTTTGTTTGTGAGCAAACCAGGCGAACGGGCTCAAGCCTTGTGTAGAGCAATTCCAGCCGAGGGAAACTACGTGGCCAAAGTGAGTCAGTCCTTTATTGAGAAGGGAATGGAATTATAGTCATATTGTCTTATTTTTTCCGAAAGGTGGGCGACAACGTAGCCGCTTTGGCAAAGGGCATCGATGAAGAGGAGAACTGGATACTGGCGGAGGTGGTTCAGTTTTTGCATCGCCAAAATAACGACGTGATTGACAATTGATGAAGAGCAAAAGGATCGCCATGTTCTCAGCAAAAGGAAAGTTATTCCGCTGCCCCTGATGCGTGCCAATCCTGAGACTGATGGTCACGCTCTGTTTCCCAAGGACACTGTAGTGATGGCGTTGTATCCACAAACAACCTGTTTCTACAAAGCCATTGTCCACCGCCTGCCTGCGACTGCCACCGAAGAGTATGATGTTCTCTTCGAGGACTCGTCCTATATGAACGGCTATGCGGAGCCTCTGCCTAGCGATATGTCATCGCGTAGCGTCCTACAAAGAAAGGCGATGGCAGCGGCAGCGGTAATCTCTCATCGGCATAAACGTAATTTTTCCGTAGCTTATATATGTACAAATAAAGATAAATTAAATGCCAAGATTCTGGAATTTGAATTTCCGCATATTGTGACCAGTTCACAGCTCACGAAACTATCGATAAGACGCTGAAATAGGTCTTAAAAATACTTGTGTCAAGTTCATCAAACTATTAAATTTAATTTTCAACGGTATATAGAAATCCAATAAAAGCAAGTACTAAGAATAGGCCAGTCAAGTAGAAAATTGATTCATCAATATTATAAAACTATGTTGGTATGGCTAAATATTCTATATAGCTGGAAAATATTCGACAGAATATCAAAATTGAGGAATATGTATAATAGAACGTGAGTTCGTCAGTATATTTACGGTATATTTTTAAAGTAAGACCACTAACCATACAGTATATAGATGTGCCAGTTCATACAACGAAAGCGTCACACACTGGCTAGCGCGTTCAGTACCCCAGAGTGACGTCATCATGAGAGAGAGAGCGCAGAGAGAACATCTTTGCATGTGTCAGTGCACACGCAATATGTTTCGACAAAAATACAATGTGATTGTATGCTTTTTCAGATTTTTTGAACTCTCTCAGGTCTGGTTCTGTTTTGCCACCAGCATGTTTTAGTGTATGGGTGCACATGCATTCTCACGTACTTTGCGTGTGTGTGTTTAGTATTGCTGGCCGCTAGAACTGAAATTTGAGTTTGGTTCTTGTTTTGGGTCTTTTGATGGACTGACCTACCGCCACAAAATAAATGAAGAATGGGCAGGGGGTGGAGGTATGGTACACTAGGGCGCGGGAAATGAAATAAAAGCTGTTATTTGTTTGATTTATACCAAAAAATATAAAATATTACAATAATATAATTACACATTTATTTCCTTATTTTAAACAGGTTTATTATAAATTATAAAAATTATGCAAACGCCGTCGGTTCTCGACTTTTTTGTTTATTATAACTAAAACAATGATGTATCTAAATATACAATATAAGAAAAAATATATATAGTTAAATATGCGACACTTCAGTTTAAGTTTTAAACGAGGTGGAACGTTGTGAGTTGCTCCGGACACCGCAACTCTACACTTATACCCGATACTAAGTCAGTATGGCTCTCCTGCGGCAGACGCCGCTAATATTGAACCACACGACAAAGAGTGCGTGCGAGAGAGACAGAAAATCAGTCTGAGCGTGACGTCGGGTGCTGCGTAGCCAGTGCAAATTGATTTCTTGCTTTTGGCTACAAAAATGATCCGATCTGATCCAGATTCAGCAATCTGATAGATATAGTCATTATCTATGATTCTGCGTTTTTAGTTTTCTCGAATGTGCAATATTGTGGATGCAACAGATTTTCGTCCTTTGTGTGGGCGGAAGGGGGTGGGGCAAAATTCTGAGATATACATTGTATAGTGAGATCTAACAGAAGTGCGGATACCAAATTTGGTTACTCTAGCCTTAATAGTCTCTGAGATTTGTGGATGCCTCAGATTTTCGTCCTTTGCGGGGGCGGAAGGAGGTGTGGCGAAATTTGGACACGAAACGGTCAAGGTCCGATATCACAGGAGTGTGGATACCAAATTTGGTTGCTCTGGCTCTTATAGGTTCTGAGATCCTTGAACTCATATTTTGCAATTGACAAAACCGACCATGAAACCTGTGTGTTAGAGAGAGACAGAGCGAGAAAGAATGAAATTGTTTTCTTGATTCTGGCTATAATCATTATACGATCTGGTTCAGATTTTGCACTGTAGAATTTATGGTCATCCTCACCGATTCTGCGTTTTCGGTTTTATCGTATCTTTAAAAATGTGGATGCCACAGATTTTCGTCCTTTGTGGGGGCGGAAGTGGGCGGGGCGAAGTTTTGAAATATTTTTGTAGCAGTGACATATCACAGAAGTCTGGATCCAAAACATCGTTGCTCTAGCTCATATAGTCTTTGAGCACTAGGCGCTGAAGGGGACGGACAGACGGACGGACGGACGGACGGACAGACGGACAGACGGACAGACGGATAGACAGACAGACAGACAGGGCCAAATCGACTCGGCTATTGATGCTGATCAAGAATATATATACTTTATGGGGTCGGAAACGATTCATTCTGGACGTTACACACATCCACTTTTACCACAAATCTAATATACCCCAATACTCATTTTGAGTATCGGGTATAAAAACAAAAAACACCGCAAAGGAGCACGGCACTCCTCCTAAAGTGCCGGAGGGAAAAGACCATCCCACTACAAACGCATCTGGGAAACCAGTGCCCAAAAAGACGGGGAAGGAGACTAAGTCGGTCCACCGTCTCGAGGCAGCAGGCGCTGTGAGGAGAGGACCGAAAAGCCAATCGGGTCAATCCACGTCGGGGGGCCCCAAGGGCGACCCGGTTACCGGGGGGGCGACCATGCAGAGCGATATCGCGGCTGGCGGACCCCTTGGGTCCGGGAACCCCTTGACAACCCCGGCAGGCGGCGCCTCTTCCTCGAAAGATAGGCCCAAGTTCCAGGACAAAAGACGTGCGGCCTTCATCCTGGGCAACGACGACCCGGTGTTCCTGGCGTCTGCCCAGGGAATCGAATCGCGGCGATGGGCCAAGACAGTCCTGCCCGACTACCAGCCAGCCAAAGCTGGCAAGGCCACAGCCAAGGCCCCAAGCAAGCGGCAACGCTCGGCGGAGGACACCGCCACACAAGTCCAACAGGCCAAGAGGACGAAGACACTGAGCAACCGCTCGTTTGCCGAGGTGGCGAGGGGGAAAACCCTGATTGGAGTCCTAGACAGGGGCTCTAAAGACGGGCAGATCCCTAGGGACAAGTGGCACCTCGTGGAAAACGAGCTCCAAGACCGTTTCCTCCAGGAGTTGGAGGAGAATGGAGGACCTCCGCCCAAGTGTGAGGACGCCGGGTGGCACCAAGGCAGGGTGAAAGCCATCGCCTGCCAAGATGCTCGCTCGGCGGCCCTCTACGCGAAGGCGGTAGCGTCGCTCAAGGAGGTCTACCCAGGAGGCCAGCAGTGGTGTCAAATGACATCCTAGATGGTTACGTGTCAGACGTGAGCGATCTCACTAGGGATCTCAAGCACATCGGGGTCGCGGAGGAGCTGGACTCTTCGGAGAGCGACCACGACAGGACAATGGTGGAGGTGAACCTCAGTAATGTCACTGATACTCCTGCAGATAAACCTCCACCATTGTAAGGCAGCATGCGCTGCTCTCCTGCTCCACCTAGCCAAGGGTGGAGCCGACATAGTCCTCATTCAGGAGCCCTGGATCCTCGGAAACAGGGTCTCTGGTCTGAGGACTCCTGACTATAAGCTATACGTAGCTGACTCCGCAGGTAAAACTCGCACCTGCATCCTTGCAAAAAGAGATTTGCACTTATTTTTGCTCCCAAATTTCAGCAATGAATTCCAAACAGCAGTGAGCCTCGAAGGCCAGGGGTGCTCACTGAGAATCTGCTCCACGTACATGGGTCACGACCAACCAGACCCCCCTCCACAGGCGCTCAGGGCGCTAATCACAGACTGCGAGGCCAAGGACACCGGCCTAATCGCAGGGTGCGACGCCAATGCACACCACTGCCAGTGGGGAAGCACTGACACCAACGAAAGGGGTGAGTACCTTTTCAACTATTTACTGACCACTCAGATGGTCCTTTTAAATAGGGGGAGTGATCCCACCTTCATTATTAAAAAACGCAACGAGGTCCTGGACCTCACACTTGCCTCTCATGAGTTGCACGGGAACATCGTATCCTGGAGGGTCCTGGAAGAGCACTCCTTCTCGGACCACAGGTACGTGGAAACCGTATTCTCTTTTTCACTACCGAGACCAGCTCAATTTCGGAACCTTAGGCGGACAAACTGGGCTCGGTACTCAGACCACCTCTGTCGTGTTCTCCCTGAGACTCCACCTGAGGAGGAGATCTCCAGGGAAGCCACGACTCATCTTGTTAAACTATTTACCGACGCCTGCAATGAGGCGCTCGATAAATCCTGCCCCTCTAGCAAGAGCAGAGGCCGGAAGAAACCTGAATGGTGGAATCCGAAACTGAGGGAACTCCGGAAAGCCTTCCGAAGACTCTTCAATAAAGCTAAGGCTGAAAACGCTGAGCAGAACTGGGCCGATTACAAGGCCAGTCTCTCAGTTTACAATAAAGAACTGAGGAAAGCCAAGCGCGCCTCATGGCGTAAGTTCTGTAGCGACATTGAGAATAACTCGGAAGCCTCGCGCTTGCGCAAAGTTCTCTCGAAGACTACACCCACTCTGGGCTACCTGAAGAGCGCCGACCAATCATGGACAACGTCCAGCAATGAGTCGCTAAATCTTCTCCTTAACACCCACTTTCCCGGCTGCGATGAAAACAGACCACACTACATCGCGGCTCATGAACCTGCTAAGCCAGGAGAACATTTCCTGGGCAATAAAAAGCTTCAAACCATACAAATCCGCGGGACCAGATGGCATCATCCCTGCCCAACTGATTCACGCTGGACAAAAAGCCACTAATTGGCTCAAAAGGATATACGAGGGAATCTTCTCCCATGGATATATCCCGGAAACCTGGCTTCACACCAAAGTCGTCTTCATCCCCAAGGCAGGCAAGCCCTCGCACACTGCCCCCAAAGATTTCAGACCCATAAGTCTATCGTCCTTCCTTCTGAAGACGATGGAACGGCTTTTGGGGATGCATCTCACGGTAAATATTCCACCTAGTCTATTCTCAGACTCCCAGCATGCCTATCGGAAAGGAAGATCCACCGAAACGGCCCTACACACGATCACATCGATCATAGAAGCGTCCCTCAACTGTAAGGAGTACACCCTGGTAGCCTTCCTCGACATAGAAGGCGCCTTTAATAACATCCTCCCGACCGCCATCACGGGTGCACTGACGGACCTGGGGGTTGACTCCCGGACGGTGAGCCTGATCGATCAGATGCTACAATGCAGGACGGTTGAGGCATCACTGGGGACGTCAACGTCCACCAGATTTGTCAGTAGAGGCACCCCGCAGGGCGGAGTCCTCTCGCCCCTCCTATGGAACGTGGCAGTGAACTAACTGCTGCGGGAGATAGAGGGGGGTGGCTGCCGCGTGGTGGCGTATGCGGACGATGTTGCTATAGCATTCTCGGGTAAATTCCCGCAGACGCTGTGTGAGTGCCTGACAAGCACTCTCATGAAGATGTCAAAATGGACAGACAAATGCGGTCTAGGCGTCAACCCGTCTAAAACGGAACTGGTGCTCTTCACTAGGAAGTACAAAGTTCCGGCACTGATTCCCCCAAGACTATGTGGGGAAGCGCTTATCTTCAGCAACAACGCCAAGTATCTTGGTCTAATCCTCGATAGAAAGCTCGATTGGAAATTGAGCATAGAGGATAGAGTAAAGAAGGCCACAGTAGCCCTCTATACTTGCAGGAAAGCCATCGGACTAAGATGGGGAATGACCCCTTATATAGTTCGGTGGCTTTACATCACCATCATACGACCGATCATGCTCTATGGAGCGGTAGTATGGTGGCCAGCCTTAGACAAAAGGACATGCCTCAATAAACTCAGCAGAGTTCAACGCATGGCAGAGCTATGCATAACTGGCGGGCTACGCACTACTCCAGGGGAAGCCCTGGATACTGTGCTGGACCTCCTCCCCATAGATCTCATGGGAAAGAAAGTGACACTTTCCGCACTCAGAATGAGAGAAGCCAGACTGTGGAAAGCGTCCGCGGTTGGGCACTCGGGAATCCTGACGAGACACCCGCAATTACCAGAGAGGACAGATTATTGTGTCCCTAGTGATCACCTCTCGACGCCTTTCCAGGTATCAATCCCACTTAGGGAGGACTGGGAGATGGGCGAACCAGGACCCGCAAATGCGGTTCACTTCTACACTGATGGCTCAAAGTTAGACGGCCGCGTGGGAGGCGGAGTCTACTGCAGCGAGCTGAACATCAGTCATTGCTTCAGGCTCCCGGACCACTGCAGTGTGTTCCAAGCGGAGGTTGTAGCCATCAAGGAGGCCATTTCCATCGCACTTAGTGTGCGTGTTCTCGGACAGCCAAGCAGCTATTAAAGCTCTAGGCTCAATATCGTCGAACTCAGCGACTGTAAATGACTGCCGCAGGTCTCTGCACGAGATCGCAGATCAGTTAGACCTTTTCCTTATATGGGTCCCAGGCCACATGGACATCGAGGGGAACGACGCCGCCGACGAGCTAGCAAGGCAGGGTACTACAATTCCTCTCCTTATGGAGAGGGAGCAGGTAGCGATGCCTCTGGCTACGTGCAGGCTCCTCACGCACGAATTGTTTGAGCAAAATGCCAATAGGAGATGGCAGCAAACCGTTTCCTATAAAATCTCAAGATTGATATGGCCATATCGATCGAAGAAGCGCTCAGCCGAGCTGTATAGGCTCAGCAGAGCACAGTGCTCTGCAGTTACTCGAGCCATTACGGGACACTGGCAGATTGGCACTCATGCCTCTAGACTGTCAATCCCTCTTAACGACTTCTGCAGGAGTTGTCGCGACGAGGAAGAGGAGGAATCGGTCCCCCACTTCTTCTGCCACTGCCCGGCCCTTGGAAATCGTCGTCTTCGTATTCTCGGGGCCGCTTTCCTCACAGACATTTCGGACCTGTCCGAAATCAAGCCGGGGACCTTGACCAGATTAATCCAAGCCTCCGGATGGGACTGCCCTTAATTTGCAACAGCCTGTTTCTCCACGGTTTTTTAGGCACTGGGAAGGGGCACACGCTCATGCGGCACCACAACGGACCTTCTACAGGTCCAAGTGAGCTTGGGAGGGTTTCATCACTCCCCCAGGCTACCGCCTTAACCTAACCTATTTATTTATTTATCGGAGTATTTATTGGTCCGAAGCGTGGTGTTATTTATTCTTACTAGTTATTTCTTTGGGTATTTATTTCTTTATTTATATATATTATCTTAGTTTAGGAGTTTCCCTTTTTTTTGTAATATTGGTGTTGCTCGGTGCAGATGCCACAAGAAGGGGGTTGTCGACAGTATCATACGCGATCACGCGTAAACAAAACAGTGGACCAGATAGGAGAAGTGTCAGGGGCGATGTTTTATCAAGATCGGGAGGAACTTGGAGCTGTGGGTGGGTTGCCAAGAACACCGGTCCAGGCCAGGTCAGAAGAATGGCCAATGTCCGATCCTACACCCACGCTTGCTTCCGAACTGGCATCAGCAGTCAACGTATCACTGACTCGATTAGTCGGGTGTTGCAGGAGGAGTTGCGTAAGGGGCTTATCGAGATGATGCACCAACTCAACGAGGTACTCCAGCCGGTTAGACAGCTGCAGCAGCAGAAGGAACCGCAGCGGGAGGAGGTTCACCACGAGCAGGATTATCGAGGAGCAATCCCGAAAAGGAAGCCGTCTAGCACGACTGATGCGCCGATTCCGCCACCAAAACCATTTTTGGCTCGCTCGGGGCGAGGTGGTATTGGTCCGGAACCGTCTTCAGGAGTAGGACCGACCGCATCCAGTGAGCAGCATCAACGGGGTGGGCATCAAGCGCGAAATTGGCGAAACCCGATAGCACTCAGACACTCGGGTCAGGGTCGTGGCGAGGGTAGGAGAGCTGGTGGGATTCCTCGAGAAGATCCGCATCATAATCCCCCGGGTTATAGACCTTGGCCACGGTGGGGCCGAGTCGAAAAATGGGACGTGACGTTCGACGGATACAGCATCAAAATGACAGTCGAGGATTTTGTGTTCCGAATTGAATTCCTACAAGCCCAATGCCGCTGTCCGTGGGATGAAGTTCTAAAGGGATTTCATCACCTGGTTACAGGAAACGCGCGGGAATGGTACTGGCAGTACATCCGTGATCATGGCGGTGGTGTTTGTCAGGAACTAAGGGGCGACTTAATTTCTCGATTCCGAGGCACGGCGTCCGAGTTCGACCGCATGAGAGAACTGCGAGAAAGAATGCAGCGGTCAAACGAGAGTGTGGAAGACTTTTTCCATGTCATGAGAAAGCTCGCGTCGAGGTTGGAGATGCCACCACCTGAAAAGGAGATGGTAAAAATCGTCAAAAGGGCACTCACAGATGAGATAGCGAGTTTCGTCTACGGCTTACGGGTTTATTCCTTAGACCAACTGCGAGATGAGTGCGTGGAAATAGAGGCACATCTGAAGAGGAAGGCTCGATCTTCGTGGCGAGGAGCACCCAAAGCCACAAACTATGGTCGCGGGGCGAATGCGAACGTCAGCGAGGTCGCGCAGGATCGGTCGATTAGCGATGAAGAGGCAGAGGTCATTGAGGAAGCGCAAGTGACACAGCGTGTCTGCGGGCAGACCGATCATGGCCTTAGGGACTGTATGGCATCGGAGAGGCGAATTTTCTGCTACCGGTGTGGAAAGCCCGATGCATATTGTCCAACCTGTCCGAATTGCGCGGGAAACGTGAAGAGGGGTGCGATCCAAGCAGGCGAATCACGCTCACAGAAGGGGCCTGCGCAGAGAAAGTAGAAGAAAATAAAAATGAATTAGATAGACGTAAATTGCATGCTAGGTTAAGGAACTTATCATATGAAGATCGCTTTAAAAATTATTTAGAAACCAGAAATATAATATTTTCTGAACTACGAGTGGATGGTATGCGAGCACTGTCGGTGCGGGTGAGAAAGGCGAGATCCCGGTTTAAGCAAAGGCGAGCTATGAGGAGGCAGGTGATTGCTTCAGTAAAGCGTTGTTGCAAGAAAGACCCGAGAGTTTTCGCAGAAATCTCGATAATTGGCGAGTCCGTGCGAGGCCTGTTGGATTCAGGCGCTACACACAGCATGCTAGGGTGTAATGGTCAGGAACTGCTGGAGAAGCTGGGCGTGGAGGCTCGTCGATATTCTTCTATAGTGAAGGTAGCAAACGGGGAAGATCGCGCAATCGTTGGCCGAGTAGAATTTCCGGTGAAGTACAAGGGGGAGGTAAAAAGATTAACGTTTTTCGTATGCCCTTTCTTGGAACAGGAAATTTACTTGGGGGTAGACTTTTGGCGGGTATTCTCATTGGCTCCTGAGGTGATGGGAGAAGGTCCAGTAGGGGCATCCCACAGATTAGTGGAAGAAGTGCTGGCTGATCAAGTCGCTCACTATGTGGAAGGCCCGGAGAAGGACATAGTGCAGGAAGAATGGGAGTTGTCAGAAGAGCAAAAGGCAGCCTTGGATTAGGTGAAGGCAGAGTTTCTGACTTTCGAAGCCGTAGGCCTAGGGAGGACGTCGCGAGAGACTCACAAAATTCAGGTGGTGGAGAAGGCCGAGCCTGTGAAGGATCGACATTACCCGCTGTCGCCAGCGATGCAGGAAGTGGTGTGTGGTGAGGTGGACAAAATGTTGGCTTTGGGAGTCATCGAGTACAGTGATAGTCCGTGGAGCAACCGTACCACCGTGGTGCGAAGGCCGGGCAAAAATCGTTTCTGTCTCGATGCCCGAAAGCTCAACAAAGTAACCATCCAGGACGCTTACCCACTTCCTAGCATCGAGGGGATTTTGTCGCGTCTCGATCAGACTATATATATCTCCAGCGTCGACTTAAAATTCGCTTTTTGGCAAATCGAGCTGGACGAGCAGAGTCGACCATATACGGCGTTCACTGTGCCGGGACGGCGCCTGTACCAGTTCCGTATGATGCCCTTTGGCCTCTGCAACGCCGCACAACGCCTATGTAGACTGGTCGATAAGGTGATTCCGGTTGAAATGCGTCTATGCGTATCTCGACGACTTGCTGATTATAGCTGAGGACTTCCATAGCTGAGCGTCTACGAGAAGCAAATTTAACGATAGGGCTGAGCAAATCTCATTTTTGAAACATTAAATACCTGGGATTTATAGTGGGAGGAGGAGCGCTGAAGATGGATCCGGATCGTGTGTCGGCCATTTTGCGCATTCCCGAGCCGCGATCTGTTCGAGAATTGCGTAGTTTCCTGGGAACTGCGGGCTGGTACCGGCGCTTTTTGAAAAACGAGGGGGAACACCGCAACTCTACAGTTATACCCGATACTAAGTCAGTATGGCTCTCCTCCGGCAGACGCTGCTAATATTAAACGACACGACAAAGAGTGCGTGCGAGAGAGACAGAAAATCAGTCTGAGCGTCACGTTGGGCGCTGCGTAGCCACTGCAAATTGATTTGTTCCTTTTGGCTATAAAAATTATCTGATCTGGTCCAGATGCAGCAATCTGATAGATATGGTCGTTATCTATAATTCTGCGTTTTTAGTTTTCTCAAATCTGCAATATTGTGGATGCAACAGATTTTCGTCCTTTGTGGGGGCGGAAGGGGGTGGGGCTAAATTCTGAGATATACGTTTTATAGGGAGATCTAACAGAAGTGCGGATACCAAATTTGGTTACTCTAGCCTTAATAGTCTCTGAGATTTGTGGATGCCCCAGATTTTCGTCCTTTGCGGGGGCGGAAGGGGGTGTGGCGAAATTTGGACACGAAACGGTCAAGGTCCGATATCACAGGAGTGTGGATACCAAATTTGGTTGCTCTGGCTCTTATAGGTTCTGAGATTTGTGAATATCCCCAGATTTTCATCCTTTGCGTGGGCGGAAGGGGGTGTGGCGAAATTTTGAAACAAACTCGTCTCGGTCCGATATATTAGGAGTGTGGATACCAAATTTGGTTGCTCTAGCTTTTATAGTCTCTGAGATCTAGGCGCTAATGTTTTACTCTAAGCAAAGCCGGCTATGCTACGTGTGTGTTAGCGAGAGACAGGGCGAGAAAATTTGAAATTGTTTTCTTGATTCTGGCTATAATAATTATACGATCTGGTTCAGATTTTGCACTCTAGAAGATATAGTCATCTTCTACGATTCTGCGTTTTTAGTTTTCTCGTATCATCGAAATTGTGGATGCCACAGATTTTCGCCCTATGTGGGGGCGGAAGTGGGCGGGGCAAAGTTTTGAAATATTCTTGTAGCAGTGACATATCACAGAAGTCTGGATCCAAAACATCGTTGCTCTCGCTCTTATAGTCTTTGGCCTGGAGTGGGGAAAGTTCGCGTGACCTGATGTCTTTGGTCATCGTTATGGAGCTGGCGCGTGTTGATCGGTGGTTGCTTGCGGAGGGGGGCGTTGGTCGCGGGTTGTGGTGCGATGCTCTCATTATAAGTCGGGGCACGGATTGTATCGAAACCGTTTAGGTTCGTTACAATACACATTTGATTACGCAATTTGGTTTTTAGAATATTCATTTCACTAAATACTCTTTCAACTGCAGCATTTGACCATGGCAGCGACAGAATATGCACAGCAAATAACGCCAGCTGCTCGAAAGTTTTTTTTGGGCCAGCATCCTTGTAACTTCTGATCAAAAGTCTATAGTGTTTTCCTTTTTTCCCCAATTGATTAAATGAATTTTTCAAAATTGGGATACGATCTCATCAATATTTTGATATTTGAAGTGTTCCAATAAAGAAATTATTTTTTCAGGCGTTTTATTTGCATGTAGCAACTGTCAATGTACTGTCAACGGCAAAAATATCAATTTTTGTAGAACTTCAATATTATGAGGAAGTCTAAAATTAAGCTGAATGTGTATCATGCTATCATACCTACTGCTCCTCTGTTTTTGATAACTTCCTTATAAAAGGTATTTTGCTACTTATCAAAACTTATCTTATCAAAACACGCTGTGTTTATACTTTTTTGGACAACAAAACAACTTAGCCAATAGTTACCATTAAGTGATAGCATTGTCAGAATACATTTTACTCGAATTACGCCAGATTTTTTAAAATTCGTTTAAAACTTATACCTATATTTGTTAGACACCTTGTCTAGCCTTGACTCCTTGTATATTCGACCACCTTTCATATTTTTTTCCAGTATTTTTTAGACGCGGTCTGTATAGAACTCCTGATCCGTTTGCCATCAAAGTTTTCACAGTCTTTCACACTGCTTCCACGGGCCTTATATGAACAAACACTGTCAAACAATTTTCAAAACCTAAACATTTTCTCCTGCGTCATGTTTAAAAATGTAGTTAATATGTAGCACTTGTGTAGATTGCGTGTAGTTGTCATGTACAATAATTAATTATTAGGAATTTTTTTAGCTTAAACCTTATTTTATAAGGAACGCAATAAAGATAATAACTTAAAATTAGCCAATCTTGTAATGATTCATTAATCGAATAAAATTATGTGGGCAGGGCTGAAGGCTCCATCTAGCTAATAATATTCAACGGAATATACAAATCGAGGAATATGGTCTCCAATCCAAACATTGATCTGGCCATCTCGGAATCGAACAGAAACTATGCGTTTCTCAGATTACTCAGTGGGTGTCACTATGGTATCAGCCCCAAAAGAGGGCTTATATTTTACAAGGCATTTGTCAGAAGTAGGCTAGAGTACGCGTGCTCATCATTCTGCAACCTGTCCAAATCTGCCTTGGCCAAAATCAAATCTCACTGCAACCATCACCTCAGAAAGTCGCTGGGTCTGATAATCTGCACTCCCGTTCCTATCATATATCGCATGTCAGGATAACTTCCCCCGGACTACAGGATGAGATTCCTGGCGGCGAAAGAGTTGGTTAAGGTGTTTGCATTTAATCTCCCAGCAAGTGAAACAGTGTCAGCAAATAGGGATTTAAACACGGGCTACGCTAAGGCATATCGGGAGTTTGGCAGCATAATAGATAGAGTTGAGGTTTTTGAGAACACAGCTTCGTTTTGCACTAAAATTAGCTCCGACTTAGAATTTTTCAAGGGTTCTGCACCCAACAAGCACGCTATAGACCAGGCAGGTATCATGCTGCTCCACGGGGAAAAGAAGGATCAGCTGACAAAGGGTGGTTTTGAAATCTATTACACGGATGGGTCAGTCGCAGATGGGCATTCCAGCGCCGCTTTCCTGCACGATAGGACAGGTTTTTTAGATAGCTATTACACGCACAAAACCCTTTCCTCGTTGTCCGCCGAGCTCCTTGCTATCGAGAAGGCATTAGCCCATGCTATTTTGTACAATTTTCCTCGTGTCGCGCTCCTGACAGACAGCAGAAACGGGGCCCTCATTCTGGCGAAGAACATTCAGGATAACTCTATCGCCCACAAAATCAGAGAAAAGATCCAACAAAATCCACATCTAAGAACTGTAGAGGTTCACTACATTCCCGGACACGCTAACATCCCTCAGAACACTTCAGTTGACGCAGCAGCCAAAGAAGCCCACAGACGAGGAAAATACACAGTGGTTAAATGGAACCTTAAAGAGGCTATGTGCGAAATACACAGAATCTTAAAAGCAGAATGTAGTTCCTAGTAACATATGTGATACATGCGATAGTATCGATAACGCCTCGCATTTAATTTTCAATTGTACAAAGTACAACACAACAAGGCAAAACTTCCCATCTCTAAGAAAATATAATGATATTTACAAATTCTTTGAAAAAGAAAACATCAGCGCGTACCAAACACTAATTGACTTCATCGACGAAATTGATGCAATGCTATAAACAGTACTCCAACATCTTCTATTCTTTGACTTGGCAATTTCCACCTTCAAAAGGCGGGCGGCCAAATAATCCCACGCTACTCACGGGTAGCTTGGTAACTTAAGCCCTAAAAAAAAAAAAAAAAAAAAATGAACGAAACTGAGGTAAAAGTTGAAATAAAAGCAGAATATAATGCCAAACTCGGCGAGAACGAGACCACGCCGCTACGGCAACTCGACGAGAACGAGACCACGCCGCTACGGCGACTCGACGATAACGACGAGACGCCGCTACGCACAGTTGGAATCCCTCATTCTCCGGACTCCACTGATTTCTCGACCGGTTGCAGTGGCCATGGATGGGAAAGCGACCACGACGATGTCGAGATCCGATCTTTTCCTCGTACTCCGCGAAGTGAACTGACAAAACCAAATAGTCCAACTAATGCCACCGAAGACTCAGACTCAACGGACAACCTGGAAGAACTTGAAGCGTGCCGCGAAGCGACTCAGAAAGCGTTGGAAGAGTTGGATCAGTTCAACGAGGAGCCGGATAAGCGTAAGAAGAAGAAGCGAAAGCACAAGAGGGGTGAATCTGAGGAAAGTGTTGCTGAAAAACGGACTCAAAGTAACAGTCCGGTCGATGATAATCAAAAGGAAAACAAGCGCACCTCACGGGACAATAAACGCACAAGCGAAGAGCATCAACGGGACAGGAGACGCCACCACGAACACAATCCAAGGGACGATAGACGCCATCACGAACACAATCCAAGAGACGATAGACGCCACCACGACGACAGTCATAGGTATAACAGACATCGATACGAGGATAAACCAAGGGACAAGCGTGCACGCGAGGATAATCACAGGCTCAAAAGAGGCGATTATGACGCTAACCCACGAGACAATGAACGCCACTATGAGGATAATGAAAGGGAAAGTAAACGACTACGCGAGGATCATCAAAGCGAAAAAAGACGCCATCAGGAGCATAAGCAAATGGATATTAAACGTCTACGCGAAGATAATCAAACTGAAGTCGAAGACCAGCGTGATCCCAGGGTGAGAGTAACATTAAATGGCCTGCCGCGCATCGCCACAATAAAACAGGAGTCGACGTCCGCAGTGGATTCAGATTCGGAGTTTGAGTGGACTTATGTTCGAGACGACGAGAGGCACATCAAAGTCGTAAATCTCGAGAAGTTGTGCCAGCAGGAGCAGAATGAGGCCGTTGCAGAGGCGGCCAATCCAGAGCCATCACCACAAAAGCTGACAAAACGAGAAAAGGGCAACTTAGCCGAGATTCGGGCCAAGCAAGTGCTCGAACTGTTCGAGCAGAAAAAATTGGACGATCAGGAGGAGGAGTTCCTTATGATGGACACTATACACAAAGTGCCTAAGAGCGAGTTCTTCATGAGTAAAGAAGCCTTCGAGAATCCCTCGCCGATATGCAACAACTACAATGTGGTTTATGAGTTCAATTCGGCGCCGGGAACCAGGATTGATTTGGCTAAATGGGGGCTGGAAGCGTTGCCCGATAGCACCAGGGATCTGCTCCGGATACTGGCCTACGATGTGGATCATCTAAAACAGGGTCAGCTCAAGGCACAGCCAAACCAGCGCATACTGAAACTAACACAGGAACAGCTTTTCAATTCACCATTTTCCGAACCGGAGGAATTCGATTCTGCGGCCCTTTACATAAATGCCTCGACCCAAACGGACTTCAGGCCCCACACGCACAGCGTCGGCACTCAGGCAAAACTGGAGGGACAGCCGATAGGTGCCTTCTGGCAGGAACCGGACTTCGACATGACCTTTTTGACGACGCCCCAAACGAATGTGATGTTTTCTTTGCAAGAGCTCTGCCGAACACTGCCAAGCCCCGCGCATGCCTGTAGACTCTACCAAGCCCTTCTACCTGCTCTGGTTAACAAGCGCGAGTTTCGTTCACACAAATATTGATTCTCTTTACATTGTTTGTATAATTCGTAGTTCGTACATATAGAAACCAAAAATATATAACAATGTAGCACTTTATGTATTCCATATGCAGATTCTCATTACACATTTATACTACTCTTCCATCATTAATAAATACACATAAACACACAAATATAACAAGAACTAATGCAAACAATTCTCTTTTGCTAGAGTACATTCTATTTTGGGGAACCACAACTCTCGAGTTCCAGCTGCAAACTCTTTCAGTAATTAGCTAGTTAGTTAGCTTATTTAAGACTGGCCCTATATCTAAATTGTGTAAATAAGCTTGGCTGCCATCTGGTTATCAGATTGTATCATTTGCGCGCTGTAAACACGAACGGTGCCGCTTCATCCTCCTCCTGTTGCTCCAGCAGTGTCGTCCGGATCGTAGTCCGATGCTCTTGGGCCTCCACGTCGTCATAGTCCACTGAGGAGGAGCGTAGCAGCTGGAACTGTGAGTTGGAATCGGACCTGGTGATGATCAGCGAGGCTGGCCGGGGTCCTTAAATACAACATTAAGTAGATTATGTTGGAAAAAACTTATACTTAATCGATTGATCGATCTTTACCTGCTGGCGGCTTTGCGGTTAGTCGCACTTTGCTTCCTGCTCCTTCGGAGATATATTCAACATTCGTTGCTGACTTGGCTTTATTGTTGTTGTTGTTATGATTACTGCTCGATGTTTGTTGAATCGATACCCGCTTGTCGCCCTTGACACTCCCCTGCTGCTTCAGTATAGAATCGCGACCCGAAGGCTGCGCCTGCTGCTTCTGCTGATGCGTGTACATGGCCGAGGCTGAGGTAAGCAATGCAGTCGTCATTGCTGGCCCACAACCAGTGGGTGTGTCATGCTCTAAAAGATCATACGGATAGGGTAAGGTACGGATGGTTTATCAGGGTAATAGGGAACCACTGCCACACGCTGTGGCAGCTGCAGAGCCACCCAATGGGTTCACCAGCACACCAACAAATAGTTCTTATTTTTAACATCGAACATCAAACTGAACAAAGAGGTTAAAAGGGCGATAAATAAACAAACACACAGTTACGGAGAGAATGGGTAAAGCTGAATAAAGTGCAAGTGGTAGAGAGTTGTTCATAAGATTATCATTTATTTGATTGATACTTTCTTCTTGGGTGGGGAAGGGGTGTCTCCGTGGGGGGTAGACTTAGTTCGGGTTAGTTGTTAGATGTTCATGTTTTATGTTAGACTGGAGTTCTTGCCGTGTGTTGTGTGTGGGTGGAGGGTTGGTTGTTCACAATTTTAAATGTCTTGTGGCCAATAATTAATCAAACTAAACTAATCGTCTTTCGAATATAACAATTGGAATGAATTAGTAATCGTCGCACAACTCAAATTTTAGTCCTTTAGATAGATATAGATAGGTAATACGATAATACTGTCCAGATCGAAGCCAAGCCAAAGTAAAAGTAAATCAAACAAGGCATAAAAGAATGTTCCAGATGATATATGGTTTGGTTTTTGGTTTGGTCTGCTTTGGTCTCTTACAGGATTCATTGACAATTGGTCCAATTTTAAAATGGTTTTGCTCATTGTCAGACTATAGGTTAAGTTAGAAAGCCCGCAATCCCAGTTCCCGTAATACTTCACATGCACTTTACATAGTTTCAGTTTCAGACGACGGGAAGGACTGGACATCTCACAGCTTTGCGTCGTCGTAGTGCTGCTCCCCCGAGGAGCCATTGGGTATGACCACCACCAGGGGCAGGGGCAGAGAGCTGTGTTCGGTTAGCCGCTCGCTGCTAATCGAGATTTGTCGTGCCGCAGCCCGATGCATTTAATAGATACCGCCACCGACAGATTCTACATGCATAAGATTGCGGTAGCAATACTCGTTACCCCCATTGCTACCACCAGCGCCCAGACTCTGTAGGGAATGGGAGCTGGCGCTGCGATTGTAATCGGCATGCAAGTACGAGCCCGACACCGCGTGCGTGTTGTTGTTGTTCTGAGTCTTGGCATGGTGCTGCAGGATGCTAGTCAGCTTCAGCTCGTCGGAGGGCGAACCGAACTCGGAGGACTCGCGTATGGGTGCCAATTGCAGTTGTGAGGCTGTAGCTAACATCTCACCTGTGGGACTGGGTCGCTCACTGCTGGCCACGTCCTCGTACGCCTCCTCGTTGAGCGTTTGCAAAGTGCCGCAAATCATTTGCTCCTCCAGTGTGACCTGTAGACAAGCAGAGAGAGGCTTTAGTGGAGGATACATAGCAGCCGCTTTAGTTGCATTTGGAGTGTCATGGAGGCAAGCTTTGATTGAATTTTGAATCAGTCTGTGGTGTCGTGGTGTCTGCATTACCTGGAGATACTCGTAGTCGTGCACTTTCGACTGCATTTCGTTTTTGGTTAGTTAGAGAATGATCGGAATAAGAATAGATCAAAGCACAAGAGTTAGAGCGAATCGCGGCACATCCATGGTCAATCACAGATGTCCTGCACTTCTGCAGCTCTGCCGTTGGCCCTCCTCTTACCTGCTTCTCCATGTGACTGACCGAGTTCTTGCGCGACAAGGACTCGCGTGGCGGCACCAGAGCATCCGTCACGTCCTTGATCATGGGCACAGTAACTGGCGGCGCCTCCACAGCGGCGACCTGCGGCAGTGCGCGATTCTGCTTCCTCGGCTGTCGCTCGCATTCCCTCAGCGTTGTGATCAGCAGGCGAAACAGCTCCCAGTGGCCAAAGCTCAGGCCCAGCACCTGCAAGAAATTAGCCATGAAACTGGGGAAGGATTACAGTTTGAAGGGGCTCTGTCTACCGATTTGAGATCTGGCATATCGCAGTGCTTTAGTACGCGTCCATTGATGGCATTATCACGGAGCACCGGCGCCAGCTTCGGCATGGCCGGCTTCATGTCATCAATGCGCTCTAGGAGGCTGATGACACCCTCCACTGTCAGATCCGTGAGCCGCGTCAGCAATATGTCCTCCTGTATACAATTTAAAGGTGGTTATTAGGGTCTCATTTGCATTTGAAGATAATCTCCTCAAACACTCACGCCAAAGTAATCGCTGGGCGAGGCAATCAGCGGCGATACGGGCTCCGTACTTGAACTGAGATTCCTCGATCGCATCTCGTTGGGCACAAAATCGTTCTGGAACGCTTGGTAGGGCGGATAAGGCTGTGGCTGTGGCGAAGGCACATATGTGGTGGGCGCTGGCTGTTGACGCAAGCGAGCTCTCATCCTCAATCGTCTGCTGATCCTCTGTAAGAGAGATTTACTTCAGTTTGCATGGATTCAGGACTAGCTTTCATTGCCCGCCACTTACCCTTCAGAACCTTCCTTATATACGGATCCAAATTGATGGTGAAGGGCAGAAAGATGCGCAAGTCTGCCACAAGCAAGTCCGATTTGTGGAGCTGCAGGAAGGCATCCAGTTTCCGCTCATCCCGATCCAGCTCCAGAAGCGGTGCAGCCTCTCGCAAATACGCAAGCTTGGGCCGCAGTCTATGGATGAGAGAGATGTAAGTAAGCGAAAGATTCACAGTACGAACCATATCTCACTTCTCGTATACGCTCTGGAGGGAGACATTCTCATCCGCATTGGTGTCCATGAACTGGTCGTGATGGAGCACTATCATGCTGGCCCTCAGGGGCCACTGTTCCGTCAGGTTGATCCAGGAGCTGAGACGGTACCAGCTAAAGTCAATCTGGAAGGCCTTCAGCAGCCGCACCGTGATGTAGATGACGTTCATCAGCCGCCGGATGCTGCGCGGATTCACGTCACTGAAGTAGTCATCGGTGAGCACTATCCGCGAGAGGTCGAGCACACCCTGGGGATTTTGACCCAGGCGATGCAGATTGGAGCCCGTCGAGCTGGCCACCGACTCGGAGAGGCGCAGCTTCTTGCCCCCGCCTGGTCGTGCCGGCCCACGCAGTTTCTCCTGGCTCGAGACGATCTCCGAGGCATTGGACAGACGTCGCGCGGATACAGAGTGCCCCAGGGTGGGTCCATCTTCGTTCTGGTACTCACCGCCGCCGCCACTCCGTTTGAACAGCAGGGCGGTCATCTGGGCTCGCTGCACCTTGCCCGGAGTTTTGCAGGTAGACGGGCAGATGGACCAGGTTCCGCAGGAAGTCGTGGCCCCCGATGCCACCCTCGGTGAACAGGCGTCGACTGTTGGCCTCCGCCGCCTTGGCAATTACATGGGGATCCACCGAGATGAGCAGCACAAAGGGACGGTTCGGCGTGGAGAGCAGCGTCTGGACGGCGTTCAGCAGGGTGAGGATGCGTTCCGTGTCGCACGAGTCGAGGGCATCGATCACGCCCACCAGCCGGCTCTGCTGATTGGTGAACGAGTCCAGGCACTTGACCATGTCCGTCATCACCGCAACCTCGGCGCCGAGCATCGTCAGGGGTGCCGTTTCGCTGGTGCGCACCGCTCCCTTCAGCTGCCGGATGTGGGAGGTGAACAGGGCGACGCATACCTTGGCCAGAACATGCAGGTGCGTGCAGATGAGGGTGCCCAGAATGGCGGCCACCACATAGAGCACCACCTGGATCTGCTCCCGCTCCTTGGCATTGGCGTACGTGAAGTCGGCCACGATTAGGGAGATGCCAGTTACCAGGGTGACCAGCGCCAGTTCGAAGATTACGACAATGGGAATGCAGCAAATGCGCCGCCAGCGCCAGCCCACGTCCGCCTTGAGGCACTTGGGGCGGAAGGCGCGGTACAGGCGGGTGGCCAGCCAGCCGTAGTGTGACTCCAAGGCACCCAGTAGGGCCGCCAGCATGTGGGCCACGGCTCCGTCGCCCCTCGGCGATGAACTGTTGGCCTCCGCAAAGTGGAAGCGCACCGGCTTGGCTTGGGAGTCGGACTGGGGGCCAGGCGGGGGGGAGAAAGCCACCTGCAGGATGAGGCGCAGACGTGTCATTCGCTTCTCCAGACCATGCTGCACGGAATAGGCCCAGAGCATGTCCATCTGGTAGTTGCAGTATTTAACAGCCGCCAGCAACAGGCAGGCCACCAGCATGAAGGCTGCGGCGGATGACACGCCGCAGACCGTCGACCAGGTGCACAGCCCGACAATGGTGCCGATGAGCAACGCCACGTGCAGACACACGATGAACAGGAGGCCGCTGGTTTTGGCTGGCGGCTCGGCCCACTGTTTGGCAAAGTTGTTCATCTCGTCGCGCTGTTTGTTGAGCAGGAACCTCTTGCCGCTGCCCCACTTGGCGTAGAGTCCGACGGTGATGGGCGTCGTCAGCGTGGGCTCGCTGAGCACATCTGCCAAGGCGGAGGAGTACAGCTCGTAGCCCAGCATGCCCTCGGAGTCCTCGTTGGTGTTGAGATGCCTGGCCCCAAACACCTGGCCGAGTATCGTCTTCTGGTGCAGGGTGTCGATGTTGTAGGGCGTCTCGCCCGCCTTGTTCGCCCGATACAGGAGCTGGCTGTGCTTGGGATTGCGCAGGAGCGCCTCCACTATCGCCTTGCTGCGCGCCCGCATGGCTATGTGCAGACAGGTGTCGCCGCGCTTATCGGCGGCTATCACCTTGGCCTTGCGGTCGAGCAGCATGTGGACTATCTCCAGATTGCGATTGCGCACGGCCCGCATGAGCGGTGTGTCGCCGTCTTTGGTGGACGACTCCATGTCGGGGTTCGTGGATAGCAGCAGCTTCACGATCTGGATGTGGCCCTTCTCCACGGCCGTGTAGATGGCCAGTCCCTCACGACTGGCGATGCACAGGGCCGTCATTCCATCCTTATCCAGTGCATTCACATTCGGCTTCTTCTCCAGAATGGAACTCACGCAGTCAGTGTGTCCACCGGCAGCTGCCACCAACAGTGGAGTCCACGAGTACATCCCAGCAGTGTCGACATTGGCACCGGCCTTCAGCAGAGTGTCCACGATCTCAACGTTGCCCCGTCGACAGGCCCAGACGAGGGCTGTGGTTCCGTACTTGTCGCCGACATTCACCTTGGCACCGCGCTGCACCAGTAGCTCCACAATGTCCTTGAAGCCCCGTCCCGCTGCCCAGAGCAGGGCCCCCAAGTGGTAATTGCCATGCGCATTGCCATCGGCCCCCTTTTCCAGCAGCAGCCGCACCAGTTCAGTGTGCCCCCGATAGGCGGCCCACATCAGACTCGTCCAGCCCCCCTGTGGATAGTATTCGAGGATTAGCTGGCTCTGTTTGCCGATTGCAAGTTTATTTCTTACCATATCGCGATGCTCGACCTCAGCGCCATGATCCAGTAGAAGTTGGACGACATCAAAATGCCCATTGCGGGAGGCACACAGCAGAGCGGTCCAGCAGTCCAGATCCTCGGCCTGGACATCGGCGCCGCGTGCCAGGAATTCCTGAACGAATGCTGTGAGACCCCGCCCGGCCACAACCATCAGCACGGTGGTGGCATTCTGCAAAGGATTGAATAACTGAATACTCTGGGAAAACTAGAACTAGGACTCTCTCTCTGACCTCATCCCGATCATCGATTTTTAGATGCCGGCTGTCAAGGATGGCGCGCAGCCCGGAGATATCATTATTATCGATGAACTGCAGCAAGGCGCGATGTCCCAGCGAACCCATGGATTCTCCGTAGCGATTTATGTTCTGCATATGAAATAGAGAATGTGTTACTAAGGATTACGATTGGCATCGATGTGAGGATATCAATTAGAATCGAACTGAAACGAACATCATGCAGGAAATCAATTGGCTTCGGGTTATTCGGGTGTTATATGTAGAACTGTTTTCGGGGAAAGCGAGAACACATCAATCCCTAGAGGAGTCTTTAGTAATCCTCGGTATTAATTCAGGATTTCTTCAACTTATTGCATGCTTGAACCAAACAGGAACCAAACTTGGGGGAACAACAACACCCAAGACACAAAACCCATGCATGGCGTCCTATTTTGCAGCATTCAATGTTCCGCATCATGTGGGAGGAGTTTGGGGGGGAGGGGCCCAGCAGACCCTCAATAAATTATGGTTATAAAAAGAATCCAGTGCGAAATTTACAGTTCTCCAAGAAATCAGTATTCCAATGAAAGTGTGTCGTGGTGTCTGTGGTGCGACTGTATAAAAATATCTCAGCATGAGGGTGTTTATAAATAACTTTTGGGTAAACCCTTTTTCGCAAACCCAAAAACCACACAACCTTTATCCGTGATGATACGCGGATAGGCAAAGGTGGGGGCGTCTACGTGAGTCCCTAGACATCGTTTGATCCCATAAGCCTCTGCGCAAACAGATAAGCCCATTTAGGCGTAGATCTGGACAGGTAGTGTGATAATGCCACAGATTGTCGTATTTGCTATTTGAACAAATGCCATTCACCACCACTCACGCACTGCAGTGGCTTCAAATTAATTTATTTCACTTCATTTCATTCCTTATTTTTGTCAACATCTCTTTCAATCGCGAGTATAGCACATAGTGTTCATAGTAGCATATATTGTTCTGTAGAGTCTCTCATTTTTATCTTGAGATTTGCCTTGATTGTGGTTTAGTTTTCAGTTACAGTCGAGAGGTGTTAAAATGCATTCGGGCATAGCAAATGCGTAGCCAGACAGACGATTGGGTAAATATTAGACCAGATACCCATTAAAAGAGTTCTAATTTGTTATTGATTAATGGGAAATCTGTGATAGGTATTCTCATCGTATTATCAGGAATACACGCAGAATCCATTCTGCTTTTGTGATATCCCATATTTTTGTATTTCTTTCATTATCGATTATTAAATGGGTTTAAAGTTTATTAAATTATTAAAATATTTGTATATTTTGTTGTAGTTTCAATTGAATTCCTTTTGCTGGGAAATTTGTAACCAAATTGTTAATGGATTGCAGAATGCATCCCAACCAATATGCTCTTTAATCTATGGGTATTATTTACTGTTCGAGTATACGTTACATTTTTAGATTCTTCTTGCCTGGCGATCGCAGATTATTGAGGCTCAGCCGCGAGGCGCTCAAGATCAACTCATCGAAGCTTTTGGATAGTTTCATGATTCCTCTTTTGCTGTATCTAGCAATTAAATTTGCTCTTGAATTTGTCTCTATTTGATTAATTAGCTCGGTTTTGTTTGGTCGCGGTGTACGAGCGGAGACGGTACGACGGTACGTGCTGCGTCAAGCTGATAAAACCAGCGACTGCACAAATATGGAAATTCTGCTCTTCATTTGTCACAGTATCACAAAATCACACAATTGAGAAGGAAAAAAACAGTAACAGAATCACTCGCGAGAACTGGCATCGAGTGCACCACCAAGTGCATACGGGTACGGGATGTGCATAATATTAATAAGCAAATATTCTTCTTTCTCTTTTTGCCGCTTCATTAATTGGCAGTTAATTAATTCCCGTGCTCCAGTGCTCCCGTGCTTCTGCGATGCTGTGCGGCGCGAGCGTTTAAGTTTTCTTGAGTGTTTCTTGGGGAATGCGAAGCGGGTCGAATGCAGCAACTGCTCCGTAGTGCCGCCTTAGTAACTCCCTGGTCGGGTCCCGTCTGACGCGTGATGTGTGGTGGGGGGTCGCTTATCATCCACTGCCGTGCTGCCACCGCTGCTGGGAGAATGGGGTTTGCACGCAAAAGTAGTCATCTCCGTCCTACTGTAATCAGCCATTAGGTGGCAGTCGGTAGGTGTGCTCCACGCTCCACTCTCTACGCTCTATGGAAATGCCGTTTCGTGTCGCATATAATTGGCCAGAAAAACCACTCGCACTCGCACTCGCACTTAGAGGAACTTGTTTGCCAATTTTGGTATTATTATTTTGTTGACCCGCAGCTGGTGCTGCCGCTGCTGCTGCCACGAGCGTTGCACCACAACTGATTGACCAGCCAGCGGTCTAAGTCTCAAGAGTCCAAGAGCCGCTGCCTTGCATAAAGAGTTTCACTTTAATTTATGCTCTCAGAAGGCCAACCGATGACAAACCAACCGCATTCGAGTGAAATGCACGTGTAATTACATCGATGTTCTTTATATGTTTATGGCTTCCATTAGGCTAATGAAACTTCTTCCCCCCCACATTTACATGGACATGGATGTGGGAGAAACGACGAAGGGCCAGATTGAAGTGACTGAAGCGTCGAGAGGAGTTCGCGCCGGCACCACCACCGCCAGCGCCACCGCCACCTCCACTATGCTCTTGCTCTGGGTGTTCCTGATCCTGGTGTTCCTGCCCTCCAATACTCTGCGACGACTCCGATGGCTCCTCCTCGATATCGACTATAAATCACGGCATGGACTCGTGGGGAGACGCCTCAATTCCATGGCCCCGATGCCCTCTGAGGTGTTGCTTGATGGCCAGGGCCCGCTCCTCGCATTGGAGCAGTGGCTGGTGCAGCGACTGGAAGCCACGTGCCCCCGAGTGGTGCAAACCGCTCACCAAAGCCGCAATGGTCCCACCCTCTAGCCGGGGGACAGGGGCAGGTTCTCCTTGCCCTTCCACCGGCTGTCGTTGGATTTGGGGCTGCCTCTGGCGCTGGTACTTCTTCGATTCCACTCAAGATCGTTGCGGCCTTCTTCTTTGGGGGCTTTTGTGCCCTCTCATTCTTCTCCATGACGGTGGGGTTCTCGCTGTACGACACTCGAAGATGTTGAAATGAATGGGGGTGCTTATCTCATCGGGGGATGTATCCTGGGATGTATCTGTGTGCATCTACGATGGTTAGTACATCATCACATATTTACTTATCTAAATATTTGCGTTCTGGAGCAGTTTTTAGCTTCCAATTGATTTCGATCGAAGAACGTCTGAAATGCTATTGATTGGGGGAGCAACAACAACAACAACATTGAGAGTCATGGCCTCTTAATGAATCCAAATTGATTGACTGATGCAAGATTCCTATATCTAGATTCCGCTATTTTCTAGTTTTTTTCCACTTGCACACACTTTCTGTTTGGATCTATTCTATGCACAAGCATTTCCTATAACACAAAGAATGGACATAGTATTGATAACATTTCTAACAGAGATTGATTCTTTAAATCTCCTGGGGCTTTCTCTGTCACATGTCAGGGGCTGTCAGCTCGTTTTTGACAGATAATGGAGGGCGCCAGCACGACTATAAAGTTCTTACTTGCTTTCTTAATTGTCATACAACAGATATAAATAACAGATAGATAGATAGAAGACACATCTCACCCCCGCCGCTGGGACTCGTCTTTAAGCGGACCTTGAACATTTTCGCCAAACTTTCGCCGTTTAGTTCCGTTTTGAAGGCCGATTTCGATATCGATTGAAGAGATAGGCGCAAAGGCGCCTTAAATGAACTGTCGGCGCCCCGAATGGGGTAGCATCATATATAAATGTTGCCTCTGGCCCACCAAACGTTCCGATCCGCCTTATTCTATTTAGTTTTCAGCAGGGCCGTTTGAACAGCAGGGCGGTCATCTGGGCTCGCTGCACCTTGCGCAGCCCGGAGTTTTGCAGGTAGACGGGCAGATGGTCCAGGTTCCGCAGGAAGTCTTGGCCCCCGATGCCACCCTCGGTGAACAGGCGTCGACTGTTGGCCTCCGCCGCCTTGGCAATTACATGGGGATCCACCGAGATGAGCAGCACAAAGGGACGGTTCGGCGTGGAGAGCAGCGTCTGGACGGCGTTCAGCAGGGTGAGGATGCGTTCCGTGTCGCACGAGTCGAGGGCATCGATCACGCCCACCAGCCGGCTCTGCTGATTGGTGAACGAGTCCAGGCACTTGACCATGTCCGTCATCACCGCAACCTCGGCGCCGAGCATCGTCAGGGGTGCCGTTTCGCTGGTGCGCACCGCTCCCTTCAGCTGCCGGATGTGGGAGGTGAACAGGGCGACGCATACCTTGGCCAGAACATGCAGGTGCGTGCAGATGAGGGTGCCCAGAATGGCGGCCACCACATAGAGCACCACCTGGATCTGCTCCCGCTCCTTGGCATTGGCGTACGTGAAGTAGGCCACGATTAGGGAGATGCCAGTTACCAGGGTGACCAGCGCCAGTTCGAAGATTACGACAATGGGAATGCAGCAAATGCGCCGCCAGCGCCAGCCCACGTCCGCCTTGAGGCACTTGGGGCGGAAGGCGCGGTACAGGCGGGTGGCCAGCCAGCCGTAGTGTGACTCCAAGGCACCCAGTAGGGCCGCCAGCATGTGGGCCACGGCTCCGTCGCCCGTCGGCGATGCACTGTTGGCCTCCGCAAAGTGGAAGCGCACCGGCTTGGCTTGGGAGTCGGACTGGGGGCCAGGCGGGTGGCAGAATGCCACCTGCAGGATGAGGCGCAGACGTGTCATTCGCTTCTCCAGACCATGCTGCACGGAATAGGCCCAGAGCATGTCCATCTGGTAGTTGCAGTATTTAACAGCCGCCAGCAACAGGCAGGCCACCAGCATGAAGGCTGCGGCGGATGACACGCCGCAGACCGTCGACCAGGTGCACAGCCCGACAATGGTGCCGATGAGCAACGCCACGTGCAGACACACGATGAACAGGAGGCCGCTGGTTTTGGCTGGCGGCTCGGCCCACTGTTTGGCAAAGTTGTTCATCTCGTCGCTCTGTTTGTTGAGCAGGAAACTCTTGCCGCTGCCCCACTTGGCGTAGAGTCCGACGTTGATGGGCGTCGTCAGCGTGGGCTCGCTGAGCACATCTGCCTCGGAGTCCTCGTTGGTGTTGAGACGCCTGGCCCCAAACACCTGGCCGAGTATCGTCTTCTGGTGCAGGTTGTCGATGTTATAGGGCGTCTCGCCCGCCTTGTTCGCCCGATACAGGAGCTGGCTGTGCTTGGGATTGCGCAGGAGCGCCTTCACTATCGCCTTGCTGCGCGCCCGCATGGCTATGTGCAGACAGGTGTCGCCGCGCTTATCGGCGGCAATCACCTTGGCCTTGCGGTCAGGCAGCATGTGGACTATCTCCAGATTGCGATTGCGCACGGCACGCATGAGCGGTGTGTCGCCGTCTTTGGTGGACGACTCCATGTCGGGGTTCGTGGATAGCAGCAGCTTCACGATCTGGATGTGGCCCTTCTCCACGGCCGTGTAGATGGCCAGTCCCTCACGACTGGCGATGCACAGGGCCGTCATTCCATCCTTATCCAGTGCATTCACATTCGGCTTCTTCTCCAGAATGGAACTCACGCAGTCAGTGTGTCCACCGGCAGCTGCCACCAACAGTGGAGTCCACGAGTACATCCCAGCAGTGTCGACATTGGCACCGGCCTTCAGCAGAGTGTCCACGATCTCAACGTTGCCCCGTCGACAGGCCCAGACGAGGGCTGTGGTTCCGTACTTGTCGCCGACATTCACCTTGGCACCGCGCTGCACCAGTAGCTCCACAATGTCCTTGAAGCCCCGTCCCGCTGCCCAGAGCAGTGCCCCCAAGTGTTAATTGCTATGCGTATTGCCATCGGCCCCCTTTTCCAGCAGCAGCCGCACCAGTTCAGTGTGCCCCCGATAGGCGGCCCACATCAGACTCGTCCAGCCCCCTGTGGATAGTATTCGAGGATTAGCTGGCTCTGTTTGCCGATTGCAAGTTTATTTCTTACCATATCGCGATGCTCGACCTCAGCGCCATGATCCAGTAGAAGTTGGACGACATCAAAATGCCCATTGCGGGAGGCACACAGCAGAGCGGTCCAGCAGTCCAGATCCTCGGCCTGGACATCGGCGCCGCGTGCCAGGAATTCCTGAACGAATGCTGTGAGACCCCGCCCGGCCACAACCATCAGCACGGTGGTGGCATTCTGCAAAGGATTGAATAACTGAATACTCTGGGAAAACTAGAACTAGGACTCTCGCTCTGACCTCATCCCGATCATCGATTTTTAGATGCCGGCTGTCAAGGATGGCGCGCAGCCCGGAGATATCATTATTATCGATGAACTGCAGCAAGGCGCGATGTCCCAGCGAACCCATGGATTCTCCGTAGCGATTTATGTTCTGCATATGAAATAGAGAATGTGTTACTAAGGATTACGATTGGCATCGATGTGAGGATATCAATTAGAATCGAACTGAAACGAACATCATGCAGGAAATCAATTGGCTTCGGGTTATTCGGGTGTTATATGTAGAACTGTTTTCGGGGAAAGCGAGAACACATCAATCCCTAGAGGAGTCTTTAGTAATCCTCGGTATTAATTCAGGATTTCTTCAACTTATTGCATGCTTAAACCAAACAGGAACCAAACTTGGGGGAACAACAACACCCAAGACACAAAACCCATGCATGGCGTCCTATTTTGCAGCATTCAATGTTCCGCATCATGTGGGAGGAGTTTGGGGGGGAGGGGCCCAGCAGACTTTTTTAAAGCATAAGTAATGTTGTTGATTGGTTAAAAATCATCCAAAAAAGGCCATGATTCACTCGGTTGGTAATTTTTTGGCCCTCAATAAATTATGGTTATAAAAAGAATCCAGTGCGAAATTTACAGTTCTCCAAGAAATCAGTATTCCAATGAAAGTGTGTCGTGGTGTCTGTGGTGCGACTGTATAAAAATATCTCAGCATGAGGGTGTTTATAAATAACTTTTGGGTAAACCCTTTTTCGCAAACCCAAAAACCACACAACCTTTATCCGTGATGATACGCGGATAGGCAAAGGTGGGGGCGTCTACGTGAGTCCCTAGACATCGTTTGATCCCATAAGCCTCTGCGCAAACAGATAAGCCCATTTAGGCGTAGATCTGGACAGGTAGTGTGATAATGCCACAGATTGTCGTATTTGCTATTTGAACAAATGCCATTCACCACCACTCACGCACTGCAGTGGCTTCAAATTAATTTATTTCACTTCATTTCATTCCTTATTTTTGTCAACATCTCTTTCAATCGCAATGAAAGGTGAAATGTTCGATTAAACAAATATGTGCGAGTATAGCACATAGTGTTCATAGTAGCATATATTGTTCTGTAGAGTCTCTCATTTTTAGCTTGAGATTTGCCTTGATTGTGGTTTAGTTTTCAGTTACAGTCGAGAGGTGTTAAAATGCATTCGGGCATAGCAAATGCGTAGCCAGACAGACGATTGGGTAAATATTAGACCAGATACCCATTAAAAGAGTTCTAATTTTTTATTAATTAATGGGAAATCTGTGATAGGTATTCTTATCGTATTATCAGGAATACACGCAGAATCCATTCTGCTTTTGTGATATCCCATATTTTTGTATTTCTTTCATTATCGATTATTAAATGGGTTTAAACTTATTAAATTATTAAAATATTTGTATATTTTGTTGTAGTTTCAATTGAATTCCTTTTGCTGGGAAATTTGTAACCAAATTGTTAATGGATTGCAGAATGCATCCCAACCAATTTGCTCTTTAATCTATGGGTATTATTTACTGTTCGAGTATACGTTACATTTTTAGATTCTTCTTGCCTGGCGATCGCAGATTATTGAGGCTCAGCCGCGAGGCGCTCAAGATCAACTCATCGAAGCTTTTGGATAGTTTCATGATTCCTCTTTTGCTGTATCTAGCAATTAAATTTGCTCTTGAATTTGTCTCTATTTGATTAATTAGCTCGGTTTTGTTTGGTCGCGGTGTACGAGCGGAGACGGTACGACGGTACGTGCTGCGTCAAGCTGATAAAACCAGCGACTGCACAAATATGGAAATTCTGCTCTTCATTTGTCACAGTATCACATAAATCACACAATTGAGAAGGAAAAAAACAGTAACAGAATCACTCGCGAGAACTGGCATCGAGTGCACCACCAAGTGCATACGGGTACGGTATGTGCATAATATTAATAAGCAAATATTCTTCTTTCTCTTTTTGCCGCTTCATTAATTGGCAGATAATTAATTCCCGTGCTCCAGTGCTCCCGTGCTTCTGCGATGCTGTGCGGCGCGAGCGTTTAAGTTTTCTTGAGTGTTTCTTGGGGAATGCGAAGCGAGTCGAATGCTTGCTCCGTAGTGCCGCCTTAGTAGCTCCCTGGTCGGGTCCCGTCTGACGCGTGATGTGTGGTGGGGGGTCGCTTATCATCCACTGCCGTGCTGCCACCGCTGCTGTGAGAATGGGGTTTGCACGCAAAAGTAGTCATCTCCGTCCCACTGTAATCAGCCATTAGGTGGCAGTCGGTAGGTGTGCTCCACGCTCCACTCTCTACGCTCTATGGAAATGCCGTTTCGTGTCGCATATAATTGGCCAGAAAAACCACTCGCACTCGCACTCGCACTTAGAGGAACTTGTTTGCCAATTTTGGTAGTATTATTTTGTTGACCCGCAGCTGGTGCTGCCGCTGCTGCTGCCACGAGCGTTGCACCACAACTGATTGACCAGCCAGCGGACTGGTCAGCGGCTGGTTTTGTTTGTGGTCTAAGTCTCAAGAGTCCAAGAGCCGCTGCCTTGCATAAAGAGTTTCACTTTAATTTATGCTCTCAGAAGGCCAACCGATGACCAACCATCCGCATTCGAGTGAAAGGCACGTGTAATTACATCGATGTTCTTTATATGTTTATGGCTTCCATTAGCCTAATGAAACTTCTTCCCCCCCACATTTACATGGACATGGATGTGGGAGAAACGACGAAGGGCCAGATTGAAGTGACTGAAGCGTCGAGAGGAGCTCGCGCCGGCACCACCACCGCCAGCGCCACCGCCACCGCCACTATGCTCTTGCTCTGGGTGTTCCTGATCCTGGTGTTCCTGCCCTCCAATACTCTGCGACGACTCCGATGGCTCCTCCTCGATATCGACTATAAATCGCGGCATGGACTCGTGGGGAGACGCCTCAATTCCATGGCCCCGATGCCCTCTGAGGTGTTGCTTGATGGCCAGGGCCCGCTCCTCGCATTCGAGCAGTGGCTGGGGCAGCGACTGGAAGCCACGTGCCCCCGAGTGGTGCAAACCGCTCACCAAAGCCGCAATGGTCCCACCACTAGCCGGGGGACAGGGGCAGGTTCCCCTTGCCCTTCCACCGGCTGTCGTTGGATTTGGGGCTGCCTCTGGCGCTGGTACTACTTCGATTCCACTCAAGATCGTTGCGGCCTTCTTCTTTGGGGGCTTTTGTGCCCTCTCATTCTTCTCCATGACGGTGGGGTTCTCGCTGTACGACACTCGAAGATGTTGAAATGAATGGGGGTGCTTATCTCATCGGGGGATGTATCCTGGGATGTATCTGTGTGCATCTACGATGGTTAGTACATCATCACATATTTACTTATCTAAATATTTGCGTTCTGGAGAAGATTTTAGCTTCCAATTGATTTCGATCGAAGAACGTCTGAAATGCTATTGATTGGGGGAGCAACAACAACAACAACATTGAGAGTCATGGCCTCTTAATGAATCCAAATTGATTGACTGATGCAAGATTCCTATATCTAGATTCCGCTATTTTCTAGTTTTTTTCCACTTGCACACACTTTCTGTTTGGATCTATTCTATGCACAAGCATTTCCTATAACACAAAGAATGGACATAGTATTGATAACATTTCTAACAGAGATTGATTCTTTAAATCTCCTGGGGCTTTCTCTGTCACATGTCAGGGGCTGTCAGCTCGTTTTTGACAGATAACGCCAGCACGACTATAAAGTTCTTACTTGCTTTCTTAATTGTCATACAACAGATATAAATAACAGATAGATAGATAGAAGACACACCTCACCCCCGCCGCTGGGACTCGTCTTTAAGCGGACCTTGAACATTTTCGCCAAACTTTCGCCGTTTAGTTCCGTTTTGAAGGCCGATTTCGATATCGATTGAAGAGATAGGCGCAAAGGCGCCTTAAATGAACTGTCGGCGCCCCGAATGGGGTAGCATCATATATAAATGTTGCCTCTGGCCCACCAAACGTTCCGATCCGCCTTATTCTATTTAGTTTTCAGCAGGTCCGTTTGAACAGCAGGGCGGTCATCTGGGCTCGCTGCACCTTGCGCAGCCCGGAGTTTTGCAGGTAGACGGGCAGATGGTCCAGGTTCCGCAGGAAGTCTTGGCCCCCGATGCCACCCTCGGTGAACAGGCGTCGACTGTTGGCCTCCGCCGCCTTGGCAATTACATGGGGATCCACCGAGATGAGCAGCACAAAGGGACGGTTCGGCGTGGAGAGCAGCGTCTGGACGGCGTTCAGCAGGGTGAGGATGCGTTCCGTGTCGCACGAGTCGAGGGCATCGATCACGCCCACCAGCCGGCTCTGCTGATTGGTGAACGAGTCCAGGCACTTGACCATGTCCGTCATCACCGCAACCTCGGCGCCGAGCATCGTCAGGGGTGCCGTTTCGCTGGTGCGCACCGCTCCCTTCAGCTGCCGGATGTGGGAGGTGAACAGGGCGACGCATACCTTGGCCAGAACATGCAGGTGCGTGCAGATGAGGGTGCCCAGAATGGCGGCCACCACATAGAGCACCACCTGGATCTGCTCCCGCTCCTTGGCATTGGCGTACGTGAAGTAGGCCACGATTAGAGAGATGCCAGTTACCAGGGTGACCAGCGCCAGTTCGAAGATTACGACAATGGGAATGCAGCACATGCGCCGCCAGCGCCAGCCCACGTCCGCCTTGAGGCACTTGGGGCGGAAGGCGCGGTACAGGCGGGTGGCCAGCCAGCCGTAGTGTGACTCCAAGGCACCCAGTAGGGCCGCCAGCATGTGGGCCACGGCTCCGTCGCCCGTCGGCGATGCACTGTTGGCCTCCGCAAAGTGGAAGCGCACCGGCTTGGCTTGGGAGTCGGACTGGGGGCCAGGCGGGTGGCAGAATGCCACCTGCAGGATGAGGCGCAGACGTGTCATTCGCTTCTCCAGACCATGCTGCACGGAATAGGCCCAGAGCATGTCCATCTGGTAGTTGCAGTATTTAACAGCCGCCAGCAACAGGCAGGCCACCAGCATGAAGGCTGCGGCGGATGACACGCCGCAGACCGTCGACCAGGTGCACAGCCCGACAATGGTGCCGATGAGCAACGCCACGTGCAGACACACGATGAACAGGAGGCCGCTGGTTTTGGCTGGCGGCTCGGCCCACTGTTTGGCAAAGTTGTTCATCTCGTCGCGCTGTTTGTTGAGCAGGAAACTCTTGCCGCTGCCCCACTTGGCGTAGAGTCCGACGGTGATGGGCGTCGTCAGCGTGGGCTCGCTGAGCACATCTGCCAAGGCGGAGGAGTACAGCTCGTAGCCCAGCATGCCCTCGGAGTCCTCGTTGGTGTTGAGACGCCTGGCCCCAAACACCTGGCCGAGTATCGTCTTCTGGTGCAGGTTGTCGATGTTATAGGGCGTCTCGCCCGCCTTGTTCGCCCGATACAGGAGCTGGCTGTGCTTGGGATTGCGCAGGAGCGCCTTCACTATCGCCTTGCTGCGCGCCCGCATGGCTATGTGCAGACAGGTGTCGCCGCGCTTATCGGCGGCAATCACCTTGGCCTTGCGGTCAGGCAGCATGTGGACTATCTCCAGATTGCGATTGCGCACGGCACGCATGAGCGGTGTGTCGCCGTCTTTGGTGGACGACTCCATGTCGGGGTTCGTGGATAGCAGCAGCTTCACGATCTGGATGTGGCCCTTCTCCACGGCCGTGTAGATGGCCAGTCCCTCACGACTGGCGATGCACAGGGCCGTCATTCCATCCTTATCCAGTGCATTCACATTCGGCTTCTTCTCCAGAATGGAACTCACGCAGTCAGTGTGTCCACCGGCAGCTGCCACCAACAGTGGAGTCCACGAGTACATCCCAGCAGTGTCGACATTGGCACCGGCCTTCAGCAGAGTGTCCACGATCTCAACGTTGCCCCGTCGACAGGCCCAGACGAGGGCTGTGGTTCCGTACTTGTCGCCGACATTCACCTTGGCACCGCGCTGCACCAGTAGCTCCACAATGTCCTTGAAGCCCCGTCCCGCTGCCCAGAGCAGGGCCCCCAAGTGGTAATTGCCATGCGCATTGCCATCGGCCCCCTTTTCCAGCAGCAGCCGCACCAGTTCAGTGTGCCCCCGATAGGCGGCCCACATCAGACTCGTCCAGCCCCCCTGTGGATAGTATTCGAGGATTAGCTGGCTCTGTTTGCCGATTGCAAGTTTATTTCTTACCATATCGCGATGCTCGACCTCAGCGCCATGATCCAGTAGAAGTTGGACGACATCAAAATGCCCATTGCGGGAGGCACACAGCAGAGCGGTCCAGCAGTCCAGATCCTCGGCCTGGACATCGGCGCCGCGTGCCAGGAATTCCTGAACGAATGCTGTGAGACCCGCCCGGGCACAACCATCAGCACGGTGGTGGCATTCTGCAAAGGATTGAATAACTGAATACTCTGGGAAAACTAGAACTAGGACTCTCTCTCTGACCTCATCCCGATCATCGATTTTTAGATGCCGGCTGTCAAGGATGGCGCGCAGCCCGGAGATATCATTATTATCGATGAACTGCAGCAAGGCGCGATGTCCCAGCGAACCCATGGATTCTCCGTAGCGATTTATGTTCTGCATATGAAATAGAGAATGTGTTAATAAGGATTACGATTGGCATCGATGTGAGGATATCAATTAGAATCGAACTGAAACGAACATCATGCAGGAAATCAATTGGCTTCGGGTTATTCGGGTGTTATATGTAGAACTGTTTTCGGGGAAAGCGAGAACACATCAATCCCTAGAGGAGTCTTTAGTAATCCTCGGTATTAATTCAGGATTTCTTCAACTTATTGCATGCTTAAACCAAACAGGAACCAAACTTGGGGGAACAACAACACCCAAGACACAAAACCCATGCATGGCGTCCTATTTTGCAGCATTCAATGTTCCGCATCATGTGGGAGGAGTTTGGGGGGGAGGGGCCCAGCAGACTTTTTTAAAGCATAAGTAATGTTGTTGATTGGTTAAAAATCATCCAAAAAAGACCATGATTCACTCGGTTGGTAATTTTTTGGCCCTCAATAAATTATGGTTGTAAAAAGAATCCAGTGCGAAATTTACAGTTCTCCAAGAAATCAGTATTCCAATGAAAGTGTGTCGTGGTGTCTGTGGTGCGACTGTATAAAAATATCTCAGCATGAGGGTGTTTATAAATAACTTTTGGGTAAACCCTTTTTCGCAAACCCAAAAACCACACAACCTTTATCCGTGATGATACGCGGATAGGCAAAGGTGGGGGCGTCTACGTGAGTCCCTAGACATCGTTTGATCCCATAAGCCTCTGCGCAAACAGATAAGCCCATTTAGGCGTAGATCTGGACAGGTAGTGTGATAATGCCACAGATTGTCGTATTTGCTATTTGAACAAATGCCATTCACCACCACTCACGCACTGCAGTGGCTTCAAATTAATTTATTTCACTTCATTTCATTCCTTATTTTTGTCAACATCTCTTTCAATCGCAATGAAAGGTGAAATGTTCGATTAAACAAATATGTGCGAGTATAGCACATAGTGTTCATAGTAGCATATATTGTTCTGTAGAGTCTCTCATTTTTAGCTTGAGATTTGCCTTGATTGTGGTTTAGTTTTCAGTTACAGTCGAGAGGTGTTAAAATGCATTCGGGCATAGCAAATGCGTAGCCAGACAGACGATTGGGTAAATATTAGACCAGATACCCATTAAAAGAGTTCTAATTTGTTATTGATTAATGGGAAATCTGTGATAGGTATTCTCATCGTATTATCAGGAATACACGCAGAATCCATTCTGCTTTTGTGATATCCCATATTTTTGTATTTCTTTCATTATCGATTATTAAATGGGTTTAAACTTATTAAATTATTAAAATATTTGTATATTTTGTTGTAGTTTCAATTGAATTCCTTTTGCTGGGAAATTTGTAACCAAATTGTTAATGGATTGCAGAATGCATCCCAACCAATTTGCTCTTTAATCTATGGGTATTATTTACTGTTCGAGTATACGTTATATTTTTAGATTCTTCTTGCCTGGCGATCGCAGATTATTGAGGCTCAGCCGCGAGGCGCTCAAGATCAACTCATCGAAGCTTTTGGATAGTTTCATGATTCCTCTTTTGCTGTATCTAGCAATTAAATTTGCTCTTGAATTTGTCTCTATTTGATTAATTAGCTCGGTTTTGTTTGGTCGCGGTGTACGAGCGGAGACGGTACGACGGTACGTGCTGCGTCAAGCTGATAAAACCAGCGACTGCACAAATATGGAAATTCTGCTCTTCATTTGTCACAGTATCACATAAATCACACAATTGAGAAGGAAAAAAACAGTAACAGAATCACTCGCGAGAACTGGCATCGAGTGCACCACCAAGTGCATACGGGTACGGTATGTGCATAATATTAATAAGCAAATATTCTTCTTTCTCTTTTTGCCGCTTCATTAATTGGCAGATAATTAATTCCCGTGCTCCAGTGCTCCCGTGCTTCTGCGATGCTGGGCGGCGCGAGCGTTTAAGTTTTCTTGAGTGTTTCTTGGGGAATGCGAAGCGAGTCGAATGCTTGCTCCGTAGTGCCGCCTTAGTAGCTCCCTGGTCGGGTCCCGTCTGACGCGTGATGTGTGGTGGGGGGTCGCTTATCATCCACAGCCGTGCTGCCACCGCTGCTGTGAGAATGGGGTTTGCACGCAAAAGTAGTCATCTCCGTCCCACTGTAATCAGCCATTAGGTGGCAGTCGGTAGGTGTGCTCCACGCTCCACTCTCTACGCTCTATGGAAATGCCGTTTCGTGTCGCATATAATTGGCCAGAAAAACCACTCGCACTCGCACTCGCACTTAGAGGAACTTGTTTGCCAATTTTGGTAGTATTATTTTGTTGACCCGCAGCTGGTGCTGCCGCTGCTGCTGCCACGAGCGTTGCACCACAACTGATTGACCAGCCAGCGGACTGGTCAGCGGCTGGTTTTGTTTGTGGTCTAAGTCTCAAGAGTCCAAGAGCCGCTGCCTTGCATAAAGAGTTTCACTTTAATTTATGCTCTCAGAAGGCCAACCGATGACCAACCATCCGCATTCGAGTGAAAGGCACGTGTAATTACATCGATGTTCTTTATATGTTTATGGCTTCCATTAGGCTAATGAAACTTCTTCCCCCCCACATTTACATGGACATGGATGTGGGAGAAACGACGAAGGGCCAGATTGAAGTGACTGAAGCGTCGAGAGGAGCTCGCGCCGGCACCACCACCGCCAGCGCCACCGCCACCGCCACTATGCTCTTGCTCTGGGTGTTCCTGATCCTGGTGTTCCTGCCCTCCAATACTCTGCGACGACTCCGATGGCTCCTCCTCGATATCGACTATAAATCGCGGCATGGACTCGTGGGGAGACGCCTCAATTCCATGGCCCCGATGCCCTCTGAGGTGTTGCTTGATGGCCAGGGCCCGCTCCTCGCATTCGAGCAGTGGCTGGTGCAGCGACTGGAAGCCACGTGCCCCCGAGTGGTGCAAACCGCTCACCAAAGCCGCAATGGTCCCACCACTAGCCGGGGGACAGGGGCAGGTTCCCCTTGCCCTTCCACCGGCTGTCGTTGGATTTGGGGCTGCCTCTGGCGGTGGTACTTCTTCGATTCCACTCAAGATCGTTGCGGCCTTCTTCTTTGGGGGCTTTTGTGCCCTCTCATTCTTCTCCATGACGGTGGGGTTCTCGCTGTACGACACTCGAAGATGTTGAAATGAATGGGGGTGCTTATCTCATCGGGGGATGTATCCTGGGATGTATCTGTGTGCATCTACGATGGTTAGTACATCATCACATATTTACTTATCTAAATATTTGCGTTCTGGAGCAGTTTTTAGCTTCCAATTGATTTCGATCCAAGAACGTCTGAAATGCTATTGATTGGGCGAGCAACAACAACAACAACATTGAGAGTCATTGCCTCTTAATGAATCCAAATTGATTGACTGATGCAAGATTCCTATATCTAGATTCCGCTATTTTCTAGTTTTTTTCCACTTGCAGATTGATTCTTTAAATCTCCTGGGGCTTTCTCTGTCACATGTCAGGGGCTGTCAGCTCGTTTTAGACAGATAATGGAGGGCGCCAGCACGACTATAAAGTTCTTACTTGCTTTCTTAATTGTCATACAACAGATATAAATAACAGATAGATAGATAGAAGACACACCTCCCCCCCGCCGCTGGGACTCGTCTTTAAGCGGACCTTGAACATTTTCGCCAAACTTTCGCCGTTTAGTTCCGTTTTGAAGGCCGATTTCGATATCGATTGAAGAGATAGGCGCAAAGGCGCCTTCAATGAACTGTCGGCGCCCCGAATGGGGTAGCATCATATATAAATGTTGCCTCTGGCCCACCAAACGTTCCGATCCGCCTTATTCTATTTAGTTTTCATTAATTGAGCAAACAGCACCGATAAACCTATTCAGATAAGCCGCGGATACTAAAAGGAACACCACGCAAAGATATTACTGCTGTGGCTGCTTCCTAATAAACCAAGACAGTGGAAAAGTATGGTGCTGTTAATTACCTTTTCTTAATTTGGTTTCCTCCCAAAAAGACAAATAGAATCGGACTGAAACCGGAAAGGATGCACAGAATATGAAGGGAATTTCAAAAGTTACTGTATCTGATAGGAAAATATAGATTTAGATAGACAGATAAATGCATCCCACAGAAAATAGAGTACACAACGAAAAAGCCTCTCCCCGTATCATTGATCGCGTGATGGGTTTCGTTTTTCTGCTGCTTTTGAATTGTCGCCATTTTTAGCGCCCAAAGTACAACACTTTAGGGCTGCTCGCCATAAAGATTTTAAAAATATATGTCATGTAGAGGTATGACGTTTGTTGAAGGGTATGCACGATTCGAGGCGCCTTAACTAATCGTCACGATATAATATAAAGAACAAAACCATACAACACCATACCAACCATGTCCGCCGTCTACTTACTTATCGGTAAAACAATCTCATTTCAGGCAATATGTAGTACAGTACATACACTACTGGCCAAAATAATAAGTACACGCTTATAAGCTTTCTTTCATCTCCTATAAAACTTTTCTAATAAACATAATTAAAAAATCAAAACTACTTTTAGTTTTCTAACCTACAATAGACTATAAAAACGGTTTATCATAAGCATTTTTCATTTCAAATATATATTTTATGATCGATTAAACCTTAAAATCATAAATAAGGGCTGGCCAAAATAATAAGTACAGCAATTCTCCAAAGCGAAAAACTAAAAACCTTTCAAATTTTGTACACTTTTTTCTTATAATTTATAATCTTTTAATAGTATCCTATATAGCCACACTTATTTTGGATGATTTCGGCCATTCGTCTTGGCATACTAGCAATAAGTTTGCGGCAAGTCTCCGCTGGAATCTCATACCACGTTTTTTGCACAAATTCTCCACAATTCTTTACAAACATTCGAGCTATTCCATAACAAACTAGCACGACACCGATGTACTTATTTTTTTGGCCAGTAGTGTACATCTGTAGTGGGAAACCCGATAAGCAGTCAGTCTCCCCCATATACCATATAGAACCGATGACAGGGCGATTAAGCTTTACTTTGTCGTCTGGCAGAACCCACCTGTACCGCAGCATTGCCGCGCGACCGAAGGAGCCGCGCAGCAGGCCGAAGGGAAAAATGCTGCCATAGCCGCTGGTACTGGCCACCGGTGCAGGCGGAGAGTCCGGATTGAGGGGCGACATCTCCGAGTAGGCCCGCCCCACCTCGTGCAATTTGGGTGTGCGCTTCATTCCGGCTCTTTCTCTCCCTCTCTCTATTGGCAACCTGGAACCACCTCCAATACCACGGGAGTGGAGTGTGTAACTCTTTTAGTACACTTTTATTATCAGTTTACAGCGTGTCACTGGACTTTAGCCCCGGGCCAAACGGAGACAGAGACACCACAGCACTGAGGAGCATCTCCCCGGAACGATTCTGATTCGTCTGTGATTACGGATTACGGGTATGTGTATATGTAAACACGTAGTATATTGTTTAGCTTTAGAAAAATGCAAATTGCCCCACTATAATCTATTTGGAATATAAAAGCGGCGATTAGTCGGTGAGTGGAGCGCACGCGGCGCACTCTGCTGGAAAACTAACTGTAACCGATGGCGCAGAAAGAGAGAAACAACAGCAACAACAGCAACAACAGCAACAACTTTCACACACACTCTCTTTCGCGCTCTCTCGCCCTCTCTCGTGGCTTTCCTTCACTTTTTGTTTTATTTATTTTGTTTTTGATAAAATGAGAAATTGCAACCCACAATAATACCGTTTATTATACTCGATACTCAAAATGAGTATTGGGGTATATTTGATTTGTGGTGAAAATGGATGTGTGTAACGTCCAGAAGGAATCGTTTCCGACCCCATAAGGTATATATATTCTTGATCAGCATCAATAGCCGAGTCGATTGAGCCCTGTCTGTCTGTCCGTCCGTCCGTCTGTCCGTCTGTCCGTCCGTCCGTCTGTCCGTCTGTCCGTCCGTCCGTCTGTCCGTCTGTCCTTCCCCTTCAGCGCCTAGTGCTCAAAGACTATAAGAGCTAGAGCAACGATGTTTTGGATCCAGACTTCTGTAATAAGTCACTGCTACAAGAATATTTCAAAACTTTGCCCCGCCCACTTCCGCCCCCACAAAGGACGAAAATCTATGGCATCCACAATTTTAAAGATACGAGAAAACCAAAAACGTAGAATCGTAGAGAACCATATCTTTTAGACTGCAGAATCTGAATTGGATCGTATAATTATTATAGCCAGAATCAAGAAAACAATTTCATTCTTTCTCGCTCTGTCTCTCTCTAACACACAGGTTTCATGGTCGGTTTTGCCAATTGCAAAATATGAGTTCAAGGATCTCAGTACCCATAAGAGCTAGAGCAACCAAATTTGGAGTCCACACTCCTAAGATATCGGACCTTGACCGTTTCGTGTCAAAATTTCGAAACACCCCCTTCCGCCCCCGCAAAGGACGAAAATCTGGGGCATCCACAAATCTCAGAGACTATTAAAGCTAGAGTAACCAAATTTAGTATCCGCACTCCTGTTAGATCTCACTATAAAACGTATATCTCCAAATTTCGCCTCACCCCCTTCCGCCCACACAAAGGACGAAAATCTGTTGCATCCACAATATTAAGGATACGAGAAAACTAAAAACGCAGAATCATGGATAATGACCATATCTATCTAATAGGAACAAATCAATTTGCAGTGGCTACGCAGCGCCCGACGTCCCGCTCAGACTGATTTTCCGCCTCTCTCGCACGCACTCTTTGTCGTGTCGTTTAATATTAGCGGCGTCTGCCGGAGAAGAGCCATACTGACTTAGTATCGGGTATAAATGTAGAGTTGCGGTGTCCACAGCAACTCACAACGTTCCCCCTCGTTAACAATGTGTGCGTGTGTTCGTGGGAACTTGAGTGGGTGAGTTTGTGTGTGCACAGACAGACACGTGATGCGGGAATGTAGGGTAATGTCAAAATGGAAACACAAAAAACTAAGACAAGGCTGTGTTTGAGCATGCCGAAGTGTTTCATACGCTTTCTGGAGGAATATACACAAATGGAATCTAACAACAGAGTGTTCACCGAAGTAACCACTCGTATTCTATACGATTGTGATATTTAGTGGAATATGCTTCCTTGAGAATGCGACTTCGGAGATCTGAATGGTGATCATTCTCTTTAGAGCACCTTGGAATCCAAGTTCTCCTTTTGCATCATTTCACTCACTTGTTCTTTAGATATGCGGCCCTCGTCATTTGATGGCCCTATCGAACGCATTTCCATGAAATGCGAAATGGAGTAGACCGGAACACTCTCCACCATGTTGTACACTTTACAATGCTTTACAATGTAATTTTGAAGCTTAGCTTGGATTTTACTGGCCAAGATTCTGCGTCAGGTAACGATCCGATATGAAAACAAACTGAGGCCCAGGCGAAGGCGTTCAATCATTGGCAAGAAGCGTCTGATTTGACATCGTTTATCAGGCAAATTAGCGTCGATTTGTGATACAGTGAATTAGAAGATTTCAATTACCTTTATAGATTTAGAGTCCATTGCTTGGCATGGAAAAATTATAGATATGAATATAATCAGCACAAATTAACACTTGACAGCTGATGAGCATTCAATAACAGACGAGCGGCAACTTAATGATGATCGAGAACGGAATGCACTGAAAGATATTATATTTCGATTACTTGGATTCGAGTGTCAAGCTTACTGCCAGCCTTTCAGGTGAAGTGCACGATAACGGGAGAGATAAAGAATGTCTTACTGCAGTGCACTACGATATTAATATACTCTTCTATTATGACAGATTACAAATAAAGCAAGTAAGAAGGCTATAGTGGATTAAGGAAAAGACCTACTTCCTGTCTAAAACCATTTAATTGGCGAATAGTGACAAAAACTAGAAGAAAACACATATTGGAATAGACCCGAGAATATTATAAAAATAAATACGAGTCTGTGTGGGTATACAGTAGATGATTCTGCAAGTTCTAGGTCTTTAAATATATTTATGTAAACTACTTATTATACACATACATATGTACATATTCGAATATGTATACTATAGTCAAGAACAATACCAAACGGGATATACGTATGTATTCTAGCGAACTAATTAAGAGTCTGACTGAATGATTCTACAGATCTCAGTAGAAGTGTGCAAATTAATTAGCACTTTGGGCGACAGCACACTACAGCTACGATAATTACCAGAATTCTGGTATCTACAAACGAAATTATACGAAATATTATTTATAACCATTACGGCAAATACTGGAGATCTTTGAGGGATTCTAACTTATGCTCAGTCCACGCAATGTAGGGGTACTCGGGCTCACCTGTTGAATGAATCTCGTTGCAGTACAGTGTGTTGTTGTTTCTCAGTCTCAAAGTGTCGCGATTTGTGCAGTATCAGACTTGAATGAAAACAGGCGTCATTTGGGTGGGGGGCACAGCTGAGCGCACGTGTATCTGTACCCTGTAGAACCAAAGGGGTCAATTGACCCCTCTCGAACTAGCTCTGCGCTGTTTACCGCGCAACTAGCTACGCAACTAGTTACGCGGGAAGCGAACGCGGACCAGGTCTTTTAATAGTATCCTATATAGCCACACTTATTTTGGATGATTTCGGCCATTCTTCTTGGCATACTAGCAATAAGTTTGCGGCAAGTCTCCACTGGAATCTCATACCACGTTTTTTGCACAAATTCTCCACAATTCTTTACAAACATTCGAGCTATTCCATAACAAACTAGCACGACACCGATGTACTTATTTTTTTGGCCAGTAGTGTACATCTGTAGTGGGAAACCCGATAAGCAGTCAGTCTCCCCCATATACCATATAGAACCGATGACAGGGCGATTAAGCTTTACTTTGTCGTCTGGCAGAACCCACCTGTACCGCAGCATTGCCGCCGCGACCGAAGGAGCCGCGCAGCAGGCCGAAGGGAAAAATGCTGCAATAGCCGCTGGTACTGGCCACCGGTGCAGGCGGAGAGTCCGGATTGAGGGGCGACATCTCCGAGTAGGCCCGCCCCACCTCGTGCAATTTGGGTGTGCGCTTCATTCCGGCTCTTTCTCTCCCTCTCTCTATTGGCAACCTGGAACCACCTCCAATACCACGGGAGTGGAGTGTGTAACTCTTTTAGTACACTTTTATTATCAGTTTACAGCGTGTCACTGGACTTTAGCCCCGGGCCAAACGGAGACAGAGACACCACAGCACTGAGGAGCATCTCCCCGGAACGATTCTGATTCGTCTGTGATTACGGATTACGGGTATGTGTATATGTAAACACGTAGTATATTGTTTAGCTTTAGAAAAATGCAAATTGCCCGACTATAATCTATTTGGAATATAAAAGCGGCGATTAGTCGGTGAGTGGAGCGCACGCGGCGCACTCTGCTGGAAAACTAACTGTAACCGATGGCGCAGAAAGAGAGAAACAACAGCAACAACAGCAACAACTTTCACACACACTCTCTTTCGCGCTCTCTCGCCCTCTCTCGTGGCTTTCCTTCACTTTTTGTTTTATTTATTTTGTTTTTGATAAAATGAGAAATTGCAACCCAAAATAATACCGTTTATTATACTCGATACTCAAAATGAGTATTGGGGTATATTTGATTTGTGGTGAAAATGGATGTGTGTAACGTCCAGAAGGAATCGTTTCCGACCCCATAAAGTATATATATTCTTGATCAGCATCAATAGCCGAGTCGATTGAGCCCTGTCTGTCTGTCCGTCCGTCCGTCTGTCCGTCTGTCCGTCCCCTTCAGCGCCTAGTGCTCAAAGACTATAAGAGCTAGAGCAACGATGTTTTGGATCCAGACTTCTGTAATAAGTCATTGCTACAAGAATATTTCAAAACTTTGCCCCGCCCACTTCCGGCCCCACAAAGGACGAAAATCTATGGCATCTACAATTTTAAAGATACGAGAAAACCAAAAACGTAGAATCGTAGAGAATGACCATATCTTTTAGACTGCAGAATCTGAATTGGATCGTATAATTATTATAGCCAGAATCAAGAAAACAATTTCATTCTTTCTCGCTCTGTCTCTCTCTAACACACAGGTTTCATGGTCGGTTTTGCCAATTGCAAAATATGAGTTCAAGGATCTCAGTACCCATAAGAGCTAGAGCAACCAAATTTGGAGTCCACACTCCTAAGATATCGGACCTTGACCGTTTCGTGTCAAAATTTCGAAACACCCCCTTCCGCCCCCGCAAAGGACGAAAATCTGGGGCATCCACAAATCTCAGAGACTATTAAAGCTAGAGTAACCAAATTTAGTATCCGCACTCCTGTTAGATCTCACTATAAAACGTATATCTCCAAATTTCGCCTCACCCCCTTCCGCCCACACAAAGGACGAAAATCTGTTGCATCCACAATATTAAGGATACGAGAAAACTAAAAACGCAGAATCATGGATAATGACCATATCTATCTAATAGGAACAAATCAATTTGCAGTGGCTACGCAGCGCCCGACGTCACGCTCAGACTGATTTTCCGCCTCTCTCGCACGCACTCTTTGTCGTGTCGTTTAATATTAGCGGCGTCTGCCGGAGAAGAGCCATACTGACTTAGTATCGGGTATAAATGTAGAGTTGCGGTGTCCACAGCAACTCACAACGTTCCCCCTCGTTAACAATGTGTGCGTGTGTTCGTGGGAACTTGAGTGGGTGAGTTTGTGTGTGCACAGACAGACACGTGATGCGGGAATGTAGGGTAATGTCAAAATGGAAACACAAAAAACTAAGACAAGGCTGTGTTTGAGCATGCCGAAGTGTTTCATACGCTTTCTGGAGGAATATACACAAATGGAATCTAACAACAGAGTGTTCACCGAAGGAACCACTCGTATTCTATACGATTGTGATATTTAGTGGAATATGCTTCCTTGAGAATGCGACTTCGGAGATCTGAATGGTGATCATTCTCTTTAGAGCACCTTGGAATCCAAGTTCTCCTTTTGCATTATTTCACTCACTTGTTCTTTAGATATGCGGCCCTCGTCATTTGATGGCCCTATCGAACGCATTTCCATGAAATGCGAAATGGAGTAGACCGGAACCCTCTCCACCATGTTGTACACTTTACAATGCTTTACAATGTAATTTTGAAGCTTAGCTTGGATTTTACTGGCCAAGATTCTGCGTCAGGTAACGATCCGATATGAAAACAAACTGAGGCCCAGGCGAAGGCGTTCAATCATTGGCAAGAAGCGTCTGATTTGACATCGTTTATCAGGCAAATTAGCGTCGATTTGTGATACAGTGAATTAGAAGATTTCAATTACCTTTATAGATTTAGAGTCCATTGCTTGGCATGGAAAAATTATAGATATGAATATAATCAGCACAAATTAACACTTGACAGCTGATGAGCATTCAATAACAGACGAGCGGCAACTTAATGATGATCGAGAACGGAATGCACTGAAAGATATTATATTTCGATTACTTGGATTCGAGTGTTAAGCTTACTGCCAGCCTTTCAGGTGAAGTGCACGATAACGGGAGAGATAAAGAATGTCTTACTGCAGTGCACTACGATATTAATATACTCTTCTATTATGACAGATTACAAATAAAGCAAGTAAGAAGGCTATAGTGGATAAAGGAAAAGACCTACTTCCTGTCTAAAACCATTTAATTGGCGAATAGTGACAAAAACTAGAAGAAAACACATATTGGAATAGACCCGAGAATATTATAAAAATAAATACGAGTCTGTGTGGGTATACAGTAGATGATTCTGCAAGTTCTAGGTCTTTAAATATATTTATGTAAACTACTTATTATACACATACATATGTACATATTCGAATATGTATACTATAGTCAAGAACAATACCAAACGGGATATACGTATGTATTCTAGCGAACTAATTAAGAGTCTGACTGAATGATTCTATAGATCTCAGAATTCTATAGAAGTATAGAATCTCTATAGAAGTGTGCAAATTAATTAGCACTTTGGGCGACAGCACACTACAGCTACGATAATTACCAGAATTCTGGTATCTACAAACGAAATTATACGAAATATTATTTATAACCATTACGGCAAATACTGGAGATCTTTGAGGGATTCTAACTTATGCTCAGTCCACGCAATGTAGGGGTACTCGGGCTCACCTGTTGAATGAATCTCGTTGCAGTACAGTGTGTTGTTGTTTCTCAGTCTCAAAGTGTCGCGATTTGTGCAGTATCAGACTTGAATGAAAACAGGCGTCATTTGGGTGGGGGGCACAGCTGAGCGCACGTGTATCTGTACCCTGTAGAACCAAAGGGGTCAATTGACCCCTCTAGAACTAGCTCTGCGCTGTTTACCGCGCAACTAGCTACGCAACTAGTTACGCGGGAAGCGAACGCGGACCAGTTCTTCGTCGACTACAATGTACTAGTTCTGCAACTAGTTACGCGGGAAGCGAACGCGGACCAGGTCTCGTCGACTACAATGTACTAGTTCTGCAACTAGTTACGCGGGAAGCGAACGCGGACCAGGTCTTCGTCGACTACAATGTACTAGTTCTGCAACTAGTTACGCGGGAAGCGAACGCGGACCAGTCGAAAAAGAACCGAAAAACGAAGCCGCCTTCGTTTTGTTTTTGAAGGCGGCAAATAACCGCAATTCCGTGGAGTTACAGTGCCCACTCAGCTAGTTTTTACCGAGCCACGACATGCAATAAGCACCGAAATGGTAAGTTAATCGTGATATTTTACTGTAGTTGCGCTCGTGGAATGAAAGAGACAAGAATTTACACAAACAAAATGCATTTGTTTTCCTCGTTTGCTTTATGCGTTGATTTTGTTCACTTCTGTACAACATCTAATCGCTGGAAGAGTCTTTTGTGTAAAAATTTATTAAAAAAGTGGAAAAGAATTAATAAATAAATCAAATTAATATAAACAGGTACGTGCAAATATATATTATATATTTCAAATAAAATGATGAGCAAAAGGCATTTGCGTAGACTCCGTAAGAGTGAAAGGGAAGCTAACATTGCAAAGTTAGCGTTGTGCAGGAAAGATAACAGATAACAGCAAGGAAATCGATTCTCCAGCCAGCTGGCGTTTTGAGCGGCTTAAACTTTATTTTGAGTGAGGAAATTGTTCTAGCCTATAACGTCGATGGGGTCCAAGGGAAGAAGGCCCTTAGGACCCACAACGAATTTTTTGCAGCTTTGCTAGGTAAAATACCATTTACACTTCTAGAGATTTAAAAATGTTTCATATAAATTAAAACAAATATTAATTACAGAATGTATTCCGCCTGGCGATGAGCCCCCCGAAAACACTGTGCGAAAGGCAATGCAAAGGATGAAGAAAAGGGTTTTTAAGAAGTGTCTTGCCAAAAACCAGGAGTAGGCTAAGCATCATAAAATTAAAAATTATTCGTTATAATGAAAGACATTGTGTTTTTATTTTTGTATTATTCCAGACTGCCAGATTGACTACTACCAATAGTCTGTTCGGAACTAGTTACTGGTAACTAGGTCAGAGCTAGCTACAGGTAATCGAAGGGTAATCGAGCGGGAACCAGGGGTGGTTCCGCCCTAGGACATGCATGTGTTAAATTCTCCGCTGAAACACATTGCGGGTAATCGATCTGGAACCAGGGAGGTGAGAATGGTAGCTAGTGCGGCACCAGTGCGGAACTAGTTGTCTGGTACTAGAGGGATATCTTCAGCGCCCTTACATATGTAAGGACCCTTTTATAGGTCCAAGTGAGCTTGGGGGCGGGAGGCTCTTATCCCCCCCCTCCCGGCTTCCGCCTTAACATAACCTACATATGTATGTACGTTTGTGTATGTAATGAACGCGTGCAGAGGAGTGTGTGTGTCTGTTTGTGTTGATGGCAAACTGAAGCGTCGATAAAATATTTGTTCACAGCACAAATAACTTTTTGGGTGTTGAAATAGTACGTCTGCGAGTGATATTTTCGTATACTTTTCAATGCATTCACAAACTTATATTAGGTTAAACAAGGTCTCACGAAGAGAAACTAATTTGCTTAAAAACGACTCCTTCACGGCACGACTTTTGTGTGTGTTTTGATAACGAATTCGCACTTTTTGGTTAGTAAATACTTGACATAAAGATGGACAGGGAGTATTACACAATTTCACAGGATGCTTTCTTTGGTTTTATAACCAGCTTAAGCCATTTAATTTGTATTTTGGGACATTATATCGCGACACCGACGTCAGCTGCTGCTGGCTTGTTTTTTATACAAAAAAAATTGAATGTAAGTGTTGGGCAGCGATGAAAGTCAGAGCTAAAGGTCTTAGCCAACATTATTCAACGGAATAACTATCCTCTTTCGTTTTTTTTTTACCGTTTTCGCTAAAACGTTTTTTAGACAAGATTTAATAAAAGCAAGTGTTAAAAATAAACCAGTCAATGAGATAATAGGTTCATTAATCGGACAAAATTATGTGGGCAGGGCTCAATATTCTATCTAGCTAGTAATATTCAATGGAATATCAAAAACGAGGAATATGAATAATAGAACTTGAATTCGTCAGTATATTTACGGTAGATTTTTTAAATGAGACGGTATATTTCTGAGGATCGAATGGTATATTTTATAGATAAATCCGATAACGATCTAGTTTAAACCCACACTGGGTACGATTTGCCGGCAATCTCTTCGCTGATTTTAATTCGACCTCCAGAGCAAGCGCATAGGAGTGGAGAACTTTTCGCAGCATGAGCTGCATCCAAATCCGGACGATAGCAAGCCTGAAGCATATTCAGGAGCCGCGGACTGGGTTTTTGTCTTGGACACCCTGAACTTTTGCTTCTGGACACCGAGTGCGTAATTTTGCCATCACATGAAATGATCTCTAACCCAATCTGACTAATCTTTTCATAGATAACTATACCAAATACAAGGTTGATGGCTACACGGGATACTTTGCCCTCTGTGCAGCCATTAAAAGGGCCATCGCTGACGGCTTAAATGTGACGAATGCCAAGTTCTACTCGGAAATCGACAGGAAGACGGTGGAACATATATTCCGATCGGACGACGGCGAGACCAAGATACCGCTGATCCAGAAACGGCTCGACTGTCTCCATGAAGTGGGCAACAGACTGCTAAAGAAGTACGATGGCCGCTTCGAGAATGTGATCAAGGCAGCCGACAAATCGGCTGTGCGTCTGCTAGAGCTGATTGTCGAGGAATTCCCGTGCTTCCGGGACCAGGCAGACTTTGCGGGAAAGCGCGTTTCGATCCTGAAACGGGCTCAGATACTTGTCGGCGATATCTGGTCCTGTTACAGGGGCAAGGGTCTGGGCTTTTTCCACGACATCGATCAGATCATTAGATTCCACAGGTGCTGGTGCACTTCGGCAGCTTACAGTACACGCCGGAATTGCTAGAGGTGCTCAAATCGGATACAATTCTGGAGAACGGAGATCCAATGGAGGTGGAGATACGCGGAGCATCGATATACATAATCGAGCAGGTCAAGGATGAGGTGATGAAATCCTTGAAGGAAGACCATCCAGAAATCTCTCCCGACAACGTGAATTCTGGTGTGATTGACCAGTACCTCTGGGACTACAGACGCCAGTATCAGGCGGACTTGGAACATATCCCATTCTACAAAGTCTTGAGCATTTACTATTAACTATCAACTTGACCACGAATAAACATGTTGGCGCATACGTTAAATTGATTTCCTTTAATTAAACAACGGGCTCTCTTCTAACCAAGATCGGATGTTGTCTGGAATCTACAAAGTAATGGGCTTGGGCTTGCCCTGCTGCGAGGCGATGCGTTCGTTGTATTTCTTCACCGACTCCTCGCGGGACAGGTTACCCTTGCGTGCGTACCGCTGGTTGATCAGGAACTTGACATCCATCTGTTCAAAAAGATAAGCCGGGTTAGGATATGTGCTCGCATATAAAATAAATCAATTGTCTACTTACGCCCATGGTGGACTCGTGGCTCTTACGCATGGGGCGCTTGATGCCATTGCGATGGGCCTTCTTGTTCTGGTTGTGGTTTGTGTGATTCTTTGACTTGGCCATCTCAAACTAAGTTTCCAACGCAAATATCCGAGCATACAGGGGTTGGCGGAGCATGAAAACAGAAAATATTTCACATTAAAGATACTTCAAGGTACGGGAAACACATTATCACTCCCAGATCTGGTCGATTTATTGCGAAAATCAACGCTTTTCCGGATTTAATATTGATAAAATTTCTGTTGCAACCTACGTTTTTGACACTTCAGCGGAAAAGAAAGAGGACTACTTAGCTGCCAGGGCGATTCTAACGACATCGCAACGTCGTTGCATCGCCTTCCAGTGCGTGCCACACGTTTGGTCTCATTCACCACGTAAAAACCACGAAACCCTATTTACACACACACACGCGCACACGTATACACGGACCTATATAAATATAGGGCTGACCGGCCACGGCCAGCGATCGCCCGCGTCGTTTGAACTTAAAAAAAAAACATAATCCGCACTCCAAACACCGTTCCACATTAAATGTTATTTTGTTCCGTGTGTTGTCCTTTATTTAGTATTTAGTATTAGCTTAAACCGTTTAACGTAAAATCTTGGCCATTGAACTAAATATGTAAAAACACCAACACCTTTCTTTTTTTTTGTTTTTTTTTTTGTTTTAAATCATCTTAAGGATGATCGGAATTTTGATCGTAGCACTGTAGCCACATTGATCAGATACTGGTGATGTAGTTTGGCGAGTTTGACAGGTCGGTATATAAAAAAAAAGAGGAAAATTACTTAACTGTTTTAGAAAATAAACTGAAATTACTTTATAACATGATGAAGAAAAAAGGGGTCAAAAGTTTAAGTCAGCAGTTTTGATGAAGATTGCCAGCTCTCTGAGATGTAGCGGCTCTTTTTTTATTAATAATTGATGTAAATTGTTATAATATTTAAAGATTTTGAATTTCCTTCTGAGCCCGGCAAATCTTTGGCAATCGAAGATCAGGTGTTCGGCATATTCAGTTACATGGCACGTTTCGCAGATATTTGAGTCAATTGCTTTGATTCTGTGTAGGAAGACTTTGTCGTATGTGTGTCCCGTCATAAGTCTGTTAATGGTCTTGATGCTTTTAGCATTCCATTTAGAAAAATGCCAGGGTTTACTGGGTATGTCTTAGACTGTGCGGAACTGGCGGCCATAGTGCTAGGAGCCGTGCGAGGGACTCCCGAGGGGAGCAACAAATCCTCGAAGGCATGTGGTGCGTGAGCCCTGGACGTGGTCGGACCTCGCTCAGCTGGGGCCGGACGGGAAGATGTGGGCGGAGTGGCTGAGCCGTTGGAGCTGGGTGGATGGGTCAAACTCAGCGAACTCACCCGCTTAAACTTCTTGCGAGATTTCTTCTCAACAGTGGGCATGTTTTGCTGATGGATCTTCGATAACGCGTAGTAGGTAGGTGAGCGGAAAAGGCGACGTGGAATTTCAGAACTACGAACCGTGGATATGTGGTTTTGGTGGAATTTATTGCGAGTATTTAAATTATGGAAATAGTACACCGTGGCCGGAATATATAGATATAAATACTACGATTGAACTACGGTTGAAAACAATATACTCTCGAAATGCAGGGTAGCGCGTCACTTGGCGTTCCGTTACAGTCAAGCGCGGCACCGAAAAATATTCTCCCAACAACTACAACGCAGGCAAACGGTGGAGAAGCGAAAGCGAAAAGAAAAACGAAAAGAATGCACCGCTGCTGCTGCTTGTATGTGTGTATGTATGGCTGTAAGTGCTATGTACCGCGGCTTGGGTTGAAGAGATGTCAAACAACGGGTAAAACGGTGGATAACCGTTTTATATACAATATGTATATTATATAGATGTGCAAGAATATGCTAATTTAAAATGCGTACGTATAGATATGTAAGATAAATACATACATATGTATGTATGTGCAGTATGTATGGATCGTTATTTTGTTGGTAGTATAATTAGTTAAATAAGGAGGCGCAGTGATTTGTTATTTTATTTCCTTATAAAACCGACAAACTATGGAACGTTGAGCATGCACGGAATAAACCACAAAAATAATTGCAAGAATATGCCTTTATGTTTGTTGCCAGCCGCTTGGATTGCGTTGCGATGTGTACATATGTACATGTATGTATGTATGTATGTTAGCAACGAAAGCTCAGCTGGTAGCTGGAGAGGTAACAATATTATTTACACTGGATCGGAAGCTGAACGCAGGAGTTAGCTCGGATCAAATTAAACCTTTGGAGAAGTAGGAAGCCACAACCGTTGGCAGAACGAAGTATGGTTTAATTTGGAGCTAGAGCGAGAAATAAATACATACACATGCATGTAAGTTAACGTACCCAATTCTATTGAGCTCTTATACGAGTTGTAAACAATCTTTGGCTTTCCAAAACGAAAACAATTTCAATCTTGGGCCTAATTGATTTCTAAGATGTACAATCTCAAGGGCTCCCGCCGCAATCCCAATCTTTGACACCCGCCTAAATGGAAAACCAATGTTTGCCCACACCCGGCTTCTCATAAACAATCTCACTCCCGGCTTTCTGCAGATCCTGCACTTTAGGCATTTTACAGTTCTCTCTTTGGATGACGAAATCCAATACTCGGGATGGCGAAATCAATTGAAATGTTTATAGAAAAACTATTCCCGAAAGGGATCAACGATGCAAAGATCAGAAAGTTCAAGTAAGTCTTGATACAGAAGCGACACCGCAAAGTCGAGCTAAAAATTAAGATCGCGCAAACCCTTTGCCCGGAATCCTTTGTGACCCTCTACTTAAATCTATATCAGTGAAGTTAGAAGTAAAATAAAAACTTTTTAAAAACGCAATCCGCTACCGCAGTTATTTAATTGGCGCCCAACGTGGGGCGACGTTGTATAAAAAGCACCGAATAATATAAGTGTTGCGTCGTGCCGAAACCCGAAGGACAATTAATTAATGGAATAAATCCTTCAGATATAAAAACGCGGAGTGACTGTGAGATATAAGATAAGAAAAAGTGAGATAAAAAGGAAACAAACCGGAGCTTAGGGTGTGCAAAAATAAATACAATATACAATACAAATACAAATACAAATACAATACAAAATACAAATAAATACAAAAGCTAATCAAGACAATTCAAAAATACAAAAAACCAAAGTTTTTAAACAAAACCAACCAAACCAAAACACAAAGAAAGTGAAACTATCAGCTAAACCAAAGAAGGAAGACCCCCAGAAGACCCAGTTAAACAAAGAAATTTAAGAAGGAAGACCCGTTCGAAGACCTGTCAGCCAAATCAAGATGGAAGACCCGTTCGAAGATCTGTCAGCCAAACTAAGAAGGACGACCCCTACCGGATAGTTCGTGAGCAAAAGTTGTATTAATAAATATATAAGTTCAATTAGGTTATATTAGATTATAAAAACAAACATATAAGAAAAATTTAAGGTGGATCAACTAACTTTAGATTTTGAAAAACTAAAAATGATTAACTCACAAACAAGGACCGATCTCACTGCAGATCTGGTCAAACAATTGATAGCCCTTCAAATTTCACAAGTACAGGAGCAAATTGTAAAATTAAAACAACAAATAGAAACTAAATCCGATCAGGTATCAGATTATCAGGCAGAAACAATAGACGAGACAATAAAAGATGACACCACATTAAAGGTAATAGAATCCCTACCAATTTTCAATGGTGGATTAAACCAATACGTAGGATGGAGGGAAGCTGCAGAAACTGCAGTGAAGTTATATAAGAAAGGAAGTAAGCAATATTATATTGCCTTAACAATTTTGAGAAACAAAATAACAGGACCAGCACATGACGCACTGACCAACCACGGGACAGTTTTAAATTTTGATGCCATACTTTCACGACTTGACTTTGTTTACAGTGACAAGAGACCAATTTACATAATAGAACAGGAGTTAAGCGTTCTCCGACAAGGGAACCTTTCAATAATAGATTTCTATAACGAGGTTAACAAGAAAATGACCTTGTTAATAAGTAAGACAATAATGACTCACGGAAAGGACAGTGAAATCACGAAAGAATCAAATAAGAAAATTAGAGACAATGCCTTACGCATTTTTGTCACTGGCCTAAACGGCGGCATTGCAGAAATCCTATTTTCATTGAATCCCCCAGATTTACCGAATGCCTTGGCAAAGGTACAGGAATTGCAATCAAATAACATTCGGGCCCAATTTGCCTACCAATTCAGTGGCCCCAGAAATTCAGGGAATAATAACTACAATACATTAAGATTCAACCAACGACAACCAAGGACTAATAGTTCACCATTCGACCAAAAAAAGGATCTTCAGAGGAATAACATGTCATGGGGACAACCCTATTTCTTGGGTAATAGACAACAAAATCAGGCCCCAGAACCAATGGATGTGGACGAATCGATACAAATCAAGAACCGACAGAACAGCAATCATTCAATAATAATAGAAATTATCGGGAGAATACTAACGGTTATTATAGGAGAAATAATAACAATTATAACCAAGCTCAGCATTTTAGGGCAAACGTAGTACCGAATAATCAGTCTAACGAAAATCAGGCGCAGAAACGAAAGCCAAACGAAATGTCGGAACAACCGGCTAATAAAGCAATGCGGATAAATAACATTGAGGAGGACCATTTTTTAGATCAGCCCCCGAAGTAGGTCGGCCCTACTTAAAAAGAGTGGATAAAAAAATAAACAGAGAATTAAAAGTTTTGATAGATACGGGAGCAACTTCCTGTTATATAAAAAAGGGAATTTACGAAAATAAAAAAGAATTATCAATTTATAAGAAAGTTGCTACAGTGAATGGGTTTTCAATAATTAAATATTTCCATAATATAACTATTTTCAACACAAAACAAGTGTTTTATGAAATAGATGGAATGGAGGCAGATTTACTAATAGGATTTAACCTATTAAAGAAAATCGGAGCTGTTATTGATACAGGAAAGGGGACTTTAAGTTATAAAGACAATGAGGAGAAACTAATATATGACGAGGTCCTTTCTTTAAACCAATTTACCTTTATAGAAGGAAAAACCATCCTTCCGTTGAAGGAATATATAATAAAAAAATATTTTGAAGAAGAAAAAGAAATGAAAAGTGATTCAGTAAAGGTAGAAGGAAGTTTATATAGCTTGGGATCAAAAAATCCTGAGCACGCCGACGAAGAATTATCCGTCAATAGTTTGGGATTCAAATATCCTGAACCCGCCGTCGTTGAATTATCCGACATCCAAAGTTTTAATAGTTTGGGATTAGAATATCCTGAGCACGCCGTCGTTGAATTATCCGACACTAAAAGTTCGAGTAGTTTGGGATTAAAGAATCCTGAACACGCCGTCGTTGAATTATCCGACAATGAACAATTTAAAAGTTTGGGATGCAAAAATCCTGAACGCGCCGTCGTAGAAATATCCGACATTCAAAATTATGCAAATTCTGAATTGAAAAAAATGAAATTGTATAACACAATAACCTACAAAGATGACAATTTGGAAAATCTCAGAGAGAAAATGGTATCTATCATCGAAGAAGACCATGCCAATATAAATTTACATTTACCGTTCAGAACGGATATAAAAGGAGAGATTAACACTGAACATGATAGACCGGTATATGGCAAGCAGTATCCATACGCTTATTCGGTTAACGATTTCGTTAATAACGAAATAAGTAAAATGTTAGATGAAGGTATAATCAGACCTAGTAAAAGCCCATATAATTCACCGGTAATAGTAGTACCAAAGAAGGGAGTAAATGAGGACGGAACTCCTAAACATAGATTAGTAATAGACTTTAAGAAACTTAATGAAAACACCATACCGGATAGATACCCTATGCAAGATCCTTCAGTAATCCTTGCCAATTTAGGTAAGGCAAAGTATTTCTCGGCCATTGATTTAGAGTCAGGTTTCTATCAGATTTTAATGAGGGAATCAGATATTGAAAAAACATCTTTTTCCATAAATAACGACAAATATGAATTTCTAAGAATGCCTATGGGATTGACGAACGCTCCCAGAATTTTCCAAAGGCCAATGGACGATATACTTAGAGAACAAGTTGGGAAAACTTGTCACGTCTATATGGACGATATAATAATATTTTCAAAAACTATAGAACAACATTATAAAGATCTAATTCATATAATACAGATATTGCAAAACGCTAACATGAAAATTTCCCTAGAAAAGTCTAAATTCTTTCAATTGGAAACCAAGTTTCTGGGATACATTGTTTCCCAAAATATCATTACAACAGATCCAGACAAAATCTCCAAAATACAAAACTATCCAATTCCTAAAAATATCAGAGAGCTACGTAGCTTCTTAGGACTAACAGGGTATTACAGAAAATTTGTCCGAAATTATGCTACAATTGCCAAACCATTAACAAAATATCTGAGTGGAGTAAATGGGAAAGTTTCACGAAGGGCATCCAAGAAAACATTAATACAGCTGGATGAACCAGCAATGGGAGCATTTAATAATTTAAAGGACAGTTTAATAGCACATATTGAATTAGTACAACCAGATTACAATAAAAAATTCACATTAACCACAGATGCATCGGACATAGCAATAGTTCAGTTTTGTCGCAAGATGGGAATCCCATAACATTTATTTCTAAAACTTTAAGTAAAACCGAGCAATTATATGCTACTAATAAAAAGGAATTATTAGCTATTGTATGGGCATTAAAAAATTTGCGAAATTATTTATACGGAGTGAGTGGAATTGAAATACATACAGATCACCAACCTTTGTCCTTTGCAATGTCGCAAAAAAAACCAAATGTTGAAATGAAACGTTGGTATTACTTCATAGAAAGTTTCACACCAAAAATCATTTATAAGCCAGGCTCAACTAACGTAGTAGCGGACGCTTTATCTCGGATTAAAATAAATTATATGACAGATAGTGATGTCGACCAGACAGATTCAGAATCAGACATAAATACTCAGCATTCAGCAGAGAGTAGTTTTGAAAACGTCATTCAAGAGACTAGCAAGCCTCTAAACCAATTTAAACAGCAGCTACTATTAGCGCAAGGGAGATTCACAGTTCATGAGTTAGTAAGAGTTTATGAAAATACCCGACATATTATTGAATTTGATACGGTAGACAATCTGCTAATCATTTTAAAAGAATTTATTCAGCCTCACTTAACCACAGGAATACACTGCACTTTAGAAGATTTATACCTTATCCAAAATAAGCTAAAGGAAAACTTCATAAATAAATTTCTCTTCACGAGAAAGTTCCTCCAAGATGTAGTAAATTCAGAAGATAAAGCTATAATTATAGAAGAAACACATTGCAGAGCCCATAGAGGACTAGACGAAAATTACAAACAAATAACTAAGCTGTATTATTGGCCAAACCTGCACAAAAAATTAAAAGAATATATAAAAAATTGTGAGATCTGTAACAGAAAACAAATATCACAGACACCCTGTAAAAATTCCAATTGGGGAAGCCCCCATTCCAGCAAAAGAAGAAGATCAATTACACTTAGACATATACTATGCCCAAAACCTAACATTCATAACTTGTATAGATTCTTATTCCAAATACTTGGTGGTCAAGGAAATTCAAAGTAAATTAAACATTGAAAATAAGGTAATGGAAATTTTGCAACACTTTCCGTTAGCAACATCTTTAATGACTGACAACGAACCAAGCTTTACTTCAGCACAATTTAGATCATTCATACAAAGAAGTAACTTAACTATTTATTATGCTGATCCCAGACACAGCACCTCAAATGGTCAGGTAGAAAGGGTACATTCCACACTAACAGAAATAGCGCGGTGCATCAAGGATGAACTAAATCTAACAGATTATTCAGAAATAATAATAAGGGCGGCACTGAAATATAACCTGACGATACATTCAACGACCAATCAAATGCCATATGACATATTGTATAACAAAATAGAACACAAGCATAATCCAATATTACTTAAGGAAGCTCAGACCAAAATGCTTATGCTACATAACAAAGATAGAAGAGAAAAAGATTATAAAATAGGAGAAGTAGTTTATGAAAAGAAATTCGGGGAAAGAAATAAACTTCAATCCCGATACAAAAAGCAGGTAGTTAAGGAAAATCGACCGAATACAATTATAATCAACAATAGAAACAGAATTATACATAAAGATAACATCAAATATTAAATATTTTCATGACGACTTTTTGAAAATACAAAATAAAGTAAATGAATTAACTGAAAATAATAATAAACAATTTGTAATAAATTCCAAATTTTTCAAAGAAATTGAATTGCTATCAAATTCATTAAAAAATGTCATCTTCAATGAAGAAACGATACTGAGAAAGCATCGTTTAAAATTAATAACTTTTGACCTACTTAATTTAGTTGATACCATAACCCTCTTAAAAGTAAACATTTTCAATACAAAATTTTTAAATAAAAACGAAGTAGAGGACATTTATAAGCATGAAAAACATCCTGTTGAACTGTCTGATCTGCTGGACATTGCATCGGTTAAAATAATTCGTAATGCTGATTTAATAATCATTTACATAAAATATCCTCAAATTAAAGATATTTGCAAGTTTTACCATGCAAGAGCCATCTCACAAAATGATGGAATGTTAGTTATAAGTGAAAAAGTTTGTGAATGTAAGGAGAAATACTATTTAATGAATAATTTTAAAAGTGAAACTTTTAACAATTACGCACAAATAAATTTAAAGAAGACCTGTTTCACCAATTTACTTAATGGCTTTAAAGCCAACTGCACTAAAAAAAGGGAAAAAAACAAAGAAATAGACATCATTCAGGATGGTGCCATATTAGTTTCAGGCAAAAATATCGTAGACAATACTACTTTGTTAGGATCGTATCTCCTTATATTCAACAACACAATTGTAATAAATAATATAACCCACATAAATGATAAGGGTAAAATTCTAAGATATATATCGCATCATAGATATAGCGATTTTGAATTAGTTGATTATATACAATCGAATAATAAGCAATTTTCTTTTGATAATGTTAATATTTTAAATCCCCTTATAACATTAGGTAATACGGCCTTACCATTAACAACATTATTCTTAATCATTTTGATATTGATAATGTTATTTTACTTCGGCTATAAATTAACCAAATTTGTACTTATTAAATCAATAAGAATACCGTCAGAAGAAATAGTGGAAAGCAACATTCAAATACTGTCAGAAGAAATTAGAGCTCTATCAGAACTTCAAAATGTATCGGGACGAAACATTTAAGAATGGGGGGAGTTAACGTACCCAATTCTATTGAGCTCTTATACGAGTTGTAAACAATCTTTGGCTTTCCAAAACGAAAACAATTTCAATCTTGGGCCTCCGCCTAATTGATTTCTAAGATGTACAATCTCAAGGGCTCCCGCCGCAATCCCAATCTTTGACACCCGCCTAAATGGAAAACCAATGTTTGCCCACACCCGGCTTCTCATAAACAATCTCACTCCCGGCTTTCTGCAGATCCTGCACTTTAGGCATTTTACAGTTCTCTCTTTGGATGACGAAATCCAATACTCGGGATGGCGAAATCAATTGAAATGTTTAAAAAAAACCTATTCCCGAAAGGGATCAACGATGCAAAGATCAGAAAGTTCAAGTCAGTCTTGATCCAGAAGCGACACCGCAAAGTCCAGCTAAAAATTAAGATCGCGCAAACCCTTTGCACGGAATCCTTTCTGACCCTCTACTTAAATCTATATCAGTGAAGTTAGAAGTAAAATAAAAACTTTTTAAAAACACAATCCGCTACCGCAGTTATTTAATTTGTACATACATATGCCACGGGAACTCGGACTGGGATGGAAAACTCGCACAAAATCACTGCACTGTTGTTAGGCACAATCGAAGAGTACTTATCTTGAACTTGGAGCGATCCGCCGATGCTGGCTGGGGTGCTCTGCTCCTTATGGGGAAGGCGAAGATCCGGCTCGAAGGACCAATGTTTGTAGTGGGGCGGATCGAAGCTCAACTCTCCCACAACGCAATTGCTGTAGCCGTCATAAGAAATGAAAACCGTTATGTTTAGTGGTATATATATAATTATGTGTGTGTATTTGGTTGGACGGTCGCGCTGTAGATCGGCCGTCTGAAGCGGGGGTGAAATCGTAACTGCTCAACTCTATGCCTTATGGTGCTTTTTCTGCCGTGAGCGCCGTGTGGATCGTGGATTGTGGATCCGAGCGCCCCTCCGAGCGCGCGAGAGCGAGTTGGGACCAGGGCGCACGGAGTTGGCACAGTGCGCGGAAATTGTTTACGGCTGGCCTGAACATTGATTAATGGGAAATCTGTGATAGGTATTCTCATCGTATTATCAGGAATACACGCAGAATCCATTCTGCTTTTGTGATATCCCATATTTTTGTATTTCTTTCATTATCGATTATTAAATGGGTTTAAAGTTTATTAAATTATTAAAATATTTGTATATTTTGTTGTAGTTTCAAATGAATTCCTTTTGCTGGGAAATTTGTAACCAAATTGTTAATGGATTGCAGAATGCATCCCAACCAATATGCTCTTTAATCTATGGGTATTATTTACTGTTCGAGTATACGTTACATTTTTAGATTCTTCTTGCCTGGCGATCGCAGATTATTGAGGCTCAGCCGCGAGGCGCTCAAGATCAACTCATCGAAGCTTTTGGATAGTTTCATGATTCCTCTTTTGCTGTATCTAGCAATTAAATTTGCTCTTGAATTTGTCTCTATTTGATTAATTAGCTCGGTTTTGTTTGGTCGCGGTGTACGAGCGGAGACGGTACGACGGTACGTGCTGCGTCAAGCTGATAAAACCAGCGACTGCACAAATATGGAAATTCTGCTCTTCATTTGTCACAGTATCACATAAATCACACAATCGAGAAGGAAAAAAACAGTAACAGAATCACTCGCGAGAACTGGCATCGAGTGCACCACCAAGTGCATACGGGTACGGTATGTGCATAATATTAATAAGCAAATATTCTTCTTTCTCTTTTTGCCGCTTCATTAATTGGCAGTTAATTAATTCCCGTGCTCCAGTGCTCCCGTGCTTCTGCGATGCTGTGCGGCGCGAGCGTTTAAGTTTTCTTGAGTGTTTCTTGGGGAATGCGAAGCGAGTCGAATGCTTGCTCCGTAGTGCCGCCTTAGTAGCTCCCTGGTCGGGTCCCGTCTGACGCGTGATGTGTGGTGGGGGGTCGCTTATCATCCACTGCCGTGCTGCCACCGCTGCTGTGAGAATGGGGTTTGCACGCAAAAGTAGTCATCTCCGTCCCACTGTAATCAGCCATTAGGTGGCAGTCGGTAGGTGTGCTCCACGCTCCACTCTCTATGGAAATGCCGTTTCGTGTCGCATATAATTGGCCAGAAAAATCACTCGCACTCGCACTCGCACTTAGAGGAACTTGTTTGCCAATTTTGGTATTATTATTTTGTTGACCCGCAGCTGGTGCTGCCGCTGCTGCTGCCACGAGCGTTGCACCACAACTGATTGACCAGCCAGCGGACTGGTCAGCGGCTGGTTTTGTTTGTGGTCTAAGTCTCAAGAGTCCAAGAGCCGCTGCCTTGCATAAAGAGTTTCACTTTAATTTATGCTCTCAGAAGGCCAATCGATGACCAACCATCCGCATTCGAGTGAAATGCACGTGTAATTACATCGAAGTTCTTTATATGTTTATGGCTTCCATTAGGCTAATGAAACTTCTTCCCCCCCACATTTACATGGACATGGATGTGGGAGAAACGACGAAGGGCCAGATTGAAGTGACTGAAGCGTCGAGAGGAGCTCGCGCCGGCACCACCACCGCCAGCGCCACCGCCACCGCCACTATGCTCTTGCTCTGGGTGTTCCTGATAATGGTGTTCCTGCCCTCCAATACTCTGCGACGACTCCGATGGCTCCTCCTCGATATCGACTATAAATCGCGGCATGGAATCGTGGGGAGACGCCTCAATTCCATGGCCCCGATGCCCTCTGAGGTGTTGCTTGATGGCCAGGGCCCGCTCCTCGCATTCGAGCAGTGGCTGGTGCAGCGACTGGAAGCCACGTGCCCCCGAGTGGTGCAAACCGCTCACCAAAGCCGCAATGGTCCCACCACTAGCCGGGGGACAGGGGCAGGTTCCCCTTGCCCTTCCACCGGCTGTCGTTTGATTTGGGGCTGCCTCTGGCGCTGGTACTTCTTCGATTCCACTCAAGATCGTTGCGGCCTTCTTCTTTGGGGGCTTTTGTGCCCTCCCATCCTTCTCCATGACGGTGGGGTTCTCGCTGTACGACACTCGAAGATGTTGAAATGAATGGGGGTGCTTATCTCATCGGGGGATGTATCCTGGGATGTATCTGTGTGCATCTACGATGGTTAGTACATCATCACATATTTACTTATCTAAATATTTGCGTTCTGGAGCAGTTTTTAGCTTCCAATTGATTTCGATCGAAGAACGTCTGAAATGCTATTGATTGGGGGAGCAACAACAACAACAACATTGAGAGTCATTGCCTCTTAATGAATCCAAATTGATTGACTGATGCAAGATTCCTATATCTAGATTCCGCTATTTTCTAGTTTTTTTCCACTTGCACACACTTTCTGTTTGGATCTATTCTATGCACAAGCATTTCCTATAACACAAAGAATGGACATAGTATTGATAACATTTCTTACAGAGATTGATTCTTTAAATCTCCTGGGGCTTTCTCTGTCACATGTCAGGGGCTGTCAGCTCGTTTTAGACAGATAATGGAGGGCGCCAGCACGACTATAAAGTTCTTACTTGCTTTCTTAATTGTCATACAACAGATATAAATAACAGATAGATAGATAGAAGACACACCTCACCCCCGCCGCTGGGACTCGTCTTTAAGCGGACCTTGAACATTTTCGACAAACTTCCGCCGTTTAGTTCCGTTTTGAAGGCCGATTTCGATATCGATTGAAGAGATAGGCGCAAAAGCGCCTTCAATGAACTGTCGGCGCCCCGAATGGGGTAGCATCATATATAAATGTTGCCTCTGGCCCACCAAACGTTACGATCCGCCTTATTCTATTTAGTTTTCATTAATTGAGCAAACAGCACCGATAAACCTATTCAGATAAGCCGCGGATACTAAAAGGAACACCACGCAAAGATATTACTGCTGTGGCTGCTTCCTAATAAACCAAGACAGTGGAAAAGTATGGTGCTGTTAATTACCTTTTCTTAATTTGGTTTCCTCCCAAAAAGACAAATAGAATCGGACTGAAACCGGAAAGGATGCACAGAATATGAAGGGAATTTCAAAAGTTACTGTATCTGATAGGAAAATATAGATTTAGATAGACAGATAAATGCATCCCACAGAAAATAGAGTACACAACGGAAAAGCCTCTCCCCGTATCATTGATCGCGTGATGGGTTTCGTTTTTCTGCTGCTTTTGAATTGTCGCCATTTTGAGGGCCCAAAGTACAACACTTTAGGGCTGCTCGCCATAAAGATTTTAAAAATATATGTCATGTAGAGGTATGACGTATGTTGAAGGGTATGTACGATTCGAGGCGCCTTAACTAATCGTCACGATATAGGTTAGGTTAGGTTAAGGCGGTAGCCGGGAGGGGGGGGGATAAGAGCCTCCCGCCCCCAAGCTCACTTGGACCTATAAAAGGTCCGTTGTGTTGCCGCATGGGCATGTGCCCCTTCGCGTTGCCCGAACCTTGATAGCATACTACTGCAGGTTAAGGGCAGTCCCATCCGGTGGCTTGGATGTATTTGGACAAGGTCCCTGGTTTGATTACGGACAGGTCCGAAATGTCCGTGAGGAAAGCGGCCCCGAGAATACGAAGACGACGATTTCCAAGGGCTGGGCAGTGGCAGAAGAAGTGGGGGACCGATTCCTCCTCCTCCTCGTCGCGACAACTCCTGCAGAAGTCGTTATGAGGGATTGACAGTCTAGAGGCGTGAGTGCCGATCTGCCAGTGTCCCGTAATGGCTCTAGTAACTGCAGAGCACTGTGCTCTGCTGAGTTTATACAGCTCTGCTGAGCGCTTCTTCGATCGATATGGCCATATCAATCTTGAGACTTTACAGGAAACGGTTTGCTGCCATCTCCTATTGGCATTTTGCTCGAACAATTCGTGCGTTAGGAGCCTGCACGTAGCCAAGGGCATCGCTACTTGCTCCCTCTCCGGTAGGAGAGGAATCGTAGTACCCTGCCTGGCTAGCTCGTCGACGGCGTCATTCCCCTCGATGTCCCTGTGGCCGGGGACCCATATAAGGAAGAGATCTAACTGCTCTGCGATCTCGTGCAGAGACCTGCGGCAGTCATTTACAGTCGCTGAGTTCGACGATATTGAGCCTAGAGCTTTGATAGCTGCTTGGCTGTCCGAGAAGACGCACACTAAGTGCGTATCTAGAAGTAATTTGGAGACGATCGAAATGGCCTCCTTGATGTCTTCAACCTCCGCTTGGAACACACTACAGTGATCCGGGAGCCTGAAGCAATGACTGATGTTCAGCTCGCTGCAGTAGACTCCGCCTCCCACGCGGCCGTCTAGCTTTGAGCCATCAGTGTAGAAGTGGACCGCATTTGCAGGTCCTGGTTCGCCCATCTCCCAGTCCTCCCTAGATGGGATTGATACCTGGAAGGGCGTCGAGAGGTGCGGGAGTCTCATCAGGATTCCCGAGTGCCCAACCGCGGATGCTTTCCACAGTCTGGCTTCTCTCATTCTGAGGGCGGAAAGTGTTGCCACCTTCTTTCCCATGAGATCCACAGGGAGGAGGTCTAGCACAGTATCCAGGGCTTCCCCTGGAGTAGTGCGTAGCCCGCCAGTTATGCATAGCTCTGCCATGCGTTGAACTCTGCTGAGTTTATTGAGGCATGTCCTTCTGTCCAAGGCTGGCCACCATACCACCACTCCATAGAGCATGATTGGTCGTATGATGGCGGTGTAGAGCCACCGAACTATATAGGGGGTCATTCCCCATTTTAGTCCGATGGCTTTCCTGCAAGTATAGAGGGCCACTGTGGCCTTCTTTACTCTATCCTCTATGCTCAATTTCCAATCGAGCTTTCTATCGAGGATTAGGCCAAGATACTTGGCGTTGTTGCTGAAGACTAGCGTTTCCCCACATAGTCTTGGTGGAATCAGTACCGGAACTTTGTACTTCCTAGTGAAAAGCACCAGTTCCGTTTTAGACGGGTTGACGCCTAACCCGCATTTGTCTGCCCATTTCGACATTTTCGTGAGAGTACTTGTCATGCACTCACACAATGTCTGCGGAAATTTTCCGGAGAATGCTATGGCAACATCGTCCGCGTACGCCACCACACGGCAGCCACCCCCCTCTATCTCCCGCAGCAGTGTGTTCACTGCCACGTTCCATAGGAGGGGCGAGAGGACTCCTCCCTGCGGTGTGCCTCTGCTGACAAATCTGGTACACGTTGACGTCCCCAGTGATGCCTCAACCGTCCTGCATTGTAGCATCTGATCGATCAGGATCACCGCCCTGGAGTCAACGCCCAGATCCGTTAGTGCGCCCGTGATGGCGGTCGGAAGGATGTTGTTAAAGGCGCCTTCTATGTCGAGGAAGGCTACTAGGGTGTACTCCTTAAAATTAAGGGATGCTTCGATGATCGATGTGATCGAGTGTAGGGCCGTTTCGGTGGATCTTCCCTTCCGATAGGCATGCTGGGAGTCTGAGATCAGACTGGACGGAATGCACGCCGTTAGATGCAGCCCCAGGAGCCGCTCCATCGCCTTTAGAAGAAAAGACGATAGACTTATGGGTCTGAAATCTTTTGGGGCAGTGTGCGAGGGCTTGCCTGCCTTGGGTATGAATACGACTTTGGTCTGAAGCCAGGTGTCAGGAATGCACCCGTGGGAGAAGATTCCCTCGTAAATTATTTTGAGCCAGTTAATGGCTTTATGTCCCGCGTGAATCAGTTGGGCAGGGAAAATGCCGTCTGGCCCCGCGGACTTGTAGGGTTTAAAGCTTCTGATCGCCCAGGAAATGTTCTCCTGGCTTAGAGGTCCCAAGATGGCATTTGAGGCGACAGAAGGAGGCGCGAGGTAGTTGGGTCTGTTTTCGTCGCAGCCAGGGAAGTGGGTATTTAGTAGAAGATTTAGCGACTCCTCGCTGGACGTAGTCCACGACTGGTCGGTGTTCTTCAAGTAGCCCAGAGTGGGTGTTGTCTTTGAGAGAACTCTGCGCAAGCGTGAGGCTTCTGAGTTACTCTCGATTTCGCTGCAGAACTTACGCCAGGAGGCGCGTTTGGCTTTTCTAAGTTCTTTGTTGTAGGTTGACAGACTGGCCTTGTATTCGGCCCAGTTTTGATCAACGTTTTCAGCCTTAGCTTTATTGAAGAGTCTCCGGGAGGCTTTCCGGAGTTCGCCCAGTTTCGGATTCCACCATTCAGGTCTTTCCGGCCTCTGTTCTTGCCAGAGGGGCATGCTTTGTCGAGCGCCTTATTGCAGGCGTCGGTAAAGATCTTAAGAAGACGAGTCGTGGCCTCCGTGGAGAACTCCTCCTCAGATGGGGGCTCAGGGAGAACACGACAGAGGTAATCAGAGTACCGAGTCCAGTTTGTCCGCCTGATGTTTCGGAATCGGACTGGCTTCGGTACTGAGAAGGAGAAGACAGTTTCCACGTACCTGTGGTCCGAGAAGGAGTGCTCTTCCAGGACCCTCCAGGATACAATGTTACGCTGTATCTCATGAGAGGCAAGCGTGAGGTCCAGGACCTCCTTGCGGTTTTTAATGATAAAGGTGGGATCACTACCCCGGTTTAGTAAGACCATCTGAGTGGTCAGTAAGTAACTGAAAAGGTACTCACCCCTTTCGTTTGTGTCAGTGCTTCCCCACTGACAGTGATGTGCATTGGCATCGCACCCCACAATTAGGCCGATGTCCTTGGCCGAGCAGTCTGCGATTAGAGCCCGGAGAGGCGCGTGTGGAGGGGGGTCTGGTTGTTCATGCCCCATGTATGCGGAGCAGATCCTCAGTGAGCGCTCCTGGCCTTCGAGGCTCACTGCGGTGTGGTCTTCATTGCTGAAATTTGGGAGCAAAAATAGGTGCAACTCTCTTTTTGCAAGAATGCAGGTACGAATTTTACCTGCGGTTTCAGCTACATATAGCTTGTAGTCAGAAGTCCTCAGACCGGAGACCCTGTTTCCGAGGATCCAGGGCTCCTGAATGAGGACTATGTCGGCTCCACCCTTGGCCAGGTGGAGCAGTAGAGCAGCGCATGCTGCCTTACAATGGTGGAGGTTTATCTGCAGGAGCGTCAACGACATTCCTGAGGCTCGCCTCCACCATTGTTACTTCTAGATCGCTGTCAGGGGACTCCGGCTCCTCCCCGACAAGGATGTGGCTGAGACCTCTGGCTAGGTCGCTCTCGTCGAACGCGTAGTCGTCCAAGATATCGTCCGACATCATGGACGCCGCATCCGACGCCGGGTTGTCTTCCTCGCACGAGGCCCCCTCTTTTGGGATCTCCGGCAGCTCCGGGTCTGGCTCGACCTCCGCTTGCCTGCCCTTGCGATCGGACTTGTAAGTGGATATGGTGACCTTCTTGTAGCCATAATCCACTACACCGTCCGACTTTGCGAGGAGATCAATGGATTCCTCATTTAGGACGAGGATAATCTGGCGCCTCTGCCCTTGGATATCCTCCACCTTTGCCACCTTCCAATCGGCTGTAGGAAGGTGGGGGTTGCAGACCTGCAGTAACCTGAGGATCTTCTCAGGCTCTGCAGGCTTAGCCGAGACCCACGCTCTGGCTCTCGGGCGACTAGGGACATCTTCCCACTTCACGGCCTCCAGTTTCGCCCCTGGATAGACCTCTTTTAGGGCCGCCACCGCCTTCATGTAGAGAGCCGCAGAGCGAGCGTCTTGGCAGGCGATGGCTTTCACCTTGTCTTGATGCCACCCTGCGTCCTCACACTTTGGCGGTGGTCCGCCGTTCTCCTCCAGTTCCAGTAGGAACCGGTCCTGGAGCTCGTTCTCCACCAGGTGCCACTTATCGCGAGGGACATGGCCGTCCTCGGCGCCCCTGTCCAGGACACCGATCAGGGTCCTGCCCCTCGCCACCTCAGCGAACGACCGGTTCGTGAGGTGGGTCTTCACCCGCTTGGCTTGCTGGGCTTGGCCTGGCTGATTTGCGGGGTCCTCCGCTGAGCGTTGCCGCTTGTTGGCGGCCTTGGCTGCGCCCTTTCCGGCTTTGGCTGGCTGGAACAGTGGAAGGATTGAGCAGGCCCACAGCCTCTGCTCCTTTCCTTCGGCTGACGCCTTGAAGTTCGGGTCTTCGTTGGACAGGATGAAAGCCGCTCGTCTCCTGTCCTGGTACGACGGCTTTCCACCCCGTGGTGCAGAGACGCTGCCCGCCGGGGCTCCCACGGGTTCTTCGGTCCCGGTGCGCTTACCAGCCGCGATTACGCTCTGCTTGGCAGCCACCCCGGTATCCGCTTCGCCCTTGGAGCCACCCGACTTGGAAGGACCCGATTGGCTTTTCGGGCCCCCCCTCGCTGCGGCTGCTGCCTGAAGACGGTGGACCGACTCAGTCTCCTTCCCCGTCTTCTTTGGACCCGGTTTCCCAGGCGCTGGTGCAGAGGGATTGGCTTGTCCCTCCGGTACTTTAAGAGGAGTACCGAGCTCCTTTGCGGCTTTGTTGGTTTTTATATGTTTATTATTTGGCATAGTAGTTCCCACGAGTAGGCGGGAAGGGGATGGTCACCCGAGGCATAGCCCGCTTGCCCCGGGAAGCCTGATTTAAACTGGAGGTCGGCAGGTATCCAGAGTCCGCATATTAGCGACCGGGCACCCCCCCGGCCATGCATCCCTCGGCATATAAAAGTGTCACCTTGGATTGGGGTAATTTCACTGAGAGTTTTCTTCTCTCCGCCCGACTACCATTCGCCAGCATCCTAGCAGAGACATGACCGTGCTAGGATCTGTTTCCAGCCGCCCTCACGGGGAGAGTATAGTCGCACTTCCACCGGTGTGCACAGTTACGGCGGGTGACGGTTCGCTCGCAACCCTCTGTGTGAGGGGGTGTGAGACGCAGACCGCACCGGGTATTACTAACCGGAGCGGCTGCGCCTCAGTTCCGAGTTCACAGTTGTGCGAGCCGACCCGTCATCCGTTTGTCCCCCTGTAGCACCCGATGGCTGACGGCCTCGTCACGATATAATATAAAGAACAAAACCATACAACACCATACCCCAACCATGTCCGCCGTCTACTTACTTATCGGTAAAACAATCTCATTTCAGGCAATATGTAGTACAGTACATACACTACTGGCCAAAATAATAAGTACACGCTTATAAGCTTTCTTTCATCTCCTATAAAACTTTTGTAATAAACATAATTTAAAAAAAAAAAAATCAAAATTACTTTTAGTTTTCTAACCTACAATAATACCTACCTATAAAAACGGTTTATCATAAGCATTTTTCATTTCAAATATATATTTTATGATCGATTAAACCTTAAAATCATAAATAAGGGCTGGCCAAAATAATAAGTACAGCAATTCTCCAAAGCGAAAAACTAAAAACCTTTCAAATTTTGTACACTTTTTTTTTCTTATAATTTATAATCTTTTAATAGTATCCTATATAGCCACACTTATTTTGGATGATTTCGGCCATTCTTCTTGGCATACTAGCAATAAGTTTGCGGCAAGTCTCCACTGGAATCTCATACCACGTTTTTTTGCACAAATTCTCCACAATTCTTTACAAACATTCGAGCTATTCCATAACAAACTAGCACGACACCGATGTACTTATTTTTTTGGCCAGTAGTGTACATCTGTAGTGGGAAACCCGATAAGCAGTCAGTCTCCCCCATATACCATATAGAACCGATGACAGGGCGATTAAGCTTTACTTTGTCGTCTGGCAGAACCCACCTGTACCGCAGCATTGCCGCCGCGACCGAAGGAGCCGCGCAGCAGGCCGAAGGGAAAAATGCTGCCATAGCGGCTGTTACTGGCCACCGGTGCAGGCGGAGAGTCCGGATTGAGGGGCGACATCTCCGAGTAGGCCCGCCCCACCTCGTGCAATTTGGGTGTGCGCTTCATTCCGGCTCTTTCTCTCCCTCTCTCTATTGGCAACCTGGAACCACCTCCAATACCACGGGAGTGGAGTGTGTAACTCTGTTAGTACACTTTTATTATCAGTTTACAGCGTGTCACTGGACTTTAGCCCCGGGCCAAACGGAGACAGAGACACCACAGCACTGAGGAGCATCTCCCCGGAACGATTCTGATTCGTCTGTGATTACGGATTACGGGTATGTGTATATGTATGTAAACACGTAGTATATTGTTTAGCTTTAGAAAAATGCAAATTGCCCGACTATAATCTATTTGGAATATAAAAGCGGCGATTAGTCGGTGAGTGGAGCGCACGCGGCGCACTCTGCTGGAAAACTAACTGTAACCGATGGCGCAGAAAGAGAGAAACAACAGCAACAACAGCAACAACTTTCACACACACTCTCTTTCGCGCTCTCTCGCCCTCTCTCGTGACTTTCCTTCACTTTTTGTTTTATTTATTTTGTTTTTGATAAAATGAGAAATTGCAACCCAAAATAATACCGTTTATTATACCCGATACTCAAAATGAGTATTGGGGTATATTTGATTTGTGGTGAAAATGGATGTGTGTAACGTCCAGAAGGAATCGTTTCCGACCCCATAAAGTATATATATTCTTGATCAGCATCAATAGCCGAGTCGATTGAGCCATGTCTGTCTGTCCGTCCGTCCGTCTGTCCGTCCCCTTCAGCGCCTAGTGCTCAAAGACTATAAGAGCTAGAGCAACGATGTTTTGGATCCAGACCTCTGTGATATGTCACTGCTACAAAAATATTTCAAAACTTCGCCCCGCCTACTTCCGCCCCCACAAAGGACGAAAATCTGTGGCATCCACATTTTTAAAGATACAATAAAACCAAAAACGCAGAATCGTAGAGGATGACTATATGTTCTAGAGTGTAAAATCTCAACCAGATCGTATAATTATTATAGCCAGAATCAAGAAAACAATTTCATTCTTTCTCGCTCTGTCTCTCTCTAACACACAGGTTTCATGGTCGGCTTTGCCAATTGCAAAATATGAGTTCAAGGATCTCAGAACCTATAAGAGCCAGAGCAACCAAATTTGGTATCCACACTCCTGTGATATCGGACCTTGCCCGTTTTGTGTCCAAATTTCGCCACACCCCCTTCCGCCCCCGCAAAGGACGAAAATCTGGGGCATCCACAAATCTCAGAGACTATTAAGGCTATAGTAACCAAATTTGGTATCCGCACTTCTGTTAGATCTCACTATAAAACGTATATCTCAGAATTTCGCCCCACCCCCTTTCGCCACCACAAAGGACGAAAATCTGTTGCATCCACAATATTGCAGATTCGAGAAAACTAAAAACGTAGAATCATAGATAATGACCATATCTATCAGACTGCTGAATCTGGATCAGATCGGATCATTTTTATACCCAAAAGGAACAAATCAATTTGCATTGGCTACGCAGCGCCCGACGTCACGCTCAGACTGATTTTCTGTCTCTCTCGCACGCACTCTTTGTCGTGTCGTTTAATATTAGCGGCGTCTGCCGCAGGAGAGCCATACTGACTAAGTATCGGTTATAGCTGTAGAGTTGCGGTGTCCGCAGCAACTCACAACGTTCCCCCTCGTTTTGTTTGTTCTTTAACCATTTTTACATGACTGACATTTGACATGTTTGCGCTAATCAGTCTGCCTAAGAAACGGATATCTTTTCGATTTGGTATAGGCACATTTCTAACAGAAATATTTACCGCTCTGACCTGTCTTTTTCCTACATTCATTGCTGCAGATTTGCTTGGATTGAAGCTAAAACCGAGATCACCACATAGAAGGTTAAAGTCATTTAGTTTTTTATTAAGGTTTTCAACCGCTACAGTAAACTCTCTGTTGTGAGAGATTATAACGAAGTCATCTGCAAATTGCATCATATGAGTATTTCTATCACAGATCTGATGTAGTCTTTTTGTGTATACATTAAAAAGGAGGGGCGACAGACAAGAGCCCTGTGGGATTCCTCCCTGAACTACCTGAACAGCTTCCCCTATTTTCAGTAGTCTCATAGACATAAAACTGATGATCCAGTCAATGTATGTTTTAGGAAAACACTCATTTTCCATTAGTCTTTTTAAGAATTTCAGGTTGACACAATTGTAGGCATTGTTGAGGTCAACAACCACAAGAGTAACGTGTTCCTTGTTCTTTTTCTTTGCCGCTACCACATTGATGACATCATTTATGCACATCGCTGCAGACTTGTTTTTTTGGTATGCATAAGATCTGTAGGGTATAATCTTGTTTTCTTGTATATGCTTTTCCAGCCTGGCTTTCACCATGCCATTTACTGTCTTGGCTAGAACCGAAATGAGGGATATGGGTCGAAAATGTTTTAAGTCAGTCAGATCCATGTTTTTTTTCGGTATTGGTACAATTCTGATAGATCTCCATTCGACTGGGAAATCGCACATAGCCACTCGACGGTTGTAAAAATGTACAAGTTCTGTCTTTATACTAGTGTTAAGAGCACTCAGCATCTCTTATGTGATGTGATCTATTCCTCCTGCCGTTTTTCTGTTTCTGACTAACACAGCCTCTAACTCTTCCAAGGAAAAGAAAGGATTTTCATTGTTCTTGGTTGAGTACATTTCTTCGTCTACATCCTTTGCTTCTGAGGTTATTTGTTCGTTAAGGAATTCCAGGTATGGCCCAGCTTTGTCAGGGTCGAAAATTTCTGGGGTGTCCTCTTGACAGTTTTTTAGATTTCTGAGGAATCTCCAGGCTTCTCTTGAGTTCGATTTTACATTTAACTCTGTTAACTTCCTGGCATAGCTAGTTCTTTTGGCAATTTTAACAGATTTTTTCCATTTAACCTTGAGGTTAACAGCAGAACAATAATTTTGAAAGGAGGGTTCTGAAGCTGCCTTCTTCTGCGACTCTGCAAACTCCCTGAATAATTTGGCTAAATTCTCGGGTCACCATAATTTTGGTCATTTGTTTTTGATTTCATAAGTAGCTGCTTTTATTTCCTGTTGGATGTTCTTCGCTAAATTATCCATATCTTTGTCGGCCTCAAACTGGCTTAGCTTTTTCAGTAGCCTGTTTTTGGCAAGGAAAGTTTTGAGTTTGTGTTGATATCCTGCTGTTTCAAAGGTTATTGGGTGACGGTGGCTGCCTCCTAGGTAAAACTTTTCGCATTTCCAATTCTCTATATGAATACCCTTTGTGAAAGTTAAATCGAGTACAGACCCTGATGTTGAGTCGATGTGTCTTCTGAATGTGAGACTGTGGTCATTTGCTAGACTGTAGCCAGCATTTGACATAGCTTGCATGAGAAAAGTTCCCTTTCCACTGTTGGTTCTGTCTCCAGAAAAGGTATGTCTTGCGTTAAAATCTCCTGCAATTATGACGTTTCCGAATGCATCTAAATATTCAAGGAGATTGTTAATCGCTTGCTTGAAGGATGCAAGAGACAACAAAGGTTCAAAATATACTGAGGTGATAAGAAATTTATCTTTGTTGTTGATGGTTCTTGCTATAATTATATCTTGCTCTGTCTCATATATCAGTCTTTTAACTCTTAATTCTTTTTTGTAGGCAATCGCCACTCCTCCATAACCGTCCTTTCCTAAAACGGAGATCGTGAGAGAAAACTTCAGCCAGAATGGCAAATTCGAAGTTTTCATTGTTTAAGTAGAATACAAGGTCGTTTTTATTGGCTTTAATAGATTGAATGTTATGTTGTAAAAATTTCATATTTATTTAGATGTTTTAAAAAGGTTCGTTTCTCTCTGTTTGTTCATTTTTCTGTCTGCATTATGTTCCATATTGTAATCATTTGTACTGGTCACTTTTTTTGATGGATGTGACACATCATTTGAGTCGACTAAACGAGACAACATGTCAACCATCTGTTGAATGGTAAATTTGTTTTCTTTTAGTTCTTTGTTTTCAAAAAATGGTACGTGATTACTAGAATCGCTGGTATATGATTCTAAGTGATAGTAGGGTTTTTGTGCAGGAACCAAAGGTCTCTGCACTAACCTGCTCGCATAACTGTGTTTTTTTAAAACTTCATTTGCTTTAACGTTTTTGTTTTGAACATTTTCCTCATTTATGTCTATTTTTGGATAGTTTTTTTCATAATTATCTAACAGCGAAAAATTTTGATGGATTGAGTAAGTGCTAAGCACTTCCTTACGCGCGATTTTTTTGATTGTCATTATTTTGTTAATGTCCATCTCCTTTTCCCATACTGGGAACATCAGTCTGTCCCTAGCTGAGTGATTTTTCCCATTGCAAAGGATACACTTGAGACCAGTGCACGACCCATTGCACTCCTCGACTCCGCATTTATAGCACCTCCTAGCTGATTTGCATCTGGTCGAAGTGTGACCAAGTCTGCCACAATTATAACATTGCCTTACTCTGGGAACATATATGCTTACTTTCATCCCACATATCCCAAAAAGAGATACCTTTTCTGGGATGTCTGAACCCTCAAAACCAATTTTGACTGTTTCTAATGGTATGAGCTTGAATGTTTGGTTGTTATCATCGGTTGTAATTTTCTGCCTTCTTGCTAATCTTTCAATTGACTTAATTTTGATGTTAGAAGTAATATTATCCATAATTTCATTCTCAGAAAAACCGAGGGGCACCCCTTTAATAACTCCATAGGATTCCACATAGTCTTTTGGTATAAATACCACTAAATTCATTTTTTTTAACTCCTCATTTAAAACTAAATCATTTGCTTCGCTGAAAACCTTAAACCTCAAAACCCTCAAAACCAATTTTGACTGTTTCTAATGGTATGAGCTTGAATGTTTCGTTGTTGTCATCGGTTGTAATTTTCTGCCTTCTTGCTAATCTTTCAATTGACTTAATTTTGATGTTAGAAGTAATATTATCCATAATTTCATTCTCAGAAAAACCGAGGGGCACCCCTTTAATAACTCCATAGGATTCCACATAGTCTTTTGGTATAAATACCACTAAATTCATTTTTTTTAACTCCTCATTTAAAACTAAATCATTTGCTTCGCTGAAAACCTTAAAATAAATCTTGTATAGTGTAGGCGCAAGAGCTACGATTTCTTTAATTCCTTTGATTTTAAGGTGTCTTATTTTTTCAAAAAAGAATAAGCCATTTTTGGTGTTTTTGTTTTCGAAGATGGTACTGTTCTTAGTCGATACTAGTACAGCCGCATCACCGATGTGGCACTCACTATACAACACTGTTTCTCTTTCGATACCTACATTTGATGGGTTTATAATCGGATTAGTATTTTTATTCAGTGTTTTAGTCATTTCAGTATTTCCAGTAAAACCATTTATGGCATTTGTGTGAGAATTGTGAACGGTCACACCGTCAGAAGCCTCCACCATTTTGTTACTGTCATCGCCTATCAGCATTTTGTTATTTATGTCTGTATTGGTGTTGTCGCTTTTTTGTTCCTTGCGCTTCTTTTTTGCTGGGTACTTTTCGATAGTCAAGCTGTCGAATATGTCCTCTTTCACACCTGAACACAAAGCACTGAAGTTTTTTGCTATTGTTTTTTGGGTTTGAATTTTGCCGCTTTTTGCCACCTGATCAGGGGGTTTCAATTTGGCAGACACCGAGTGACCGGCGTCCGCCATACTTGCTGGTTTAACCAGATTGCCAAAGACTTACCTCTCCTTTGGGAAATGAAAAGAGGAATAATTTATATATTGATGAAGATTTGTATGAAATAAACAATGATCCAATTTTTACAATCACTTTTAATTAAGCCTTTGTTGCTTGGAAAAAGTCACTTTTCAGACTGTTAAGAAAAAACACGACCGGTTTCGCTCGCTGATGAAAAGGAAGTGACCAACACCTTTCACGAACCTAAATATGCGATCAGCTGTTCAGTTCCAGAAGATTAACCCTTAGTGGGTGACGCGGGGGTCCCATCAGTCCACCGTATTTGGTCGAGCGATTTGTGGAAAAATATTGTTTATTGTTTATGTCCCGGGGACCCTTAACAAGAGCTCTTGGTAGGTTAAGTCTCCGTAGGGGCCCGAGTTAAATTAACTCCCGTAAAACTGGATCCACTCATCTACACATATTCCATTACGTATGGGTGAGGGTATCCCTGTTGGTTGAACGAAGTTTCAGCAGTTATTTTCCGTGTTTGCCTTTGTGTCGAACGTTTTGGTGTTTCTTTTTGGTAAGTGATAATTTGGAATATATCTATTTATTTATGAGAAAGATGAAATTGTCAATTTATGATTATTAAAGCTTGGATATATACTGAAGCATGATGCAGTAAATTAAAATAGAGGGAGGGCGCGTGGCGTAAGCCATGGATTAGGCCAGCCGTTACCGTTCCAGCAGAGGGTGGCCAAAATGAACGTTGTGTTTGGTCACAGGTAGGGCGGGCGCGCGAAGTGATAACATCCAAGCTTCACCCACTTGATAGCCGTCTGTTTATGATTTCTTTGTCTTTAGGTTGTTGTTAGTTTTGATGTCCCGAGAAGTAGTATGTCTCCTTTTTTGTCTACATTTGGCGGGCAAGGGGAACTAACCAGCCCTGGGGTCGGCCTCTGGGAAACAAGATAAGTGTAACATCTGTTGTTGAATATCTTTCAGGCGATCCTACGGGAGATGCATCAAGTTAATTTTATTACTTTCTGTCATTATCTTGGCTTACCTGAATCTGCTGAGCTGCACTCTCTGCAGTTAGTGGCATTTTGTTAATAATTTTTATTTTCAATTGTCAATTTTTGTAAACAAACAAAAAGAATCGTCTGAAACGCGTCGATGCGTAACTATTGCATGCCAAAATATCGATGTAGCATTTATATTGTTGTTGGCGGCAAAATCTTCTGGTGTTACACTTTGCTTGTTTCCCAGAGGGCAATGCCGGCTAGCTGTCGACCCCAGGGCTGGGTAGTTCCCCTTGCCCGCCAAATGTAGACAAAAAAGGAGACATACTACTTCTCGGGACATCAAAACTAACAACAACCTAACAACAACAAAGAAAATCATAAACAGACGGCTATCAAGTGGGTGAAGCTTGGGTGGTATCACTTCGCGCGCCCGCCCTACCTGTGACCAAACACAACGTTCATTTTGGCCACCCTCTGCTGGAACGGTAACGGCTGGCCTAATCCATGGCTTACGCCACGCGTCCTCCCACTATTTTAAATTTACGGCATCATGCTTCAGTATAAACACAAGCTTTAATAATTATAAATTGACAATTTCATCTTTCTCATAAATAAATACTCCAAATTATCACTAACCAAAAAGAAACACCAAAACGTTCGACACAAAGGCAAACACGGAAATAACTGCTGAAATTTCGTTCAACCAACAGGGATACCCTCACCCATACGTAATGGAATATGTGTAGATGAGTGGATCCAGTTTTACGGGAGTTAATTTAACTCGGGCCCCTACGGAGACTTAACCTACCAAGAGCTCTTGTTAAGGGTCCCCGGGACATAAACAATAAACAATATTTTTCCACAAATCGCTCGACCAAATACGGTGGACTGATGGGACCCCCGCGTCACCCACTAAGGGGTAATGTTCTGGAACTGAGCAGCTGATCGCAGATTTAGGTTCGTGAAAGGTGTTGGTGTTTTTACATATTTTTTTCAATGGCCAAGATTTTACGTTAAACGGTTTAAGCTAATACTAAATACTAAATAAAGGACAACACACAGAACAAAATAACTTTTACTGTGGAACGGTGTTTGGAGTGCGGATTATGTTTTTTTTTTCCTTTAAGTGCAAACGACGCGGGCGATCGCTGGCCGTGGCCGGTCAACCCTAAATTTATATAGGTCCGTGTATACGAGTGCGCGTGTGTGTGTGTAAATAGGGTTTCGGGCTTTTACGTGGTGAACGAGACCAAACGTGTGGCACGCACTGGAAGGCGATGCAACGATCGTGCGGTGTGGCTAGAATCGCCCTGGCAGCTAAATCGTCCTCTTTCACCCTCCCCCTTCACACGTCCCGCGCTACTTGGCTCACACACGCGCAACTGGAACGAACTCACTCAGGTTCCGTTGGACAGTCTTCTTCTCTGCAGTCGACTTTCTCGAACTCCAGTGTTCCTCTCCAGGAAACCTTCTGGCCCGGTTCTGGTGGCTATATTCCTTGCGGGCTGTGAGTAAAATTTTCTGCATTACAACCTATTTTCTCGCCCTTTTTCTGTACTCACTTCAAACTTTCTGTTTTAAGCACAAAATTTCAAATTTCGACGTTACTCTTCGGTCCACGCTCCACGATTTCCATAATCCAATCCACGTTTTCTAATATTTTCACTCCTATTTATCCCCTTTTTCCCTTACTAATACATATAATATATATGTATAATATATATGGGACTGGAACACCACCACGAGTATGTCGTCAGTCCCAGGAGGGACAACATACGCGTGGGCATGCCCACCGGATTCCGGAACACTATTGAGCACACGCCGGCGTGCCCTGCATTCTTCTGCCGCGCCCAACGTAGGCCACACCCACACCTCACTAAATTCTCAGGTCTTTGGCGTGGTACACTCCTATGGGACGGCCGTTAAGGTCCTGGCTTCACTACCCGGCATCGGATGAATTTGCGCGCGAACTTGGCATTAAAGCCTTTTCCGAAGTCACTAAGGATAAAATTTCGGCGGAATACCTCTTGTCCCGGCCTCGCGTAAAACACCCGAGCTCGCTGGTTGTACCTTACCCTACTACGCTCGTATGCCTGATGTACACTAGAGCGAATCCTCTCTTGGATGAGTTGTCGCTTGTCCTGACCCTCCAGCAGCGATATGTCATGCTCGCCGATTGACCGCAGTCGCTTTGCCAGCTTGTAGCATGACCCATGCAAATACATTTGCTGCCCGAAGACTGCAAAGAATGGTGTTACGCCTGTCGCCTCGTAAACCGAGTTCCTAATAGCCAGTTCTATCTCCGGCAGATGCACATCCCAGTCCCGGTGATCGTCTTCCAGATACGCCCGAATCGCGCTGAGTACTGTGCGATTCACGCGTTCGGCTGCGTTACTCTGCGGAGAATACACTGGCGTCCTCATATGAGTGACTCCGAATGCATCGGTCATCTCCTTAAAAGTTTTCGAGACGAACTGAGCCCCATTGTCCGAATGAATCATCTCCGGCACTCCAAACTTGTAAAACACCTCGTGAACGAGGAATCTTACAACTTCCTTTGCTGTGGCCTTGGTCATGGTCTTTAGGAATGTGAACTTCGAGAACTGGTCAACTACAATAAATATCCACGCCTGACCGTTCTTTGACCGCGGATATTTGCCGAAAAAATCAATATAAAGTTTTTGGAACGGGCGCTCAGTGACCACTTCTTGCCCCATCCCGACCTGCATCCGATAATTAGGCGCTTTCGACTCCTTGCACACGGTGCACCGTCGGATATAATCCCGCACCTCTATCGCCATGTTCGGCCGGTGCGCTGTCTTCTCTTCCGAATGTGCTTTGTCTATCAACGCGGCCGTCAGCGAACCCACAATTTCCAGACGGTGCCCTCCAATTGATCATCCAATCGTTCAAAGCGCATGCGCTTGAATATCATGCCGTCAACAATCTGGAGATCAGGTAAGCGGTCTTGGTTCTCCGTTATTTCCTTCCTTAACTCCTGATATTCTCCAGATTCAAACTCCACCGTTTCAAAACCCAGGATACTACTCGGATCCACTTCCAGCTCTTCAATACTGCGCGACAATGGATCTGCCACTACATTGTCCGCTCCTTTCCGGTGTTCTATGCCGAAATCGAAGGCCTGCAGTTGAAGGGACCAACGAGCCAAGGGACCATCCAGGTTCTTCATGGTCATGAGCCATTTGAGACTGGCGTGGTCAGTTATGACTGTAAACGGCATAAGCTCTACGTACGGACGGAACTTAAGGATCGCCATGAGGGCTGCCAGACACTCCTTCTCTGTCACCGAGTATTTTTTTTGGTGGCAATTCAGTTTGGCAGAGAAAAACGCTATGGGCCTCTCGTTCTGCTCGTCATTCCGTTGGAAGAGTACGGCTCCTACCCCATAATGTGAGGCGTCGCACTGTATGTAGACGTGCCGCTTGAAATCCGCGTGTACCAGGACTGGTGCCGAGGTGAGTGCAGCTTTTAGCTCCCCCATGGCTCGTTTTGCCTCCTCCGTCAATTTAAACTTTCCATTTCCCGACTTTTTCAGGGCGTCTGTGAGCGGACCGGCCATCTCAGCATAGTTATACCCGATACTCAAAATGAGTATTGGGGTATATTAGATTTGTGGTAAAAGTGGATGTGTGTAACGTCCAGAAGGAATCGTTTCCGACCCCATAAAGTATATATATTATTGATCAGCATCAATAGCCGAGTCGATTGAGCCATGTCTGTCTGTCCGTCTGTCCGTCTGTCCGTCCGTCCGTCCGTCCGTCCGTCTGTCCGTCCCCTTCAGCGCCTAGTGCTCAAAGACTATAAGAGCTAGAGTAACGATGTTTTGGATCCAGACTTCTGTGATATGTCGCTGCTACAAAATATTTCAAAACTTCGCCCCGCTCACTTCCGCTCCCACAAAGGACGAAAATCTGTGGCATCCACATTTTTAAAGATACGATAAAACCAAAAACGCAGAATCGTAGAGGATGACTATATGTTTTAGAATGTAAGATCTCAACCAGAGCGTATAATTATTATAGCCAGAATCAAGAAAGCAATTTCATTCTTTCTCGCTCTGTCTCTCTCTAACACACAGGTTTCATGGTCGGTTTTGCCAATTGCAAAATATGAGTTCAAGGATCTCAGAACCTATAAGAGCCAGAGCAACCAAATTTGGTATCCACACTCCTGTGATATCGGACCTTGACCGTTTCGTGTCCAAATTTCGCTACACCCCCTTCCGCCCCCGCAAAGGACGAAAATCTGGGGCATCCACAAATCTCAGAGACTATTAAGGCTAGAGTAACCAAATTTGGTATCCGCACTTCTGTTAGATCTCACTATAAAACGTATATCTCAGAATTTCGCCCCACCCTCTTCCGCCCCCACAAAAGACGAAAATCTGTTGCATCCACAATATTGCAGATTCGAGAAAACTAAAAACGCAGAATCATAGATAACGACCATATCTATCAGATTGCTGAATCTGGACCAGATCAGATAATTTTTATAGCCAAAAGGAACAAATCAATTTGCAGTGGCTACGCAGCGCCCAACGTCACGCTCAGACTGATTTTCTGTCTCTCTCGCACGCACTCTTTGTCGTGTCGTTTAATATTAGCAGCGTCTGCCGGAGGAGAGCCATACTGACTTAGTATCGGGTATAACTGTAGAGTTTCGGTGTTCCCCCTCGTTTTTCATAAAGCGCCGGTACCAGCCCGCAGTTCCCAGGAAACTACGCAATTCTCGAACAGATCGCGGCTCGGGAATGCGCAAAATGGCCGACACACGATCCGGATCCATCTTCAGCGCTCCTCCTCCCACTATAAATCCCAGGTATTTAATGTTTTTATAGCAAAAATGAGATTTGCTCAGCCCTATCGTTAAATTTGCAACCTGTCGCAGAATCTTCACGTGCCTTTGGAAGTCCTCAGCTATAATCAGCAAGTCGTCGAGATACGCATAGACGTTTGAACGCATTTCAACCGGAATCACCTTATCGACCAGTCTACATAGGCGTTGTGCGGCGTTGCAGAGGCCAAAGGGCATCATACGGAACTGGTACAGAGGCCGTCCCGGCACCGTGAACGCCATATATGGTCGACTCTGCTCGTCCAGCTCGATTTGCCAAAAAGCGAATTTTAAGTCGACGCTGGAGATATATATAGTCTGATCGAGACGCGACAAAATCCCCTCGATGCTAGGAAGTGGGTAAGCGTCCTGGATGGTTACTTTGTTAAGCTTTCGGGCATCGAGACAGAAACGATTTTTGCCCGGCCTTCTCACCACGGTGGTACGGTTGCTCCACGGACTATCACTGTACTCGATGACTCCCAAAGCCAACATTTTGTCCACCTCACCACACACCACTTCCTGCATAGCTGGCGACAGCGGGTAATGTCGATCCTTCACAGGCTCGGCCTTCTCTACCACCTGAATTTTGTGAGTCTCTCTCGACGTCCTCCCCAGGCCTACGGCTTCGAAAGTCAGAAACTCTGCCTTCACCTAATCCAAGGCTGCCTTTTGCTCTTCTGACAACTCCCATTCTTCCTGCACTATGTCCTTCTCCGGGCCTTCCACATAGTGAGCGACTTGATCAGCCAGCACTTCTTCCACTAATCTGTGGGATGCCCCTACTGGACCTTCTCCCATCACCTCAGGAGCCAATGAGAATACCCGCCAAAAGTCTACCCCCAAGTAAATTTCCTGTTCCAAGAAAGGGCATACGAAAAACGTTAATCTTTTTACCTCCCCCTTGTATTTCACCGGAAATTCTACTCGGCCAACGATTGCGCGATCTTCCCCATTCGCTACCTTCACTATAGAAGAATATCGACGAGCCTCCACGCCCAGCTTCTCCAGGAATTCCTGACCATTACACCCTAGCATGCTGTGTGTAGCGCCTGAATCCAACAGGCCTCGCACGGACTCGCCAATTATCGAGATTTCTGCGAAAACTCTCGGGTCTTTCTTGCAACAACGCTTTACTGAAGCAATCACCTGCCTCCTCATAGCTCGCCTTTGCTTAAACCGGGATCTCGCCTTCCTCACCCGCACCGACAGTGCTCGCATACCATCCACTCGTAGTTCAGAAAATATTCTATTTCTGGTTTCTAAATAATTTCTTAAGCGCTCTTCATATGATAAGCGCTCTTCTATCTAATTCATTTTTATTTTCTTCTACTTTCTCTGCGCAGGCCCCTTCTGTGAGCGTGATTCGCCTGCTTGGATCGCACCCCTCTTCACGTTTCCCGCGCAATTCGGACAGGTTGGACAATATGCATCGGGCTTTCCACACCGGTAGCAGAAAATTCGCCTCTCCGATGCCATACAGTCCCTAAAGCCATGATCGGTCTGCCCGCAGTTCCAGCAAATCAACTTCTGTGGAACACGCTGTGTCACTTGCGCTTCCTCAATGACCTCTGCCTCTTCATCGCTAATCGACCGATCCTGCGCGACCTCGCTGACGTTCGCTTTGTGGCTTTGGGTGCTCCTCGCCACGAAGATCGAGCCTTCCTCTTCAGATGTGCCTCTATTTCCACGCACTCATCCCGCAGTTGGTCTAAGGAATAAACCCGTAAGCCGTAGACGAAACTCGCTATCTCATCTGTGAGTGCCCTTTTGACGATTTTTACCATCTCCTTTTCAGGTGGTGGCATCTCCAACCTCGACGCGAGCTTTCTCATGACATGGAAAAAGTCTTCCACACTCTCGTTTGACCGCTGCATTCTTTCTCGCAGTTCTCTCATGCGGTCGAACTCGGACGCCGTGCCTCGGAATCGAGAAATTAAGTCGCCCCTTAGTTCCTGACAAACACCACCGCCATGATCACGGATGTACTGCCAGTACCATTCCCGCGCGTTTCCTGTAACCAGGTGATGAAATCCCTTTAGAACTTCATCCCACGGACAGCGGCATTGGGCTTGTAGGAATTCAATTCGGCACACAAAATCCTCGACTGTCATTTTGTTGCTGTATCCGTCGAACGTCACGTCCCATTTTTCGACTCGGCCCCACCGTGGCCAAGGTCTATAACCCGGGGGATTTGGATGCGGATTTTCTCGAGGAATCCCACCAGCTCTCCTACCCTCGCCACGACCCTGACCCGAGTGTCTGAGTGCTATCGGGTTTCGCCAATTTCGCGCTTGATGCCCACCCCGTTGATGCTGCTCACTGGATGCGGTCGGTCCTACTCCTGAAGACGGTTCCGGACCAATACCACCTCGCCCCGAGCGAGCCAAAAATGGTTTTGGTGGCGGAATCGGCGCATCAGTCGTGCTAGACGGCTTCCTTTTCGGGATTGCTCCTCGATACTCCTGCTCGTGGTGAACCTCCTCCCGCTGCGGTTCCTTCTGCTGCTGCAGCTGTCTAACCGGCTGGAGTACCTCGTTGAGTTGGTGCATCATCTCGATAAACCCCTTACGCAACTCCTCCTGCAACACCCGACTAATCGAGTCAGTGTTCGCTGCCCTGTGTGTCGCATGAGCCTGAGCCAACGATACGTTGACTGCTGATGCCAGTTCGGAAGCAAGCGTGGGTGTAGGATCGGACATTGGCCATTCTTCTGACCTGGCCTGGACCGGTGTTCTTGGCAACCCACCCACAGCTCCAAGTTCCTCCCGATCTTGATCAAACATCGCCCCTGACACTTCTCCTATCTGGTCCACTGTTTTGTTTACGCGTGATCGCGTATGATACTGTCGACTACCCCCTTCTTGTGGCATCTGCACCGAGCAACACCAATATTACAAGAAAAAAGGGAAACTCCTAAACTAAGATAATATATATAAATAAAGAAATAAATACCCAAAGAAATAACTAGTAAGAATAAATAACACCACGCTTCGGACCAATAAATACTCCGATAAATAAATAAATAAATACCGATATAAATATTGCGCCAACTAGCGCCGTTAACGAGATATATGCAATTAAATATTTGAATAAATAAATAAATAATAACATACATGTATATTCGATCGACACCTAAGACACTCAAACTTCAAACACATTCAACACAACACAAAACCTAACAACAAAAATTCCTAACAGTTCTTATTCTTCTTACAAGATTCATTAAGAGGGGGACACGTGACTAGCCGGGACCAGTAACCGCTCCAGTTTCTGCGCTTCACTCGACAGTCGTCCTACGGATATCCTATAATTACGAACACCACCTTTGTGTGGCCTGTCATTTACTCTAGTCATCGCTCTAAGCGATGGCCGATAAACGAGAAGCCTCACGGTGCATGAGCTCACTTTGCTTGTGATTTGTTCCTGTCATCCATCATACCGATCTGCCATGTCAACAGATGCATCGCGGTTTGTCTTTACAACTCCCGGGCCACCTACTCCTCACCACCTCTCGGCAGACAGACAACAGGTTCAAAAACACGAAAGCGGCTTTGTTGTAAACAAGCAGTTGCGAAACTACAATGAACATTTACCTACATGACTTACTCTAACTTATTCCAATATCACATTCCATCACAGATTTATTCGATATCACAGTCCACCAGGCAATTGTCCGTCGCAAACTCCCTGTCCATTTTTTTGTTGAACGGCAGTGACTTACGTTCACTTGCGACATCGAATAGCGACAAAATGTTCAACTGTAATTCGTAAGTCCCTATCACATATTTTATATTTCCGTTAACTGCCTCCGTATATCCATCCCTAGCATCAATCACCCCGCGCCATTAAGGACCAGCTTTACGCTCACCTTAAGCCTGCAGCAGCGACTTCTGCCGGTACAGCTAAACTGCACTTCGCGAGCTGTCGTCTTCTCCACAAAATTTATTATTTTTTTTCATGCGAATTCGAAAATAAATTGGGCGCCATTTGTTACACTTGGCTTGTTTCCCAGAGGGCAATGCCGGCTAGCTGTCGACCCCAGGGCTGGGTAGTTCCCCTTGCCCGCCAAATGTAGACAAAAAAGGAGACATACTACTTCTCGGGACATCAAAACTAACAACAACCTAACAACAACAAAGAAAATCATAAAGTGGGTGAAGCCTGGGTGTTATCACTTCGCGCGCCCGCCCTACCTGTGACCAAACACAACGTTCATTTTGGCCACCCTCTGCTGGAACGGTAACGGCTGGCCTAATCCATGGCTTACGCCACGCGTCCTCCCTCTATTTTAAATTTACGGCATCATGCTTCAGTATAAATACAAGCTTTAATAATTATAAATTGACAATTTCATCTTTCTCATAAATAAATACTCCAAATTATCACTAACCAAAAAGAAGCACCAAAACGTTCGACACAATGGCAAACACGGAAATAACTGCTGAAATTTCGTTCAACCAACAGGGATACCCTCACCCATACGTAATGGAATATGTGTAGATGAGTGGATCCAGTTTTACGGGAGTTAATTTAACTCGGGCCCCTACGGAGACTTAACCTACCAAGAGCTCCTGTTAAGGGTCCCCGGGACATAAACAATAAACAATATTTTTCCACAAATCGCTCGACCAAATACGGTGGACTGATGGGACCCCCGCGTCACCCACTAAGGGCTAATGTTCTGGAACTGAGCAGCTGATCGCAGATTTAGGTTCGTGAAAGGTGTTGGTGTTTTTACATATTTTTTTCAATAGCCAAGATTTTACGTTAAACGGTTTAAGCTAATACTAAATAAAGGACAACACACAGAACAAAATAACTTTTACTGTGGAACGGTGTTTGGAGTGCGGATTATGTTTTTTTTTCCTTTAAGTGCAAACGACGCGGGCGATCGCTGGCCGTAGCCGGTCAACCCTAAATTTATATAGGTCCGTGTATACGTGTGCGCGTGTGTGTGTGTGTGAATAGGGTTTCGGGGTTTTTACTTGGTGAATGAGACCAACCGTGTGGCACGCACTGGAAGGCGATGCAACGATCGTGCGGTGTGGCTAGAATCGCCCTGGCAGCTAAATCGTCCTCTTTCACCCTCCCCCTTCACACGTCCCGCGCTACTTGGCTCACACACGCGCAACTGGAACGAACTCACTCAGGTTCCGTTGGACTCTGTCTCTGCAGTCGACTTTCTCGAACTCCAGTGTTCCTCTCCAGGAAACCTTCTGGCCCGGTTCTGGTGGCTATATTCCTTGCGGGCTGTGAGTAAAATTTTCTGCATTACAACCTATTTTCTCGCCCTTTTTCTGTACTCACTTCAAACTTTCTGTTTTAAGCACAAAATTTCAAATTTCGACGTTACTCTTCCGTCCACGCTCCACGATTTCCATAATCCAATCCACGTTTTCTAATATTTTCACACCTATTTATCCCTTTTTCCCTTACTAATACATATAACTAATCCTATTCTATTACTTATATCCCCAGTACGGCTCCAGCTCCCCCCGATGTCCACATACACCATCGAGCCTCCCTGGACTTCCGCTAGATGGCGCGTCGCCCTCAGCCCTGGCCACCTATCGTTCAGGTGGGACTGGAACACAGATTCACATTGTTGGTGAGGAGCGCCGCCGGGCAGAGAACTCCATCTCAACTCTTGTACGTTCCCTTCAGACAAACAATGCAAAGGTGAAACCCCTGCTAAAGGCCAGCATGTTGGAGACCTCGCAGGAGGAGGCCACCATTAGAGCCGCTCTAGCAAAAATCCACGAAATTCGGAGCATTCGCAATGAACGTCGCATTCAGGGTGAGTTCAAGCGGATATGATACCATGTTTCTGGTTCTAAATCATGCGTTCACACAGCTCGGAATGCTGGCAACAAAGAAGCCATTCGTCGCGGAACATTCATGAAAATGGTGCAGCTCTCTGCCCAAACTTTGCCTTTGTTTGTGAGCAAACCAGGCGAACGGGCTCAAGCCTTGTGTAGAGCAATTCCAGCCGAGGGAAACTACGTGGCCAAAGTGAGTCAGTCCTTTATTGAGAAGGGAATGGAATTATAGTCATATTGTCTTATTTTTTCCGAAAGGTGGGCGACAACGTAGCCGCTTTGGCAAAGGGCATCGATGAAGAGGAGAACTGGATACTGGCAGAGGTGGTTCAGTTTTTGCATCGCCAAAATAACGACGTGATTGACAATTGATGAAGAGCAAAAAGATCGCCATGTTCTCAGCAAAAGGAAAGTTATTCCGCTGCCCCTGATGCGTGCCAATCCTGAGACTGATGGTCACGCTCTGTTTCCCAAGGACACTGTAGTGATGGCGTTGTATCCACAAACAACCTGTTTCTACAAAGCCATTGTCCACCGCCTGCCTGCGACTGCCACCGAAGAGTATGATGTTCTCTTCGAGGACTCGTCCTATATGAACGGCTATGCGGAGCCTCTGCCTAGCGATATGTCATCGCGTAGCGTCCTACAAAGAAAGGCGCTGGCAGCGGCAGCGGTAATCTCTCATCGGCATAAACGTAATTTTTCCGTAGCTTATATATGTACAAATAAAGATAAATTAAATGCCAAGATTCTGGAATTTGAATTTCCGCATATTGTGACCAGTTCACAGCTCACGAAACTATCGATAAGACGCTGAAATAGGTCTTAAAAGTACTTGTGTCAAGTTCATCAAACTATTAAATTTAATTTTCAACGGTATATAGAAATCCAATAAAAGCAAGTACTAAGAATAGGCCAGTCAAGTAGAAAATTGATTCATCAATATTATAAAACTATGTGGGCATGGCTAAATATTCTATATAGCTGGAAAATATTCGACAGAATATCAAAATTGAGGAATATGTATAATAGAACTTGAGCTCGTCAGTATATTTACGGTATATTTTTAAAGTAAGACCACTAACCATACAGTATATAGATGTGCCAGTTCATACAACGAAAGCGTCACACACTGGCTAGCGCGTTCAGTAGTGACGTCATCATGAGAGAGAGAGCGCAGAGAGAACATCTTTGCATGTGTTAGTGCACACGCAATATGTTTTGACAAAAATATGTGATTGTATGCTGTCTGGTTCTGTTTTGCCACCAGCATGTTTTAGTGTATGGGTGCACATGCATTCTCACGTACTTTGCGTGTGTGTATTTAGTATTGCTGGCCGCTAGAACTGAAATTTGAGTTTGGTTCTTGTTTTGGGTCTTTTGATGGACTGACCTACCGCCACAAAATAAATGAGGAATGGGCAGGGAGTGGAGGTATGGTACAAGTTAATTTTATCCTTATTCGAAGGACAAAATAAAAGATTATTTTGATTCTGTTCACTTTAGCGAAGTGCTTTTATTGAATATCAGAACGTGACTGCTTAAATCTAGAATTATAATTCCTAAAGAAACCTATCGATGAACGCGGCAGAGGAACTTCGGCAGAGGCCGAATTGTTGGGGTCTTCAGAATTATTGTAGGCGGCGGCATCGGTGACGACAGCGGAGTTGCAGTTATTGATCGGCAATAGGAAGTCAATGTTGCTGGTCGATGTTGGGGGTGAAGAACAGCGGAGTCATCAAAAATGCATTGTCGACATTATCGCAGTCGCGACGTCGAAGACGGGGTGGGGGCGATGGTTTCTCGTGAAGTGCTGACTTGAAGTGGAGCGCATAAGCACTTCCAGAAATACAATGTTTCGGTTCTTGTTTTAGGCAGGAAATGGTTTTTACTTTTTGTGTAAATTGTGACAGAATTCTTGCGCATTGTTATTACAATTGGGTAATAAACTATTGGGCAAGAATTTTTATACTTTTTTCTGTTTTAATTGGAAATAAGAGTATTGAACTCTTAGGGTGTTAACTCTTCCCCTCTTATTTCATTTGTCCTCAAATGAATTTTTAGAAATATGGTATGTTATTAAATTCAAGATTTTGTTTTGTGTTTGTTGGTATCTTTGTATCGGTTTTGATTTTGATGTCTGGTATTTCTGGAGGAATGTTGAGTATCACTTTTTGTGGTTTTCGACACACATGTGATATTATGATCAGTATTATTGCAATTGTAAATAGCGTAATAAGAGTCATACTATTTATTGAGGAGTGAGTTTGAAGGAAGTTTAAGTAGGGTGCGTTGGAATATTGCCGGTGCATTTTTTAGTCAAAAGGGGAGACGTGTGAATTCGTATTTACCGTTGTTGATGGAGAATGCAGTTTTTTCGATATCTGATTTTTTTAATAGAATTTGAAGGAAACCACTTTTAAGATCTAGTACTGAAAAGAACTTGTTGTTTCCTAGTTGTGCTAAAACTTCATTTATATTTGGAATGGGATATTTATCGGCAACAGTAACTAAATTTAGTTTCCTGTAGTCGATGACTACTCTGAATTTTTTCTTTTGAGAGGCATCCATTTTTTTCGGAACCAGCCATACGGGGGAATTGTACGGGGACCTAGATGGTCTAATAATCCCGTCATCTAGTAGTTCTTTTATTTGTTTCTCTACTTCTGTTTTGGATCACACTGGTAGGGGGTAACATCGTGAATAAACTGGAGTATCAGAGGTGGTGCGGATATCTGCTTTAATGTTTGTGGTGTAAGTAAGTTTTCTGTTTTTCTGTTTCTGGATCTGCGAACAAATTAGAGTGTGTTTTAAAGAGGTTTTCAAGGGTTAGTTTTTGTGTTTCTGTTAGATGTTATGTCCTATTGAATATGACATTCACTGCTTCCAAAAATTTTTCTTTTATCGGAATAACATGACCATTGTTTATTGTTAGTGTTCGTTTTTTTATGTCAATGACTGCTCCTAATTCTTTGAGGTAGTCATTTCCTAGTATGGCGTCAAATGATTTTAAGGTGGGTAACAGAAAGAATTTTACATTAATATTAGGGATATTGAAAAGGTTTGCAATTTTATGGTGTGTTATTTTTATGCTACAACTAACGGTGATAGCGTTAAAAGGTTTTTGGTTTAAAATTGGGTTATTAACATGTTGGGGTTGAATATAGCTTTTATTAGAGCCGGTATATACTAAGATTTTTAAGGTCTGTCTACTCCTCAATCTACACTCTATATAGGGTAGTGAGGAGTTTTTTATTCTAAAAAATGTAAGTCACTTAGTTGTTCGAGATTCGAGTCGTTATTGTCTGTATCTGGTTCTTGAGCATACTCCTCAAGGGTTTGCTCAAAGTCATTTTCGTTTTCATACTCATCTTTCAGTTGTTCGTATTCCACCAAAGTTGCGTAATTTATTGCATCAGGCGAAGAGTTCGTTTGAGTTTCGTCGGTTTCGTCAGTTTGGATATTGAATTGTCTTTGTCTTTTTATACACGATACTAAAAATGAGTATTGGGGTATATTAGATTTGTGGTAAAAGTGGATGTGTATAACGTCCAGAAGGAATCGTTTCCGACCCCATAAAGTATATATATTCTTGATCAGCATCAATAGCCGAGTCGATTGAGCCCTGTCTGTCTGTCCGTCCGTCCGTCTGTCCGTCTGTCCGTCCACTTCAGCGCCTAGTGCTCCAAGACTATAAGAGCTAGAGCAACGATGTTTTGGATCCAGACTTCTGTGATATGTGACTGCTACAAAAATATTTCAAAACTTCGCCCCGCCCACTTCCGTCCCCACAAAGGACGAAAATCTGTGGCATCCACAATTTTAAACATATGAGAAAACCAAAAACGTAGAGTTGTAGAGAATGACCATATCTTTAAGACTGCGGAATCTGAATTGGATCGTATTATTATTATAGCCAGCATCAAGAAAACAATTTCATTTTTTCTCGCCCTGTCTCTCTCTAACACACACGTAGCATAGGCGGCTTTGCTTAGAGTAAAACATTAGCGCCTAGATCTCAGAGACTACAAAAGCTAGAGCAACCAAATTTGGTATCCACACTCCTAATATATCGGACCGAGACGAGTTTGTTTCAAAATTTCGCCACACCCCCTTCCGCCCCCGCAAAGGACGAAAATCTGGGGATATTCACAAATTTCAGAGAATATTAAGGCTAGAGTAACCAAATTTGGTATCCGCACTCCTGTTAGATCTCACTATAAAACGTATATCTAAAAATTTCGCCCCACCGCCTTCCGCCCCCACAAAGAACGAAAATCTGTTGCATCCACAATATTGAGGATACGAGAAAACTAAAAGCGCAGAATCATAGATAATGATATATATCAGATTGCTGCATCAGGATCAGATCAGATCATTTTTATAGCCAAAAGGAACAAATCAATTTGCACTGGCTACGCAGCACCCGACGTCACGCTCAGACTGATTTTTTGTCTCTCTCGCACGCACTCCTTGTCGTGTCGTTTAATATTAGCGGCGTCTGCCGGAGGAGAGCCATACTGACTTAGTATCGGGTATAACTGTAGAGTTGTGGTCTCCGCAGCAACTCACAACGTTCCCCCTCGTTTCTATTACGTTTTGAGTTGTTGGGGTCGTTTTCCTGCTTGAAAATGCGGACGATTCATATAGTTGACATTTCTAGTATGGAGACTTGGATCTATCTCCATTGGTTCTGGTTTTGGCATTGGCTTTGGTGCGATCGGACGATTCGGAATGTTATTCTGAGGGAATTGTTGACGGGGATAACTCTGTGTAACTTGAGGTGTTTGGTAATTATAGTTTTGTCTGGGAGGAACTGAAGGTTTATATTGATTATACTGGTGGTACTGAAGAGGTTGCCTAAAGTTATTATAGTTGATATTTGATCGGGGTGCTGGAATTGGTTTTTGGTTTGATCCCCTAAATCCAATAGTGGGTGCTTTGGCGTTAGCATAATTGGAGCGATAGTTCTCGTTTTCTAATTTTAAACAAAGGTGTAGAGCTGATGGGAGGTCTGCTGGTTCTTTCATACCCAGGAGTCGAGGAAGATCTCCTCGTAGTCCTCTGCCAAAAGTATCTAAAGCTTTATCGCGGTATGGTTTGGTCATTAATTGTTCCGCTTCCCTTCCTAATTCCATGCAACCTATTTTATTTAGAATCAGTGACATTTGGTGATAAACGACTTGATGATAATCTTCCACTGACTGTTGATTTCCCTGCACTAGCATGGTCATCTGGTACTCTAATGTACTCAGGTCTCTCTTGTCCCCGTAGTGTAGGGTTAAACATTTGGAAATAGCATTCCAATTAAGAGGAATGTTGTATGATTCTAGTGCCGTATCGGCATTTCCGACAATCTTGTTTCGAATGACTTGAAGGATCCCAACGTACTTTCGGGTTCCTACTATGTCTGCAAAGTCCCCTAGAATCCTATCTACTCCCTTCTTCCAGGAACTAAATTCGTTTAAGCTTCCCGAAAATTCCCGAATACTTTTCACTAAGTCTGGGATTTTGTCGTAGTCACTCGCATGGTGAGGAAGTGCAGGGTTTACTTCTTGATCAACTGCGTTGAGGAAGTCGGTGTTAGGGTTAGGTGAGGCTCGTTCGAATAAAGTGTTCACTAAATTGGTTACCAGCATTGGGGTCTTGAACCAGAACGGCAGGTCTGATTAGGTTATTAGGATTTGCCATTATGTGCAAGTATTAAGTATTTGTAAGATATGAATATGGTTTTTGAAATATGTGAATAGGTATTTTGTTTGTTTTAGCTTTCGTAGGTTTGGGTTTTTATTTTCTTTTTCCTTTTGGGGTTTTTGTTTCCCGTTTTATAATTTTTTGTATCGCGCGGAAAATTTATTTTTATACCCGATACTCAAAATGAGTATTGGGGTATATTAGATTTGTGGTAAAAGTGGATGTGTGTAACGTCCAGAAGGAATCGTTTCCGACCCCATAAAGTATATATATTCTTGATCAGCATCAATAGCCGAGTCGATTGAGCCCTGTTTGTCTGTCCGTCCGTCCGTCTGTCCGTCTGTCCGTCCCCTTCAGCGCCTAGTGCTCAAAGACTATAAGAGCTAGAGCAACGATGTTTTGGATCCAGACTTCTGTGATATGTCACTGCTACAAAAATATTTCAAAACTTCGCCCCGCCCACTTCCGCCCCCACAAAGGACGAAAATCTGTGGCATCCACAATTTTAAAGATATGAGAAAACCAAAAACGGAGAATTGTAGAGAATGACCATATCTTTAAGACTGCGGAATCTGAATTGGATCGTATTATTATTATAGCCAGCATCAAGAAAACAATTTCATTTTTTTCTCGCCCTGTCTCTCTCTAACACACACGTAGCATAGGCGGCTTTGCTTAGAGTAAAACATTAGCGCCAGATCTGAGAGACTACAAAAGCTAGAGCAACCAAATTTGGTATCCACACTCCTAATATATCGGACCGAGACGAGTTTGTTTCAAAATTTCGCCACACCCCCTTCCGCCCCCGCAAAGGACGAAAATCTGGGGATATTCAAAAATCTCAGAGACTATTAAGGCTAGAGTAACCAAATTTGGTATCCGCACTTCTGTTAGATCTTACTATAAAACGTGTATCTAAAAGTTTCGCCCCACCCCCTTCCGCCCACACAAAGGACATAAATCTGTTGCATCCACAATATTGCACATTCGAGAATCATAGATAATGACCATATCTATCAGATTGCTGAATCTGGATCAGATCAGATCATTTTTATAGCCAATAGGAACAAATCAATTTGTAGTGGCTACGCAGCGCCCGACGTCACGCTCAGACTGATTTTCTGTCTCTCTCGCACGCACTCTTTGTCGTGTCGTTTAATATTAGCGGCGTCTGCCGGAGGAGAGCCATACTGACTTAGTATCGGGTATAACCGTAGAGTTGCGGTGTCCGCAGCAACTCACAACGTTCCCCCTCGTTTTTAATTGTTTCACTTTTGTGAATTTGTTCCTTCATTTTATTATACCCGATACTCAAAATGAGTATTGGGGTATATTAGATTTGTGGTAAAAGTGGATGTGTGTAACGTCCAGAAGGAATCGTTTCCGACCCCATAAAGTATATATATTCTTGATCAGCATCAATAGCCGAGTCGATTGAGCCCTGTCTGTCTGTCCGTCTGTCCGTCCGTCCGTTCGTCCGTCCGTCCGTCCGTCCGTCCGTCCGTCCGTCCCCTTCAGCGCCTAGTGCTCAAAGACTATAAGAGCTAGAGCAACGATGTTTTGGATCCAGACTTCTGTGATATGTCACTGCTACAAAAATATTTCAAAACTTCGCCCCGCCCTCTTCCGCCCCCACAAAGGACGAAAATCTGTGGCATCCACATTTTTAAAGATACGATAAAACCAAAAACGCAGAATCGGTGAGGATGACCATATCTTCTACAGTGCAAAATCTGAACCAGATCGTATAATGATTATAGCCAGAATCAGGAAAACAATTTCATTCTTTCTCGCTCTATCTCTCTCTAACACACAGGTTTCATGGTCGGTTTTGTCAATTGCAAAATATGAGTTCAAGGATCTCAGAACCTATAAAAGCCAGAGCAACCAAATTTGATATCCACACTCCTGTGATATCGGACCTTGACCGTTTCGTGTCCAAATTTCGCCACACCCCCTTTCGCCCCCGCAAAGGACGAAAATCTGGGGCATCCACAAATCTCAGAGACTATTAAGGCTAGAGTAACCAAATTTGGTATCCGCACTTCTGTTAGATCTCACTATAAAACGTATATCTTAGAATTTCGCCCCACCCCCTTCCGCCCCCACAAAAGACGAAAATCTGTTGCATCCACAATATTGCACATTCGAGAAAACTAAAAACGCAGAATCATAGATAATGACCATATCTATCAGATTGCTGAATCTGGATCAGATCGGATAATTTTTGTAGCCAAAAGCAAGAAATCAATTTTCAGTGGCTACGCAGCGCCCGACGTCACGCTCAGACTGATTTTCTGTCTCTCTCGCACGCACTCTTTGTCGTGTGGTTCAATATTAGCGGCGTCTGCCGCAGGAGAGCCATACTGACTTAGTATCGGGTATAACTGTAGAGTTGCGGTGTCCGCAGCAACTCACAACGTTCCACCTCGTTTTATTTTCACTTGAAAAAAATGTTTTTTGGTTTTCGTCGTTTTGTTTTTGTTTTACTTACCTTAACATGTTGGATGTGGCTCCTCCAACGGGCGATCCGGAATTGGTCCCTTTTATGATGGTATCACCTTACTGAGGTTCCTGGACTTCGCTCCTTTTTGGTTGGTTTTCCTGAGTACGGAACTTTCAGGAATTGGAGTCACCGATGGGTTATACCGGACGAATTATATTACGAAATATTGTGAGTCACACCGGTAATTATTATTGAGACCGACGGCTGCAAGTTTTTGCAGTTTTCGCGAACGTACTAAACTTTTTGCTGTGTTGTTCACTAGTCAGGTCCCTGCTCGGGCGCCAGTTAATTTTATCCTTATTCGAAGGACAAAATAAAAGATTATTTTGATTCTGTTCACTTTAGCGAAGTTCTTTTATTGAATATCAGAATGTGACTGCTTAAATCTAGAATTATAATTCTTAAAGAAACCTATCGATGAACGCGGCAGAGGAACTTCGGCAGAGGCCGAATTGTTGGGGTCTTCAGAATTATTGTAGGCGGCGGCGTCGGTGGCGACAGCGGAGTTGCAGTTATTGACCGGCAATAGGAAGTCAATGTTGCTGGTCGATGTTGGGGGTGAAGAACAGCGGAGTCATCAAAAATGCATTGTCGACATTATCGCAGTCGCGACGTCGAAGACGGGGTGGGGGCGATGGTTTTTCGTGAAGTGCTGACTTGAAGTGGAGCGCATAAGCACTTCCAGAAATACAATGTTTCGGTTCTTGTTTTAGGCAGGAAATGGTTTTTACTTTTTGTGTAAATTGTGACAGAATTCTTGCGCATTGTTATTACAATTGGGTAATAAACTATTGGGCAAGAATTTTTATACTTTTTTCTGTTTTAATTGGAAATAAGAGTATTAAACTCTTAGGGTGTTAACTTACACTAGGGCGCGGGAAATGAAATAAAAGCTGTTATTTGTTTGATTTATACCACAAAATATAAAATATTACAATAATATAATTACACATTTATTTTCTTATTTTAAAAAGGTTTATTATAAATTATAAAAATTATGCAAACGCCGTCGGTTCTCGACTTTTTTGTTTATTATAACTAAAACAATAATGTATCTAAATATACAATATAAGAAAAAATATATATAGTTAAATATAAGACACTTCAGTTTAAGTTTTAAAAAAGGTTTTATTCTTGCACTTAAACTTAGCGTACATTGGTTAGTTATTTCCCCGACGATGACTGAGGTCTGATGTCTTGAACGGAATTAACTTTGGTTGAATTCTCCGACGGTGTCGCGATTGACGTTTGTCTTGAACAGAACTGACTTGGCTTCTTAGATGTAGACTATTTATATTATGATGCTCGGTTTGGGATTCGGATTTGGATTCGGAGGCGTTGGCTTCGACTTCGGCTTCGGAGATGGAGTACGTGACTCGATCGATATGTGGGAAAGGCGGCTTTTGATGAAAGGCTTCCGCTGCGTATGATCGGTGTTGCATTACTTGGGGTGGCTGAGAATAGGGCCTCTGATTGGTCAGCTATGATGGCGCGGTTCTTGAGAATCGATTAGTAATTGATCTCTGAAGAGTGGCGTGATTCTGGTGCGGCTGGATTTTAGTGCGGCTGGATTCTAGTGCGGCATCTATTGTTTTATGTTCAACTTCTAGTTTAGGGTGTTTGTTTACATTGCCTGCAATCGGCTACGCGTGGTCCATTTCGAGCGTGAGATTGTTTATGAGGGTTCGAATCTGAGGGTGTCGTATTTATTGTTTATAGTATTGTGGCTGCAGGTTAATAGACATAGACAAGGGTATGCGGAGCATGGACTGTAGATATGTCGCTATATATACTTAAATAAATTTGCATAAATATATATATTTCTTTCTATAAATAGAGGATATGCCTTAAGAATGTTCATATATGTAACTACATATGTATATATACGTAAATACACACATATGTACTTAAAGTCGCCGCTCAAATTGGCTCCCGATTGAAGATCGGTACCCAGGGAACACCACGAGGAGGCCATTATATATTAAATGGGGTCAAAAATTAATCTGACCTTTGAGTCGACTTGATATGTCTTCATTTCAAGACTTTTAAGTAATTAAGTCACATCCATGTTGCCCGCCCAAAACTAAACGAGGTGGAACGTTGTGAGTTGCTGCGGACACCGCAACTCTACAGTTATACCCGATACTAAGTCAGTATGGCTCTCCTGCGGCAGACGCCGCTAATATTGAACCACACGACAAAGAGTGCGTGCGAGAGAGACAGAAAATCAGTCTGAGCGTGACGTCGTGCGCTGCGTAGCCACTGAAAATTGATTTCTTGCTTTTGGCTACAAAAATGATCCGATCTGATCCAGATTCAGCAATCTGATAGATATGGTCATTATCTATGATTCTGCGTTTTTAGTTTTCTCGAATGTGCAATATTGTGGATGCAACAGATTTTCGTCTTTTGTGGGGGCGGAAGGGGGTGGGGCGAAATTCTGAGATATACGTTTTATTGTGAGATCTAACAGAAGTGCGGATACCAAATTTGGTTACTCTAGCCTTAATAGTCTCTGAGATTTGTGGATGCCCCAGATTTTCGTCCTTTGCGGGGGCGGAAGGGGCTGTGGAAAATTTGGACACGAAACGGTCAAGGTCCGATATCACAGGAGTGTGGATACCAAATTTGGTTGCTCTGGCTCTTATAGGTTCTGAGATCCTTGAACTCATATTTTGCAATTGACAAAACCGACCATGAAACCTGTGTGTTAGAGAGAGATAGAGCGAGAAAGAATGAAATTGTTTTCTTGATTCTGGCTATAATCATTATACGATCTGGTTCAGATTTTGCACTGTAGAAGATATGGTCATCCGCACCGATTCTGCATTTTTGGTTTTATCGTATCTTTAAAAATGTGGATGCCACAGATTTTCGTCCTTTGTGGGGGCGGAAGAGGGCGGGGCGAAGTTTTGAAATATTTTTGTAGCAGTGACATATCACAGAAGTCTGGATCCAAAACATCGTTGCTCTAGCTCTTATAGTCTTTGAGCACTAGGCGCTGAAGGGGTAGGACGGACGGACGGACAGACGGACAGACAGACAGGGCTCAATCGACTCGGCTATTGATGCTGATCAAGAATATATATACTTTATGGGGTCGGAAACGATTCCTTCTGGACGTTACACACATCCACTTTTACCACAAATCTAATATACCCCAATACTCATTTTGAGTATCGGGTATAAAAATCTGTTAGATATATGTACATACATATATGTAAATGAATATAAAAACGAGGGGGAACGTTGTGAGTTGCTGCGGAGACCGCAACTCTATAGTTATACCCGATACTAAGTCAGTATGGCTCTCCTCCGGCAGACGCCGCTAATATTAACCGACACGACAAGGAGTGCGTGCGAAAGAGACAGAACATCAGTCTGAGCGTGACGTCGGGCGCTGCGTAGCCAGTGCAAATTGATTTGTTCCTTTTGGCTATAAAAATGATCTGATCTGATCCTGATGCAGCAATCTGATATATATGATCATTATCTATGATTCTGCGTTTTTAGTTTTCTCGTATCCTCAATGTTGTGGATGCAACAGATTTTCGTCCTTTGTGGGGGCGGAAGGGGGTGGGGCGAAATTTTTAGATATACGTTTTATAGTGAGATCTAACAGGAGTGCGGATACCAAATTTGGTTACTCTAGCCTTAATAGTCTCTGAGATTTGTGAATATCCCCAGATTTTCATCCTTTGCGGGGGCGGAAGGGGGTGTGGCGAAATTTTGAAACAAACTCGTCTCGGTCCGATATATTAGGAGTGTGGATACCAAATTTGGTTGCTCTAGCTTTTATAGTCTCTGAGATCTAGCCGTTAATGTTTTACTCTAAGCAAAGCCGGCTATGCTACGTGTGTGTTAGAGAGAGACAGGGCGAGAAAAAATGAAATTGTTTTCTTGATTCTGGCTATAATAATTATACGATCTGGTTCAGATTTTGCACTCTAGAAGATATAGTCATCTTCTACGATTCTGCGTTTTTAGTTTTCTCGTATCGTCGAAATTGTGGATGCCACAGATTTTCGCCTTTTGTGGGGGCGGAAGTGGGCGGGGCAAAGTTTTGAAATATTCTTGTAGCAGTGACATATCACAGAAGTTTGGATCCAAAACATCGTTGCTCTCGCTCTTATAGTCTTTGAGCACTAGGCGCTGAAGGGGACGGACAGACGGACAGACGGACGGACGGACAGACGGACAGACAGACATGGCTCAATCGACTCGGCTATTGATGCTGATCAAGAATATATATACTTTATGGGGTCGGAAACGATTCCTTCTGGACGTTACACACATCCACTCTTACCACAAATCTAATATACCCTAATACTCATTTTGAGTATCGGGTATAATAAGCAAAATATAATAAACTTATACAAGTTAAATTTTTATATTAATAAATTCAACGTATTGAGTTTTCTTGCGGACGAAGTCCGTGTTCTTTATTTGACGAATAATTAAAGACTACTTTTCAATATATTTTGAGGCCCTATTCTTACTGTGGGTTCGCGACCGCGGAATGTTGCAGCGATGCAACGACAGCAGTTCAGCCGTGGCGAGGTATTTCTCGGAATCCCTCGCCGTTGGCGGATATCGTCCAGACGCTGATCCAGCAGTTTTGGCGATCTGGAGCGGCTCGTGTCGGTTGCTGGTGTTTTGGCAACTTTGTCGTTAACTTACATACATTTTATAAAATGAAATAAAAAATCCTACTGCCGCAAAATTTTGAGCTTCTTCTCGTATGATTTTGCATTTTGATTCCCTATCATCCTATCTGTTAACCATTTACAATTTTTTCTAATCAAAATCAATACAAACTGATTGAGCAGATGATTTCGGTGTACAAAGCGCGGATCGGAAAATTTAAACCAGTCTGCATATTTATCTATTTTGTACGTTAAAATTATACATTTTTGGACTATGCTTCTTTTTAAATTGAATTTGTGAGACTTTGTCTCGAAATGCCGATTAAATATATCAAAATAAAATATACGAATGTAATAAACTTTAATATTTATGTACATATGTACATATGTACATAAGATATTTTATAATTGAATTAGAAAATTTATGGGTATTGTCCAGGAGAGTATTCAAGGTGCGACCGGCATCTAAATTTTGCTTTGCAGATTCCCGTCGGAAAGCGCGCGATTGACAATTGATTTGAAATATATGTAAAACCAATTCCATTTATATTTATGCATATTTATTTAAGTATATATATATTTTTTCTTATATTGTATATTTAGATACATCATTGTTTTAGTTATAATAAACAAAAAAGTCGAAAACCGACGGCGTTTGCATAATTTTTATAATTTATAATAAACCTGTTTAAAATAAGGAAATAAATGTGTAATTATATTATTGTAATATTTTATATTTTGTGGTATAAATCAAACAAATAACAGCTTTTATTTCATTTCCCGCGCCCTAATGTAACATACCCCCACCCCCTGCCCATTCTTCATTTATTTTGTGGCGGTAGGTCAGTCCATCAAAAGACCCAAAACAAGAACCAAACTCAAATTTCAGTTCTAGCGGCCAGCAATACTAAACACACACACGCAAAGTACGTGAGAATGCATGTGCACCCATACACTAAAACATGCTGGTGGCAAAACAGAACCAGACCTGAGAGAGTTCAAAAAATCTGAAAAAGCACACAATCACATATTTTTGTCGAAACATATTGCGTGTAAACTAACACATGCAAAGATGTTCTCTCTGCGCTCTCTTTGCGCTCTCTCTCTCATGAAGACGTCACTCTGGGGTACTGAACGCGCTAGCCAGTGTGTGACGCTTTCGTTGTATGAACTGGCACATCTATATACTGTATGGTTAGTGGTCTTACTTTAAAAATATACCGTAAATATACTGACGAACTCACGTTCTATTATACATATTCCTCAATTTTGATATTCTGTCGAATATTTTCCAGCTATATAGAATATTTAGCCATGCCCACATAGTTTTATAATATTGATGAATCAATTTTCTACTTGACTGGCCTATTCTTAGTACTTGCTAGCATAGCCAAGAGGTCCTTAAAGCATCCACTTTTACCTTTATTGGGATGATTGCAGGTTCTTTTTCACACAAAGGACGAAAATCTGTTGCATCCACAATATTGCAGATTCGAGAAAACTAAAAACGCAGAATCATAGATAATGACCATATCTATCAGATTGCTGAATCTGGATCAGATCAGATCATTTTTATAGCCAATAGGAACAAATCAATTTGCAGTGGCTACGCAGTGCCCGACGTCACGCTCAGACTGATTTTCTGTCTCTCTCGCACGCACTCTTTGTCGTGTCGTTTAATATTAGCGGCGTCTGCCGGAGGAGAGCCATACTGACTTAGTATCGGGTATAACTGTAGAGTTGCGGTGTCCGCAGCAACTCACAACGTTCCCCCTCGTTATACCCGATACTCAAAATGAGTATTGGGGTATATTAGATTTGTGGTAAAAGTGGATGTGTGTAACGTCCAGAAGGAATCGTTTCCGACCCCATAAAGTATATATATTCTTGATCAGCATCAATAGCCGAGTCGATTGAGCCATGTCTGTCTGTCCGTCTGTCCGTCCGTCCGTCTGTCCGTCTGTCCCTCTGTCCGTCTGTCCGTCCCCTTCAGCGCCTAGTGCTCAAAGACTATAAGAGCGAGAGCAACGATGTTTTGGATCCAGACTTCTGTGATATGTCACTGCTACAAAAATATTTCAAAACTTTGCCCCGCCCACTTCCTCCCCCACAAAGGGCGAAAATCTGTGGCATCCACAATTTCGACGATACGAGAAAACTAAAAACGCAGAATCGTAGAAGATGACTATATCTTCTAGAGTGAACCAGATCGTATAATTATTATAGCATCAAGAAAACAATTTCATTTTTTCTCGCCCTGTCTCTCTCTAACACACACGTAGCATAGCCGGCTTTGCTTAGAGTAAAACATTAGCGCCTAGATCTCAGATACTATAAAAGCTAGAGCAACCAAATTTGGTATCCACACTCCTAATATATCGGACCGAGACGAGTTTGTTTCAAAATTTCGCCACACCACCTTCCGCCCCCGCAAAGGATGAAAACCTGGGGATATTCACAAATCTCAGAGACTATTAAGGCTAGAGTAACCAAATTTGGTATCCGCACTCCTGTTAGATCTCACTATAAAACGTATATCCAAAATTTCGCCCCACCCCCCTCCCCCCCCACAAAAGACGAAAATCTGTTGCATCCACAATATTGAGCCATACTGACTTAGTATCGGGTATAACTGTAGAGTTGCGGTCTCCGCAGCAACTCACAACGTTCCCCCTCGTTTTGTACTGTGTTCTGTGGGAAAGTGTAAATCCCTAGTCGGAGACAACGAGTATTATATCTGCCAGCCAATCATATACATGGCCATGGTCAACCAGTGAACGCGTGGATCGTGTGATTTACTTGTGATAGCAGAAGTTGTGTGTTTTTGATAAGCTCTCAAGTGGTATAGTGACTGAATAATTAAGATATTCGGGATGGCCAGCAGCGATAATAACCAACCGAGTGGATTATATATCAGTGCCCGCAAAATTGTGCCGCAGATTTGTTGTGCGATTTTAAAGAATTCGAGAAAATATATTACAAATAGCACTACATACGCATTTCCTACGCTTATGACTGCCCGTAGATAGGCACGTAGTATTGCTAGGGCTCAGTGTCTGTCATCCTTAAGTCCCCCATCGAAGATAAATAGATTAGATATTGCCCTAGCATATGACATATCGTATCCACTCATGAGTGTGCCTTTCGTCTATGGATGGGCAATGTGTTCACCAAGGGAAGACGCGAGCAGTTGGATGCCAACGAGTTGTACGAGCTTCTGCCCAGCTTCGACAGTGAATCACTGACCAGGCATCTGCAGCCTCACTGCGAGAAGGAGTCGCGGAGGAAAAGCCCCAGCCTTATGCGCCTGATCTTCCGTGTCTATTTCTGGCAGTTTGTGCCCATTTGCGTGCTCTACTCAGCGCTGGAGATAGCCATACAGTGAGTTATATAAAATTATAAAAAAATATTGCTTTTACAGGGATACTTCTTTGCAGTTCCTTTCAGCCTTTGCTGCTGGGCGGCCTAATCTCGTATTTTGCCCAGGGACAGACGACCATCAGCAAGGAGAGCGCCTATTTGTATGCCATGGGAATCGTTCTGTGCTCGCTAATCACCTCCTTGGTCTTTCACCCCTTCATGTTCTACGTGTTCGCTGTGGGTACACGGATACGCCTGGCCTACGCCGGCCTCGTCTACAGGAAGTGCCTGCGCGCCTCGGCCAGCAGTGGTGAGGGGCTGGGCTCCCAGGCCATCTCCGTGATGTCCATCGATCTGTCGCAGTTCGATCTTACCTTCTACTTCTTTCACGATCTGTGGAAGGGACCCGTGGAGGCCTGTATCTTTGGGTAAATTATGTACCGCCAGATTGGCTGGACATCCCTCATTGGCATTGCCTTCATTGTGGTCTTGATTCCTCTCCAGGCTTGGGCGGCCAAGGCAGCCGCTCACTTCCGATCGCAGTCGGCCAAACATCGGGATGAGCGCGTACAGTTGATGAACGAGATCATCAGCGCCATTCAGGTGATCAAGATGTATGCCTGGGAGAAGTCATTCGGCAGATTGATTGCCGCCGTGAGGCAGTTGGAGGTAAAGGCTATTCGGGGATCAATGAGCATCTACGCGGCACTGCTGTGCACCAACATGATATCGAAAATATCGCTCTTCCTCAGCCTTATTGCCTATGTCTATGTGGGCGACGTCGTCACCGCCAAGAAGGCGTTCATACTCTCATCCTACTACAGTCTCCTGAACGATTCCCTGCTCCACTATTGGCCCATGGCCATTACCACCTGGGCCCAGACTCTGGTGAGTGCTAACCGCGTGGTGGACTTTCTGCAACAGACCGAGAAGCCCACGGAGGAGGGCTGCAGCCAGGACAATCCCGGACTGCAGCTGGAGATGCAATCGGAGAAGCAGAAACTATTGAAATCTCTTAGCTTTAAGAATGTGAGCGCCAGTTGGGAAAAGCCCAGCACCAAACAACGTCGGAAGCCACATATCCACGGCATCACCTTCGATGCCAAGTCTGATCAGTTTGTGGGCATCGTCGGCAACGTGGGATCAGGCAAGAGCACGGTCCTTCACGCCATTCTCGGCGAAATCGAGCTAATGGAGGGAGGGACGGGTGGAGATCCACGGACGGATCAGTTATGCCGCCCAGCAGCCGTGGGTTTTCCAGGGCAGCATCCGCGATAACATCCTCTTTGTAGAGGCTTACGACGAGCAGCGCTATCGTTCGGTGATCCATGCCTGCCAGCTGGAGCGTGACCTGGAGCTGCTGCCACGTGGAGATGCCACCGTTGTGGGAGAGCGTGGCATCAGCCTGAGTGGAGGACAGAAGGCTAGGATTGCCCTGGCAAGGACTGTCTATCGTCAGGCGGACATCTACCTCTTCGACGATCCCCTGGCCTCAGTGGATGCCCAAGTGGGGAGCCTGCTGACGGACAAGTGCTTCAATCGGCTGCTCAGTGGAAAGATGCGCATCCTGGTCACCCACCATGTGCAGCTGCTCAAGCATGTAGACCACCTCCTCCTTCTGGAGTCGGGCGCTCTCACGCAGCAGGGCAGCTACGATCAGCTAAAGGATGTGATCAGCCATCATGCAGCCCTCGATCTGGAAGCCATCGAGGCGGACAAACAGCAGGTGGAGCGAGTGCTCAGCCAGGTGGACAGGACCTCGAAGATGTCGACCAAGAGCAAGGAAGATGATCCGAGCACCGAACAGAATGAGGATGCGCATGCCGAGCGTCAGCTTCAGGGTGCCGTGAGCTACGAAACGTACAAGTCGTACTTCCGGGCCCTGGGCGCTCCGTTCCTCGTGTGCCTGGTGCTGGCCATGTTCATACTCGCTCGCGGCTGCCAGGCGGCCATGGATATCTTCATCTCGCGCTGGGCCACTTGGGAGGAGGATCGCAGCTACGACTCCGTGGACGAGTACGATGCTACGCGTACCAAAATGGTCACATGGTACACGGTGCTGCTGCTGTGCACACTCGCCCTGTATCTGCTTCGCACCTTTGGATTCTTCTTCATGTGTTTACGCATCTCCTTGCGGCTGCACGATCAGCTCTACCAGGGAATAATTCGCGCCTGGATGCACTTCTTCAAAGTGTATCCCTCAGGTCGCGTGCTCAATCGATTCTCCAGCGACATACAGAGTGTGGATGTGACCCTGCCGCAGGCCATGATGGATTCTCTGCAGTTCTTGGGGATGTGGTGGCCGTTCTGGTGATTGTGGCCATTGCCAACTATTGGCTGCTCATCCCTGCTGCCGTGATGGCGCTGCTCCTGTATCTCTGCCGGGCCCTCTACATAGGAGCCAGTCGCAGCCTGAAACGCATCAAGAGCATGAGTAAGTCGATATTGGAATACGAAACGATTCACCCTAGCTCATGATTCTTTGCCTCTGCCCATCCAGCTCGGAGTCCAATCTCCTCCCATACGAATCAAACGTTCCATGGCCATACCACCATACGATCGATGGACGCCATGCCGCAGCTGGAGCAGACCTTCTATGGTCACCAGGACACAAACTCCTCGGCCCTGTTCCTCTACGTAAGCGCCAATCGGGCCTTCTCCTTCTGGACCGATCTCATCTGTGTCGTCTACATCCTGGCCGTCACCTTCAGTTTTTTGGTGATGAACCAGAAGTTCTACAGTGGCGATGTGGGCCTGGCCATCACTCAGTCCATGACTCTAGTGATTATGTGCCAGTGGGGCATGCGGCAGACGGCGGAGATGGCGAACAATATGACTAGCGTAGAGCGGGTGCTGGAGTATGCACAGATGCCATCGGAGCCCCCACTGGAGACGCCTGCGAGTGTAAAGCTTCCGGCAGAATGGCCACAGGCGGGCCATCTTCGTTTCCGCGATCTGCGCATGCGTTACGCCCCCGAAGACGAGGACATACTTCGAGGCCTGAACTTTGAATCGCAGCCCATGGAGAAGATCGGCATTGTGGGACGCACAGGAGCGGGAAAGTCCTCCATCATTCAGGCCCTGTTTCGTCTGGCTGTTAATGAGGGCACCATAGAGATCGATGGACAGGACATTGCCCAGTTGGGTCTACATGATCTACGCAGTCGCATATCCATTATACCCCAAGATCCCGTTCTGTTCTCGGGCACACTGCGCTTCAACCTCGATCCGTTCGGCGAGAAGAGCGACGCGGCGATGTGGAGTGCCTTGGAGGACGTGAAGCTGAAGAAATATGTGTCCAGTCTGGATGGAGGTCTGGCCTGTCGCATACAGGATGGTGGCTCCAATTTCAGCATGGGTCAGAGGCAGCTGGTGTGCCTGGCCCGTGCTATACTCCGACAGAATCGGGTTCTCATTATGGATGAGGCAACGGCCAATGTGGACAGCGAGTAAGCTTGTTTTCAGATGTGACCCTGTTAACCTAACTAACTTGTGTTCCGTTTGCCCTCCTTAGGACGGATGGCTTGATCCAAGAGATCCAAGATCCATTCAGACAAAGTTTGCCCAGTGCACAGTCTTAACCATTGCCCACAGACTGCATACGGTGATGGACAACGACAGCGTCCTGGTTATGGATGCTGGACAGATTGTTGAATTCGGGGCACCACACAAGCTTCTACAGCGTCCCGGGGGGGACCTGCTCAAGCTCCTTAGTCAAAACGATGCTGCCACCGTGAAGTACCTGAAGAGGATTGCCGCTGAAAGCTACGTCCGCAGGAACAAAGATGGTTCTCTCACAGAAGTCGATGAAACATTGGTCGAATGAGCATATGTTCTTTCAGGCAAAACAGGAACTCAATCAAACAGCGAGTCCGTCCGGCAGTGACCAGAAAAAGACATAGCGCTCAGAAATTGGACTGCCGTGAGGGGCGGACGGTCCTTCCGGTTTTATTGATGTACGAAAAGTGTACGGATAAACTGTATTTACATAGCAGTATAATTACGCTATTACTAATGATAGTTCGGCACTTAAAACGAAGAGACTCTGACACACGCACACACAAGATTACAAAATATATAAATATGTATATGTAGTATATTTATAAATATATAAATCGTATATGTAGTATATAGTATTTGTACGCAATATATCAAAAGTGTAAACTTGAAAGATGGCTTAGGATAATGGTTAACATTCCGGCCTGTTGAACGAAAACATTTAAAATAACATTACTGATATACGACATGTACTAGTATAATGGGTAGGATAAAACTAGAATCAGATCGGCTCTGATACTCGTACGCTCTCGAATGGAAACAATACACTTCTTTATGAATGCTATACAATGCACGATGTACACAAAACGGTTATCAAAATATCTTATTAATAAGGTCAGACTACATCAATCGCCTCGAGGTCCGCCGGTGATCTCGGTGATCTCCGCAGCGAGGCGAACTCTTTGACGACCACTCGACTCAGCAACATGGCAAGGATGTCGGCTATGATGAGCATGTAAAAGACATTTTGCCAGCCAGTGGTGGAGATCAGGCCGGCTAGCAGGGGCCCCACAGCTGCACCAATCGAGCCAGTGCCATCGATGATGGCCGTCACAGTGGCCAGAGCGTTGGCATTGCCCTCCAAGGAGCTGTCCTGGCCCCGCTCTGCGCTCACCGAGGTCGTGATCAATGCATACGGGAAATGGAAATTAATCTCAATACTCGACTAAATAGGGTTGTTCATGCAGATACTTACAATGCCCATGCAGATGGTGGCCGACATTCCAGTCAGATCGGATAAGTAGCCCGCAGCTATGGCCCCGAAAATGCCACCCACATCAAAGAGCGTAGACAGATCAGCGGACAGAGTGGGACCCAATGTGCCTGCCATCGTAAATACATTGATTAATTAATGTTTCTATTGTTTGGGGACAGTATTTATACTGACTGGAAGACTGTATGTACAAGGGCAGCCAGTACATGAATGTATAGCTGACCAGCTTGGTGAAGAACAAACATAACGAGAACTCCGCAACGCCGGGTATATATAGAGCATCGATGAGGCTGATGGGACGACCAGCTCCGTGCTCCCTCTGATGGTTCTGCGACTGGGAACGAGCCAAGATTGGTGTGCGTTCCGTTGGCGTCGATCTGTAGCTGATTTCCTGCAAGAGTAGGAAAAATTCGATTACTGATTGATTCGTGGATATTCGTGAGTCAAAGCGCGCAAATATTACAGAAGCCAATAGGGAAAGCAAACACTGAATCATGCACTTACGGTTTCCGAAATGCCATACCCAGGCATGACTACCAACTACAGCCGAGCAAACACGCGAACATGGATACACTTAAGAAATTAAAATCACCAAAAATAGGGTATTCGGACTATCTGAATATTGGCCATTGGTTCTCGCTTGGATCAGGATAATTGCCGAAAGGGAATACTTACGGCATCGTTGTGGCGCACTTGCTCCTCGTCCGAGTCGTTGGTAACGCGACGCTCGTGCGGCACGCTGTCCGGATAGCATCCCACAATCTCCGGCTGATCCACCAGGAACAGGAAGAGTAGAAAACCAACCGCTCTTAAGGTGCCCAATATGTTGCCAATGGACGTGTGACTGTTCCAGATGCCAAATATGAGGCCGCGATTTGATTTGCCAAACCAGCGACCCACCAGCGTGACCACGCCTGGCCATCCCGTGGTCTGGAATATGCCGGCACAGATCTGGATAAGGATAAAGTACCAGAGACTGTGTATATTGGAGGTGCGGGCAATGCCAAACATGTACGTGAAGATGCCAGTGAGGATCATTCCCATTGACAGAACGTAGCGCAGGGAAACGCGCTCCGCCACAAAACCAGACGCAAACATGGCAATGGCATAAGTGAAGAGAAACGCCGAGTCCAGCATGCCGAAGTTTGGTGGCATCGGGTCCATCTATGGATATAAATTTTTGTTATTCGGGCATAAATGCACTTCAACAAACTCACCAAAAGGAGCATAGCCACAGTCCTGGCCTTCGTGCAGCTGGGCTGCCAGCGCAGAGGAACAGTTTCCCTGGAGAACCGATTTGACCACCGAAATCGGCTTTCGGCACATGTGATAGCAGACATAGGCAAGAAAAGTCAGCACAAAAATTGATACCTTGTAGCTGGAAAAGATTATCCTTGTGAATACTTGTTCCTCTTCGGACAGTGGAGCATACTTACAGCAGATCTCGGCGGGCGTGCAGGCGGGGGCAGCATTGTCGCGACAATTTCTGCACTATCCGTATGCCGAAGGGTATGTCGTTGTTGCTCATTTTACGCGTTCGTCCGCCTCCCAGTTTTGGTCACATCGACTGGCACAGGCGTTGTGTGGAGAAGCAGCTGCACACGTCCAGCGAACAGAGCGACGTGATGTCTTCGTTACAAAATGCTACCTACAAGAACAGAGCGAACAATCGCTGGCTGGCATCAACAGGTAGTTGGGTGACTCAACGGCAACTGTCGGCAGGTAGAGTGGGTTGAACACGGCTGTCTTTGTGGTTTCTCCCGGAGCCCATAGAGTTTCGGGTGAAGAGCGAGTTTTATATTACACTTATCGCAAACGGAGCCACATATGAAAATACATACATATGTACATGTACATGTACATGTACATATGTATAGTTTTTCTTGTTTGCGTCGTCGTTTGGCCACCACACCAACAATCGCTCAAACAATGACACCCCGAGTCATTCTGTGTGACGCTCGTATCGCAATTATAAAATGTCTTTCCGTTCGGTATACAAACTTTGCTGAGTTGGCGAATTTCTGAGCGTTGCTAAATTGAGTTTGACCCGCAGTCTATTGTGTTTCTAACAGATAACAGACTCTAAGAAGTACAAGTACATATGTATATTATCTTCTGCAGCATTAATATCTAAGCGAATGTGTACACTTGGCAACTGCAGAGATTTATCTTGCACAATGGATGTTCTTTATACGCGTGCAGCAATAGTTTTTGTTATCTTCCGCACTTGAGGGTATCCGTGGGTCGTTGACATGCGGTAGATTTTCGTTTGGGTTTGTTGACAGCCCCGAAACAGATTTGAAAGCTAACAAGTTGACATCGGTTGATAAAGCCACGTTCAACATTTACAATTGTCGTTAATATTTACCGTTGAACAAACATTATTTTATTTTTTTTTATTTTTTAGGGTTTAAGTTACCAAGCTACCCGTGAGTAGCGTGGGATTATTTGGCCGCCCGCCTTTTGAAGGTGGAAATTGCCAAGTCAAAGAATAGAAGATGTTGGAGTACTGTTTATAGCTTTACATCAATTTCGTCGATGAGGTCAATTAGTGTTTGGTACGCGCTGATGTTTTCTTTTTCAAAGAATTTGTAAATATCATTATATTTTCTTAGAGATGGGAAGTTTTGCCTTGTTGTGTTGTACCACTAACCATACAGTATATAGATGTGCCAGTTCATACAACGAAAGCGTCACACACTGGCTAGCGCGTTCAGTACCCCAGAGTGACGTCATCATGAGAGAGAGAGCGCAGAGAGAACATCTTTGCATGTGTTAGTACACACGCACTATGTTTCGACAAAAATACAATGTGATTGTATGCTTTTTCAGATTTTTTGAACTCTCTCAGGTCTGGTTCCCCTGCAGTTAAATCATCGCTTATTAAATGCATGATTTTTGCCTAAATATCATGCACATAATAAGCGATGATTTTTACCTAAATATCATGCATTTTATAAGTGATGATTTTTCCCGAAAAATCATGCACTTAATAAGTGATGATTTTTCACGAAAAACCATGCATTTAATATAAAAAGTAATACATTGTAATTGTTTATTTTTTCAATTATTTTTATTTATTATTATTATACCCGATACTCAAAATGAGTATTGGGGTATATTAGATTTGTGGTAAAAGTGGATGTGTGTAACGTCCAGAAGGAATCGTTTCCGACCCCATAAAGTATATATATTCTTGATTAGCATCAATAGCCGAGTCGATTGAGCCCTGTCTGTCTGTCCACATTTTTAAAGATACGATAAAACCAAAAACGCAGAATCGGTGAGGATGACCATATCTTCTACAGTGCAAAATCTGAACCAGATCGTATAATGATTATAGCCAGAATCAAGAAAACAATTTCATTCTTTCTCGCTCTGTCTCTCTCTAACACACAGGTTTCATGGTCGGTTTTGTCAATTGCAAAATATGAGTTCAAGGATCTCAGAACCTATAAGAGCCAGAGCAACCAAATTTGGTATCCACACTCCTGTGATATCGGACCTTGACCGTTTCGTGTCCAAATTTCGCCACACCCCCTTCCGCCCTCGCAAAGGACGAAAATCTGGGGCATCCACAAATCTCAGAGACTATTAAGGCTAGAGTAACCAAATTTGGTATCCGCACTTCTGTTAGATCTCACTATAAAACGTATATCTCAGAATTTCGCCCCACCCCCTTCCGCCCCCACAAAAGACGAAAATCTGTTGCATCCACAATATTGCACATTCGAGAAAACTAAAAACGCAGAATCATAGATAATGACCATATCTATCAGATTGCTGAATCTGGATCAGATCGGATCATTTGTGTAGCCAAAAGCAAGAAATCAATTTTCAGTGGCTACGCAGCGCCCGATGACACGCTCAGACTGATTTTCTGTCTCTCTCGCACGCACTCTTTGTCGTGTGGTTCAATATTAGCGGCGTCTGCCGCAGGAGAGCCATACTGACTTAGTATCGGGTATAACTGTAGAGTTGCGGTGTCCGCAGCAACTCACAACGTTCCACCTCGTTCATTATTGTCTACTTTGAATTTTTTTTCCCTTGAGGTCTTCTGAAAATGACTATTCTTAATGTTGTGAATAGCCTTCCGAATCACTTTTTCTGCTGGCTCGTCGGGTATTTTCATCTTCACCGCCGCTGAAATAATTTTTTATTTAACACGCGACCAACACATATTATTAATTAATTAAAAACTGCACTTACCTGATAATAATAATAATCACAGATTAATAATCACTTATTAAGACTCCAGATTAATAATCACTTATTAAAACTCCGTCTGACGATTGCAATTAGCAAAGAACAAAGAAGACGAAAAGATAAAACGAAGTTCTCTGCTTCTGCGCACGGTCGGCAGAACCGAATTACGTTCGGCACGCGCGGAAAATAGCAAATGCAAAGCGAAAAAAGAAAAAAACTACTGTCGACGCAGGCGCAAAGAAGACGAAAAGATAAAACGAAGTTCTCTGCTTCTGCGCACGGTCGGCAGAACCGAATTACGTTCGGCACGCGCGGAAAAGAAAGAAACAAAAGAAAAAACAAAGGGTTCGATTTGGCTGGCGTCAACGCCTCGATGACATTGTAGATGACATTCGTCATCGCTCAATGCTGGTACTGCAGGGTCTGTTTTGCCACCAGCATGTTTTAGTGTATGGGTGCACATGCATTCTCACGTACTTTGCGTGTGTGTGTTTAGTAATGCTGGCCGCTAGAACTGAAATTTGAGTTTGGTTCTTGTTTTGGGTCTTTTGATGAGCTGACCTACCACCACAAAATAAATGAAGAATGGGCAGGGGGTGGGTGTATGGTACACTAGGGCGCGGGAAATGAAATAAAAGCTGTTATTTGTTTGATTTATACCACAAAATATAAAATATTACAATAATATAATTACACATTTATTTCCTTATTTTAAACAGTTTGATTATAAATTATAAAAATTATGTAAACGCCGTCGGTTCTCGACTTTATAAATAGAGGATATACCTTAAGAATGTTCATATGTATATGTAACTATATACATACAATGTATACGTAAATACATACAGTGCCGCTCAACTGAATAGCTTCAACAATTTTCAAAAGTCAAAACGCTATATCTTTTTAACCAACTTACCGATTTATATAAAATAATTTTTTTTGCATAGATTGATTCATTATTAATATAGCAAGAAAGTTTCCAGAACACGTGTTTAAAGGCTATTTATTAATTTTTTCAAAAACATTACAAACGAGGGGGAACGTTGTGAGTTGCTGCGGACACCGCAACTCTACAGTTATACCCGATACTAAGTCAGTATGGCTCTCCTCCGGCAGACGCCGCTAATATTAAACGACACGACAAAGAGTGCGTGCGAGAGAGACAGAAAATCAGTCTGAGCGTGACGTCGCGCGCTGCGTAGCCAGTGAAAATTGATTTCTTGCTTGTGGCTACAAAAATGATCCGATCTGATCCAGATTCAGCAATCTGATAGATATGGTCATTATCTATGATTCTCGAATGTGCAATATTGTGGATGCAACAGATTTTCGTCTTTTGTGGGGGCGGAAGGGGGTGAGGCGAAATTCTGAGATATACGTTTTATAGTGAGATCTAACAGAAGTGCGGATACCAAATTTGGTTACTCTAGCCTTAATAGTCTCTGAGATTTGTGGATGCCCCAGATTTTCGTCCTTTGCGGGGGCGGAAGGGGGTGTGGCGAAATTTTGAAACAAACTCGTCTCGGTCCGATATATTAGGAGTGTGGATACCAAATTTGGTTGCTCTAGCTTTTATAGTCTCTGAGATCTAGGCGCTAATGTTTTACTCTAAGCAAAGCCGGCTATGCTACGTGTGTGTTAGAGAGAGACAGGGCGAGAAAAAAAGAAATTGTTTTCTTGATTCTGGCTATAATAATTATACGATCTGGTTCAGATTTTGCACTCTAGAAGATATAGTCATCTTCTACGATTCTGCGTTTTTAGTTTTCTCGTATCGTCGAAATTGTGGATGCCACAGATTTTCGTCTTTTGTGGGGGCGGAAGTGGGCGGGGCAAAGTTTTGAAATATTCTTGTAGCAGTGACATATCACAAAAGCTTGGATCCAAAACATCGTTGCTCTCGCTCTTATAGTCTTTGAGCACTAGGCGCTGAAGGGGACGGACAGACGGACGGACGGACAGACGGACAGACAGACATGGCTCAATCGACTCGGCTATTGATGCTGATCAAGAATATATATACTTTATGGGGTCGGAAACGATTCCTTCTGGACGTTACACACATACACTTTTACCACAAATCTAATATACCCTAATACTCATTTTGAGTATCGGGTATAATAAGCAAAATATAATAAACTTATACAAGTTAAATTTTTATATTAATAAATTCAACGTATTGAGTTTTCTTGCGGACGAAGTCCGTGTTCTTTATTTGACGAATAATTAAAGAATACTTTTCAATATATTTTGAGGCCCTATTCTTACTGTGGGTTCGCGACCGCGGAATGTTGCAGCGATGCAACGACAGCAGTTCAGCCGTGGTATTTCTCGGAATCCCTCGCCGTTGGCGGATATCGTCCAGACGCTGATCCAGCAGTTTTGGCGATCTGGAGCGGCTCGTGTCGGTTGCTGGTGTTTTGGCAACTTTGTCGTTAACTTACATACATTTTATAAAATGAAATAAAAAATCCTACTGCCGCAAAATTTTGAGCTTCTTCTCGTATGATTTTGCATTTTGATTCCCTATCATCCTATCTGTTAACCATTTACAATTTTTTCAAATCAAAATCAATACAAACTGATTGAGCAGATGATTTCGGTGTACAAAGCACGGATCGGAAAATTTAAACCAGTCTGCATATTTATCTATTTTTGACGTTAAAATTATACATTTTTGGACTATGCTTCTTTTTAAATTGAATTTGTGAGACTTTGTCTCGAAATGCCGATTAAATATATCAAAATAAAATATACGAATGTAATAAACTTTAATATTTATGTACATATGTACATAAGATATTTTATAATTGAATTAGAAAATTTATGGGTATTGTCCAGGAGAGTATTCAAGGTGCGACCGGCATCTAAATTTTGCTTTGCAGATTCCCGTCGGAAAGCGCGCGATTGACAATTGATTTGAAATATATGTAAAACCAATTCCATTTAAATTTATGCATATTTATTTAAGTATATATATATTTTTTCTTATATTGTATATTTAGATACATCATTGTTTTAGTTATAATAAACAAAAAAGTCGAGAACCGACGGCGTTTGCATAATTTTTATAATTTATAATAAACCTGTTTAAAATAAGGAAATAAATGTGTAATTATATTATTGTAATATTTTATATTTTGTGGTATAAATCAAACAAATAACAGCTTTTATTTCATTTCCCGCGCCCTAATGTACCATACCCCCACCCCCTGCCCATTCTTCATTTATTTTGTGGCGGTAGGTCAGTCCATCAAAAGACCCAAAACAAGAACCAAACTCAAATTTCAGTTCTAGCGGCCAGCAATACTAAACACAGAAACGCAAAGTACGTGAGAATGCATGTGCACCCATACACTAAAACATGCTGGTGGCAAAACAGAACCAGACCTGAGAGAGTTCAAAAAATCTGAAAAAGCATACAATCACATATTTTTGTCGAAACATATTGCGTAGGCCGTCAGCCATCGGGTGCTACAGGGGGACAAACGGATGACGGGTCGGCTCGCACAACTGTGAACTCGGAACTGAGGCGCAGCCGCTCCGGTTAGTAATACCCGGTGCGGTCTGCGTCTCACACCCCCCCCTAGGACACAGAGGGTTGCGAGCGAACCGTCACCCGCCGTAACTGTGCACACCGGTGGAAGTGCGACTATACTCTCCCCGTGAGGTCGGCTGGAAACAGGTCCTAGCACGGTCATGTCTCTGCTAGGATGCTGGCGAATGGTAGTCGGGCGGAGAGAAGAAAACTCTCAGTGAAATTACCCCAATCCAAGGTGACACTGTTATATGCCGAGGGATGCATGGCCGGGGGGGTGCCCGGTCGCTAATATGCGCACTCTGGATACCTGCCGACCTCCAGTTTAAATCAGGCTTCCCGGGGCAAGCGGGCTATGCCTCGGGTGACCATCCCCTTCCCGCCTACTCGTGGGAACTACTGTGCCAACTAATAGACATATAAAAACCAACAAAGCCGCAAAGGAGCTCGGTACTCCTCTTAAAGTACCGGAGGGACAAGCCAATCCCTCTGCACCAGCGCCTGGGAAACCGGGTCCAAAGAAGACGGGGAAGGAGACTGAGTCGGTCCACCGTCTTCAGGCAGCAGCCGCAGCGAGGGGGGGCCCGAAAAGCCAATCGGGTCCTTCCAAGTCGGGTGGCTCCAAGGGCGAAGCGGATACCGGGGTGGCTGCCAAGCAGAGCGTAATCGCGGCTGGTAAGCGCACCGGGACCGAAGAACCCATGGGAGCCCCGGCGGGCAGCGTCTCTGCACCACGGGGTGGAAAGCCGTCGTACCAGGACAGGAGACGAGCGGCTTTCATCCTGTCCAACGAAGACCCGAACTTCAAGGCGTCAGCCGAAGGAAAGGAGCAGGGGCTGTGGGCCTGCTCAATCCTTCCACTGTTCCAGCCAGCCAAAGCCGGAAAGGGCGCAGCCAAGGCCGCCAACAAGCGGCAACGCTCAGCGGAGGACCCCGCAAATCAGCCAGGCCAAGCCCAGCAAGCCAAGCGGGTGAAGACCCACCTCACGAACCGGTCGTTCGCTGAGGTGGCGAGGGGCAGGACCCTGATCGGTGTCCTGGACAGGGGCGCCGAGGACGGCCATGTCCCTCGCGATAAGTGGCACCTGGTCGAGAACGAGCTCCAGGACCGGTTCCTACTGGAACTGAAGGAGAACGGCGGAGCACCGCCAAAGTGTGAGGACGCAGGGGGGCATCAAGGCAAGGTGAAAGCCATCGCCTGCCAAGACGCTCGCTCTGCGGCTCTCTACATGAAGGCGGTGGCGGCCCTAAAAGAGGTCTATCCAGGGGCGAAACTGGAGGCCGTGAAGTGGGAAGATGTCCCTAGTCGCCCGAGAGCCAGAGCGTGGGTCTCGGCTAAGCCTGCAGAGCCTGAGAAGATCCTCAGGTTACTGCAGGTCTGCAACCCCCACCTTCCTACAGCCGATTGGAAGGTGGCAAAGGTGGAGGATATCCAAGGGCAGAGGCGCCAGATTATCCTCGTCCTAAATGAGGAATCCATTGATCTCCTCGCAAAGTCGGACGGTGTAGTGGATTATGGCTACAAGAATGTCACCATATCCACTTACAAGTCCGATCGCAAGGGCAGGCAAGCGGAGGTCGAGCCAGACCCGGAGCTGCCGGAGATCCCGAGATCTCCTGCAGATAAACCTCCACCATTGTAAGGCAGCATGCGCTGCTCTACTGCTCCACCTGGCCAAGGGTGGAGCCGACATAGTCCTCATTCAGGAGCCCTGGATCCTCGGAAACAGGGTCTCCGGTCTGAGGACTTCTGACTACAAGCTATATGTAGCTGAAACCGCAGGTAAAATTCGTCCCTGCATTCTTGCAAAAAGAGAGTTGCACTTATTTTTGCTTCCAAATTTCAGCAATGAAGACCACACCGCAGTGAGCCTCGAAGGCCAGGAGCGCTCACTGAGGATCTGCTCCGCATACATGGGACATGAACAACCAGACCCCCCTCCACACGCGCCTCTCCGGGCTCTAATCGCAGACTGCTCGGCCAAGGACATCGGCCTAATTGTGGGGTGCGATGCCAATGCACATCACTGTCAGTGAGGAAGCTCTGACACAAACGAAAGGGGTGAGTACCTTTTCAGTTACTTACTGACCACTCAGATGGTCTTACTAAGCCGGGGTAGTGATCCCACCTTTATCATTAAAAACCCTAAGGAGGTCCTGGACCTCACGCTTGTCTCTCATGAGATACAGCGTAACATTGTATCCTGGAGGGTCCTGGAAGAGCACTCCTTCTCGGACCACAGGTACGTGGAAACTGTCTTCTCCTTCTCAGTACCGAAGCCAGTCCGATTCCGAAACATCAGGCGGACAAACTGGACTCGGTACTCTGATTACCTCTGTCGTGTTCTCCCTGAGCCCCCATCTGAGGAGGAGTTCTCCACGGAGGCCACGACTCGTCTTCTTAAGATCTTTACCGACGCCTGCAATAAGGCGCTCGACAAAGCATGCCCCTCTGGCAAGAACAGAGGCCGGAAGAAACCTGAATGGTGGAATCCGAAACTGGGTGAACTCCGGAAAGCCTCCCGGAGACTCTTCAATAAAGCTAAGGCTGAAAACGTTGAGCAAAACTGGGCCGAATACAAGGCCATTCTGTCAACCTACAACAAAGAACTTAGAAAAGCCAAGCGCGCCTCCTGGCGTAAGTTCTGCAGCGAAATCGAGAGTAACTCAGAAGCCTCACGCTTGCGCAGAGTTCTCTCGAAGACAACACCCACCCTGGGCTACTTGAAGAACACCGACCAGTCGTGGACTACGTCCAGCGAGGAGTCGCTAAATCTTCTCCTAAATACCCACTTCCCTGGCTGCGATGAAAACAGACCCAACTACCTCGCGCCTCCTTCTGTCGCCTCAAATGCCATCTTGGGACTGCTAAGCCAGGAGAACATTTCCTGGGCGATCAGAAGCTTTAAACCCTACAAGTCCGCGGGGCCAGACGGCATTTTCCCTGCCCAACTGATTCACGCGGGACATAAAGCCATTAACTGGCTCAAAATAATTTACGAGGGAATCTTCTCCCACGGGTGCATTCCTGACACCTGGCTTCAGACCAAAGTCGTATTCATACCCAAAGAAGGCAAGCCCTCGCACACTGCCCCAAAAGATTTCAGACCCATAAGTCTATCGTCTTTTCTTCTAAAGGCGATGGAGCGGCTCCTGGGGCTGCATCTAACGGCGTGCATTCCGTCCAGTCTGATCTCAGACTCCCAGCATGCCTATCGGAAGGGAAGATCCACCGAAACGGCCCTACACTCGATCACATCGATCATCGAAGCATCCCTTAATTTTAAGGAGTACACCCTAGTAGCCTTCCTCGACATAGAAGGCGCCTTTAACAACATCCTTCCGACCGCCATCACGGGCGCACTGACGGATCTGGGCGTTGACTCCAGGACGGTGAGCCTGATCGATCAGATGCTACAATGCAGGACGGTTGAGGCATCACTGGGGACGTCAACGTGTACCAGATTTGTCAGCAGAGGCACACCGCAGGGCGGAGTCCTCTCGCCCCTCCTATGGAACGTGGCAGTGAACACACTGCTGCGGGAGATAGAGGGGGGTGGCTGCCGTGTGGTGGCGTACGCGGACGATGTTGCCATAGCATTCTCCGGAAAATTTCCGCAGACATTGTGTGAGTGCATGACAAGTACTCTCACGAAAATGTCGAAATGGGCAGACAAATGCGGGTTAGGCGTCAACCCGTCTAAAACGGAACTGGTGCTTTTCACTAGGAAGTACAAAGTTCCGGTACTGATTCCCCAAGACTATGTGGGTAAACGCTAGTCTTCAGCAACAACGCCAAGTATCTTGGCCTAATCCTCGATAGAAAGCTCGATTGGAAATTGAGCATAGAGGACAGAGTAAAGAAGGCCACAGTGGCCCTCTATACTTGCAGGAAAGCCATCGGACTAAAATGGGGAATGACCCCCTATATAGTTCGGTGCCTCTACACCGCCATCATACGACCAATCATGCTCTATGGAGTGGTGGTATGGTGGCCAGCCTTGGACAGAAGGACATGCCTCAATAAACTCAGCACAGTTCAACGCATGGCAGAGCTATGCATAACTGGCGGGCTACGCACTACTCCAGGGGAAGCCCTGGATACTGTGCTGGACCTGTGGATCTCATGGGAAAGAAGGTGGCAACACTTTCCGCCCTCAGAATGAGAGAAGCCACACTGTGGAAAGCATCCGCGGTTGGGCACTCGGGAATCCTGATGAGACTCCCGCAATTACCAGAGAGGACAGATTACTGTATCCCCAGTGATCACCTCTCGACGCCCTTCCAGGTATCAATCCCATCTAGGGAGGACTGGGAGATGGGCGAACCAGGACCTGCAAATGCGGTCCACTTCTACACTGATGGCTCAAAGCTAGACGGCCGCGTGGGAGGCGGAGTCTACTGCAGCGAGCTGAACATCAGTCATTGCTTCAGGCTCCCGGATCACTGTAGTGTGTTCCAAGCGGAGGTTGAAGCCATCAAGGAGGCCATTTCGATCGTCTCCAAATTACTTCTAGATACGCACTTAGTGTGCGTCTTCTCGGACAGCCAAGCAGCTATCAAAGCTCTAGGCTCAATATCGTCGAACTCAGCGACTGTAAATGACTGCCGCAGGTCTCTGCACGAGATCGCAGAGCAGTTAGATCTCTTCCTTATATGGGTCCCCGGCCACAGGGACATCGAGGGGAATGACGCCGCCGACGAGCTAGCCAGGCAGGGTACTACGATTCCTCTCCTACCGGAGAGGGAGCAAGTAGCGATGCCCTTGGCTACGTGCAGGCTCCTAACGCACGAATTGTTCGAGCAAAATGCCAATAGGAGATGGCAGCAAACCGTTTCCTGTAAAGTCTCAAGATTGATATGGCCATATCGATCGAAGAAGCGCTCAGCAGAGCTGTATAAACTCAGCAGAGCACAGTGCTCTGCAGTTACTAGAGCCATTACGGGACACTGGCAGATCGGCACTCACGCCTCTAGACTGTCAATCCCTCATAACGACTTCTGCAGGAGTTGTCGCGACGAGGAGGAGGAGGAATCGTTCCCCCACTTCTTCTGCCACTGCCCAGCCCTTGGAAATCGTCGTCTTCGTATTCTCGGGGCCGCTTTCCTCACGGACATTTCGGACCTGTCCGTAATCAAACCAGGGACCTTGTCCAAATACATCCAAGCCACCGGATGGGACTGCCCTTAACCTGCAGTAGTATGCTCTCACGGTTCGGGCAACGCGAAGGGGCACATGCCCATGCGGCAACACAACGGACCTTTTATAGGTCCAAGTGAGCTTGGGGGCGGGAGGCTCTTATCCCCCCCTCCCGGCTACCGTCTTAACCTAACCTAACCTAACCTATTGCGTGTGTACTAACACATGCAAAGATGTTCTCTCTGCGCTCTCTTTGCGCTCTCTCTCTCATGATGACGTCACTCTGGGGTACGCAACGCGCTAGCCAGTGTGTGACGCTTTCGTTGTATGAACTGGCACATCTATGTATATAGTGGTTAGTGGTAAGACGTTTTGTTTCGGTATATTTCTGAGGGTCTGACGGTACCTCGGACGATACCGCGGTCACCCTGATCAATCTGCAATAAAAAAATTGTTTAAAATGTCTGAATCATGATGCAATTATACAAGGTGGTATCGTCGGGAGCTCGTGTTGTCCCTTATCGTCAGTGCATGCTTGCTTGTTGATGATGAAGGTTGTTCAAGGACGAATTTTTTGATATACGACAACAACAAAATTATAAAAAGCATATAAAAAAAATACCACAGAATTAGAAGTAATCTTTATATATTAAGTAAAAGAACATTTTAATATAACTAAAAATGTTGAAGAAAAATTATTAATGGCTGCATAAAATTTAAATATTAATATATCAGTAAAATCATTTTATTTTAAAATTTTAAAACCCACGGGCCTGCTAAGGGTTAATCAACATCAACATATACCGTCTCACTCAAACTCACTATACTATGTGCCCTTCACTCGCACTTATTGCTAGCATACGTTAAGGGACTAACTTTTGCCGACGAGACCACCTTGTATAATTGCATCATGGTCTGAATTTAATGAACCAAACCCGACTCTGTCTGAAAATGACACGGAAGAATCTCTCAATACCGCTAAGGAGACAGCAGAATGCTTCGATATTGAAAAGGTGGCCGAGCTGTTCGCCAGCAGTCTCCTGGAAGAAGATGACGTCCTCTTGGATGCCTATCTGGCGGCCTACGAAGAAATTATGAGGTAAGCATAGCCAAGAGGTCCTTAAAGCATCCACTTTTACCTTTATTGGGATGATTGCAGGTTCTTTTTCACACAAAGGACGAAAATCTGTTGCATCCACAATATTGCACATTCGAGAAAACTAAAATCAGAAAACAGAGAAAACAGAATCATAGATAATGACCATATCTATCAGATTGTTGAATCTGGATCAGATCAGATAATTTTTATAGCCAATAGGAACAAATCAATTTGCAGTGGCTACGCAGTGCCCGACGTCACGCTCAGACTGATTTTCTGTCTCTCTCGCACGCACTCTTTGTCGTGTCGTTTAATATTAGCGGCGTCTGCCGGAGGAGAGCCATACTTACTTAGTATCGGGTATAACTGTAGAGTTGCGGTGTCCGCAGCAACTCACAACGTTCCCCCTCGTTATACCCGATACTCAAAATGAGTATTGGGGTATATTAGATTTGTGGTAAAAGTGGATGTGTGTAACGACCAAAAGGAATCGTTTCCGACCCCATAAAGTATATATATTCTTAATCAGCATCATAGCCGAGTCGATTGAGCCATGTCTGTCTGTCCGTCTGTCCGTCCGTCCGTCTGTCCGTCTGTCCCTCTGTCCGTCTGTCCGTCCCCTTCAGCGCCTAGACTATAAGAGCGAGAGCAACGATGTTTTGGATCCAGACTTCTGTGATATGTCACTGCTACAAAAATATTTCAAAACTTTGCCCCGCCCACTTCCGCCCCCACAAAGGGCGAAAATCTGTGGCATCCACAATTTCGACGATACGAGAAAACTAAAAACGCAGAATCGTAGAAGATGACTATATCTTCTAGAGTGAACCAGATCATATAATTATTATAGCCAGCATCAAGAAAACAATTTCATTTTTTCTCGCCCTGTCTCTCTCTAACACACACGTAGCATAGCCGGCTTTGCTTAGAGTAAAACATTAGCGCCTAGATCTCAGATACTATAAAAGCTAGAGCAACCAAATTTGGTATCCACACTCCTAATATATCGGACCGAGACGAGTTTGTTTCAAAATTTCGCCACACCCCTTCCGCCCCGCAAAGGATGAAAACCTGGGGATATTCACAAATCTCAGAGACTATTAAGGCTAGAGTAACCAAATTTGGTATCCGCACTCCTGTTAGATCTCACTATAAAACGTATATCTCAAAATTTCGCCCCACCCCCTTCCGCCCCCACAAAAGACGAAAATCTGTTGCATCCACAATATTGAGCCATACTGACTTAGTATCGGGTATAACTGTAGAGTTGCAGTCTCCGCAGCAACTCACAACGTTCCCCCTCGTTTTGTACTGTGTTCTGTGGGAAAGTGTAAATCCCTAGTCGGAGACAACGAGTATTATATCTGCCAGCCAATCATATACATGGCCATGGTCAACCAGTGAACGCGTGGATCGTGTGATTTACTTGTGATAGCAGAAGTTGGGTGTTTTTGATAAGCTCTCAAGTGGTATAGTGACTGAATAATTAAGATATTCGGGATGGTCAGCAGCGATAATAACCAACCGAGTGGATTATATATCAGTGCCCGCAAAATTGTGCCGCAGATTTGTTGTGCGATTTTAAAGAATTCGAGAAAATATATTACAAATAGCACTACATACGCATTTCCTACGCTTATGACTGCCCGTAGATAGGCACGTAGTATTGCTAGGGCTCAGTGTCTGTCATCCTTAAGTCCCCCATCGAAGATAAATAGATTAGATATTGCCCTAGAATATGACATATCGTATCCACTCATGAGTGTGCCTTTCGTCTATGGATGGGCAATGTGTTCACCAAGGGAAGACGCGAGCAGTTGGATGCCAACGAGTTGTACGAGCTTCTGCCCAGCTTCGACAGTGAATCACTGACCAGGCATCTGCAGCCTCACTGCGAGAAGGAGTCGCGGAGGAAAAGCCCCAGCCTTATGCGCCTGATCTTCCGTGTCTATTTCTGGCAGTTTGTGCCCATTTGCGTGCTCTACTCAGCGCTGGAGATAGTCATACAGTGAGTTATATAAAATTATAAAAAAATATTGCTTTTACAGGGATACTTCTTTGCAGTTCCTTTCAGCCTTTGCAGCTGGGCGGCCTAATCTCGTATTTTGCCCAGGGACAGACGACCATCAGCAAGGAGAGCGCCTATTTGTATGCCATGGGAATCGTTCTGTGCTCGCTAATCACCTCCTTGGTCTTTCACCCCTTCATGTTCTACGTGTTCGCTGTGGGTACACGGATACGCCTGGCCTACGCCGGCCTCGTCTACAGGAAGTGCCTGCGCGCCTCGGCCAGCAGTGGTGAGGGCTGGGCTCCCAGGCCATCTCCGTGATGTCCATCGATCTGTCGCAGTTCGATCTTACCTTCTACTTCTTTCACGATCTGTGGAAGGGACCCGTGGAGGCCTGTATCTTTGGGTAAATTATGTACCGCCAGATTGGCTGGACATCCCTCATTGGCATTGCCTTCATTGTGGTCTTGATTCCTCTCCAGGCTTGGGCGGCCAAGGCAGCCGCTCACTTCCGATCGCAGTCGGCCAGACATCGGGATGAGCGCGTACAGTTGATGAACGAGATCATCAGCGCCATTCAGGTGATCAAGATGTATGCCTGGGAGAAGTCATTCGGCAGATTGATTGCCGCCGTGAGGCAGTTGGAGGTAAAGGCTATTCGGGGATCGATGAGCATCTACGCGGCACTGCTGTGCACCAACATGATATCGAAAATATCGCTTTTCCTCAGCCTTATTGCCTATGTCTATGTGGGCGACGTCGTCACCGCCAAGAAGGCGTTCATACTCTCATCCTACTACAGTCTCCTGAACGATTCCCTGCTCCACTATTGGCCCATGGCCATTACCACCTGGGCCCAGACTCTGGTGAGTGCTAACCGCGTGGTGGACTTTCTGCAACAGACCGAGAAGCCCACGGAGGAGGGCTGCTGCCAGGACAATCCCGGACTGCAGCTGGAGATGCAATCGGAGAAGCAGAAACTATTGAAGAGAGGTCGTCTGCATTGCGTGAAGAGCGAGGTGAAATCTCTTAGCTTTAAGAATGTGAGCGCCAGTTGGGAAAAGCCCAGCACCAAACAACGTCGGAAGCCACATATCCACGGCATCACCTTCGATGCCAAGTCTGATCAGTTTGTGGGCATCGTCGGCAACGTGGGATCAGGCAAGAGCACGGTCCTTCACGCCATTCTCGGCGAAATCGAGCTAATGGAGGGAGGGACGGGTGGAGATCCACGGACGGATCAGTTATGCCGCCCAGCAGCCGTGGGTTTTCCAGGGCAGCATCCGCGATAACATCCTCTTTGTAGAGGCTTACGACGAGCAGCGCTATCGTTCGGTGATCCATGCCTGCCAGCTGGAGCGTGACCTGGAGCTGCTGCCACGTGGAGATGCCACCGTTTTGGGAGAGCGTGGCATCAGCCTGAGTGGAGGACAGAAGGCTAGGATTGCCCTGGCAAGGACTGTCTATCGTCAGGCGGACATCTACCTCTTCGACGATCCCCTGGCCTCAGTGGATGCCCAAGTGGGGAGCCTGCTGATGGACAAGTGCTTTAATCGGCTGCTCAGTGGAAAGATGCGCATCCTGGTCACCCACCATGTGCAGCTGCTCAAGCATGTAGACCACCTCCTCCTTCTGGAGTCGGGCGCTCTCACGCAGCAGGCCAGCTACGATCAGCTAAAGGATGTGATCAGCCATCATGCAGCCCTCGATCTGGAAGCCATCGATTCGGACAAACAGCAGGTGAAGCGAGTGCTCAGCCAGGTGGACAGGACCTCGAAGATGTCGACCAAGAGCAAGGAAGATGATCCGAGCACCGAACAGGATGAGGATGCGCATGCCGAGCGTCAGCTTCAGGGTGCCGTGAGCTACGAAACGTACAAGTCGTACTTCCGGGCCCTGGGCGCTCCGTTCCTCGTGTGCCTGGTGCTGGCCATGTTCATAATCCAGAGAGGCTGCCAGGCGGCCATGGATATCTTCATCTCGCGCTGGGCCACTTGGGAGGAGGATCGCAGCTACGACTCCGTGGACGAGTACGATGCTACGCGTACCAAAATGGTCACATGGTACACGGTGCTGCTGCTGTGCACACTCGCCCTGTATCTGCTTCGCACCTTTGGATTCTTCTTCATGTGTTTACGCATCTCCTTGCGGCTGCACGATCAGCTCTACCAGGGAATAATTCGCGCCTGGATGCACTTCTTCAAAGTGAATCCCTCAGGTCGCGTGCTCAATCGATTCTCCAGCGACATACAGAGTGTGGATGTGACCCTGCCGCAGGCCATGATGGATTCTCTGCAGTTCTTGGGGGATGTGGTGGCCGTTCTGGTGATTGTGGCCATTGCCAACTATTGGCTGCTCATCCCTGCTGCCGTGATGGCGCTGCTCCTGTATCTCTGCCGGGCCCTCTACATAGGAGCCAGTCGCAGCCTGAAACGCATCAAGAGCATGAGTAAGTCGATATTGGAATACGAAACGATTCACCCTAGCTCATGATTCTTTTCCTCTGCCAATCCAGCTCGGAGTCCAATCTACTCCCATACGAATCAAACGTTCCATGGCCATACCACCATACGATCGATGGACGCCATGCCGCAGCTGGAGCAGACCTTCTATGGTCACCAGGACACAAACTCCTCGGCCCTGTTCCTCTACGTAAGCGCCAATCGGGCCTTCTCCTTCTGGACCGATCTCATCTGTGTCGTCTACATCCTGGCCGTCACCTTCAGTTTTTTGGTGATGAACCAGAAGTTCTACAGTGGCGATGTGGGCCTGGCCATCACTCAGTCCATGACTCTAGTGATTATGTGCCAGTGGGGCATGCGGCAGACGGCGGAGATGGCGAACAATATGACTAGCGTAGAGCGGGTGCTGGAGTATGCACAGATGCCATCGGAGCCCCCACTGGAGACGCCTGCGAGTGTGAAGCTTCCGGCAGAATGGCCACAGGCGGGCCATCTTCGTTTCCGCTATCTGCGCATGCGTTACGCCCCCGAAGACGAGGACATACTTCGAGGCCTGAACTTTGAATCGCAGCCCATGGAGAAGATCGGCATTGTGGGACGCACAGGAGCGGGAAAGTCCTCCATCATTCAGGCCCTGTTTCGTCTGGCTGTTAATGAGGGCACCATAGAGATCGATGGACAGGACATTGCCCAGTTGGGTCTACATGATCTACGCAGTCGCATATCCATTATACCCCAAGATCCCGTTCTGTTCTCGGGCACACTGCGCTTCAACCTCGATCCGTTCGGCGAGAAGAGCGACGCGGCGATGTGGAGTGCCTTGGAGGACGTGAAGCTGAAGAAATATGTGTCCAGTCTGGATGGAGGTCTGGCCTGTCGCATACAGGATGGTGGCTCCAATTTCAGCATGGGTCAGAGGCAGCTGGTGTGCCTGGCCCGTGCTATACTCCGACAGAATCGGGTTCTCATTATGGATGAGGCAACGGCCAATGTGGACAGCGAGTAAGCTTGTTTTCAGATGTGACCCTGTTAACCTAACTAACTTGTGTTCCGTTTGCCCTCCTTAGGACGGATGGCTTGATCCAAGAGATCCAAGATCCATTCAGACAAAGTTTGCCCAGTGCACAGTCTTAACCATTGCCCACAGACTGCATACGGTGATGGACAACGACAGCGTCCTGGTTATGGATGCTGGACAGATTGTTGAATTCGGGGCACCACACAAGCTTCTACAGCGTCCCGGGGGGACCTGCTCAAGCTCCTTAGTCAAAACGATGCTGCCACCGTGAAGTACCTGAAGAGGATTGCCGCTGAAAGCTACGTCCGCAGGAACAAAGATGGTTCTCTCACAGAAGTCGATGAAACATTGGTCGAATGAGCATATGTTCTTTCAGGCAAAACAGGAACTCAATCAAACAGCGAGTCCGTCCGGCAGTGACCAGAAAAAGACATAGCGTTCAGAAATTGGACTGCCGTGAGGGGCGGACGGTCCTTCCGGTTTTATTGATGTACGAAAAGTGTACGGATAAACTGTATTTACATAGCAGTATAATTACGCTATTACTAATGATAGTTCGGCACTTAAAACGAAGAGACTCTGACACACGCACACACAAGATTACAAAATATATAAATATGTATATGTAGTATATTTATAAATATATAAATCGTATATGTAGTATATAGTATTTGTACGCAATATATCAAAAGTGTAAACTTGAAAGATGGCTTAGGATAATGGTTAACATTCCGGCCTGTTGAACGAAAACATTTAAAATAACATTAGTGATATACGACATGTACTAGTATAATGGGTAGGATAAAACTAGAATCAGATCGGCTCTGATACTCGTACGCTCTCGAATGGAAACAATACACTTCTTTATGAATGCTATACAATGCACTATGTACACAAAACGGTTATCAAAATATCTTATTAATAAGGTCAGACTACATCAATCGCCTCGAGGTCCGCCGCCTGTTATTCGATGCGAATGCGTGTCGGTGATCTCCGCAGCGAGGCGAACTCTTTGACGACCACTCGACTCAGCAACAGCATGGCAAGGATGTCGGCTATGATGAGCATGTAAAAGACATTTTGCCAGCCAGTGGTGGAGATCAGGCCGGCTAGCAGGGGCCCCACAGCTGCACCAATCGAGCCAGTGCCATCGATGATGGCCGTCACAGTGGCCAGAGCGTTGGCATTGCCCTCCAAGGAGCTGTCCTGGCCCCGCTCTGCGCTCACCGAGGTCGTGATCAATGCATACGGGAAATGGAAATTAATCTCAATACTCGACTAAATAGGGTTGTTCATGCAGATACTTACAATGCCCATGCAGATGGTGGCCGACATTCCAGTCAGATCGGATAAGTAGCCCGCAGCTATGGCCCCGAAAATGCCACCCACATCAAAGAGCGTAGACAGATCAGCGGACAGAGTGGGACCCAATGTGCCTGCCATCGTAAATACATTGATTAATTAATGTTTCTATTGTTTGGGGACAGTATTTATACTGACTGGAAGACTGTATGTACAAGGGCAGCCAGTACATGAATGTATAGCTGACCAGCTTGGTGAAGAACAAACATAACGAGAACTCCGCAACGCCGGGTATATATAGAGCATCGATGAGGCTGATGGGACGACCAGCTCCGTGCTCCCTCTGATGGTTCTGCGACTGGGAACGAGCCAAGATTGGTGTGCGTTCCGTTGGCGTCGATCTGTAGCTGATTTCCTGCAAGAGTAGGAAAAATTCGATTACTGATTGATTCGTGGATATTCGTGAGTCAAAGCGCGCAAATATTACAGAAGCCAATAGGGAAAGCAAACACTGAATCATGCACTTACGGTTTCCGAAATGCCATACCCAGGCATGACTACCAACTACAGCCGAGCAAACACGCGAACATGGATACACTTAAGAAATTAAAATCACCAAAAATAGGGTATTCGGACTATCTGAATATTGGCCATTGGTTCTCGCTTGGATCAGGATAATTGCCGAAAGGGAATACTTACGGCATCGTTGTGGCGCACTTGCTCCTCGTCCGAGTCGTTGGTAACGCGACGCTCGTGCGGCACGCTGTCCGGATAGCATCCCACAATCTCCGGCTGATCCACCAGGAACAGGAAGAGTAGAAAACCAACCGCTCTTAAGGTGCCCAATATGTTGCCAATGGACGTGTGACTGTTCCAGATGCCAAATATGAGGCCGCGATTTGATTTGCCAAACCAGCGACCCACCAGCGTGACCACGCCTGGCCATCCCGTGGTCTGGAATATGCCGGCACAGATCTGGATAAGGATAAAGTACCAGAGACTGTGTATATTGGAGGTGCGGGCAATGCCAAACATGTACGTGAAGATGCCAGTGAGGATCATTCCCATTGACAGAACGTAGCGCAGGGAAACGCGCTCCGCCACAAAACCAGACGCAAACATGGCAATGGCATAAGTGAAGAGAAACGCCGAGTCCAGCATGCCGAAGTTTGGTGGCATCGGGTCCATCTATGGATATAAATTTTTGTTATTCGGGCATAAATGCACTTCAACAAACTCACCAAAAGGAGCATAGCCACAGTCCTGGCCTTCGTGCAGCTGGGCTGCCAGCGCAGAGGAACAGTTTCCCTGGAGAACCGATTTGACCACCGAAATCGGCTTTCGGCACATGTGATAGCAGACATAGGCAAGAAAAGTCAGCACAAAAATTGATACCTTGTAGCTGGAAAAGATTATCCTTGTGAATACTTGTTCCTCTTCGGACAGTGGAGCATACTTACAGCAGATCTCGGCGGGCGTGCAGGCGGGGGCAGCATTGTCGCGACAATTTCTGCACTATCCGTATGCCGAAGGGTATGTCGTTGTTGCTCATTTTACGCGTTCGTCCGCCTCCCAGTTTTGGTCACATCGACTGGCACAGGCGTTGTGTGGAGAAGCAGCTGCACACGTCCAGCGAACAGAGCGACGTGATGTCTTCGTTACAAAATGCTACCTACAAGAACAGAGCGAACAATCGCTGGCTGGCATCAACAGGTAGTTGGGTGACTCAACGGCAACTGTCGGCAGGTAGAGTGGGTTGAACACGGCTGTCTTTGTGGTTTCTCCCGGAGCCCATAGAGTTTCGGGTGAAGAGCGAGTTTTATATTACACTTATCGCAAACGGAGCCACATATGAAAATACATACATATGTACATGTACATGTACATGTACATATGTATAGTTTTTCTTGTTTGCGTCGTCGTTTGGCCACCACACCAACAATCGCTCAAACAATGACACCCCGAGTCATTCTGTGTGACGCTCGTATCGCAATTATAAAATGTCTTTCCGTTCGGTATACAAACTTTACTGAGTTGGCGAATTTCTGAGCGTTGCTAAATTGAGTTTGACCCGCAGTCTATTGTGTTTCTAACAGATAACAGACTCTAAGAAGTACAAGTACATATGTATATTATCTTCTGCAGCATTAATATCTAAGCGAATGTGTACACTTGGCAACTGCAGAGATTTATCTTGCACAATGGATGTTCTTTATACGCGTGCAGCAATAGTTTTTGTTATCTTCCGCACTTGAGGGTATCCGTCGTTGACATGCGGTAGATTTTCGTTTGGGTTTGTTGACAGCCCCGAAACAGATTTGAAAGCTAACAAGTTGACATCGGTTGATAAAGCCACGTTCAACATTTACAATTGTCGTTAATATTTACCGTTGAACAAACATTATTTTATTTTTTTTTATTTTTTAGGGTTTAAGTTACCAAGCTACCCGTGAGTAGCGTGGGATTATTTGGCCGCCCGCCAGTACTGTTTATAGCTTTACATCAATTTCGTCGATGAGGTCAATTAGTGTTTGGTACGCGCTGATGTTTTCTTTTTCAAAGAATTTGTAAATATCATTATATTTTCTTAGAGATGGGAAGTTTTGCCTTGTTGTGTTGTACCACTAACCATACAGTATATAGATGTGCCAGTTCATACAACGAAAGCGTCACACACTGGCTAGCGCGTTCAGTACCCCAGAGTGACGTCATCATGAGAGAGAGAGCGCAGAGAGAACATCTTTGCATGTGTTAGTACACACGCAATATGTTTCGACAAAAATACAATGTGATTGTATGCTTTTTCAGATTTTTTGAACTCTCTCAGGTCTGGTTCCCCTGCATTAATGACTCAGCTGCTGACACGCCGATGACCGCGTCACTACCCCCGACGACATACTTGATGACCGGCCATACGCTGAGCTGATGACATCAACATGGAGATGTCCTAGGGCATAATCGATGACATTGTCATCGAGCATTGCCGAAAAATCATGCACTTAATAAGCGATGATTTTTACCTAAAAATCATGCATTTTATAAGTGATGATTTTTTGGCTTAAATCATCGCTTATTAAATGCATGATTTTTGGCTTAAATCATCGCTTATTAAATGCATGATTTTTGCCTAAATATCATGCACATAATAAGCGATGATTTTTACCTAAAAATCATGCATTTTATAAGTGATGATTTTTCCCGAAAAATCATGCACTTAATAAGTGATGATTTTTCACGAAAAACCATGCATTTAATATAAAAAGTAATACATTGTAATTGTTTATTTTTCCAATTCTTTTTATTTATTATTATTCATTATTGTCTACTTTGAATTTTTTTTCCCTTGAGGTCTTCTGAAAATGACTATTCTTAATGTTGTGAATAGCCTTCCGAATCACTTTTTCTGCTGGCTCGTCGGGTATTTTCATCTTCACCGCCGCTGAAATAATTTTTTATTTAACACGCGACCAACACATATTATTAATTAATTAAAAACTGCACTTACCTGATAATAATAATAATCACAGATTAATAATCACTTATTAAGACTCCAGATTAATAATCACTTATTAAAACTCCGTCTGACGATTGCAATTAGCAAAGAACAAAGCAAAAGACTTCTGTCGACGCAGGCGCAAAGAAGACGAAAAGATAAAACGAAGTTCTCTGCTTCTGCGCACGGTCGGCAGAACCGAATTACGTTCGGCACGCGCGGAAAATAGCAAATGCAAAGCGAAAAAAGAAAAAAACTACTGTCGACGCAGGCGCAAAGAAGACGAAAAGATAAAACGAAGTTCTCTGCTTCTGCGCACGGTCGGCAGAACCGAATTACGTTCGGCACGCGCGGAAAAGAAAGAAACAAAAGAAAAAACAAAGGGTTCGATTTGGCTGGCGTCAACGCCTCGATGACATTGTAGATGACATTCGTCATCGCTCAATGCTGGTACTGCAGGGTCTGTTTTGCCACCAGCATGTTTTAGTGTATGGGTGCACATGCATTCTCACGTACTTTGCGTGTGTGTGTTTAGTAATGCTGGCCGCTAGAACTGAAATTTGAGTTTGGTTCTTGTTTTGGGTCTTTTGATGAGCTTACCTACCACCACAAAATAAATGAAGAATGGGCAGGGGGTGGGTGTATGGTACACTAGGGCGCGGGAAATGAAATAAAAGCTGTTATTTGTTTGATTTATACCACAAAATATAAAATATTACAATAATATAATTACACATTTATTTCCTTATTTTAAACAGTTTGATTATAAATTATAAAAATTATGTAAACGCCGTCGGTTCTCGACTTTATAAATAGAGGATATACCTTAAGAATGTTCATATGTATATGTAACTATATACACATGTATGTACACGTGTACATACAATGTATACGTAAATACATACAGTGCCGCTCAACTAAATAGCTTCAACAATTTTCAAAAGTCAAACCGCTATATCTTTTTAACCAACTTACCGATTTATATGAAATAATTTTTTTTGCATAGATTGATTCATTATTAATATAGCAAGAAAGTTTCCAGAACACGTGTTTAAAGGCTATTTATTAATTTTTTCAAAAACATTACAAACGAGGGGGAACGTTGTGAGTTGCTGCGGACACCGCAACTCTACAGTTATACCCGATACTAAGTCAGTATGGCTCTCCTCCGGCAGACGCCGCTAATATTAAACGACACGACAAAGAGTGCGTGCGAGAGAGACAGAAAATCAGTCTGAGCGTGACGTCGCGCGCTGCGTAGCCAGTGCAAATTGATTTGTTCCTTTTGGCTATAAAAATTATATGATCTGATCCAGATTCAGCAATCGGATAGATATGGTCGTTATCTATGATTCTGCGTTTTTGGTTTTCTCGTATCTTTAAAATTGTGGATGCCACAGATTTTCGTCCTTTGTGGGGGCGGAAGTGGGTGGGGCGAAGTATTGAAATATTCTTGTATATACTGTAAATATAAAATATCTTATGTACATACATATGTACATAAATATTAAAGTTTATTACATTCGTATATTGCATGAGGGTTTTCAAAATTACTGTTGTCTTAATGTTGTCTTTATAATTGAATTAGAAAATTTATGGGTATTGTCCATGAGAGTATTCAAGGTGCGACCGGCATCTAAATTTTTGCTTTGCAGATTCCCGTCGGAAAGAGCGCGATTGACAATTGATTTGAAATATATGTATGTAAAACCAATTCCATTTATTTTTATGCATAATTATTTAAGTATATATGTATATGTATATTTTTTCTTATATTGTATATTTAGATACATCATTGTTTTAGTTATAATAAACAAAAAAGTCGAGAACCGACGGCGTTTGCATAATTTTTATAATTTATAATAAACCTGTTTAAAATAAGGAAATAAATGTGTAATTATATTATTGTAATATTTTATATTTTGTGGTATAAATCAAACAAATAACAGCTTTTATTTCATTTCCCGCGCCCTAGTGTACCATGCACCCACCCCCTGCCCATTCTTCATTTATTTTGTGGCGGTAGGTCAGCTCATCAAAAGATCCAAAACAAGAACAATACTCAAATTTCAGTTCTAGGGGCCAGCAATACTAAACACACACACGCAAAGTACGTGAGAATGCATGTGCACCCATACACCATGATGCAATCATGATGCAATTATACAAGGTGGTCTCGTCGGCAAAAGTTAGTCCCTTAACGTATGCTAGCAATAAGTGCGAGTGAAGGGCACATAGTATAGTGAGTGTGAGTGAGACGGTATATGTTGATGTTGATTAACCCTTAACAGGCCCGTGGGTTTTAAAATTGTATAATAAAATGATTTTACTGATATATTAATATTTAAATTTTATGCAGCCATTAATAATTTTTCTTCATAACATAATATATAAAGATTACTTCTAATGCTGTGGTATTTTTTTTATATGCTTTTTATAATTTTGTTGTTGTCGGGACATAAGGGTTAGGTTAGGTTAGGTTAAGGCGGTAGCCGGGAGGGGGGGTGATAAGAGCCTCCCGCCCCCAAGCTCACTTGGACCTATAAAAGGTCCGTTGTGTTGCCGCATGGGCATGTGCCCCTTCGCGTTGCCCGAACCGTGAGAGCATACTACTGCAGGTTAAGGGCAGTCCCATCCGGTGGCTTGGATGTATTTGGACAAGGTCCCTGGTTTGATTGCGGACAGGTCCGAAATGTCCGTGAGGAAAGCGGCCCCGAGAATACGAAGACGACGATTTCCAAGGGCTGGGCAGTGGCAGAAGAAGTGGGGGACCGATTCCTCCTCCTCCTCGTCGCGACAACTCCTGCAGAAGTCGTTATGAGGGATTGACAGTCTAGAGGCGTGAGTGCCGATCTGCCAGTGTCCCGTAATGGCTCTAGTAACTGCAGAGCACTGTGCTCTGCTGAGTTTATACAGCTCTGCTGAGCGCTTCTTCGATCGATATGGTCATATCAATCTTGAGACTTTACAGGAAACGGTTTGCTGCCATCTCCTATTGGCATTTTGCTCGAACAATTCGTGCGTTAGGAGCCTGCACGTAGCCAAGGGCATCGCTACTTGCTCCCTCTCCGGTAGGAGAGGAATCGTAGTACCCTGCCTGGCTAGCTCGTCGGCGGCGTCATTCCCCTCGATGTCCCTGTGGCCGGGGACCCATATAAGGAAGAGATCTAACTGCTCTGCGATCTCGTGCAGAGACCTGCGGCAGTCATTTACAGTCGCTGAGTTCGACGATATTGAGCCTAGAGCTTTGATAGCTGCTTGGCTGTCCGAGAAGACGCACACTAAGTGCGTATCTAGAAGTAATTTGGAGACGATCGAAATGGCCTCCTTGATGGCTTCAACCTCCGCTTGGAACACACTACAGTGATCCGGGAGCCTGAAGCAATGACTGATGTTCAGCTCGCTGCAGTAGACTCCGCCTCCCACGCGGCCGTCTAGCTTTGAGCCATCAGTGTAGAAGTGGACCGCATTTGCAGGTCCTGGTTCGCCCATCTCCCAGTCCTCCCTAGATGGGATTGATACCTGGAAGGGCGTCGAGAGGTGATCACTGGGGATACAGTAATCTGTCCTCTCTGGTAATTGCGGGAGTCTCATCAGGATTCCCGAGTGCCCAACCGCGGATGCTTTCCACAGTGTGGCTTCTCTCATTCTGAGGGCGGAAAGTGTTGCCACCTTCTTTCCCATGAGATCCACAGGTCCAGCACAGTATCCAGGGCTTCCCCTGGAGTAGTGCGTAGCCCGCCAGTTATGCATAGCTCTGCCATGCGCTGAACTCTGCTGAGTTTATTGAGGCATGTCCTTCTGTCCAAGGCTGGCCACCATACCACCACTCCATAGAGCATGATTGGTCGTATGATGGCGGTGTAGAGCCACCGAACTATATAGGGGGTCATTCCCCATTTTAGTCCGATGGCGTTCCTGCAAGTATAGAGGGCCACTGTGGCCTTCTTTACTCTATCCTCTATGCTCAATTTCCAATCGAGCTTTCTATCGAGGATTAGGCCAAGATACTTGGCGTTGTTGCTGAAGACTAGCGTTTCCCTACATAGTCTTGGGGGAATCAGTACCGGAACTTTGTACTTCCTAGTGAAAAGCACCAGTTCCGTTTTAGACGGGTTTACGCCTAACCCGCATTTGTCTGCCCATTTCGACATTTTCGTGAGAGTACTTGTCATGCACTCACACAATGTCTGCGGAAATTTTCCGGAGAATGCTATGGCAACATCGTCCGCGTACGCCACCACACGGCAGCCACCCCCTTCTATCTCCCGCAGCAGTGTGTTCACTGCCACGTTCCATAGGAGGGGCGAGAGGACTCCGCCCTGCGGTGTGCCTCTGCTGACAAATCTGGTACACGTTGACGTCCCCAGTGATGCCTCAACCGTCCTGCATTGTAGCATCTGATCGATCAGGCTCACCGTCCTGGAGTCAACGCCCAGATCCGTCAGTGCGCCCGTGATGGCGGTCGGAAGGATGTTGTTAAAGGCGCCTTCTATGTCGAGGAAGGCTACTAGGGTGTACTCCTTAAAATTAAGGGATGCTTCGATGATCGATGTGATCGAGTGTAGGGCCGTTTCGGTGGATCTTCCCTTCCGATAGGCATGCTGGGAGTCTGAGATCAGACTGGACGGAATGCACGCCGTTAGATGCAGCCCCAGGAGCCGCTCCATCGCCTTTAGAAGAAAAGACGATAGACTTATGGGTCTGAAATCTTTTGGGGCAGTGTGCGAGGGCTTGCCTGCCTTGGGTATGAATACGACTTTGGTCTGAAGCCAGGTGTCAGGAATGCACCCGTGGGAGAAGATTCCCTCGTAAATTATTTTGAGCCAGTTAATGGCTTTATGTCCCGCGTGAATCAGTTGGGCAGGGAAAATGCCGTCTGGCCCCGCGGACTTGTAGGGTTTAAAGCTTCTGATCGCCCAGGAAATGTTCTCCTGGCTTAGCAGTCTCAAGATGGCATTTGAGGCGACAGAAGGAGGCGCGAGGTAGTTGGGTCTGTTTTCATCGCAGCCAGGGAAGTGGGTATTTAGGAGAAGATTTAGCGACTCCTCGCTGGACGTAGTCCACGACTGGTCGGTGTTCTTCAAGTAGCCCAGGGTGGGTGTTGTCTTCGAGAGAACTCTGCGCAAGCGTGAGGCTTCTGAGTTACTCTCGATTTCGCTGCAGAACTTACGCCAGGAGGCGCGTTTGGCTTTTCTAAGTTCTTTGTTGTAGGTTGACAGAATGGCCTTGTATTCGGCCCAGTTTTGCTCAACGTTTTCAGCCTTAGCTTTATTGAAGAGTCTCCGGGAGGCTTTCCGGAGTTCACCCAGTTTCGGATTCCACCATTCAGGTTTCTTCCGGCCTCTGTTCTTGCCAGAGGGGCATGCTTTGTCGAGCGCCTTATTGCAGGCGTCGGTAAAGATCTTAAGAAGACGAGTCGTGGCCTCCGTGGAGAACTCCTCCTCAGATGGGGGCTCAGGGAGAACACGACAGAGGTAATCAGAGTACCGAGTCCAGTTTGTCCGCCTGATGTTCCGGAATCGAACTGGCTTCGGTACTGAGAAGGAGAAGACAGTTTCCACGTACCTGTGGTCCGAGAAGGAGTGCTCTTCCAGGACCCTCCAGGATACAATGTTACGCTGTATGTCATGAGAGGCAAGCGTGAGGTCCAGGACCTCCTTGCGGTTTTTTATGATAAAGGTGGGATCACTACCCCGGTTTAATAAGACCATCTGAGTGGTCAGTAAGTAACTGAAAAGGTACTCACCCCTTTCGTTTGTGTCAGTGCTTCCCCACTGACAGTGATGTGCATTGGCATCGCACCCCACAATTAGGCCGATGTCCTTGGCCGAACAGTCTGCGATTAGAGCCCGGAGAGGCGCGTGTGGAGGGGGGTCTGGTTGTTCATGCCCCATGTATGCGGAGCAGATCCTCAGTGAGCGCTCCTGGCCTTCAAAGCTCACTGCGGTGTGGTCTTCATTGCTGAAATTTGGGAGCAAAAATAAGTGCAACTCTCTTTTTGCAAGAATGCAGGTACGAATTTTACCTGCGGTTTCAGCTACATATAGCTTGTAGTCAGAAGTCCTCAGACCGGAGACCCTGTTTCCGAGGATCCAGGGCTCCTGAATGAGGACTATGTCGGCTCCACCCTTGGCCAGGTGGAGCAGTAGAGCAGCGCATGCTGCCTTACAATGGTGGAGGTTTATCTGCAGGAGCGTCAACGACATTCCTGAGGCTCGCCTCCACCATGGTTGCTTCTAGATCGCTGTCAGGGGACTCCGGCTCCTCCCCGACAACGATGTGGCTGAGACCTCTGGCTAGGTCGCTCTCGTCGAACGCGTAGTCGTCCAAGATATCGTCCGACATCATGGACGCCGCATCCGACGCCGGGTTGTCTTCCTCGCACGAGGCCCCCTCTTTCGGGATCTCCGGCAGCTCCGGGTCTGGCTCGACCTCCGCTTGCCTGCCCTTGCGATCGGACTTGTAAGTGGATATGGTGACCTTCTTGTAGCCATAATCCACTACACCGTCCGACTTTGCGAGGAGATCAATTGATTCCTCATTTAGGACGAGGATAATCTGGCGCCTCTGCCCTTGGATATCCTCCACCTTTGCCACCTTCCAATCGGCTGTAGGAAGGTGGGGGTTGCAGACCTGCAGTAACCTGAGGATCTTCTCAGGCTCTGCAGGCTTAGCCGAGACCCACGCTCTGGCTCTCGGGCGACTAGTGACATCTTCCCACTTCACGGCCTCCAGTTTCGCCCCTGGATAGACCTGGACCCGGTTTCCCAGGCGCTGGTGCAGAGGGATTGGCTTGTCCCTCCGGTACTTTAAGAGGAGTACCGAGCTCCTTTGCGGTTTTGTTGGTTTTTATATTTAGAGTGTTTGACATAGTAGTTCCCACGAGTAGGCGGGAAGGGGATGGTCACCCGAGGCATAGCCCGCTTGCCCCGGGAAGCCTGATTTAAACTGGAGGTCGGCAGGTATCCAGAGTCCGCATATTAGCGACCGGGCACCCCCCCGGCCATGCATCCCTCGGCATATAACAGTGTCACCTTGGATTGGGGTAATTTCACTGAGAGTTTTCTTCTCTCCGCCCGACTACCATTCGCCAGCATCCTAGCAGAGACATGACCGCGCTAGGACCTGTTTCCAGCCGCCCTCACGGGGAGAGTATAGTCGCACTTCCACCGGTGTGCACAGTTACGGCGGGTGACGGTTCGCTCGCAACCCTCTGTGTCCTAGGGGGGGGTGTGAGACGCAGACCGCACCGGGTATTACTAACCGGAGCGGCTGCGCCTCAGTTCCGAGTTCACAGTTGTGCGAGCCGACCCGTCATCCGTTTGTCCCCCTGTAGCACCCGATGGCTGACGGGTCCGTGAACAACCTTCATCATCAACAAGCAAGCATGCATTGACGATAAGGGACAACACGAACGAACTTCGGCTCCCGACGAGACCACCTTGTATAATTGCATCATGAAGCAGACCTGAGAGAGTTAAAAAAATCTGAAAAAGCATACAATCACATATTATTGTCGAAACATATTGCGTGTGTACTAACACATGGATTATCTCTCTCATGATGACGTCACTCTGGGGTACTGAACGCGCTAGCCAGTGTGTGACCAAAGACTATACAATACCAAGATGTCGCATGAGCGACCAAAAAGCTGTTCTATGGCGGGTCCTAACATTAGGACCCAATAGTCACGAGGGAGCGCGCGGGGTTTCAATTCCCTTTTCGCCTGTACTTCGTCTCTACCGCGACCCCGCTGCCAGTCGGTTTCGTCTGTTCGGCAACAGCACCGTCGAAGCGGTGTTCGCGGATCGCCGATGTATTTGGAGCGGCACAGTGGGACCTTTGGCCGTCTCAGCTTGCTAAATTAGTTAGTTAGTCAATAAATATTTGCACACTGAAAAAATGTTAAACTTTGAGTGCTTATATCTCCTAAACTAAAACTATCTTGAAAATTCGATTGGATAATTCTCTATTAGATGCGTACATTAAATTTATCTAAAGCACTCATACAATTTTTTGACTATTTCGGCTGAGTCCCCACTGTGCCGCGCCAAAGACATCAGCGACCACGCTGCCCTACGGTTTCGGCACGCAGCACTGACATGCTTTCAGTGCGCTTGTGTGTGAAGCTAAAAGCCGTATATGCTGCGGGCGAAACCGGTTTATGGCCGTGCCGACCTAGGACTAGTGTTGGGTTGGTCATGAACGAACGAACAAAAATGAACTATTCATGGAAGTGAACGAACTGAATAAGTTCATCTTATTCGTTCTTTTTCGTTCATCGTTCTTTTTTGTTCATCGTTCTTTTCCGTTCGTTCTTTTTTGTTCATCGTTCTTTTTTGTTCATCTGTCGTTCTTTTTTGTTCATCGTTCGTTTTCGTTCGTTTTTGTTCCTCATGTTCGCTATGTTTGAGCTGGTATGGCAGCTCTTTTTGTTTTGCTCATTTCGTTTTGTTCGCTATTTTTGAGTTGGTATGGCAGCTCTTTTCACATTTTGTTGTGGCGGACTCTGGCAAGAAAGTTGAAAAGAAATTTAAACTGTTTTGAAATGTCGCTTAAACGTAAATTTAGTGCTTTATGGAATCACTTCGATGCCATAGATGACAAAAAGGCAAAGTGCAAGTACTGCAAGTCGGATTTGAGTATAGCCGGAGGTTCACAGAGCAATTTAACACGGCATTTGAAGTTGAAACACCCAGCTTCTCTCGATGAAATTGAACGACAAGGAAGTACTGAAGCCAGTTATTCTGCCGCCACAACATCGCAGCAAGAAATAACTGCATTTGTTCAGAAGCCACCGACAGCGCGTAAAAGTGAGCAATTAGACAAACAGTTAGTGCGAATGATTTCCAAAGGCCATCATGCTCTCCGGATCGTGGAGGAGCCGGATTTTAAGAAGCTGATAGAGGACGTTTCAAATTGCCCTGGATATAAGTTGCCCACACGTAAAACGCTGTCTAATGTGCTACTTCCAAATATACACAGTGAGGTAATTGCCAATGTGAAAGAGAAGATAGCATCTGCATTTGGAGTTTGTCTCACAACTGATGGATGGACATCGCTCACCAATGAGAGTTACAGAAAAGCTGTAACCGCACACTTCATAGACAAGACGAATATGGAACTATCTTCGCATATGCTAGCTTGTGAAGCGTTCGGTGAGAGGCACACAAGCCTCAATCTTTGCTCTTTTCTTCAGAGTGTTGCAGCTGATTGGAAAATTTTAGATAAAATTACTGCAATTGCATCAGACAATGCTGCCAATATCGTATCAGCGATAAAATTGGGAAATTGCCGCCATATTCCATGCTTTGCCCACACTTTGAACATCATTGTACAGAAAGCACTGGGACCAATTGACAGTGTAAGGGTCAAAGCAAAGGCAATTGTAGAATTTTTCAATCGCAGCTCATCCGGATTCAAGAAGCTCAAAGAAATTAATAGCCAATTAAATCTTCCCGACCTTAAGCTGACACAAGATGTGCCTACACGTTGGAACTCAACATACAAAATGTTTCAGCGCTTGTCTATTTTAAAAGATGGAGTTATGGTGGTCATTTCCCTTCTACGCCCTGAACTAGTACTGACCCAGGCAGAATGGGAAATTATTGATGGTGTATTGCCAGTGCTGAAGCCATTTTCTGAAATAACAACTGAAATTTCAGCAGAGAAAAATGTCACCTTATCAAATGTTATTATAATGGCCACATTACTGCATCAATCCATAGCCAAAGCTATTCCAAAAGATGATTTTCTACGGGCAGTCGTAGAAAAACTCAAAGAGCAGTTGACCGTACGTTTTGGGGATTTGGAAAATAATATTTTGTATGCAGAGAGCACCATACTAGACCCAAGATTTAAAAAACGGGGTTTTAGGTCCGATGAATGCTTTGAAAAAACAGCTGCAGCTCTATAATGTAAGATCGCTCAAACGGGATTGGTTGATAATGTTGCTGATGATCTGTCTTCACAAATCGAAACCGTCAAAACGTCGCCAACCAAAAGTGGCATTTGGGACGAGTATGACAAGCAGTATAACCAAATAACAAAGCCAAGCTGTAACACGGCTGCTGCCATTAGAGAGGTAGATAAATACCTAGCAGAAGAGAACATCAATAGAAAGCAGGACCCTTTGATCTGGTGGACGCAGCGAAAAAATGTATATCCACGACTATACGAATATGCGTTGAAACGTCTTTGTTTGGTGGCCACGTCGGTGCCATGTGAGCGCCTATTTTCTGCAGCAGGAGAAATAGTCCGCAAAAGACGAACTCTTTTGACTCCCAATAAGGTTGAAAGCCTTATGTTTTTACATAATAATATGTGAAATACTTAAAAATGGTGTGCATTTTATAGGTTTTAAAATTATAATGGACAACATAAGTAAAATTGATTATTGTTTTTCAGCCCCGACTTCTAAAACATAAAAAATGGAAAACGAGATACTTAATTGAAACTGTTGGTTAGGTCCTAACGATATCAAGTACTAAGTACGAATTAAAATAAATTTAAGAAGTTAAAACGTCAATGAATTGTAGTGCATTATTTACATATAAGCTTAAAACTAGATATGAGACTTTAAAATTGAACTAAGAACAAAAAGACCGATAAACAAAACAGGCCAAAGAACAAAAAAGAACGAACTAAAGGGACAATGAAAAAAAAAGAACGATGAACAAAAAAGAACAATGAACAAAAAAGAACGAACGGAAAAGAACGATGAACAAAAAAGAACGATGAACGAAAAAGAACGAATAAGATGAACAAAAAGGAACGAACTAAAAGAACGACTTAGTTCACTGCATAAAAATGAACGAACGAACTTATTCAGTAAATTGAACGATGTTTACCCAACACTACCTAGGACATACACACATATACTAACTACAAGCATATTTCTGGGTTGGCTCGAGCTCGTGCTGACCGAGGCATTGACGAAGCCGAGTAGCACTTCGGAGGCGAAGGTAGCGTAAAAGAGAATTGAAGTACTAGCCCCGCGCGTTGTGAGTTGCTGCGTACACCGCAACTCTACAGTTATACCCGATACTAAGTCAGTATGGCTCTCCTGCGGCAGACGCCGCTAATATTGAACCACACGACAAAGAGTGCGTGCGAGAGAGACAGAAAATCAGTCTGAGCGTGACGTCGGGCGTTGCGTGGCCACTGCAAATTGATTTCTTGCTTTTGGCTACAAAAATGATCCGATTTGATCCAGATTCAGCAATCTGATAGATATAGTCATTATCTATAATTCTGCGTTTTTAGTTTTCTCGAATGTGCAATATTGTGGATGCAACAGATTTTCGTCCTTTGTGTGGGCGGAAGGGGGTGGGGCGAAATTCTGAGATATACGTTTTATAGTGAGATCTAACAGAAGTGCGGATACCAAATTTGGTTACTCTAGCCTTAATAGTCTCTGAGATTTGTGGATGCCCCAGATTTTCGTCCTTTGCGGGGGCGGAAGTGGGTGTGGCGATATTTGGACACGAAACGGTCAAGGTCCGATATCACAGGAGTGTGGATAACAAATTTGATTGCTCTGGATCTTATAGGTTCTGAGATCCTTGAACTCATATTTTGCAATTGGCAAAGCCGACCATGAAACCTGTGTGTTAGAGAGAGACAGAGCGAGAAAGAATGAAATTGTTTTCTTGAAATTTTACACTCTAGAACATATAGTCATCCTCTACGATTCTGCGTTTTTGGTTTTATCGGATCTTTAAAAATGTGGATGCCACAGATTTTCGTCCTTTGTGGGGGCGGAAGTGGGCGGGGCAAAGCTTTGAAATATTTTTGTAGCAGTGACATACCACAGATGTCTGGATCCAAAACATCGTTGCTCTAGCTCTTATAGTCTTTGAGCACTAGGCGCTGAAGGGGACGGACGGACGGACAGACGGACAGACAGACAGGGCTCAATCGACCCGGCTATTGATGCTGATCAAGAATATATGTATATACTTTATGGGGTCGGAAACGATTCCTTCTGGACGTTACACACATCCACTTTTACCACAAATCTAAAATACCCCAATACTCATTTTGAGTATCGGGTATAAAAAGCATTTGTTCCTCATGCGACATCTTGGTATTGTATAGTCTTTGGTGTGACGCTTTCGTTGTATGAACTGGCACATCTATATACTGTATGGTTAGTGGTTGTACTTTGTACAATTGAAAATTAAATGCGAGGCGTTATCGATACTATCGCATGTATCACATATGTTACTAGGAACTACATGCATTTTGGCGAGAGTGTGCCTATCGAATGCGTTACCACTAAGCAGTCTGTTGATTCTTTTAGCGTCAATGGCTTTAAGCTTAGTTTTATTTAGGAACCACGGTTTGGATAATGTTGAGGGGAAAAGCGAGCAGTAACCTCGGTGCTTGATACTAGCAAACTCGGCGTATTCTCTCTCCCATTCTGCTTTTAAGATTCTGTGTATTTCGCACATAGCGTCTTTAAGGTTCCATTTAACCACTGTGTATTTTCCTCGTCTGTGGGCTTCTTTGGCTGCTGCGTCAACTGAAGTGATCTGAGGGATGTTAGCGTGTCCGGGAATGTAGTGACCCTCTACAGTTCTTAGATGTGGATTTTGTTGGATCTTTTCTCTGATTTTGTAGGCGATAGAGTTATCCTGAATGTTCTTCGCCAGAATGAGGGCCCCGTTTCTGCTGTCTGTCAGGAGCGCGACACGAGGAAAATTGTACAAAATAGCATGGTCTAATGCCTTCTCGATAGCAAGGAGCTCGGCGGACAACGATGAAAGGGTTTTGTGCGTGTAATAGCTATCTAAAAAACCTGTCCTATCGTGCAGGAAAGCGGCGCTGGAATGCCCATCTGCGACTGACCCATCCGTGTAATAGATTTCAAAACCACCCTTTGTCAGCTGATCCTTCTTTTCCCCGTGGAGCAGCATGATACCTGCCTGGTCTATCGCGTGCTTGTTGGGTGCAGAACCCTTGAAAAATTCTAAGTCGGAGCTAAGTCTACTTGTCTGATCTCAACTCCTTGATGCGAGATATTTAGCGCAGCTCTACGATTGTTGAAGTAAATCACTTTACACTTCACCGGATTGAATGACAGGTTTAGCCTATTGCATTTTTCTTCGAACTTATCTATACTGTCTTCTAGCACACCTTTCGCAATGGATACGTCTTTATGAAAACAAACTATGAAAAAGTCATCAGCATACTGAAACAGTAAGCAGTTATGACTGTTAATATCATGTAGTTCGGCTGTGTAAAGGTTAACGAGGGGGAACGTTGTGAGTTGCTGCGGACACCGCAACTCTACGGTTATACCCGATACTAAGTCAGTATGGCTCTCTTCCGGCAGACGCCGCTAATATTAAACGACACGACAAAGAGTGCGTGCGAGAGAGGCAGAAAATCAGTCTGAGCGTGACGTCGGGCGCTGCGTAGCCACTGCAAATTGATTTGTTTCTGTTGGCTATAAAACTGATCTGATCTGATCCAGATTCAGCAATCAGACAGATATGGTCGTTATCTATGATTTTGCGCTTTTAGTTTTCTCGAATCTGCAATATTGTGCATGCCACAGATTTTCGTCCTTTGTGTAGGCGGAAGGGGGTGGGGCGAAACTTTGAGAAATACGTTTTATAGTGAGATCTAACAGGAGTGCGGATACTAAATTTGGTTACTCTAGCGTTAATAGTCTTTGAGATTTTTGAATATCCCCAGATTTTCGTCCTTTGCGGGGGCGGAAGGGGGTGTGGCGAAATTTTGAAACAAACTCGTCTCGGTCCGATATATTAGGAGTGTGGATACCAAATTTGGTTGCTCTAGCTTTTGTAGTCTCTGAGATCTAGGCGCTAATGTTTTACTCTAAGCAAAGCCGCCTATGCTACGTGTGTGTTAGAGAGAGACAGGGCGAGAAAAAATGAAATTGTTTTCTTGATGCTGGCTATAATAATAATACGATCCAATTCAAATTCTGCAGTCTAAAAGATATGGTCATTCTCTACGATTCTGCGTTTTCTCATATCTTTAAAATTGTGGATGCCACAGATTTTCGTCCTTTGTGGGGGCGGAAGTGGGCGGGGCGAAGTTTTGAAATATTTTTGTAGCAGTGACATATCACAGAAGTCTGGGTCCAAAACATCGTTGCTCTAGCTCTTATAGTCTTTGAGCACTAGGCGCTGAAGGGGACGGACAGACGGACGGACGGACAGACGGACAGACAGACATGGCTCAATCGACTCGGCTATTGATGCTGATCAAGAATATATATACTTTATGGGTCGGAAACGATTCCTTCTGGACGTTACACACATCCACTTTTACCACAAATCTAATATACCCCAATACTCATTTTGAGTATCGGGTATAAAAAGGGTTGGGCTGAGACAGCTACCCTGGCTAACACCTCTGTTCACCTCTACCTCGCTTTTGCCCTTTATGAGAATTCGTCTGTTAAGGAAGCAGGAGATCCAAGCCGTGAGGTTTGTATTGAACCGCATATCCCTCATCCTGTGCTCGAGTGTGTTCACTCTTACGCAGTCGAACGCTCTTTGTAAATCTAGGCAAGCTGCGACAACCTGACAACCCCTCGCCTTCAGCGCCAGAACTTTGTTGATAAGGTCGTTGATGCAAAGAGCCGTGGACCTGTTTCTCCTGAAGGCATAGGACCTGACCGGCAGCAGGTCGAAGTTTGCTATGTGCTCGTCCAACTTCAACTTTATCAACCCCTCTATGGATTTAAACAGCGTGTTAATCAAACAAATCGGCCTATGGTTTTGGAAGGAAGTAGGGTCTGCATTCTTCTTGGGGATGGGTACCACTTTTATCCTGCGCCAGACTTCAGGGATGACGCCACTCAGCCATACTTTATTTATAATTTCAAAAATGTCTTGTTTTTTCCCACTTGGTAGCTTTTGAAGCATCCTGAACGAGATGCCATCAGGGCCTCTAGCCGAATTGGGGTTCCTGGTTTTTAGGAAGCCCAGGAATTCTTCCAGTTCCAGGGGTTCCGGGTCGTCTGGTCCTAACAAAGGGGCAGGAATTTTCTTAGGGGGCCTACTGTTTGACGTGGATGGGGTTACTTTAACCATATTGAGAAAGTTTTTGTCATCTTCGTTCGTCCATTTGTTCCCTACATTTTTGATTTGGCCGTATTTTTTGATGTTCTTCACCCTGCTCCACATAGAGGGCGATGAGGAGACCTCTTCTATAAACTTGGAAAAGTTGCGCTTTCTTAGATTTTTTACGTGATTTTGTAGATTTTTGTCAGCTTCTAAGGTTGCTCTGGCATCAGCCAATTTTTTGGTGAGGTAGAATTTTTGACTGCAAGCGTTTCTCACGCGAAAAAGTTTTTCCGTTTCCTCGTTCCACCATTTCTTAGCAACGTACTTGTTCTTGCTTGGGAATGTGACCGTGTTTTTTAAGGTCAGGGATTTCACTTTTTCATTGAGCTCCTCCAGATTTGAGAAATCACTTGCACCCAGAATCCGGGCTATTCTGTTGTGAAGGATCTTCTTGCCTTGGAGGGGGGCATTTAGGCCTTGCACTGATAATACAATTGGGAAGTGGTTGCTGTTCGTAATTTTTGTTTTGAGGACTTGCCAGTTAATAGTTCCATTTCTGTAGTTCGAAAAAGAAAGGTCAAGAACGGAGAATTGAGATGGGCTCCTGGAGAAGGTTGGCGAACCGTCGTTTAGGCAGATAAATCCGGCCTCCCGGGTGGAATTCTCAATGCTGCGACCCTTGCGATCACAGATCGGACTTCCCCAGATAGAAGCCCTAGCGTTGAAGTCCCCGCCCACTATTGAGGGTATGTCAAGCGAACCCGCGAATTCGAAAAACTTTTTTGTGCCCGATTTAAACTGTGGAACTGTTGTTGATGGCGGTGCATATATGCTAAAAATATTGAAATTGCTCTTGAGGTTTAATGTTTTTATTCCTAAAATTTCCAAGTCGTTATCTATTTTTAAAATGCTGAATTGAATGTTTTTCCTGACGTAGATGCCAACCCCGCCGTAGCCGTCCTCTCTGGGCCTGCAGAAAAAGTTATAGTCTAAAATGCTGCAGTCCGCGTTGTTCACCACCCAAATCTCTGAGAGGATGGCAATATCTATTGCGTTCTTGTATAGGAACATTGAGAGGAGCTGTTTGTTGTTGTTGTGTGTCAGACTTTGAATATTTAGCTGAAGAATCTTCATTGTTGGATGTTTTGAGAACCAACTGCCATCCCTTGGGCAATCTGACGCCTATCTAGTTCTGCGTTGGAAGCATTGACAAATTCTCTAATTTCCTTAATAAATTTATTCGCTAAAGAATCCCCTTTAATGATGTTGTTTGGATCAATCAGGAACGCTGTGAGTTTGGCTCCTAGTGCGTTTAGCTTATCCTGGGCCAGAGAAGATGCCACGGATGAAGATCTAACAAATTTCTCGCTCATTTGGACGCAGTCTGAGTTTATTGAGTTCTTCCACTCTGCCATGTTGGCTGCTGCCTTGGCCGCCTCTGCGTTCCGGGCGGCAACCCTATTGGATTTGGTCACTTCCGCGAAAGAGGTGACAGAATGAATTTCCCTGGCGGACTCTAAGCTGTTATTTAAGAATTCAGGGGAGCGGTTAGATTGCCAACTGGGTCTAGGAAATTCCCCTTGATCCCTTAGGTTGGGGGAAGTTCTATCAAAAAGGATCGGATATCTAGCCTTGACCTCAGCTCTAGTTAGGTTTTCCAGTGTCATACACTTTTGAATGGCGTACGCTTTTTTCCTGGCCTCACACTGCGGGTGGGTGGCAGCATGTTCCCCCTTGCAGTTAGCACAGACCAGCCCTGAGCAGATAATATCTTTGCTGTGATCTTGTCCGCATTTGAAACATTTCGCTCCACTCTTGCAATGTTGCGCCAGATGGCCAAACCTAAAACACCTGAAACATTGAAAAAGCTGAACAAAAGGTTTCACTTCTACTTTAGAATATAGAAAATTGTTTTTGGTTGGTAACTGCTCTCCTCTGAACCAGAGTTTCACCCTGCCAGTAGGTACACGTTCCCCCGATGCTCTATCCCTTCGCGTAATCCGAACTATCTCCTCAATTGGGATATCCGAGGTTACAAGCTCCGCTAGCTGTTCCTCCGAGTAGTGCCCGGGGATCCCAAAAATTAACCCTGCTTTTTGGACGAAGTGCCTAAAGATTCGGGTTGAGTACCCTTGAGCAGCGAAAACACTGTTTTCCACTAGCCCGTTTGCACACTCCGCCGACCCGCACACAATCTTGCACCTGCCATAGCCCATTCTAGCAACCTCCTCGATATCGCTAATGCCCTGTTTCAGCAGCAGATCGGATAGATCAAACTGGTTTATAGCAATTCTGGCATTATTCGCACTCATTTTGTCGATACAAACAATGTATGGGCCTTTATGCCCCTCATAATACTTGTTAACGATGATTTTGCGGTTACTTCCGTTTTTCGAACTCACGGAAGCCACACAAACCGCGTCAGTCTTCTCACTCTCGTTCGTCGTAGAAATGTTTGATGTCATGCTTGTTGTCGTGTTCGTGGACATGTTTGTCGACACGTTCGTCGACAAGTTTGGTTTGTTGCACAGCAGTTTAGAAGCCAAAAGCTGCGTAGCCGTTTTTGCCGCCATCTTTACTCCTACCCGCATTGCGGAATTAGCTTCTCCTTCCCTTTTTTTCAGCGTTTCCATGCGAATTTTAACTCCCGTCGCCTTCTCCGTGGCCATCCTTGTCTTTCCTATGCTTGCCATGCTTCACAGGGTCCAGACGGAGTTCCAAGAGCCGTTTTAAGAGGTATTCCGGAACGCCATGCAGTAAATTCCAGGTTTTTCGACTTAATTGATGAAGCTTTGGGAATTTCTTCGCGCCGTCTTCGTAGGCGTGTGAGGCGCCCCCAGAAGCTTCGGAAAATGTCTTTATGATTAAAAGTATCAGCAAACGTCTTGAAATATGTTAATTTTTTCCTTCCGCAAACAATTTTAGGTACGCGCCATACCAGTGTTTAACAACGTTTTTTTGAACAAACATTAAACAGTTGAAGTATACATTATGAGAAAATAACAATAACAATAAATAACTTAACCCACCTAGTCCCCCTCTATATAAACAGGTGAACAACTTCAGCTAAGCCGCAAAAAATTATACTGTTTTTAAATGTACCTTGTATATCCAACTTTTCTCTTTGTTTACAACAAAAGTGAGTAAGTTAACTTTCACTTGGTCTGCGCTAAAGTTTTTCAAATTTCATAATTTTTTATGTGGAGTGTATTTTAATACCCACTGGTCTACAATGGGTTAATCGTTCTTTGTTTATTATAAGATAGGAAATCGTATTCCTATTTTGATATTCGGTTGAATATTACCAGCTAGTTAGCACCTCCAGCCCTAAGCACATAGCTTCATCCGATTAATGAATTAGATACTCATTTTTGTTTGTTAATAAAGTAGGGTTTAAACAAACAAGCTCAACAAAAATTTGTTCTACATGGTAACTACATACATTTGTACATGTATTTGGTACATATGAACCACATATTTATGGAGACTATGTACATTCACCGAAAAAGCTAGCATCACCACGACTCCCTGCTGGCTTCGGATCCGGTTCATTTACATGGCGCTGGAGTGAAAAAACGAACTTAAGGAACTTTCTTTAACCTATGTATATATTAAATAAATTTTACGAAATTGATTAAATATACCTGTAGCGCCATTTGGCGTATAATAATTGTTATTAGGATCGAATTTTTCGAAGTCTAGTGTAAGTTAGGCTAGGGCAAAGCGGGAGGGCAATAAAAGCTCGCTCTCTCGCTCTTGGCGAATTCGCCCCGCTTTGCCACCGTAGGTATGTAATATAGGCGAAGAAGAAATAGTTTTGAATATATGAAGAAACTCGAGAAAAATCTATTGAAACGAACGCACGCACTCCTTATTTTTCGTCGTCGTAAAATACAATAATTTGCAGTCACCCAAGTTTTTCGGTCTCTTTTATTTAGAAAAACTATTCTAAATTTTCATGGCGCCCCCGGGTGGACTTGCAAATTAAACGTATTAATTAAAAGTGGAAGGCAAAAGAGACAGTGACACAGTGGAGAATAGATCAATAGCCAAAATCTATCATACCTATGTACATGCATACATACATATGTATGTGCTACAGCTAAATTGCCAAATTGACCGCGACGTGTGTGCAAAGAATACAACAAACAAACTGAAAATCACCGCGTCGGTCGTGCAATACCCTGTCTGCAGCTATATACCAAAGGAGATATATATACCATCTACCAAAGGAGATCCAAGTGGAGCATCCAGCATCAGAAGAGGAGAGTACAGCACCTGGAATTTCTAATCTTATCAAGAGGTATTTGTGCAAAAATTGAAAGCTCGAGTGAAGACGAAAAGATTAAAAAACTCGCAATTATTGTCTTGTGCTGAAACAATTGCACCTCGCTTTCAATTCTTGGAACATACGTATGACATAGTAGAGCTAGATTTGCATGCTGTAGTTAGAGTTGAGCATATATATTACATATACATATGTACATCTAACCCTCTTGGACGCAATAACTACACATATAACTCATTTTAACTGCAATCGCTGTCACCCCTTTCTCCTTTCTCGTTTTCGTTTTCGTTGTGTCAAATATATAGTTGGGTCATTGGTCAAGCACGCATACCAATACGCAGCTGCAGCGGAATTTTTTGTCTCGCTTTCGCTCCTCACCGTTGCTTATCGTTGTTCTTTTGTTTGGCGCGCTTGATCCAAACCAAACACCAAGTGACGCGCTACCCTGTTTTCGTCGGGTATATTCGTTTGGTGTCAGTAGGATCCAACTATCAATTAAGACAAAGTCGTGCCTCGCAAATCAATTTAGCGTCGATCGTTGTCGGTGCATACGTATACACAACATCCATTCTTCAGAACTACAGCGGTGAAATTTTTCGTTTTCGCTTGTCACCATTGCTGTTCGTTGCTATTCTTGTGTGGTTTTCGTGTACGCGCCAGCCAAGCGACGCTCTACCCTAAATTTGTCGGGTATATTGGTTTTTCACCTCGTTTGGGTACAATTACCCATTATTTCATTGAGTGCCTCGGCATTAAATGAGATTATTAGAAACGATCTTTCGCCTTCAGTTGCTTGTATTGAGAATCAATATGACCTCAAAAGCCAACAATATCGCCCTTGAAGAGCTGAAGAAAAAGCGCAGTTGCCGTGTCAAAGGCATTCGTTTATTAGCGGACCGTTTAGAAGCGGGGGATATTCCGCTGGTATTGACGGAGCTCGAGTGCAGATTTGAAACGCTGATGCGTAGCATTGACACGGCACGCGAACTTCAAGAGAAGATTGAAGATATACTTCCACCACCATGCTTAACAGTTGGAGTTATGTTTTGATTGTCGAACTCGGTATTTGGCTTTCTCCACACTGTGTGGAATCCATCCGATCGGAAAATATTGAATTTACTTTCATCGGAAAATAGCACCTGTTGCCAGAAATCTTTGGGCTTAGTTATAAACTCCTTGGCGTAGTTCAGACGTTTTTTTTTATTAGTCTCCGAGATCAAAGGTTTTCGTCGAGCCACACGCGCATGGTAGTTGGCCTCGTGTAGTACTCGGCGTACCGTAATCGGGTGAACATCCGTCCCAATGTCTTTTTTTAGATCAGCAGCGATCTGTGTGGAGGATATGGTGGGGTTCAATTTCACTTTGCGAATGATTTGGCTGCATTCGCGGTTGCTTAAAACTTTTGGGCGACCTGTGTGTTTAGAGCTCTCCAAGTTTGAGGCTCCCTTAAAGCGTTGAACGATGCTCCTTATTGTGAAGCGGCTTCTTTCCATAATTTTGCCTATTTCCGCATACGATTTGCCTTGATTATGCAAGTGCAGGATTATTTTCCTCTGCGCTACGGTGGTTTCCTTTTGTTTCGGTGGCATATTGACAGCAAAAATCAAAACAAGCCCAATTTAAGCGCAACTTTAAATTTCCAAATGCTAATTTGCAAAATTTTAAATAACGGGATAACCAGGCTGCCATATTTCCAAAAAAAGAGCTGCCCAATCGGACATAATACTGAAAAATTAATGTATAAAGCCTAGTGTGCCAATAATTTTGTTCAACGAAATATACACTTTTTAAAGTTTTTTATTTAATACTTATGCTTAGTTTGAATTTTTGTAAACAAATTTAATATATATATATACTTAATACTATGATCTGGTTGGCTAAATTTATTTTTACCATATATCGTTATCGAAAGGGTCACACGGTGGCCAGAATGTTTAAAAAGCTTACTGTGCCAAAAATTTAGTTCGTCACTGTAGACATTGACGATGAGTTTGGATTCGAGTTGGAAGAACTCTCAATTTTCACAAAGGCAAAATTAATGTCTCTCATTTGCGCATTGAAGACAGCTGATGAGACAAAACCGGCAGTACCAGCTTATGGTGGCCTAGCTCGTGCTCGCCTTCCGAAGTTAGCTCTGCCGCAGTTCAGCGGGAACTTTTCGGACTTTAAAAACTTCATAGGTTTATTTGAGACTCTAGTTCACAATGATCAAAGCATTCCAATTATCGAAAAGTTCAACCATTTGCTTTCGTGCCTCTCCGGTGAAGCGTTGGGAACAGTTAGGGCTTTCCAAGTAACCGAGACCAACTACGAGAAAGCAATTGCTAGCTTAAAACGGGTTTACGATAATGATTGTCTGATCTTTAAAAATCACATTGATGCCCTATTTAGTCTTTCCAAAATGACCCAGCAATCAGCAACCTTATCGATACCGCCTCATCCATATTTGGTTCGTTGTTGTCGATAGGCGATGATAAAAAGATCTCGAATGCGATGATTATTCATCTCGTCTTGAGCAGAGTCGATCCGGTGACCAAAGAGAAATGGGAAGAACAGCTCGATTATGAGAAACTGCCACTTTGGACTGACTGTGAAAAGTTGCTTAATCGCAGACATCAGCATCTTTCGGCCGAAAATTCGGACAAACCAAAGCAGGAGCAGAAAGCTGTGCCAAGCAAGCCGCATAATCGGAGCTCATTCGCTCATTCAGTCCATTTGGTCGGCTGGCAGTAATGCAAAGGTTCGAATTCGCAAAAACTGCATCCCTGTGCATCAATTGTCTGCAACAAGGCCACTCTGTAGTATAATGCAAAGCTAAGAAGTGTCGAGTGTGTGGCTGCTCACACCATACCTTATTGCATAGGTACACAGTGGCGAATAAAAGTCTGGCGTTACCATAACCCCCAGAGAATTCTTCTCCTCCTCCCAATCAGAATCAACCTTCCACTTCGCATGCTCTCCATGCGACAGCTATGGATAGAGTTATTCTGGCTACGTCGATCGTAAGCGTCCGAACAAATAATGGTGAACATGTTTTGGCCCGAGCTCTGCTTGACTCGGGGTCTCAAACCAATTTTATAACTGAGCACAGCGCTTACAGATCCGTAGGGAGGAGTCAACTTGCTTGTTATTGGTGAATCCAATTCACAAGTCAAGAAAAAGATACACACGGTGGTGAAGTCGCGAATTACTGGTAGTGAGTTTTCGGTTGATTTCTGGATTTTAAGGTCCATTTCGGGGTATCACCCTGATCAAACACTTAACGTGAGTGACTGTTAAATCCCGAAGAACTTACCACTTGCAGACCCATATTTCTTCAAGCCACAGAAGATAGATATGTTGATAGGTGCAGAAACATTTTTCGAACTTTTATCTGTTGGTCAGATTCGACAAGGTCCTGACTATCCAACTCTGCAGAAAACGCTTCTCGGCTGGATTGTGTCGGGCAGATACACTCCAAAGGTGACTGCCACCCAAGAAGCGAGGAATTGTTTGAGTTGTCAAGAAGAGTCAGTGATACACATCGACAACACATTACAAAAGTTTTGGTCACTGGAAGAATTGCCGTCTTCTAACAAGTCTTTATCTCCTGAACACAAGTTATGTGAAAAGCATTATAGAAGGACTACTCAGGTCGTGCCTTCAGGTCGGTTTGAAGTAAAACTGCCTTTGAAGTGGCTAAACGGCGGTTTTTACCGCTTGAAAAAAGATTGTCACGTGACCCCGAGTTACAGAAAATGTACTTGGAGTTCATGGAAGAGTACCTCTCCTTGGGTCACATGTCTACCACAGACAACACAATCCCCAAAACTCCACATTGTTTCATTCCACATCAGTGTGTGTTGAGGCCCCAAAGCCCGTCGACCAAGCTCCGCGTCGTTTTCGATGCGTCTTGTAAAACGTCCTCTCAGGTGGCCTTGAACGACATATTGATGGTCTGTCCTACGATACAGGATGAGCTGTATTCGACATTGCTCCGATTCAGACTACACAGGTACGCCTTGACAGCCGATGTCAAGAAGATGTATCGCCAAGTCTGGGTCGCTGATGCGGATAGACAATTCCAGCTCATAGTGTGGAGAAGTGACCCGTCTGAGTCCTTGAGAATATACCAGCTCAACACCGTAACATATGGGACTGGACCAGCCCCATTTTTGGCTATTCGGTGTTTGAAGATGTTGAGTGAGTCTGCAAAGCTCTCATTCCCTAAAGCTGCTGAAGTTATTGACTCAGACTTCTATGTCGATGACATGTTGACTGGTGCTGGTTGCGTAGAGGAGTTAAAGACAATTAAGTCTGATGTGGCTCAGGTTCTTCAAACCGCTGGGTTTGAATTGGCTAAATGGTTTTCGAACTCATCTGAGGTCACCGCATCCGAGAGCACAGTTAAACCGATAACAATCTCGGACTCAGAGTCAACTAAGGCGTTAGGAATATCGTGGCTGCCACACGAAGACGTCTTTAAGTTCCAAATTGACACGTCAGTTATGGGTCTCCGAGCGACAAAACGGAACATATTATCGGTGGCATCAAAGCTGTTTGACCCCCTTGGCTTGTTAAGTCCTTTAGTAATTAAGGGAAAGATCCTACTGCAGGAGCTTTGGCTTAACAAGGTAGATTGGGATGAGTCAATTCCAATGAACTTGGAAACAGCATGGAACTTATTAAAAGAAATCCTTGGGTCAGTTGGAGAAGATTACCTCGACGAAGATTACGGCACCAGGAGGAACCAAACATCAAGGAAGGCGACCTCGTAATCGTCGCCGAGGACAACCTGCCCCCTCAACAGTGGCTCCTCGGAAGGGTGGTCGGAACAACCGCCGGGCAGGACGGAAGGGTCAGAGTGGTCGACCTAAGGACGAGCAGCGGAGCCACGTTCAGGAGGCCAATACACAAGTTGGCGCTTCTGCCACTGGTTTGAAGCCTTCCAGGCCTTCAACGGGGCCGGTGTAGCGCCATTTGGCGTATAATAATTGTTATTAGGATCGAATTTTATGAAGTTTAGTGTAAGTTAGGCTAGGGCAAAGCGGGAGCGCAATAAAAGCTCGCTCTTTGCGAATTCGCCCCGCTTTGCCACCGTAGGTAAGATAGGCGAAGAAGAAATTGTTTTGAATATATGAAGAAACTCGAGAAAAATCTATTGAAACGAACGCACGCACTCCTTATTTTTCGTCGTCGTAAAATACAATAATTTGCAGTCACCCAAGTTTTTCGGTCTCTTTTATTTAGAAAAACTATTCTAAATTTTCAATACCATTAAAAAAAGCGTAAACCCTGATAGCAATGCTCTATGTCTGTTTCTTAGTACGGTTAAGTTAAATTTCATTCACTAGTTCTCTAAATTTATTTACATTTTACATGATTAATATGATTCACAGGGCTGCCTATCGGCGCCTAATTTCAAATTGGCAATCACAAGTTTAGCGAAATTTCACGGAGTCATTGCGTTATACAGATATGAAAACTTTAGCGCCTCAGGACTAACAATTTGTATACTTGACGGATTTCCAACAGCATTCGGGATAATCTATTTTAGTGTTTATTCCATGAGGTCTCATCAGACTGCGACCTCCTTTAATAGTAAAATTCTTAAATTATTTCCGCAGTTGGGCGAGCACTTGCGATTACCATGAATACTAAGCCGATTTCCCCCTCTTTCACCCGATCTGTCACCCCACCACCCACCGGACATTGCTGCTGCCTCAACCTGCTACAATTATAAAGTATCGAATGGAAAAAATAGATTTCTGAGCAATCTGAGCAAGCGGTCGATTTCATTATGGCAGCTATGTGAAGTGGTTTGAAAGAGTAACGTATAAAAAAAGGTATAAATACTGGGATCCACAAAAGGGAACATTTAGAAAAGTACCATGAAGGGATATTGGTCTCCCTATGTTACTCAACTTTGCCGCCTCAATTCAAGTCAAAAGGTAAACGAAGGAGAGCGGTTTTTATACACGATACTCAAAATGAGTATTGGGGTATATTAGATTTGTGGTAAAAGTGGATGTGTGTAACGTCCAGAAGGAATCGTTTCCGACCCCATAAAGTATATATATTCTTGATCAGCATCAATAGCCGAGTCGATTGAGCCATGTCTGTCCGTCCGTCCGTCTGTCCGTCTGTCCGTCCCCTTCAGCACCTAGCGCTCAAAGACTATAAGAGCTAGAGCAACGATGTTTCGGATCCAGACTTCTGTGATATGTCACTGCTACAAAAATATTTCAAAACTTCGCCCCGCCCACTTCCGCCCCACAAAGGACGAAAATCTGTGGCATCCACAATTTTAAAGATATGAGAAAACCAAAAACGCAGAATCGTAGAGAATGACTATATCTTTTAGACTACAGAATCTGAATTGGATCGTATTATTAGAGCCAGCATCTAGAAAACAATTTCATTTTTTCTCGCCCTGTCTCTCTCTAACACACACCGTAGAGTTGCGGTGTCCGCAGCAACTCACAACGTTCCCCCTCGTTTTTTCTGTTTTTTGAGTTGAAACTTGTAAAATAATTACGGCGTCAATTCGAAAATGGAGGATTCTCAATTTTAACGCTGTACTGGGGGTCTCAGACTGTGCAGATCTAGCCTCGGTCTCTTGGAAGAAAAACTGTTGGCGAAGACAGACGTGCTATTTTTGTCCAGTCCAAGTATAAAGAAAACGAGGGGGAACGTTGTGAGTTGCAGCGGACACCGCAACTCTACAGTTATACCCGATACTTTGTCAGTATGGCTCTCCTCCGGCGCTGCGTAGCCACTGCAAATTGATTTCTTGCTTTTGGCTACAAAAATGATCCGATCTGATCCAGATTCAGCAATCTGATAGATATGGTCATTATCTATGATTTTGCGTTTTTAGTTTTCTCGAATGTGCAATATTGTGGATGCAACAGATTTTCGTCCTTTGTGGGGGCGGAAGGGGGTGGGGCGAAATTCTGAGATATACGTTTTATAGTGAGATCTAACAGAAGTGCGGATACAAAATTTGTTTACTCTAGCCTTAATAGTCTCTGAGATTTGTGGATGCCCCCGATTCTCGTCCTTTGCGGGGGCGGAAGGGGGTGTGGCGAAATTTGGACACGAAACGGTCAAGGTCCGATATCACAGGAGTGTGGATACCAAATTTGGTTGCTCTGGCTCTTATAGGTTCTGAGATCCTTGAACTCATATTTTGCCATTGCCAAAACCGACCATGAAACCTGTGTGTTAGAGAGAGACAGAGCGAGAAAGAATGAAATTGTTTTCTTGATTCTGGCTATAATCATTATACGATCTGGTTCAGATTTTGCACTGTAGAAGATATGGTCATCCTCACCGATTCTGCGTTTTTGGTTTTATCGTATCTTTAAAAATGTGGATGCCACAGATTTTCGTCCTTTGTGGGGGCGGAAGTGGGCGGGGCGAAGTTTTGAAATATTTTTGTAGCAGTAACATATCACAGAAATCTGGATCCACAACATCGTTGCTCTAGCTCTTATAGTCTTTGAGCACTAGGCGCTGAAGGGGACGGACGGACGGACGGACGGACGGACGGACGGACAGACGGACAGACAGACAGGGCTCAATCGACTCGGCTATTGATGCTGATCAAGAATATATATACTTTATGGGGTCGGAAACGATTCCTTCTGGACGTTACACACATCCACTTTTACCACAAATCTAATATACCCCAATACTCATTTTGAGTATCGGGTATAAAACGAGAGGGAACGTTGTGAGTTGCTGCGGACACCGCAACTCTACAGTTATACCCGATACTAAGTCAGTATGGTTCTCCTCCGGCAGACGCTGCTAATATTAAACGACACGACAAAGAGTGCGTGCGAGAGAGACAGAAAATCAGTCTGAGCGTGACGTTGGGCGCTGCGTAGCCAGTGCAAATTGATTTGTTCCCTTTGGTTGTAAAAATGATCTGATCTGATCCAGATTCAGCAATCTGATAGATATGGTCATTATCTATGATTCTGCGTTTTTAGTTTTCTCGAATGTGCAATATTGTGGATGCAACAGATTTTCGTCCTTTGTGTGGGCGGAAGAGGTGAGGCGAAATTTTGAGATATACGTTTTATAGTGAGATCTAACAGGAGTGCGGATACCAAATTTGGTTACTCTTGCGTTAATAGTCTCTGAGATTTGTGAATATTCCCAGATTTTCGTCCATTGCGTGGGCGGAAGGGGGTGTGGCGAAATTTTGAAACAAACTCGTCTCGGTCCGATATATTAGGAGTATGGATACCAAATTTGGTTGCTCTACCTTTTATAGTCTCTGAGGTCTAGGCGCTAATGTTTTACTCTAAGCAAAGCCGGCTATACTACGTGTGTGTTAGAGAGAGACAGGGCGAGAAAAAATGAAATTGTTTTCTTGATGCTGGCTCTAATAATACGATCCAATTCAGATTCTGTAGTCTTAAAGATATAGTCATTCTCTACGATTCTGCGTTTTTGGTTTTCTCATATCTTTAAAATTGGGGATGCCACAGAATTTCGTCCTTTGTGGGGGCGGAAGTGGGCGGGGCGAAGTTTTGAAATATTTTTGTAGCAGTGACATATCACAGAAATCTGGATCCGAAACATCGTTGCTCTAGCTTTTATAGTCTTTGCGCGCTAGGTGCTGAAGGGGACGGACAGACGGACAGACGGACGGACGGACAGACGGACAGACGGACGGACGGACAGACGGACAGACAGACATGGCTCAATCGACTCGGCTATTGATGCTGATCAAGAATATATATACTTTATGGGGTCGGAAACGATTCCTTCTGGACGTTACACACATCCACTTTTACCACAAATCTAGTATACCCCAATACTCATTTTGAGTATCGGGTATAAAAAGATACATTATCAAACAAAACGAGGGGGAACGTTGTGAGTTGCTGCGGACACCGCAACTCTACGGTTATACCCGATACTAAGTCAGTATGGCTCTCCTCCGGCAGACGCCGCTAATATTAAGCGACACGACGAAGAGTGCATGCGAGAAAGACAGAAAATCAGTCTGAGCGTGACGTTGGGCGCTGCGTAGCCAGTGCAAATTGATTTGTTCCCTTTGGTTGTAAAAATGATCTGATCTGATCCAGATTCAGCAATCTGATAGATATGGTCATTATCTATGATTCTGCGTTTTTAGTTTTCTCGAATGTGCAATATTGTGGATGCAACAGATTTTCGTTCTTTGTGGGGGCGGAAGGGGGTGGGGCGAAATTTTAAGATATACGTTTTATAGTGAGATCTAACAGAAGTGCGGATACTAAAGTTGGTTACTCTAGCCATAATAGTCTCTGAGATTTGTGAATATCCCCAGATTTGCATCATTTGCGGGGCGTAAGGGGGTGTGGCGAAATTTTGAAACAAACTCGTCTCGGTCCGATATATTAGGAGTGTGGATACCAAATTTGGTTGCTCTAGCTTTTAAATTCTCTGAGATCTAGGCGCTAATGCTTTACTCTAAGCAAAGCCGCCTATTCTACGTGTGTGTTAGAGAGAGACAGGGCGAGAAAAAATGAAATTGTTTTCTTGTCGTTTAATATTAGCGGAGTCTGCCGGAGGAGAGCCATACTGACTTAGTATCGGGTATAACTGTAGAGTTGCGGTCTCCGCAGCAACTCACAACGTTCCCCCTCGTAATAATTTTGGATTAAATATACCGAGCCTAGTTAATTGCATACCTAGTTCTATATCTTCGATATATTCTGTGAAATGTTGTAGATTGAATATCAAAATTTCTATTTGTTTATTCCTGTCTTTTTCTTCATTTAGTTTTTTTATAACGTTTATTCCGCTTTTCACTGCATCTATTACCCAATTTAGTTCATTCATTTGAATGCTATGGCTGGCTAAATTTTCTATTTTTTGTTCCAAATCGACTTTATCTTCTTGATCTAGTGTTCCAAAGAGATATTTGTAGGCTGTTCCTACTATATTGATTAGGCCTCTTTTATTTCTTTTGGTTATTTTTAGCCCGTTCATTTCTCTTTGCAATTTGTCTACTAGATATTTTTTTTGGATTATGTCCTGGAATTGAGTGGCTTGCATTAATAAATTTTGGTATAGTTCTTCGGTTTTAGTTACATTAACAGTTAGATAATGGTATTCGTAATTGATAGGTATGTTAATCGATCCAGTTTTGAATATCATATATCCGTTTTGGGATTTTATAGGATTTATTTCTATGTTTCGGCCCTGTGCCATTACGATGGTAATTATGAGGAAGATGAGGATTTTAATTGTGTTGAAGTTCGCCGATTCCATTAACTTCCTCGGTTTCTCTGGAATTATTATATTTGCTTCTATTAGATTTCTTCTTTTTCTTGAATTTTGATTTATAATGAGTTATTTTCCTACCCCTATTCTTTTCTTCATAATGTTTTTCGTCTACCTGTCTAATTTCGCCCGTCCTTTTGAAAGGATTTGTTACCTTAGACTTAACTAGAGGTGATAGTTTATAGCGGGTATCTATTTCATACTCTATGCGGTTTTTATTTAATTGAGTGATTTTATTCACTTTATTTAGTTGGGTGTCATAATCAGGTGAGCCTGCATAAATGAATATATCAGCTGGTGTCCTATTTGTGGTATTATGTTTGGTTTTTTGCTTATAAGTATAAAGAATTAATTCAAACTTCGTGAATTTCTCTTCTGGGTTATCCTCGTTAGATATTATTCTTAATTTTTCATTTACTGTTTTATGAAATCTTTCTACGTCAGATATTACATTTTTGCTGGAAGTGATCTCTATTTTGACGTTTCCGCATTCAGCCATGCTTGCAATGCTGTGCACATAAAAGCTGAATCTTTATCGGCTTTGATTTCAATTGGTTTGCCCATCTCGTTAAAAACTTTCATGATGGCTCTTTTTGCTTCTAACCAGTCACGACTTTTTATACCCGATACTCAAAATGAGTATTGGGGTATATTAGATTTGTGGTAAAAGCGGATGTGTGTAACGTCCAGAAGGAATCGTTTCCGACCCCATAAAGTATATATATTCTTGATCAGCATCAATAGCCGAGTCGATTGAGCCCTGTCTGTCTGTCCGTCCGTCCGTCTGTCCGTCCCCTTCAGCGCCTAGTGCTCAAAGACTATAAGAGCTAGAGCAACGATGTTTTGGATCCAGACTTCTGTGATATGTCACTGCTACAAAAATATTTAAAAACTTCGCCCCGCCCACTTCCGCCCCCACCAAGGACGAAAATCTGTGGCATCCACAATTTTAAAGATATGAGAAAACCAAAAACGTAGAATTGTAGAGAATGACCATATCTTTAAGACTGCGGAACCTGAATTGGATCGTATTATTATTATAGCCAGCATCAAGAAAACAATTTCATTTTTTCTCGCCCTGTCTCTCTCTAACACACACGTAGCATAGGCGGCTTTGCTTAGAGTAAAACATTAGCGCCTAGATCTCAGAGACTACAAAAGCTAGAGCAACCAAATTTGGTATCCACACTCCTAATATATCGGACCGAGACGAGTTTGTTTCAAAATTTCGCCACACCCCCTTCCGCCCCCGCAAAGGACGAAAATCTGGGGATATTCACAAATCTCAGAGACTATTAAGGCTAGAGTAACCAAATTTGGTATTCGCACTCCAGTTAGATCTTACGATAAAACGTGTATCTCAAAATTTCGCCCCACCCCCTTCCGCCCACACAAAGGACGAAAATCGGACGCAGAATCATAGATAATGACCATATCTATCAGATTGCTGAATATGGATCAGATCAGATAATTTTTATAGCCAATAGGAACAAATCAATTTGCAGTGGCTACGCAGCGCCCGACGTGACGCTCGGACTGATTTTCTGTCTCTCTCGCACGCACTCTTTGTCGTGTCGTTTAATATTAGCGGCGTCTGCCGGAGGAGAGTTATACTGACTTAGTATCGGGTATAACCGTAGAGTTGCGGTGTCCGCAGCAACTAACAACGTTCCCCCTCGTTACTTCTACAAGAGTGGCAAACTTCGAGTATACGTCAATACATGATAGAAACTGTTGGTTACCAACCATATAGAAATCTATGACGTAATTCTCTCTGATGTTCAGTATTTCCGGTGTAGTTTCGAATGTCAACTTCGTATTTCTATGCTCTGTTTTGGCAATATTACAAGTAGGACATTCATTTATGATGTTTTGGATTAGTTTTTGATAATCCGGGTAATAGTATTTTCCCCTAAACCAATTGACGGTTTTCTCTATCCCTGGATGGAGTAAGCCTTTATGATTCTTTAATATGGTTTCTTTAAATTCAGCGTAATTCTGAATATCTAGGAGTTTCGTGCTTGATTTAATAGCTTTGGTTATATTGTTAGAATTAATGATTTCTAAATAGGCTTTTTGGAATGGAGGAAAATCTATTTCGTTATGGAAATGTAATGCGCTCTTTTTGGTGCATAGATATTCCTTTATTATATCCTTCGCTAAGGTGTTAGTCATTTCCTTATACGTGATCTTGATGATTAGCTTGTGAAAATAACGAATTGTTTCTACCTTATCTTCATTGCCTTTTATTAGCTCAATTTGCCGATTGTAATAGTTAATTGGTCTTTCCGTGATAGCAATGTGATTTAGATTGTCTTCCTGTGCGCTATGTACAGTTGCACCAACGCTATTGGAAGCTTCTCCAAGAAGATTTTCATTAATCTTTACCCTTGATAAGGCATCAGCTACATGATTTTCTTTGCCTGGTAGATATTTCATTTTAAAATCAAACTCATTCAGTTTTATTTTCCACCTTTGTAATTTCATATTTGGCTCCTTGAGGTTGTTCAACCAAATCAAGGGTTTATGATCGCTTTGTATCTCGAATGTTCTACCGAACAGGTATGAACGGAAATACTTGGTTGCCCATACGATCGTTAATAATTCCTTTTCGATGGCTGAATAGTTTATTTCATGTTCATTTAGGGTTCTGCTAGCGTAGCAGATCGGTTTGTGTTCTTGTGACAAAACCGCTCCCAATGCTATGTTACTAGCGTCGGCTGTTACCGTGAACATTTTGTCAAAGTCTGGGAACGCAAGGATAGGGTCTGAGGTGATGAGTACTTTTAGTCTCTCAAATGCCTCGACGTACTTTTCTTCCTTGGGGTCTATGACAGCTCCTTTCTTTAGTTTGAGTGTCATGGGTTTTGCTATGTTTGCAAAATTAGGAATGAATTTCCTGTAGAACCCGCACAGACCTAAGAATGACTTTATTTGTTTAGTCGTTTCTGGTATTGGAAATTTGACAATGGCAGAGATTTTGCCTGGACTTGGTACTATTCCTTCAGTAGTGACTACATGACCTAGGAATTCAGTTTCCTTTTTCATGAATTCACATTTATCCATTTGTAGCTTCAAGTTGGCGTCTCTCAACTTTCCAAATACTCTCCTTAGTGACAACAAGTGTTCTTCCAATGAAGTGGAAAATATAATGATGTCATCTAAGTATACAAAGCAATCTTTGAAGATTAACTCTTCTATCAGATTGTTCATACATCTTTGGAAGGTAGCTGGGGCAGTGGTTAGCCCAAAGGGCATACGAGTGAACTCGTAATGTCCATGCTTAGTGGAGAACGCAGTTTTGGGGATTGAGCTAGGTTCCATGGGTATTTGATGGAAACCTTTTGCTAAATCGATTGTCGTAAAATACTGACATTTACCTAGTTTGTCTAGGATTTCATCCATTCGTGGAGTTGGGAATTTGTCCTTAACTGTTATTTCATTTAGACTTCTATAGTCTACTACCATTCGATATTTTTGCTTTCCTGAAGCATCTATCTTCTTCGGAATCATAGATATGGGCTAGCAGTAAGGAGAATTCGACTTTCGAATTATTCCCTGCCTGATCATATCTTTGATTTGCTGGTTTACCTCCTGATCATGTATCTGGGCATATTTGTATGGTCGTCTGTAGACCGGGTCTTCATGTTGAGTTTTGATCTCGTGCTTGATTGTACTTGTGAAAGTCAAATTGTCACCTTCTCTGTACTGCACATCCTTAAACTCATATAAGACCTTCTTTAACTCTTCCCTCTCTTCGTCGTTTAAGTGTTCCAATCTTAATTGATTACATTCCCTTAATTCACTGTCTAGAGCGGAAGCGAAGTATTGATCTCCCTCTGGAGATGGGTCAAGGCACTTAGGTGCGATCTTCTCTTCTTTTGTAGAGGGATCAGTGCACTTATGTGCGGTCTTGCCGGCTTCAATAGCTTCTCCACTCTGAATGATTGGGTACGACCTAGCTCCTAGTGTTACAGTGTCATTTCTGTAATCGATGACGGCTTTACTTGCCATCAAGTATTCTCTTCCTAATAAAATATCATAATTTTCGGAAAAGTTATGTATGTAGAACTTTTGTACGGACGGACATGTTTTGTTCGCTTTCCTCATTATACTCTTAGTTAAACGGACAGGTCCATTGATGGTATGGACCGTAAGGTTATCGTCTTTTATCTCGGAATCTGTATAATTTTCTTTCATGATGTTGATCGATGATCCCGAGTCAGCGATACACCTTAATATTCTTTTATTAATGGTAATGTTTATATAGGGTCCTCCTCGGTTTCTTCCGAGGCGGCTTGATGAAAATTTACGTCCATCTTCGTTTGGCCACTCTGGCTCTCCCTCCCTCTTTTAGTAGGTTGGTTGGGTCCACTCCCACTAGCTTGGTTTTGAGATATTTGCTGATTGAATGGATTCTGAGCCCTACCTTGATTCAAGGAATTTTTGAACTCATTGTATAATCCAGGATTTTGGGAATTTTGATTTTGATTTTTTCGATTAGTCTGACCTGTTCCAGATGAACTCTGAGTTTGATTGAGATAGTTAGTAGTATTATAATTTGGATAATAGTTTCCAACATTCTTTCGATTTGATTGAGACGATTTCGATTGATCTTTATTTGTACCTGAATCTGTTGTACTAGCTTCGTACAATCCTTCTTCTTGTGCTGCCTTCTTAAGATTATACAATGTGGTAATATCTTTTCTTGCTAAGGTCATGAACATTCTGTCAGGAAGTTTTCGAGTAATGACATCTTTAATTGTGTTGTTCAAAGCGTTTTTATAAATGACATTATTTTCTGGTATGTTTTCTAAGTTTAGCTTATTGTTTATTAATAATGCTTTTATCTCTAATTCTTCTATAAACTTACGAAGGCTGACGTTGAATCTGGTGACATTAAATGACATTATTTTCTGGTATGTTTTCTAAGTTTAGCTTATTGTTTATTAATAATGCTTTTATCTCTAATTCTTCTATAAACTTACGAAGACTGCCGTTGAATCTGGTGGTGTATAGTTGTCGTAAGAGTTCTTCATATGGTGTGTGATTTTTGAACTCGTTGATCAGCGCCGTCTTCAGTTCGAGCCACGTGTTGGGTTGTATCATTTGCGATATGCGTTGTGCCTCTCCTGACAGTTGGATCTCGGTCGCTCCAAATAGGATCCTTTGTTGGCGAAGATCTTCAGTTGGATATAATCCGCATACATATTCGATTCGTTTGATAAATGAGCTTAGCTGTCCAGATGAACCGTCATAGGCAGGTACTTGTCTGATCGACAGCAGTGCCTGGTTCAAGTGGATTTCGCTCAATGATAGTGGTGGTAACGCCATGTTGTTGGTGTTGATTGGGTTTTGTTTTGTTTTCAGTAGTTTTTAACTTTATTTTGGTTCACTTGTGTAAACTTTTAATAGCACGGTTTTATAATATGTTCTTCTTTCTTGATCGTCGTATTCGAATGAATGTGTGTTGGCATATCGATACTTGTCGAGGACAAGTATCGATATATCGAGTACATTGGTATTTCTTATAATACTATCGATTAGTAAATCTTAAACTAATATTCAAATCTTATAAACTAATATTCATATCTTACATTCGGGCAACCTGACTACAGATCGCCCACGATCTACACACTAAGGCATACAGTTGGTTAAACATTTCTTATTCGGTATTGTCTTACTTAACATACTATTTCATCGATTAACAACATGAGACCATGGATTTATCCTTACACTCTACCCAGGGTTTAAGCCTTGCTGGTTCTAGTATACTTCGGAATGGCATTTGCGTCAACTGACAGTCCTCAATGTCGACAACCTCATAACGATCATTATCCAATACTCTATTGATCCTGTACGGTCCTCGATACTTTGGTGCGAACTTCTTATTGATCCCCGGTGTTGTGTCCACATGCCGGACTGCTACATAGTCACCAGGTTCATACTTTAATGGGGCTCTATGTTTATGGGCATACATCTTCTCATTTCTTTTCTGCGACAACCGTATGTTCTCACTTGCTATTTCTCTTATAGTTTCCAACTCTCTAAGTTCTGACGCTAACTTATCCTCTAGGTATTCGGTTAATTCATCTACAACGGGTCCTTTCTGGGGTTTTCCAAATAACAATGTGCTAGGTGTCTTTTTCGTACTGCTGTTAACGGAGTTATTAATGGCGTGCTCTACCTTGCTCAGCAACCTATACCAATCGGCTTGCTCAAGGGGCTCTGACAGTTTTCCTAACATAGGAGTAAGAACACGATTCACCCGCTCCACTTGGCCATTCGCCTGCGGTGCACCTGTAGCTACCTTAATGTGCTCTATCCCTCTCTCCTGCAGAAAACTAGAGAACTCTAACGAGGTGAAACAGGTCCCACGATCTGATATTATCCTAGTAGGGCGACTATAGAAATCAAAATATTTATTTAAGGCATCCTTCGCTTCCCGCGTACTGGTACTATTAACCGGGAACAATTTGACAAACTTAGTGAATGCATCTATTACCACAAGGAGGTGTTTTCGCTTAGATCTAATACTCGGCAACGGACCCAAATGATCAACATGTAGGGTATGAAAAGGAACACACGACTTTGGGATACTATGGAGCGTTCTGTTATGGATTGTTTTAGGCATCGAGTGTAGTATACACGGTAGACAGTTTCTGATGAACCTTGCCACTTTACTTTTCATTGACGGAAACCAGTAGGTCCTCAAAAGGTCACTCACGCACTTCTCTGCGGCCAGATGTCCTAGTTTTTCGTGTGACCGCCTTATCAACTGCTCTTCCATACACATTGGTACATAGAAACATAGTTTGTTTTCACAACTCCTCTTGTAAACAATACCATCTATCATTTCAAAATCTACTTCAATTCCATTCTCTAGCATTTTTCGAATCCTAACTACTTCCTTGGATTCTAAACCATCTGTTCTGTTTGCAATATCAAATCAACATCTTCTGGCGTTGCACCTATTACCCCAACTATCAATGATTTTAGTAATCTTTCCTCCTGAAACTCTAACTTGTCCCTCTCTACTGTATCCTCAACACATTTTTTCTCTTTATCTGAATTCCTATTACTAATGTACTTTACTCCCCCCACCACATCGTTAACGCTTCTTCTACATTGGCTCAAATCTCTAATTTCAATCTTCGATCCATCCTCTTCCCTATATTCACTATTCTCTATGTTATCTCTACAATCACTTCCAAGGTTCTCTCTATCATCAGACTTCCACCTATTTCCCAATCTACTTCCTACTGCACTTGATTCTCCACACTCAATCGCAGGGTTCTGTACGGTACTACTACGCTCTCTACTGATATTTAATTCTCTACACTTAATCACAGGGTTCTCTACGGTACCTCTATGCTCACTACCAGGGTTGTCTCTACTTACACTATTCCTTGTATATTGCTTTCTACTCTCATCTTTTTCTAAATTAGACTTTTCTAAACAGTATTTGACTCTATAACCATCCTCTAACATATTCGTCACTTGATCTTGTCTGCTCAGCGCATCAACGTGCGCCATACTGGCTCCAGGTCTGTGCATAATGGAGTAATCATAGTTCTCTAACTCTAGGGACCACCGTGCTATCTTAGGACTAATTGACTTTCTGGTTAACGTCTGTACTAACGAATTACAATCCGTGATTATTTTGAAGGACCTATGCTCCAAATATGCTCTAAAACGCCTCAATGCATAAATTATAGCCAATGTCTCTAGTTCGAAACTATGATAACGTGATTCTCTTTCTGTTGTTTTGCCGGAATAAAAGGACACAGGGTGCATCTTCCCATCATCTTGTCTTTGCATCAGTATTGCGCCATAGCCGTATGAACTTGCGTCTGTATGTAATTCCGTTTCTCTATTTGGGCTAAAAATGGCTAATACCGGAGGATTTGCCAACGCATTCTTAAGAGTTTCAAACGTCTTCACCAGTTCTCTATTCATGGGAAACGGACCACCTTCTTTTAACAACTGCACCAAGGGCTTAGCTGTCGTCGCAAATGACAACATGAAACGTCGAAAATACGAAAAGAATCCCAAGCATGAGTGCAGTGCTTTTACATTTTGAGGGACTGGGTATTTTTTCAAGGCCTCAATATGGGAATCACTAGGAACTATTCCGTTTTGATTAACTTTATACCCCAGGAAATCGCTGTTTCGATTGACAAACCTACACTTTTTTAGATTTATCTCTAAATTTTGCTCGCTAAACCGAATGCATAGTCTTTTTAATATATCCATGTGTTCTTCAACTGTTTTAGTCGCTACTAATATATCATCCATGTACACTACAATGCTTTTGTTCCTAATAAAGTCTCTCAAGAGCTCCGAAATAAATCTCTGAAAAATAGCGGATCCATTTTTTAACCCAAAGGGCATTCTCAAGTACTCATACTGTCCTTGCGGTGTCACAAACGATGTATACGGAACTGATTTTTCTTCTACGCCTATTTGATGATACCCACTTTTCAAATCTATAATGGAAAAACAGCACTTGTTTTCTAAAAACTCAAGACAGTCCTCAATAAGGGGCAATGGGAAATTATCTTTAACAATTCGTTTGTTCAGACCACGGTAATCGACACACATTCGAAGTTCTCCTGATTTTTTTTTTACTAGGACCAACGGGGAAGCATAAGGAGACTCACTATGACGGATTACTTTCTTTTCTAACAGATCATCTACTATTTCAGCTACTTTCTCTCTCTCATGGTAGGATAAACGACGCGGAGTACAATGAAATGGTGTTGTTTCTGTTACACGAATCTGCATCTGATACTTTGGTGGTGCTTTAAAGTCAAATTCTTTGTGTAAATAGTATGTCTTAATAACTTCCCTACACTTTTCTGCAAGAGTGATGCCAAATTCGAAACCTACGTTAAAATGTTCCTCTTCATCAATCTCTACCGCCGCACAAAAGTTACTGAACTCGTCGCCTTGATTCATATTTTCGATTACCATCTAACTTATCATATAGTCTTATGTAAATATTATTTTTACGTTCGGTGAATAAAGACGCGCAGGTTAAACTAATAGCTTTTTGCTTTAACGAGCTTAGTGGTGTGTGTTGCTTCGCATTGATATTTTTCTTATGAACTAATTTTACTTCAATAACTTTAAGGGCATCGCGTCCCAACAATACCGGCAAAGGCAGCATGTTATCATCTACGATGTTTAATAAAACGATATATTTCTTTGTGCAAAATTCAATATGGCACTTAAATTTTCCCCATATGGGAATTGGTTGTCCTCCTAGTCCATAGTATTTCCTAACTTCATTATAGGCTTCAACTATAGCCGACTTCGGTATCAAAGACTTATGAATAAAACTTACAGGGCTACCTGTATCAAATAGACTAAAAATACTGACGCCTCTTTGTTCACCAAACGGAAGTCATAAAGTGATTAACTGGACAGCCGCTTCGGGCACTGCGAATATAGGTGGCTGGTACTCCAACAGTTAAAACATGCCCCATCCGGTCTCTTTGGCTGACTGCATTCCTTCATAACGTGCCCAAATTGCCGACAGTTGTAGCAACGCATTGCGCCACCACCTTGCTGCTGCCCAACTGCCATACTCACATTTAGTTTTCCCTTTGTCATACCTTCGCTACGAATTGCTACGACGCCAGGAGCTCTTCTGACCTTATCATAGGTGACCATCTTGTCACGCAACTCGTTGAGTGTGCTGCAATATAGCAAGGATGCTGCCATGCCCGTCTTGTCCTGCAGTCCCTCTACGATGAATTTGACCACATCGCTCGTGGCCATGTCTGCTTGCGACGCTATGCTGCACATTGCGACGAAATATTGCAATTCGCTTTCATTATTTGCAATTTTCCGTGCCTCCAGTCGCTTTCCAATGTCCCACGCTGTCACTTTCTGCTCAAAGACGTTGATTATCCAATATCCAATACTCTATTGATCCTGTACGGTCCTCGATACTTTGGTGCGAACTTCTTATTGATCCCCGGTGTTGTGTCCACATGCCGGACTGCTACATAGTCACCAGGTTCATACTTTAATGGGGCTCTATGTTTATGGGCATACATCTTCTCATTTCTTTTCTGCGACAACCGTATGTTCTCACTTGCTATTTCTCTTATAGTTTCCAACTCTCTAAGTTCTGACGCTAACTTATCCTCTAGGTATTCGGTTAATTCATCTACAACGGGTCCTTTCTGGGGTTTTCCAAATAACAATGTGCTAGGTGTCTTTTTCGTACTGCTGTTAACGGAGTTATTAATGGCGTGCTCTACCTTGCTCAGCAACCTATACCAATCGGCTTGCTCAAGGGGCTCTGACAGTTTTCCTAACATAGGAGTAAGAACACGATTCACCCGCTCCACTTGGCCATTCGCCTGCGGTGCACCTGTAGCTACCTTAATGTGCTCTATCCCTCTCTCCTGCAGAAAACTAGAGAACTCTAACGAGGTGAAACAGGTCCCACGATCTGATATTATCCTACTAGTGAGACTATAGAAATCAAAATATTTATTTAAGGCATCCTTCGCTTCCCGCGTACTGGTACTATTAACCGGGAACAATTTGACAAACTTAGTGAATGCATCTATTACCACAAGGAGGTGTTTTCGCTTAGATCTAATACTCGGCAACGGACCCAAATGATCAACATGTAGGGTATGAAAAGGAACACACGACTTTGGGATACTATGGAGCGTTCTGTTATGGATTGTTTTAGGCATCGAGTGTAGTATACACGGTAGACAGTTTCTGATGAACCTTGCCACTTTACTTTTCATTGACGGAAACCAGTAGGTCCTCAAAAGGTCACTCACGCACTTCTCTGCGGCCAGATGTCCTAGTTTTTCGTGTGACCGCCTTATCAACTGCTCTTCCATACACATTGGTACATAGAAACATAGTTTGTTTTCACAACTCCTCTTGTAAACAATACCATCTATCATTTCAAAATCTACTTCAATTCCATTCTCTAGCATTTTTCGAATCCTAACTACTTCCTTGGATTCTAAACCATCTGTTCTGTTTGCAATATCAAATCAACATCTTCTGGCGTTGCACCTATTACCCCAACTATCAATGATTTTAGTAATCTTTCCTCCTGAAACTCTAACTTGTCCCTCTCTACTGTATCCTCAACACATTTTTTCTCTTTATCTGAATTCCTATTACTAATGTACTTTACTCCCCCACCACATCGTTAACGCTTCTTCTACATTGGCTCAAATCTCTAATTTCAATCTTCGATCCATCCTCTTCCCTATATTCACTATTCTCTATGTTATCTCTACAATCACTTCCAAGGTTCTCTCTATCATCAGACTTCCACCTATTTCCCAATCTACTTCCTACTGCACTTGATTCTCCACACTCAATCGCAGGGTTCTGTACGGTACTACTACGCTCTCTACTGATATTTAATTCTCTACACTTAATCACAGGGTTCTCTACGGTACCTCTATGCTCACTACCAGGGTTGTCTCTACTTACACTATTCCTTGTATATTGCTTTCTACTCTCATCTTTTTCTAAATTAGACTTTTCTAAACAGTATTTGACTCTATAACCATCCTCTAACATATTCGTCACTTGATCTTGTCTGCTCAGCGCATCAACGTGCGCCATACTGGCTCCAGGTCTGTGCATAATGGAGTAATCATAGTTCTCTAACTCTAGGGACCACCGTGCTATCTTAGGACTAATTGACTTTCTGGTTAACGTCTGTACTAACGAATTACAATCCGTGATTATTTTGAAGGACCTATGCTCCAAATATGCTCTAAAACGCCTCAATGCATAAATTATAGCCAATGTCTCTAGTTCGAAACTATGATAACGTGATTCTCTTTCTGTTGTTTTGCCGGAATAAAAGGACACAGGGTGCATCTTCCCATCATCTTGTCTTTGCATCAGTATTGCGCCATAACCGTATGAACTTGCGTCTGTATGTAATTCCGTTTCTCTATTTGGGCTAAAAATGGCTAATACCGGAGGATTTGCCAACGCATTCTTAAGAGTTTCAAACGTCTTCACCAGTTCTCTATTCATGGGAAACGGACCACCTTCTTTTAACAACTGCACCAAGGGCTTAGCTGTCGTCGCAAATGACAACATGAAACGTCGAAAATACGAAAAGAATCCCAAGCATGAGTGCAGTGCTTTTACATTTTGAGGGACTGGGTATTTTTTCAAGGCCTCAATATGGGAATCACTAGGAACTATTCCGTTTTGATTAACTTTATACCCCAGGAAATCGCTGTTTCGATTGACAAACCTACACTTTTTTAGATTTATCTCTAAATTTTGCTCGCTAAACCGAATGCATAGTCTTTTTAATATATCCATGTGTTCTTCAACTGTTTTAGTCGCTACTAATATATCATCCATGTACACTACAATGCTTTTGTTCCTAATAAAGTCTCTCAAGAGCTCCGAAATAAATCTCTGAAAAATAGCGGATCCATTTTTTAACCCAAAGGGCATTCTCAAGTACTCATACTGTCCTTGCGGTGTCACAAACGATGTATACGGAACTGATTTTTCTTCTACGCCTATTTGATGATACCCACTTTTCAAATCTATAATGGAAAAACAGCACTTGTTTTCTAAAAACTCAAGACAGTCCTCAATAAGGGGCAATGGGAAATTATCTTTAACAATTCGTTTGTTCAGACCACGGTAATCGACACACATTCGAAGTTCTCCTGATTTTTTTTTTACTAGGACCAACGGGGAAGCATAAGGAGACTCACTATGACGGATTACTTTCTTTTCTAACAGATCATCTACTATTTCAGCTACTTTCTCTCTCTCATGGTAGGATAAACGACGCGGAGTACAATGAAATGGTGTTGTTTCTGTTACACGAATCTGCATCTGATACTTTGGTGGTGCTTTAAAGTCAAATTCTTTGTGTAAATAGTATGTCTTAATAACTTCCCTACACTTTTCTGCAAGAGTGATGCCAAATTCGAAACCTACGTTAAAATGTTCCTCTTCATCAATCTCTACCGCCGCACAAAAGTTACTGAACTCGTCGCCTTGATTCATATTTTCGATTACCATCTAACTTATCATATAGTCTTATGTAAATATTATTTTTACGTTCGGTGAATAAAGACGCGCAGGTTAAACTAATAGCTTTTTGCTTTAACGAGCTTAGTGGTGTGTGTTGCTTCGCATTGATATTTTTCTTATGAACTAATTTTACTTCAATAACTTTAAGGGCATCGCGTCCCAACAATACCGGCAAAGGCAGCATGTTATCATCTACGATGTTTAATAAAACGATATATTTCTTTGTGCAAAATTCAATATGGCACTTAAATTTTCCCCATATGGGAATTGGTTGTCCTCCTAGTCCATAGTATTTCCTAACTTCATTATAGGCTTCAACTATAGCCGACTTCGGTATCAAAGACTTATGAATAAAACTTACAGGGCTACCTGTATCAAATAGACTAAAAATACTGACGCCTCTTTGTTCACCAAACGGAAGTCATAAAGTGATTAACTGGACAGCCGCTTCGGGCACTGCGAATATAGGTGGCTGGTACTCCAACAGTTAAAACATGCCCCATCCGGTCTCTTTGGCTGACTGCATTCCTTCATAACGTGCCCAAATTGCCGACAGTTGTAGCAACGCATTGCGCCACCACCTTGCTGCTGCCCAACTGCCATACTCACATTTAGTTTTCCCTTTGTCATACCTTCGCTACGAATTGCTACGACGCCAGGAGCTCTTCTGACCTTATCATAGGTGACCATCTTGTCACGCAACTCGTTGAGTGTGCTGCAATATAGCAAGGATGCTGCCATGCCCGTCTTGTCCTGCAGTCCCTCTACGATGAATTTGACCACATCGCTCGTGGCCATGTCTGCTTGCGACGCTATGCTGCACATTGCGACGAAATATTGCAATGCGCTTTCATTATTTGCAATTTTCCGTGCCTCCAGTCGCTTTCCAATGTCCCACGCTGTCACTTTCTGCTCAAAGACGTTGAGCAATTCTGCTCGCATCAATTGCCAAGTCAAAGGCGCCACATGGTCGATGTACGCCTTCGCCGATCCGCCTAGCAGCCGCTTTGCTAATATCCAGCATTTGGACTCGGATACACCATGGAAATTCATAATGTCCTCAAAGTTACTTATCCAACTGGTTACAGCCTGGTTGTCATCTCCAGAAAATGGACGCATCATCGCCTCAATGTGTGTCAAGTCGATGCAATCTCTCGGCGTTTCCAACTCCATAGCCTCTTTCTCCGTTTTCAATATGCTTAATTTGAGATCAGCTAAGCGCTTGCGAGAAACGTACAATTGTTCCAACTGCTGCAAACGGCGCGATTCTTCTTCGTATTCATCTGATCGCATGGTCAATTTCGAACAAGCGTTGTCTTGTCGCGGCATGAATGCTTCTCGAGCCTTCTGCACATTTTCACCATATTCTTCTGGCGCCGCTTTTACTGCGTGTTGTGCACTACGGTTGTCTCTATCTATCTCGCGCTCAACCGGGACTGCAAAAATGTCTGCCTGCATAGTCTCGTCTGCGCTTGGCGCCGTATTTCCTAGCTCATGCGTGTCTTTCATGATTTTTTTTACTGCTGTACGTAATTGGTGTATGTTGGCATCTTGATCAAAATATAGGTTTTGCCTACGCAATATGTCGCTAAGTTCACTTTTGGTTTTCGCTCTTATGTCTGCATAGTTCATCACAGAGTTTTTTTTTGGGCAAACCCCACACCTGATATGTAAACTTTTAATAGCACGGTTTTATTATATGTTCTTCTTTCTTGATCGTCGTATTGGAATGAATGTGTGTTGGCATATCGATACTTGTCGAGGACAAGTATCGATATATCGAGTACATTGGTATTTCTTATAATACTATCGATGAGTAAATCTTAAACTAATATTCAAATCTTATAAACTAATATTCATATCTTACATTTGTAAGTTTTTTGATTTTGTATTTAGTGTTTCACTGTTCTTGGTGGATCACTATCTCCGCTTACTTCAGTTCACTTAATTTTAGTTTTGCAAATCGTATGTGCTCGTAACACATAGGTTCTTTGGCGGATTTCACAATTTTATTAACGATTCCGGGATTACGTGATCACAGTAATTAGAAATTACACAAGCTGACCATTACCGAAATATAGGAGTTAATTTTAAACGAAATCCTACCGACTGCGCCAGTTAAATATCCGCAACTCGAAATTTAGTTTTTAAAAAAGATTTTATTTTTAGTACGTAATTTCTTTATGTCACAAGATTGGTTGAATTCCCCGACTTAACTTTACGTCTGCTTGTCTCAAACGGAACTGATCTCTCTGCTGCTGGCTAGTTTCCATGAGCCCTTCTCTTGGAACTCCCAAGTCTGGCTTAGGGCGTTGCTTTCCTCGGCTGCATCTTCGTGTCGGTGGCGTACGTGCCTGGATCGATATTTGGGGATGCCTCGGCTTTGATGAAAGGCATCCACAGCTGGCGATCGGTGTTGCATTACATGACGGAGCTAGGAATGTGATACTCCTTGGTTTTATGTCTAGCTTTGATTGGTCCTCATGAGTGGCGTGATTCTAAAGAATCGATTTCTCGAGAGTGGCGTGATTCTAATGTTGATGAAACAATGTGGTCCATTGTTTATATTATGGGGGGCCCTAGCTTGGAGTATGGGAAGAAACAGTTATTGATTCTTGAGTGGGGTCCTGTTACTTGTGTGGATGGGGTGGATGAATTGTACATAAACATAATGTGTATGGGATGTGGGGAATTATGGATATGTCACTATATACTTTATGGGGTCGGAAACGATTCCTTCCGGACGTTACACACATCCACTTTTACCACAAATCTAATATACCCCAATACTCATTTTGAGTATCGGGTATAAAAACCGGGAAAAGATCTTAACAGCTGAATACAGCAAAAAGAAAAAAATATTGTGCGTTTATAAAGTAAAAGTGTGTTAAGTGCCGATTTCCATTGGTATGTATTTCAGCGTCGCTAATATACACCACATACACTCGTGACGTAGGGTAGTGCCGTTTTTATACCCGATACTCAAAATGAGTATCGTATCATTATTATAGCCAGCATCAAGAAAACAATTTCATTTTTTCTCGCCCTGTCTCTCTCTAACACACACGTAGCATAGGCGGCTTTGCTTAGAGTAAAACATTAGCGCCTAGATCTCAGAGACTACAAAAGCTAGAGCAACCAAATTTGGTATCCACACTCCTAATATATCGGACCGAGACGAGTTTGTTTCCAAATTTCGCCACCCCCCCTTCCGCCCCCGCAAAGGACGAAAATCTGGGGCATCCACAAATCTCAGAGACTATTAAGGCTAGAGTAACCAAATTTGGTATCCGCACTTCTGTTAGATCTCACTATAAAACGTATATCTCAAAATTTCGCCCCACCCCCTTCCGCCCCCACAAAGGACGAAAATCTGTTGCATCCACAATATTGCACATTCAAGAAAACTAAAAACGCAGAATCATAGATAATGACCATATCTATCAGATTGCTGAATCAGATCAGATCAGATAATTTTTATAGCCAAAGGGAACAAATCAATTTGCACTGGCTACGCATCGCCCGACGTCACGCTCAGACTGATTTTCTGTCTCTCTCGCATGCACTCTTCGTCGTGTCGCTTAATATTAGCGGCGTCTGCCGGAGGAGAGCCATACTGACTTAGTATCGGGTATAACCGTAGAGTTGCGGTGTCCGCAGCAACTCACAACGTTCCCCCTCGTTTTGTTTGATACTGTATCTTTTTATACCCGATACTCAACATGATTATTGGGGTATATTAGATTTGTGGTAAAAGTGGATGTGTGTAACGTCCAGAAGGAATCGTTTCCGACCCCATAAAGTATATATATTCTTGATCAGCATCAACAGCCGAGTCGATTGAGCCATGTCTGTCTGTCCGTCTGTCCGTCCGTCCGTCCGTCCGTCAGTCCGTCTGTCCGTCCCCTTCAGCGCCTAGTGCTCAAAAACCATAAGAGCTAGAGCAACGATGTTTTGGATCCAGACTTCTGTGATATGTCACTGCTACAAAAATATTTCAAAACTTCGCCCCGCCCACTTCCGCCCCCACAAAGGACGAAAATCTGTGGCATCCACATTTTTAAAGATACGATAAAACCAAAAAACGCAGAATCGTAGAGGATGACTATATCTTCGACAGTGCAAAATTTGAACCAGATCGTATTATGATTATAGCCAGAATCAAGAAAACAATTTCATTCTTTCTCGCTCTGTCTCTCTCTAACACACAGGTTTCATGGTCGGTTTTGCCAATTGCAAAATGTGAGTTCAAGGATCTCAGAACCTATAAGAGCCAGAGCAACCAAATTTGGTATCCACACTCCTGTGATATCGGACCTTGACCGTTTCGTGTCCAAATTTCGCCACACCCCCTTCCGCCCCCGCAAAGGACGAGAATCTGGGGCATCCACAAATCTCAGAGACTATTAAGTAACCAAATTTGGTATCCGCACTTCTGTTAGATCTCACTATAAAACGTATATCTCAGAATTTCGCCCCACCCCCTTCCGCCCCCACAAAGGACGAAAATCTGTTGCATCCACAATATTGCACATTCGAGAAAACTAAAAACGCAAAATCATAGATAATGACCATATCTATCAGATTGCTGAATCTGGATCAGATCGGATCATTTTTGTAGCCAAAAGCAAGAAATCAATTTGCAGTGGCTACGCAGTGCCCGACGTCACGCTCAGACTGATTTCTGTCTCTCTCGCACGCACTCTTTGTCGTGTCGTTTAATATTAGCGGCGTCTGCCGGAGGAGAGCCATACTGACTAAGTATCGGGTATAAATGTAGAGTTTCGGTCTCCGCAGCAACTCACAACGTTCCCCCTCGTTTTTTATCCATCAGTGTAACTGATTCCTATTTTATGTTATAGTGTCATTAGTGTAATTAGCTTAGTAAATTTCTTTTGGTTGTGTTTTAAATTCTGTTCGGAAGAAATAGCAAGTGGAATGTGTGACAGGGCGAAAGTGAACAACGGTTAAACGGCAGAGAGCGTGAATTTTTTTGTAAAATTATTTCTCCAGCTTTCGTTTTAGGAACGTTGCCGCAGTCCATGGAAGCGCTTTCATCGCTGTTTCAACGCGTTTATTAAAACAAATCAAAGGAAGGCCGTAAGTGATCCAAAACATAAAGATAATATATTGGAGTTTGTTTGTTATTAGCAACTATTTATTGCATAACCGAAAAAAAAACCTCACGTAGTCAAGGGCTTCTTCGCTTAAGAGAGGCTGTGCGCTCTCCCTTATGCCCTGCTGGCAACCATAAGCGCTTACGCCGCGCATAAGAAACAGCTCTCTTAAGAACAAGGCGCAAAAGGGAAGATGCGAGGCTGGTCGCTCTGACGTTCTTTTATGCTTTCTACTTGCGGTTGCTTTCGCTAATGCACTTGAATAACTGACCTGCCATAACGATCGCTGCGCACAGTTTTTACATTCCCTTTTGCATATTTATTTATTTATCTATTTGCCTAACATAAAATTTAGAGATATGTAACCTTCTCTTCTTTCAATTTGTAAGTTAAATTTCAATCTAAATTGTATTATTAAGAGTTAATCATTTATTAGTTTAATAGTTGCTATGCATGTTCTATTGCTCAATATGAAATATAGTATTTAACATGAATCGGTGCTAGAGTTCTATATGCGGGGACCATGCTGGGCAAATGAGGGTAATGGGGTTGGATAGGAGGCTGTAAGAGCCTTCTTTATGGGATCACCGGATGAACCGGGAGCGGTGATCATGGTAGGGTGGGCATAAGTGGTCACAACAACACCGTGGCACGACTTGTATGTGTGTAGGTGTCCGTGTGCGTAGTTAGGTGTATTTGCTCTTGTACATATTTGTGTCCGATACTTCGCTTGCACGTGAAATTTTAATGAACGTTACTGTATCAGTATTATGATTGTTGGAGTAGAGCTGTGTCCCGCCCGTTCTGGAAAAAAAACCCCCCCATTTCTTGCCGATGAGACGGAAGCCGGAACAAGCACGTGCCCGGACGGGAGACGAACCATCACCTGCTCAGCCTACCGTGTTGGTTTGGTAATATCCAATATGCTACAGTTAGTTTATTATTTGGCGCCCAACGTGGGGCTCGAGTTGTCGCAACTGACAACAAACCGGCAAGGCCCAAATGATTGTGAAAATTGTGGAATGTAGATGTGACCTTACTTTCCCAACCAGTATCGGGACAGATGTGTCTTTCTAGTTGTCATTCTGTTTTGTTTGTTTTGGCTTTATCGTTTTATGCTGGATCAGCGCAGTGGGTTATTAAACTATTGCCACCGTTGTAAGTGACCAAGCGGGCTCCTATGATGCAGGCCGGAATGATGAGTACATATAACACCGGTACCACCCCGATGCATCGAGCTTATTACTATTCTTTTCGTTCATTCTTTCTATATTCGTTTGTTTTCCTTTCCTTCCTGTTCCTTCTGGCCAATGCTGGAGGAATGCTCCTTTTTTTCCGGTCTGGATTATCCGATCAGGAACGGTGGGTGAAAGGCCTCAATTTGCCAGGAAGGAGTTGTGAATGGACTCATACTCATCGGGCTGGGTATTTGGTATCGTTGGATGGAAACGTGGTATAAAACTATTACCCACCGCGAAAGACCCGGACCGCCTATAGCTACGAGTTGTGGGTTATTACTAATTTCTTTATGCATGTAGTTGAGTAAATGTAGTACATGGGAAACATCATACACATAGACACACATAGATATACCCTATTATTCCCTTTGACTTAAGCATGGTCCTAGCAGATTGTTTTTTATACCCGATACTCAAAATGAGTATTGGGGTATATTAGATTTGTGGTGAAAGTGGATGTGTGTAACGTCCAGAAGGAATCGTTTCCGACCCCATAAAGTATATATATTCTTGATCAGCATCAATAGCCGAGTCGATTGAGCCATGTCTGTCTGTCTGTCCGTCTGTCCGTCCGTCCGTCCGTCCGTCCGTCCGTCCGTCCGTCCCCTTCAGCGCCTAGTGCTCAAAGACTATAAGAGCTAGAGCAACGATGTTTTGGATCCAGACATCTGTGATATGTCACTGCTACAAAAATATTTTAAAACTTTGCCCCGCCCACTTCCGCCCCCACAAAGGACGAAAATCTGTGGCATCCACATTTTTAAAGATACGATAAAACCAAAAACGCAGAGTCGTAGAGGATGACTATATGTTCTAGGGTGTAAAATCTCAACCAGATCATATAATTATTATAGCCAGAATCAATAAAACAATTTCATTCTTTCTCGCTCTGTCTCTCTCTAACACAAAGGTTTCATGGTCGGCTTTGCCAATTGCAAAATATGAGTTCAAGGATCTCAGAACCTATAAGATCCAGAGCAACCAAATTTGGTATCCACACTCCTGTGATATCGGACCTTGACCGTTTCGTGTCCAAATTTCGCCACACCCCCTTCCGCCCCCGCAAAGGACGAAAATCTGTTGCATCCACAATATTGCACATTCGAGAAAACTAAAAACGCAAAATCATAGATAATGACCATATCTATCAGATTGCTGAATCTGGATCAGATCGGATCATTTTTGTAGCCAAAAGCAAGAAATCAATTTGCAGTGGCTACGCAGCGCCCGACGTCACGCTCAGACTGATTTCTGTCTCTCTCGCACGCACTCTTTGTCGTGTCGTTTAATATTAGCGGCGTCTGCCGGAGGAGAGCCATACTGACTAAGTATCGGGTATAAATGTAGAGTTGCGGTCTCCGCAGCAACTCACAACGTTCCCCCTCGTTTTTTATCCATCAGTGTAACCGCTGATTCCTATTTTATGTTATAGTGTCATTAGTGTAATTAGCTTAGTAAATTTCTTTTGGTTGTGTTTTAAATTCTGTTCGGAAGAAATAGCAAGTGGAATGTGTGACAGGGCGAAAGTGAACAACGGTTAAACGGCAGAGAGCGTGAGTTTTTTTGTAAAATTATTTCTCCAGCTTTCGTTTTAGGAACGTTGCCGCAGTCCATGGAAGCGCTTTCATCGCTGTTTCAACGCGTTTATTAAAACAAATCAAAGGAAGGCCGTAAGTGATCCAAAACATAAAGATAATATATTGCAGTTTGTTTGTTATTAGCAACTATTTATTGCATAGCCGAAAAAAAAACCTCACGTAGTCAAGGGCTTCTTCGCTTAAGAGAGGCTGTGCGCTCTCCCTTATGCCCTGCTGGCAACCATAAGCGCTTACGCCGCGCATAAGAAACAGCTCTCTTAAGAACAAGGCGCAAAAGGGAAGATGCGAGGCTGGTCGCTCTGACGTTCTTTTATGCTTTCTACTTGCGGTTGCTTTCGCTAATGCACTTGAATAACTGACCTGCCATAACGATCGCTGCGCACAGTTTTTACATTCCCTTTTGCATATTTATTTATTTATCTATTTGCCTAACATAAAAGTTAGAGATATGTAACCTTCTCTTCTTTCAATTTGTAAGTTAAATTTCAATCTAAATTGTATTATTAAGAGTTAATCATTTATTAGTTTAATAGTTGCTATGCATGTTCTATTGCTCAATATGAAATATAGTATTTAACATGAATCGGTGCTAGAGTTCTATATGCGGGGACCATGCTGGGCAAATGAGGGTAATGGGGTTGGATAGGAGGCTGTAAGAGCCTTCTTTATGGGATCACCGGATGAACCGGGAGCGGTGATCATGGTAGGGTGGGCATAAGTGGTCACAACAACACCGTGGCACGACTTGTATGTGTGTAGGTGTCCGTGTGCGTAGTTAGGTGTATTTGCTCTTGTACATATTTGTGTCCGATACTTCGCTTGCACGTGAAATTTTAATGAACGTTACTGTATCAGTATTATGATTGTTGGAGTAGAGCTGTGTCCCGTCCGTTCTGGAAAAAAAACCCCCCATTTCTTGCCGATGAGACGGAAGCCGGAACAAGCACGTGCCCGGACGGGAGACGAACCATCAGCTGCTCAGCCTTCCGTGAAGGTTTGTTAATATCCAATATGCTACAGTTAGTTTATTATTTGGCGCCCAACGTGGGGCTCGAGTTGTCGCAACTGACAACAAACCGGCAAGGCCCAAATGATTGTGAAAATTGTGGAATGTAGATGTGACCTTACTTTCCCAACCAGTATCGGGACAGATGTGTCTTTCTAGTTGTCATTCTGTTTTGTTTGTTTTGGCTTTATCGTTTTATGCTGGATCAGCGCAGTGGGTTATTAAACTATTGCCACCGTTGTAAGTGACCAAGCGGGCTCCTATGATGCAGGCCGGAATGATGAGTACATATAACACCGGTACCACCCCGATGCATCGAGCTTATTACTATTCTTTTCGTTCATTCTTTCTATATTCGTTTGTTTTCCTTTCCTTCCTGTTCCTTCTGGCCAATGCTGGAGGAATGCTCCTTTTTTTCCGGTCTGGATTATCCGATCAGGAACGGTGGGTGAAAGGCCTCAATTTGCCAGGAAGGAGTTGTGAATGGACTCATACTCATCGGGCTGGGTATCTGGTATCGTTGGATGGAAACGTGGTATAAAACTATTACCCACCGCGAAAGACCCGGACCGCCTATAGCTACGAGTTGTGGGTTATTACTAATTTCTTTATGCATGTAGTTGAGTAAATGTAGTACATGGGAAACATCATACACATAGACACACATAGATATACCCTATTATTCCCTTTGACTTAAGCATTGTCCTAGCAGATTGTTTTTTATACCCGATACTCAAAATGAGTATTGGGGTATATTAGATTTGTGGTGAAAGTGGATGTGTGTAACGTCCAGAAGGAATCGTTTCCGACCCCATAACGTATATATATTCTTGATCAGCATCAATAGCCGAGTCGATTGAGCCATGTCTGTCTGTCTGTCCGTCTGTCCGTCCGTCCGTCCGTCCGTCCGTCCGTCCCCTTCAGCGCCTAGTGCTCAAAGACTATAAGAGCTAGAGCAACGATGTTTTGGATCCAGACATCTGTGATATGTCACTGCTACAAAAATATTTCAAAATAAGATCCAGAGCAACCAAATTTGGTATCCACACTCCTGTGATATCGGACCTTGACCGTTTCGTGTCCAAATTTCGCCACACCCCCTTCCGCCCCCGCAAAGGACGAAAATCTGGGGCATCCACAATATTGCACATTCGAGAAAACTAAAAACGCAGAATCATAGATAATGACTATATCTATCAGATTGCTGAATCTGGATCAGATCGGATCATTTTTGTAGCCAAAAGCAAGAAATCAATTTGCAGTGGCCACGCAGCGCTCGACGTCACGCTCAGACTGATTTTCTGTCTCTCTCGCACGCACTCTTTGTCGTGTGGTTCAATATTAGCGGCGTCTGCCGCAGGAGAGCCATACTGACTTAGTATCGGGTATAACTGTAGAGTTGCGGTGTACGCAGCAACTCACAACGTTCCCCCTCGTTTATTGTAGGAAATTAATTTTTCAGATTGGCGGTTAGTACCAGCTTAAACTTCGGGCAATCTTTTGGGTACCTGTCTGAACACCAATACGAAAGCTCGCCACAACAATTTCCCCGATATTAGGGCCTCCGCCCGCGACAAGGGACTTATGCTCCTCGCCCAACTACAGCTCCGTACCAAAAATTCCCAGCGCTAGGCCGAACAGCACAAAGCGGGAGGCGTAAAAGATCTGCTCCTCAGTCGCTTTGCGGGCGCGAGCCACTTATGTGTCATGGACCCGAGATATATTGGAGGCCGTCCAATTCTGCGGAAATTATTAAAGCGATGTAAACGGTCAACCAATTTCTACCCGAAATATAGATCTGGGCCTAGACCTATTTTCTTTCCCCATACGAAGTGCCGAGCAGTGCCCAGTGTGAAGCCGGCGGCAACGACTGTCGTTTTTTTTATACCCGATACTCAAAATGAGTATTGTGGTATATTAGATTTGTTCCAGTCCCACCTGAACGATAGGTGGCCAGGGCTGAGGGCGACGCGCCATCTAGCGGAAGTCCAGGGAGGCTCGATGGTGTATGGCGACATTGTGGGGAGCTGGAGCCGTCACTGGGGATATAAGGAAGAGAATAGGATTAGTTATATGTATTAGTAAGGGAAAAAGGGATAAATAGGAGTGAAAATATTAGAAAACAGGGATTGGATTATAGAAATCGTGGAGCGTGGACGGAGTAACGTCGAAATTTGAAATTTTGTGCTTAAAACAGAAAGTTTGAACCGGCAAGGAATATAGCCACCAGAACCGGGCCAGAACGTTTCCTGGAGAGGGACACTGGAGTTCGAGAAAGTCGACTGCAGAGAAGAAGACTGCCCAACGGAACCTGAGTGAGTTCGTTCCAGTTGCGCGTGTGTGAGCCAAGTAGCGCGGGACGTGTGAAGGGGGAGGGTGAAAGAGGACGATTTAGCTGCCAGGGCGATTCTAGCCACACCGCACGATCGTTGCATCGCCTTCCAGTGCGTGCCACACGTTTGGTCTCATTCACCAAGTAAAAACCCCGAAACCCTATTCACACACACACACACGCGCACACGTATACACGGACCTATATAAATTTAGGGCTGACCGGCCACGATCAGCGATCGCCCACGTCGTTTGAACTTAAAGAAAAAAAACATAATCCGCACTCCAAATACCGTTCCACATTAAATGTTATTTTGTTCCGTGTGTTGTCCTTTATTTAGTAATTAGTATTAGCTTAAACCGTTTAACGTAAAATCTTGGCCATTGAAAAAAAATATGTAAAAACACCAACACCTTTCACGAACCTAAATCTGCGATCAGCTGTTCAGTGCCAGAAGATTAACCCTTAGTGGGTGACGCGGGGGTCCCATCAGTCCACCGTATTTGGTCGAGCGATTTGTGGAAAAATATTGTTTATTGATTATGTCCCGGGGACCCTTAACAAGAGCTCTTGGTAGGTTAAGTCTCCGTAGGGGCCCGAGTTAAATTAACTCCCGTAAAACTAGATCCACTCATCTACACATATTTCATTACGTATGGGTGAGGGTATCCCTGTTGGTTGAACGAAATTTCAGCAGTTATTTCCTTGTTTGCCTTTGTGTCGAACGTTTTGGTGTTTCTTAGTGGTTAGTGATAATTTTGAGTATAGCTATTTATTAATGAGAAAGATGAAATTGTCAATTTACGATTATTAAAGCTTGGATATATATTGAAGCATGATGCATTAAATTTAAAATAGAGGGAGGACGCGTGGCGTAAGCCATGGATTAGGCCAGCCGTTACCGTTCCAGCAGAGGGTGGCCAAAATGAACGTTGTGTTTGGTCACAGGTAGGGCGGGCGCGCGAAGTGATAACACCCAAGCTTCACCCACTTGATGGCCGTCTGTTTATGATTTTCTTTGTTGTTGTTAGGTTGTTGTTAGTTTTGATGTCCCGAGAAGTAGTATGTCTCCTTTTTTGTCTACATTTGGCGGGCAAGGGAAACTACCCAGCCCTGGGGTCGACAGCTAGCCGGCATTGCCCTCTGGGAAACAAGCCAAGTGTAACAAATGGCGCCCAATTTATTTTCGAATTCGCATGCATCTGGACTGACGCAGGTTCGTGTGGTATTACAACAAATGTCACTCGGGCTGGTAAAGGCAGATGCGGGGAATGAAAAAAAAAATAATAAATTTAGTGGAGAAGACGACAGCTCGCGAAGTGCAGTTTAGCTGTCCCGGCAGAAGTCGCTGCTGCAGGCTTAAGGTGAGCGTAAAGCTGGTCCTTAATGGCGCGGGGTGATTGATGCTAGGGATGGATAGACGGAGGCAGTTAACGGATTTATAAAATATGTGATAGGGACTTACGAATTACAGTTGAACATTTTGTCGCTATTCGATGTCGCAAGTGAACGTAAGTCACTGCCGTTCAACAAAAAAATGGACAGGGAGTTTGCGACGGACACATTGCCTGGTGGACTGTGATATCGAATAAATCTGTGATGGAATGTGATATTGGAATAAGTTAGAGTAAGTCATGTAGGTAAATGTTCATTGTAGTTTCGCACCTGGTTGTTTAAAACAAAGCCGCTTTCGTGTTTTTGAACCTGTTGTCTGTCTGCCGAGAGGTGGTAAGGAGTAGGTGGCCCGGGAGTCGTAAAGACAACCCGCGATGCATCTCTTGTCATGGCAGATCGGTATGATGGATGACAGGAACAAATCACAAGCAAAGTGAGCTCATGCACCGTGAGGCTTCTCGTTTATCGGCCATCGCTTAGAGCGATGACTAGAGTAGATGACAGGCCACACAAAGGTGGTGTTCGTAATTGTAGGATATCCGTAGGGCGACTGTCAAGTGGAGCGCAGAAACTGGAGCGGTTACTGGTCCCGGCTGGTCACGTGTCCCCCTCTTAATGAATCTTGTAAGAAGAAGAAGAACTGTTAGGAATTTGTGTTGTTAGGTTTTGTGTTGTGTTGAATGTGTTTGAAGTTTGAGTGTCTTAGGTGTCGATCGAATATACATGTATGTTATTATTTATTTATTCAAATATTTAATTGCATATATCTCGTTGACGGCGCTAGTTGGCGCAATATTTATGTCGGTATTTATTTATTTATTTATCGGAGTATTTATGTAGTAGTTTAAGTTGCTTGATGGCAACGAGTAACATTTATTTGATAAGTATGTTGGACTTAAAATTATAACAGCTCCAAGTTTTACAAGTATGTTTGTGAATAATTATATGCGTGTACGTCTGATGCGTGGCTGAACTGACAACTGACTATCTCTCTCTCTGGAACTCGGCCCTCTCAGAGCCGATTACTGCTCTATCCCGACGACACGACGAAAACACGACCGCTTCGTGTCTCTCTCTTTCCTTCGTTTCCTACATTCGGCTGTCCTGACGGACCATTCGCCTCGGATGGGTCTAGCCAAGGTTTCATATATTCTGAAACTGTAGAGGTCTTATAGGGACCCTCAGTATCCCCAATCTTCTCGACTTCGTACCTTCCATGATTCTTTACCCTAACCACCTTATACGGCCCTAGATACTTTCCTTTTAGCTTTAATCCAGTACCATACTGAGTACGCTTGATAGCTACTAGCTCATTAACCTCATACTGTCTATCTAGTTTCCTTTTTAAGTCAAAACTCTTCTTGTTTTCTTGCTGTAACCGTGCAATGTTTTCAACTACTTCCTTTCTAATTTTTTCGCGGTCCTTGTTCAACTCTTCGATAAGTGATTCTTCCAATATTTCTTTTATTTTTGGATCCATTCCTATACGCATGTCTAGCCCAGTCAATATCTTGAAAGTTGTTACCTTGGTACTTCGCGGCTCAACACTGTTGATCATTTGCTGTACTTTTCCTAGATGCTTATACCAACTACCGGAATTACCCTGACACAATTTCGACAACATAGGCACCACTATCTTGTGCATCCTTTCGACTTGACCATTCCCACGTGGAACGCCTGTGGCAATCATTAAATGCTGTATTTTCTCTCTCTCACAATATTCACGAAACAAATTGGACATAAACGCTGCACCCCTATCCGTCACTATTCTGTTCGGATTACCAAAACTAGTCCCCTGAATTTCCAAACACTTAACGACCTCTTCAACACCTGTACTACGTGTAGAATATAACCAAACAAACTTAGAAAATCCATCAACGACAACCAGTATATAATTGTACTGTTTTTTACTCATTTCCATTGGTCCAACGTGATCAATGTGATACGTTTGTAACGGCCTATCACCCTTGTCTATTGGTTGCAAATAACCCTCACGTTTTCCTGTCTTTTCATTGACAATGATACACTCGACACAACTATTTATTACGCGCCATACTTTGTCTTTTAACTTCGGAATATAATACGACTTTTCAATGATATCTTGTGTCTTTTTAACTGAAAAATGTCCTTGCTTATGTGCTATTGATATAATCTCATTTTCCAACTGAGCTGGTACTACGATGAGCTCCTTATCCGGATCCTTAAACAAAATCTGATTCTGAATATAATAATCCTCATATTCCTTGTCCTCCACAATACTTTTAACAGCCTTAACCCAATCGTCGGTTAGCTGAGCTTCTTTCAAACGATGAGCTATACTTTCGGTCACCATAAAACAAGATACACGACTCAACGCGTCAACGTGCCTCATCTTCGTTCCTGAGCGATGTTCTATAACATAATTAAAATCTTGTAGGTACATGGCCCAACGTGCTACTCTCAAAGGAACGTCTTTCTTTTTGATCGTCATTGTAAATGCATTACAATCTGTGACAATTTTGAACTTTATACCCAAAACGTATACACGCCATTTCGCTAAAGCTTCGATAATTGCCAGAACCTCAAGGTCATAAGCAGGATATTTCTCTTCACATGGCTTAGTCCTACGGCTCATATATTGAACTGGATGGAATTGGCTGTCTTCCAAACTCTTTTGCAGTAACACGGCTCCATACCCCCATTTTGATGCATCAGTATGGATTTCTGTCTCCAACTTCGGGTTGTACATTTCTAAAACAGGTCTACTAATCAATGCTACCTTTAGTTGTTCAAACGCAACCTGATGTATCTCCTTAAATTCAAATTTAACATCCTTCCGCAGCAGATCTGTCAATGGTTTTGCAATAACAGCATAACCCTCAATAAACTTTCGGAAATAAGAAGTCAATCCTATGAAACGCTGCACTGTTTTTTTATCAACTGGCACTGGGAACTTTTCGACTGCCCTCGTCTTCTCATCACTTGGTCTTATCGTGTTCTTTTCTATTATATACCCCAGAAAATTAACCTTTTGTCGTAACAGCTGACACTTTCTCCAATTTATACGTAGCCCATTCATTTCCGCTATCTTCAGTACTTTTCTCAACTTTAACAAACCCTCTTCTATATCTTGACTACAAATAATAACGTCATCCATATAGACTGCTGCTTCATTATTCTTTACCAAATCTCTCAACACAGCCATTATAAATCTGGTAAACACCGCTGGAGAATTTGAAATTCCAAATGGTACATATAAAAATTCGAACTGACCATTCTGAGTCACAAAAGACGTATATTTTTGAGACTCGACTTCTACAGGCACATGGAAAAAACCATTCGTTAAATCCAACGTGGTGAAATACTTTGCACCCTGCAGTTTCTCCAACACTGTATCCATATGTGACATTGGAAAGTTATCGCGAACTATTTTCTCATTCAGCTTTCGGTAATCACAGCATAGTCTCTTGCTACCGTTCTTTTTCGGTACCAACACTACTGGTGATGCATACTCCGATGTACTTGGCTTTATAATCTTCTGAGCCAGCCACTCTTCCACTTGCTTGTCCACGATTTCCTGTTCACACAACGGTAATCGTCTCGGATGCTGGAAAACTGGTATCTCATCCACTAATACAATTTTCATTTTTATCGGCGCATCTACATTTCTCTGAGGTTGGTACTTTCCTACCATACCCCTAACCTCTCTAGCATGTACTTCACTGAGATGACCAACATCAATTGAAAACTCCTTCTCAACTTCGTCAATACTTGACATGCAAATGCCTTTATATTCATTAAACAATTCCACGCATGAGGACGATGCTACCTGATCAAGTTTCTTATCTTTATCCTCGCCACAAACTCTACGAACAAATCTTGTTCCTGTCTTAGAAACTTGCATGTCCACATGATCCAGAATAGTCCTTCCTAAAATGGCTTCAAAACCAATATCCTCGTCTGGAATGACATGAAATTCTACCTCCATTCCAATCTCATCGATTTTCACTGGTATCGAAAAGCTACCAAAAGTTACAACTTGACTATCTCCAATACCTGTTAAACATTTCTCCTGGCCGATCAGTTCAAGATTTCCAAATTTCAAAAATACCCTCCTGCGAATTAAACACAAATCTGCTCCAGTATCAATCAAACCTTGGAATACCAAATTCGCGTACTTAATATCCTTTAATTCCAAACCTGATGGAGTGAAAATACCTGACGGCTTATTGACGACTTTCTTATCTCGAATAATGTTCGTATTCGATCTCTTTTCTTGTCTGGTTTCGACCTTGACATTACAGCTTGCAGCACGGTGTCCTGGTTGGCCACATTTGAAACAACAAAAATCATTTTTGGGACAATCTTTCCTCAAATGCGATTTGTCTCCACACTTAAAACATTTCCTAAAATTCTCTGTCATCGACCCTTTCACCGAACTGAGAGTTCGGCTTGGATCCGCCTCTAGCTTTCTGGTAAACATCGATCTGAAATTTAAGCTCCTTTAAGTTTCTAGCTTGGTACAGCATTGCCTTACTTGCCCTAGCGTCTGGTATACCATCCACAAAATATTCGATTAAACTCTCATCATCTATTTTAATTGGCTTGGCTATCTCCATTAACGCATACAAAAACTCATGCAACGACTCTCCTTTTTTCTGCTGGCGCTTTTGCAACATTCTATGTACTTCTACGGACGACAGTTTAACACTAAACTCATCCAACAGAGTTGCCTTCAACGAATTCCAGTTACGAATATCACGCAAACTACGAACGAAAGATTTTGCTGCACCAACTAACAACTGCTTGGCATAAATGAATAATTGTAATTGACTCCATTGAACAGTAGCTGCGCATTCTTCTAATTCCTCTATCCATTGATTGATGTCGGGGTTATTAGAACCAGAAAATTGTGACACACTACCTTCCACGTCTTTTAGCGTAAACCAAGATTTATACTCTGCCTGTCGCGTACCTGGTTGAACTGCTACGGTATCATCCACTGCTGTTACTACGGACTCATTCTCTGACTCTTCTTCATCCTCAACTGGAAAGCCGTGATGTATTAATAGTCTATCTTGCAAATCGCGCTTTCGTCCCGTCGTCTGCAACGCAAGCTCTCTTAACTTCTCTCGCAAATGTGCGACTCTCAGTGTCATTATCTCTTCAACTTGCATCGTGACGATTTAAATACAAAATAATTGATATTAGCTTATATCTAAGAAAATGTAATTAAATCAACTTAAACAACCTTATTACTGCTGGCCTGTTAACAATTTTCCAGTTAACATCGATTTCGAAAACGCCTTTAAAGTCATCACTGTTAACGATCGCTTCTCTGTTAACGCTCACCTTACTATGGGTTTACCCTTGTTAACTCTCGCTTCTGCACAGCGTTTTTCTCTGCCAAACTGAATTGCCACCAAAAATACTACTCGGTGACAGAGAAAGAGAAAGAGACAGCCCTCATGGCGATCCTTAAGTTCCGTCCGTACGTAGAGCTTATGCCGTTTACAGTCATAACTGACCACGCCAGTCTCAAATGGCTCATGACCATGAAGAACCTGGATGGTCGCTTAGCTCGTTGGTCCCTTCAACTGCAGACCTTCGATTTCGGCATAGAACACCGGAAAGGAGCGGACAATGTAGTGGCAGATACATTGTCACGCAGTATTGAAGAGCTGGAAGTGGATCCGAGTAGTATCCTGGGTTTTGAAACGGTGGAGTTTGAATCTGGAGAATATCAGGAGTTAAGGAAGGAAATAACAGAGAACCAAGACCGCTTACCTGATCTCCAGATTGTTGACGGCATGATATTCAAGCGCATGCGCTTTGAACGATTGGATGATCAACTGGAGGGCGCCGTCTGGAAATTGTGGGTTCCGAGTTCGCTGACGGCCGCGTTGATAGACAAAGCACATTCGGAAGAGAAGACAGCGCACGGAGGAATCGCGAAAACCTTGCACTTATTGCGTAGGCAGTTTTACTGGCCGAACATGGCGATAGAGGTGCGGGATTATATCCGACGGTGCACCGTGTGCAAGGAGTCGAAAGCGCATAATTATCGGATGCAGGTCGGGATGGGGCAAGAAGTGGTCACTGAGCGCCCGTTTCAAAAACTTTATATTGATTTTTTGGGCAAATATCCGCGGTCAAAGAACGGTCAGGCGTGGATATTTATTGTAGTTGACCAGTTCTCGAAGTTCACATTCCTAAAGACCATGACCAAGGCCACAGCAAAGGAAGTTGTAAGATTCCTCGTTCACGAGGTGTTTTACAAGTTTGGAGTGCCGGAGATGATTCACTCGGACAATGGGGCTCAGTTCGTCTCGAAAACTTTTAAGGAGATGACCGATGCATTCGGAGTCACTCATATGAGGACGCCAGTGTATTCTCCGCAGAGTAACGCAGCCGAACGCGTGAATCGCACAGTACTCAGCGCGATTCGGGCGTATCTGGAAGACGATCACCGGGACTGGGATGTGCATCTGCCGGAGATAGAACTGGCTATTAGGAACTCGGTTTACGAGGCGACAGGCGTAACACCTTTCTTTGCAGTCTTCGGGCAGCAAATGTATTTGCATGGGTCATGCTACAAGCTGGCAAAGCGACTGCGGTCAATCGGCGAGCATGACATATCGCTGCTGGAGGGTCAGGACAAGCGACAACTCATCCAAGAGAGGATTCGCGCTAGTTTACATCAGGCATACGAGCGTAGTAGGGTAAGTGTTAGGTATTATATTAATATCTATATACGGTCACACCATCCAAGTGAGATAGAATAAAAGAGAATCTTGAAGACAACGCGTGCTTAAGTCTGAGTGTCAATACACTACATAATTGGCGACGAGCATAAAATAAAACGTATTAATATACATACACATGTTAAAAGTGCATATAATATATGAATAGCAACATGACGAAAAATGAAGCACCAACATTCTATCAAATGGCAACAATTGCTGAGTTTTCGCCACACCAAGAAACGTTCTGCATTTGGAAGGAAAAATTCGACATACATTTGTGCGAATTGAATGTGAAAGAGGAAAACACAAAAAAGGCAGTTTTGTTGAAGTCGATCGGTACAGCGGCTTACACTGTACTACATAGTTTGTGCAATCCGGTATCACCCGTATCAAAAGCATACAAAGAATTATGTGAAATTTTAAAAACACACTACACACCACCTACACTCATATTCAGAGAAAGAAAAAAATTTCACATGTCCACAAAAAGTGAAGATGAGACTGTAGCGGAGTGGTATGCTCGAGTTAAACAATTGGCATTGGAATGCAAATTTGGCTCAAATCTGGAAGCGTTTGTATTAAACCAATTTGTGATGAGCCTTCCCAACCCTATATATGAAAGAATATGTGAAGAAGACGAAAATCTAACTCTGGCTGATGCACTCAAGAAGGCGATGATCATGGAGACGAAGATCAGCACAAGGAAGACAGAACACAACGTCAACTACATGCATCAAAAGAACGGGACTAGTCAATGGCAGAGGCAAAGAGGCGAGAACAGAGATCAAGCAAAGAGCAACGGCAGAAGTCATTTCAAGGGCAACCGAAACGTGAGTTACAGAGGCGGCAGAAGCGACGGTGACGGCGACGGCGAAAACGACTGCGACGCTGGCAGAGAAAAGAAGCAGCAGCCATGCACACACTGTGGCTGGCGAAATCATAACTCAAACAATTGCAAGTATAAGGCATGCAACTGTCACAGCTGTGGAAAAATAGGTCACTTGGCGAGCATTTGTAAAAATAAATCAAAAAAATCCGTAAATTATGTATCTCAAACAAAACATGACACCTATTCTGATAATAATTTTGATAATGATAATTATAACTTTTCTATCTATAGCGTTGATACAACCTCAACTAGTGGAGTATATTATTTACCTGTAAAAATTGATGGAAACATAACGAAAATTGCTTGCGACACTGGTGCACCGTGCACATTGGTTCCAAAAACATTTTACGAAAGCTTAAATACCAGCAGACCACTTAGAAAATGTCTAGTTCCATATGTAGATTACAATGGAGATTCAATCAAAGTTATTGGTGAGTACGATGCAACGATCGAATATCGAGGTCTAAAAAAACAAATTGTTGTTGTTGTAACCAATGCAGTGAGTCCACCTTTGCTAGGTAGAACATTTTTGAGAGCTTTTAATTTTGAGTTAATGCAGGTGAACAATGTGTACGTAAATGAACCAAATTCTGTAATTACAGAACAGATTAAATCGGAGTTTGCTGAAGTTTTTGAGCCTCGTTTAGGTTCATATACTACGAATACGATATCGTTACTATTAAAAGAAGATGCAAAACCAATATTTTTCAAGCCTAGGTCAGTACCATTAGCATGGAAAGAAAAGATTGAAGTGCAGTTACGAAAATTCATAGATGATGGAATTTTAGAGCAAGTTGTTAGTTCTGAATGGGCAACACCTTTGGTACCGATTTTAAAACCAAACGGTGACATACGAATTTGTGGTGACTATAAGGTTACATTAAACCGGTCTTTAGTCGACGTAAAGTATCCACTACCTCGAATAGACGACATTTTTGCAGCGCTTGAAGGGGGTACACTGTATTCAAAACTTGACCTGTCAAATGCTTACAATCAGCTAAATTTAGATGAGCAATCTCAAAATTTGTGTACTTGGAGCACACATATTGGACTATTGAAAGTTAAACGCTTACCATTTGGTATAAAAACTGCAGCAGCTATTTTTCAAAAAACAATGGAAGGGTTGTTTCAGGGTATGCGAGGAGTTGTGGTTTATCAAGATGACATAACAGTTACAGGACGAGATCTTCAAGAACATATTTCAAACCTAAAAGCTGTACTTAGAAAACTGAAATCAGTTGGACTTAAATTAAATGACAAGAAATGTGAGTTCTTTAAATCCAAAATTTGTTACCTAGGATTTTCAATTGACAGGATAGGACTGAGCAAAAACAATGATAGAGTTGCGAGTGTATTGTTTGCACCGGCTCCGGAAAACGTATCACAGCTTAGAGCTTTCATAGGCATGGTAAATTATTATTCAAAGTTTATCAATAATTTCGCTCAGATAATGAGTCCTTTATATGCATTATTAAAGAAAAATACAAAATTTAATTGGACACGCGAATGTCAGAGTGCATATGAAGAGGTAAAGAAAGAAGTAACTTCTGAACAAGTTTTAGTTCCCTACAACCCAGATCAACCGTTAGTATTAACGACTGATGCTAGCAGTCATGCAGTTTCAGGTGTTTTATCACATAAATGCAATGAAGATATCAAACCAATAGCATTTGTATCAAGAGCATTATCCAAAAGCGAGCATAATTACAGTACAATCGAGAAAGAGGCCCTGGCTATAGTGTTCTGTGTGAGTAAATTAAGACAGTATCTTTTAGGAAACAAGTTCATCCTTCGAACAGATCACAAACCATTACTAAGCATATTTGGAGACCTGAAAGGACTTCCATTGATGGCCTCTGCACGAATGCAAAGATGGGCACTGACTTTGTCAGGTTTTCAATATACAGTTGAACACATAAAGGGACCTTAAATATAGCAGATGGACTCTCAAGAATGCCTCAATGGGAAACGGCTGTACCAAACGAAGACTATAATTACATACATTTTATACAGTCCGAAAAGGTGTTCAAAATTAGCTTCAAAGAAATAGCTCGTGAAACACGACGTGACCCAATATTATCAAAAGTTTGTGAGGCAATTAACACTGGTTCGAAGACAAGATTAAAAGGCAGCGAGTTTTCTGCCTACATCTCTAAAACAAATGAACTTTCAGTGGAATATGATTGTATCTTATGGGGACACAGAGTAGTAATTCCAACCAAACTGAGACAAGCTATTTTAGCAGAATTTCATGCATCGCATTTGGGAATAGTAAAAACCAAAATGTTAGCACGTTCTTATGTGTGGTGGCCTTGCATGGATTCTGAAATTGAGAAATTAATTCGAGATTGTATTCCTTGTCAGGAACTACAATCAAGTCCAGAAAAGAGTCTGTTAATACCGTGGAAATCCACAGGAAAGGCTTGGAGTCGAGTACACATAGACTTTGCAGGACCAATTAGAGGTTTTCATTTATTGGTTATTATAGATTCTTATACAAAATGGGCAGAAGTATTCAAAACGAAGGAAATAACTTCATTGTTTACTATCAACAAGCTTAGAGAAGTATTTTGTCGATATGGTTTACCAGACGTGTTAGTTAGTGACAATGGACGACAGTTTACTTCTGATGATTTTAAAACGTTTATGAAAAACAATGGTGTTAATCACATTTTTACTGCTCCAGGACATCCAGCGACTAATGGTCAAGCAGAAAATTTTGTAAAGACTGTTAAGAAATCACTATATGCAAACATAAAGGCTAATGAAAGACAAGATTTTAATACAATTTTAAATAGATTTTTGATCGATTACCGAAATACGATTCATTGTACTACGGGCGAATCTCCTGTTAAATTATTTTTTGGTCGTACACTAAAAACAAGATTTTCGTTGTTAAAACCACCTACGGTCGAAAGCATAATAAATAAAAAACAGACTGAGTGTGTTGTAAATCACAAAGGTAGACGAAGCACAGAATTTTTAAAGGGTCAAAAAGTTATGGTTAGGGACTACAAAAATCCTAACAAAGCAAGCTGGACTCAGGCAACTGTAAAACAACAACTGGGCCCGCGTTCGTATTGTTGAATTTTGGGGAACAATAACAGAGAAATAAAACGTCACCTGGATCAAATTAGAAACCAAACAACTTACAATCATACATCGCCTAATGCGAAAACACCTGATGTCGAAAGCAATTGTTCAGTAGATGACAATTCCAAAACCAACAATGAACAAATAGTTTCTCAACCAACACCCACCAGGAGAGAGTTGAGACCACGTGAGGCAGGGAAGGTAGTAAAGCGTATTTAACAATAAAATAATATAAAGAAAGGAATTATGAAATCAAATTATGTACAAATTAAACACTGAAACAAATACTAAACAGATTAAGAAGAAAGAAATCACATAAATTTTATATACGCTAATTAGATTAAGTACACAAATCAAATTGTTATAAGAAAATAGATTTGTAAATGACATGTATATTAAACATCTAAGGAGAGGCGTGTTAGGTATTATATTAATATCTATATACGGTCACACCATCCAAGTGAGATAGAATAAAAGAGAATCTTGAAGACAACGCGTGCTTAAGTCTGAGTGTCAATACACTACAGTAAGGTACAACCAGCGAGCTCGGGTGTTTTACGCGAGGCCGGGACAAGAGGTATTCCGCCGAAATTTTATCCTTAGTGACTTCGGAAAAGGCTTTAATGCCAAGTTCGCGCGCAAATTCATCCGGTGCCGGGTAGTGAAGCCAGTAGGAGAGAACGCGTATGCTCTGGAGGACCTTAACGGCCGTCCCATAGGAGTGTACCACGCCAAAGACCTGAGAATGTAGTGAGGTGTGGGTGTGGCCTACGTTGGGCGCGCAGAAGAATGCAGGGCACGCCGGCGTGTGCTCAATAGTGTTCCGGAATCCGGTGGGCATGCCCACGCGTATATTGTCCCTCCTGGGACTGACGACATACTCGTGGTGGTGTTCCAGTCCCATATATATTATACATATATATTATATGTATTAGTAAGGGAAAAAGGGGATAAATAGGAGTGAAAATATTAGAAAACGTGGATTGGATTATGGAAATCGTGGAGCGTGGACGGAAGAGTAACGTCAAAATTTGAAATTTTGTGCTTAAAACAGAAAGTTTGAAGTGAGTACAGAAAAAAGCGGGCGAGAAAATGTAATGCAGAAAATTTTACTCACAGCCGGCAAGGAATATAGCCACCAGAACCGGGCCAGAAGGTTTTCTGGAGAGGAACACTGGAGTTCGAGAAAGTCGACTGCAGAGACAGAGTCCAACGGAACCTGAGTGAGTTCGTTCCAGTTGCGCGTGTGTGAGCCAAGTAGCGCGGGACGTGTCAAGGGGGAGGGTGAAAGAGGACGATTTAGCTGCCAGGGAGATTCTAGCCACACCGCACGATCGTTGCATCGCCTTCCAGTGCGTGCCACACGTTTGGTCTCGTTCACCACGTAAAAGCCCGAAACCCTATTTACACACACACACGCGCACTCGTATACACGGACCTATATAAATTTAGGTCTGACCGGCCACGGCCAGCGATCGCCCACGTCGTTTGAACTTAAAGAAAAAAAAACATAATCCGCACTCCAAATACCGTTCCACATTAAATGTTATTTTGTTGTTGTGTGTTTTGTGTTGTCCTTTATTTAGTAATTAGTATTAGCTTAAACCGTTTAACGTAAAATCTTGGCCATTGAAAAAAAATATGTAAAAACACCAACACCTTTCACGAACCTAAATCTGCGATCAGCTGTTCAGTGCCAGAAGATTAACCCTTACTGGGTGACGCGGGGGTCCCATCAGTCCACCGTATTTGGTCGAGCGATTTGTGGAAAAATATTGTTTATTGATTATGTCCCGGGGACCCTTAACAAGAGCTCTTGGTAGGTTAAGTCTCCGTAGGGGCCCGAGTTAAATTAACTCCCGTAAAACTGGATCCACTCATCTACACATATTTCATTACGTATGGGTGAGGGTTATTTCCTTGTTTGCCTTTGTGTCGAACGTTTTGGTGTTTCTTAGTGGTTAGTGATAATTTTGAGTATAGCTATTTATTAATGAGAAAGATGAAATTGTCAATTTACGATTATTAAAGCTTGGATATATATTGAAGCATGATGCATTAAATTTAAAATAGAGGGAGGACGCGTGGCGTAAGCCATGGATTAGGCCAGCCGTTACCGTTCCAGCAGAGGGTGGCCAAAATGAACGTTGTGTTTGGTCACAGGTAGGGCGGGCGCGCGAAGTGATAACACCCAAGCTTCACCCACTTGATAGCCGTCTGTTTATGATTTTCTTTGTTGTTGTTAGGTTGTTGTTAGTTTTGATGTCCCGAGAAGTAGTATGTCTCCTTTTTTGTCTACATTTGGCGGGCAAGAGAACTACCCAGCCCTGGGGTCGACAGCTAGCCGGCATTGCCCTCTGGGAAACAAGCCAAGTGTAACAGATTTGTGGTAAAAGTGGATGTGTGTAACGTCCAGAAGGAATCGTTTCCGACCCCATAAAGTATATATATTCTGGATCAGCATCAATAGCCGAGTCGATTGACCCATGTCTGTCTGTCCGTCTGTCCGTCCGTCCGTCTGTCCGTCTGTCCATCTGTCCGTCTCCTTCAGCGCCAAGTGCTCACAGACCATAAGAGCTAGAGCAACGATGTTTTGGATCCAGACTTCTGTGATATGTCACTACTACAAAAATATTTCAAAACTTCGCCCCGCCCACTTCCGCCCCCACAAAGGACGAAAATCTGTGGCATCCACAATTTTAAAGATATGAGAAAACCAAAAACGTAGAATTGTAGAGAATGACCATATCTTTAAGACTGCGGAATCTGAATTGGATCGTATCATTATTATAGCCAGCATCAAGAAATCAATTTAATTTTTTCTCGCCCTGTCTCTCTCTAACACACACGTAGCATAGGCGGCTTTGCTTAGAGTAAAACATTAGCGCCTAGATCTCAGAGACTACAAAAGCTAGAGCAACCAAATTTGGTATCCACACTCCTAATATATCGGACCGAGACGAGTTTGTTTCCAAATTTCGCCACACCCCCTTCCGCCCCCGCAAAGGACGAAAATCTGGGGATATTCAAAAATCTCAGAGACTATTATGGCTAGAGTAACCAAATTTGGTATCCGCACTCCTGTTAGATCTTACTATAAAACGTGTATCTCAAAATTTCACCCCACCCCCTTCCGCCCACACAAAGGACGAAAATCTGTTGCATCCACAATATTGCACATTCGAGAAAACTAGAAACGCTGAATCATAGATAATGACCATATCTATCAGATTGCTGAATCTGGATCAGATCAGATTATTTTTATAGGCAAAAGGAACAAATCAATTTGCAGTGGCTACGCAGCGCCCGACGTCACGCTCAGACTGATTTTCTGTCTCTCTCGCACGCACTCTTTGTCGTGTCGTTTAATATTAGCGGCGTCCGCCGGAGGAGAGTTATACTGACTTAGTATCGGGTATAACTGTAGAGTTGCGGTCTCCGCAGCAACTCACAACGTTCCCCCTCGTAATAATTTTGGATTAAATATACCGAGCCTAGTTAATTGCATACCTAGTTTTATATATTCGATATATTCTGTGAAATGTTGTAGATTGAATATCAAAATTTCTATTTGTTGATTCCTGTCTTTTTCTTCATTTAGTTTGTTTATAACGTTTATTCCGCTATTAACTGCATCTATTACCAAATTTAGTTCATTCATTTGAATGCTATGGCTGGCTAAATTTTCTATTTTTTGTTCCAAATCGACTTTATCTTCCTGATCTAGTGTTCCAAAGAGATATTTGTAGGCTGTTCCTACTATATTGATTAGGCCTCTTTTATTTCTTTTGGTTATTTTTAGCCCGTTCATTTCTCTTTGCAATTTGGCTACTAGATATTTTATTTGGATTATGTCCTGGAATTTAGTGGCTTGTATTAATAAATTTTGGTATAGTTCTTCGGTTTTAGTTACATTAACAGTTAGATAATGGTATTCGTAATTGATAGGTATGTTAATCGATCCAGTTTTGAATATCATATATCCGTTTTGGGATTTTATAGGATTTATTTCTATGCTTCGGCCCTGTGCCATTACGATGGTAATTATGAGGAAGATGAGGATTTTAATTGTGTTGAAGTTCGCCGATTCCATTAACTTCCTCGGTTTCTCTGGAATTATTATATTTGCTTCTATTAGATTTCTTCTTTTTCTTGAATTTTGATTTATAATGAGTTATTTTCCTACCCCTATTCTTTTCTTCATAATGTTTTTCGTCTACCTGTCTAATTTCGCCCGTCCTTTTGAAAGGATTTGTTACCTTAGACTTAACTAGAGGTGATAGTTTATAGCGGGTATCTACTTCATACTCTATGCGGTTTTTATTTAATTGAGTGATTTTATTCACTTTATTTAGTTGGGTGTCATAATCAGGTGAGCCTGCATAAATGAATATATCAGCTGGTGTCCTATTTTTGGTGTTATGTTTTGTTTTATGATTATAAGTATAAAGAATTAATTCAAACTTCGTGAATCTATCTTCTGGGTTATCCTCGTTAGATATTATTCTTAATTTTTCATTTACTGTTTTATGAAATCTTTCTACGTCAGATATTACATTTTTGCTGGAAGTGATCTCTATTTTGACGTTTCCGCATTCAGCCATGCTTGCAATGCTGTGCACATAAAAGCTGAATCTTTATCGGCTTTGATTTCAATTGGTTTGCCCATCTCGTTAAAAACTTTCATGATGGCTCTTTTTGCTTCTAACCAGTCACGACTTTTTATACCCGATACTCAAAATGAGTATTGGGGTATATTAGATTTGTGGTAAAAGCGGATGTGTGTAACGTCCAGAAGGAATCGTTTCCGACCCCATAAAGTATATATATTCTTGATCAGCATCAATAGCCGAGTCGATTGAGCCCTCCCAGTCTGTCCGTCCGTCCGTCTGTCCGTCCCCTTCAGCGCCTAGTGCTCAAAGACTATAAGAGCTAGAGCAACGATGTTTTGGATCCAGACTTCTGTGATATGTCACTGCTACAAAAATATTTAAAAACTTCGCCCCGCCCACTTCCGCCCCCACCAAGGACGAAAATCTGTGGCATCCACAATTTTAAAGATATGAGAAAACCAAAAACGTAGAATTGTAGAGAATGACCATATCTTTAAGACTGCGGAACCTGAATTGGATCGTATTATTATTATAGCCAGCATCAAGAAAACAATTTCATTTTTTCTCGCCCTGTCTCTCTCTAACACACACGTAGCATAGGCGGCTTTGCTTAGAGTAAAACATTAGCGCCTAGATCTCAGAGACTACAAAAGCTAGAGCAACCAAATTTGGTATCCACACTCCTAATATATCGGACCGAGACGAGTTTGTTTCCAAATTTCGCCACACCCCCTTCCGCCCCCGCAAAAGACGAAAATCTGGGGATATTAAAAAATCTCAGAGACTATTAAGGCTAGAGTAACCAAAATTGGTATTCGCACTCCAGTTAGATCTAACTATAAAACGTGTATCTCAAAATTTCGCCCCAACCCCTTCCGCCCACACAAAAGACGAAAATCTGTTGCATCCACAATATTGCACATTCGAAAAAACTAAAAACGCAGAATCATAGATAATGACCATATCTATCAGATTGCTAAATCTGGATCAGATCAGATCATTTTTATAGCCAATGAGAACAAATCAATTTGCAGTGGCTACGCAGCGCCCGACGTGACGCTCAGACTGATTTTCTGTCTCTCTCGCACGCACTCTTTGTCGTGTCGTTTAATATTAGCGGAGTCTGCCGGAGGAGAGTTATACTGACTTAGTATCGGGTATAACCGTAGTTGCGGTGTCCGCAGCAACTCACAACGTTCCCCCTCGTTACTTCTACAAGAGTGGCAAACTTCGAGTATACGTCAATACATGATAGGAACTGTTGGTTACCAACCATATAGAAATCTATGACGTATTTCTCTCTGATGTTCAGTATTTCCGGTGTAGTTTCGAATGCCAACTTCGTATTTCTATGCTCTGTTTTGGCAATATTACAAGTAGGACATTCGTTTATGATGTTTTGGATTAGTTTTTGATAATCCGGGTAATAGTATTTTCACCCAAACCAATTGACGGTTTTCTCTATCCCTGGATGGAGTAAGCCTTTATGATTCTTTAATATGGTTTCTTTAAATTCAGCGTAATTCTGAATATCTAGGAGTTTCGTGCTTGATTTAATAGCTTTGGTTATATTGTTAGAATTAATGATTTCTAAATAGGCTTTTTGGAATGGAGGAAAATCTATTTCGTTATGGAAATGTAATGCTCTCCTTTATTATATCCTTCGCTAAGGTGTTAGTCATTTCCTTATACGTGATCTTGATGATTAGCTTGTGAAAATAACGAATTGTTTCTACCTTATCTTCATTGCCTTTTATTAGCTCAATTTGCCGATTGTAATAGTTAATTGGTCTTTCCGTGATAGCAATGTGATTTAGATTGTCTTCCTGTGCGCTATGTACAGTTGCACCAACGCTATTGGAAGCTTCTCCAAGGAGATTTTCATTAATCTTTACCCTTGATAAGGCATCAGCTACATGATTTTCTTTGCCTGGTAGATATTTCATTTTAAAATCAAACTCATTCAGTTTTATTTTCCACCTTTGTAATTTCATATTTGGCTCCTTGAGGTTGTTCAACCAAATCAAGGGTTTATGATCGCTTTGTATCTCGAATGTTCTACCGAACAGGTATGAACGGAAATACTTGGTTGCCCATACGATCGTTAATAATTCCTTTTCGATGGCTGAATAGTTTATTTCATGTTCATTTAGGGTTCTGCTAGCGTAGCAGATCGGTTTGTGTTCTTGTGACAAAACCGCTCCCAATGCTATGTTACTAGCGTCGGTTGTTACCGTGAACATTTTGTCAAAGTCTGGGAACGCAAGGATAGGGTCTGAGGTGATGAGTACTTTTAGTCTCTCAAATGCCTCGACGTACTTTTCTTCCTTGGGGTCTATGACAGCTCCTTTCTTTAGTTTGAGTGTCATGGGTTTTGCTATGTTTGCAAAATTAGGAATGAATTTCCTGTAGAACCCGCACAGACCTAAGAATGACTTTATTTGTTTAGTCGTTTCTGGTATTGGAAATTTGACAATGGCAGAGATTTTGCCTGGATTTGGTACTATTCCTTCAGTAGTGACTACATGACCAAGGAATTCAGTTTCCTTTTTCATGAATTCACATTTATCCATTTGTAGCTTCAAGTTGGCGTCTCTCAACTTTCCAAATACTCTCCTTAGTGACAACAAGTGTTCTTCCAATGAAGTGGAAAATATAATGATGTCATCTAAGTATACAAAGAAATCTTTGAAGATTAACTCTTCTAGCAGATTGTTCATACATCTTTGGAAGGTAGCTGGGGCAGTGGTTAGCCCAAAGGGCATACGAGTGAACTCGTAATGTCCATGCTTAGTGGAGAACGCAGTTTTGGGGATTGAGCTAGGTTCCATGGGTATTTGATGGAAACCTTTTGCTAAATCGATTGTCGTAAAATACTGACATTTACCTAGTTTGTCTAGGATTTCATCCATTCGTGGAGTTGGGAATTTGTCCTTAACTGTTATTTCATTTAGATTTCTATAGTCTACTACCATTCGATATTTTTGCTTTCCTGAAACATCTATCTTCTTCGGAATGATAGATATGGGCGAGCAGTAAGGAGAATTCGACTTTCGAATTATTCCCTGCCTGATCATATCTTTGATTTGCTGGTTTACCTCCTGATCATGTATCTGGGCATATTTGTATGGTCGTCTGTAGACCGGGTCTTCATGTTGAGTTTTGATCTCGTGCTTGATTGTACTTGTGAAAGTCAAATTGTCACCTTCTCTGTACTGCACATCCTTAAACTCATATAAGACCTTCTTTAACTCTTCCCTCTCTTCGTCGTTTAAGTGTTCCAATCTTAATTGATTACATTCCCTTAATTCACTGTCTAGAGCGGCAGCGAAGTATTGATCTCCCTCTGGAGATGGGTCAAGACACTTAGGTGCGATCTTCTCTTCTTTTGTAGAGGGATCAGTGCACTTCTGTGCGGTCTTGCCGGCTTCAATAGCTTCTCCACTCTGAATGATTGGGTACGACCTAGCTCCTAGTGTTACAGTGTCATTGCTGTAATCGATGACGGCTTTACTTGCCATTAAGTATTCTCTTCCTAATAAAATATCATAATTTTCGGAAAAGTTATGTATGTAGAACTTTTGTTCGGACGGACATGTTTTGTTCGCATTCCTCATTATACTCTTAGTTAAACGGACAGGTCCATTGATGGTATGGACCGTAAGGTTATCGTCTTTTATCTCGGAATCTGTATAATTTTCTTTCATGATGTTGATCGATGATCCCGAGTCAGCGATACACCTTAATATTCTTTTATTAATGGTAATGTTTATATAGGGTCCTCCTCGGTTTCTTCCGAGGCGGCTTGATGAAAATTTACGTCCATCTTCGTTTGGCCACTCTGGCTCTCCCTCCCTCTTTTAGTAGGTTGGTTGGGTCCACTCCCACTAGCTTGGTTTTGAGATATTTGCTGATTGAATGGATTCTGAGCCGTACCTTGATTCAAGGAATTTTTGAACTCATTGTATAATCCAGGATTTTGGGAATTTTGATTTTGATTTTTTCGATTAGTCTGACCTGTTCCAGATGAACTCTGTGTTTGATTGAGATAGTTAGTAGTATTATAATTTGGATAATAGTTTCCAACATTCTTTCGATTTGATTGAGACGATTTCGATTGATCTTTATTTGTACCTGAATCTGTTGTACTAGCTTCGTACAATCCTTCTTCTTGTGCTGCCTTCTTAAGATTATACAATGTGGTAATATCTTTTCTTGCTAAGGTCATGAACATTCTGTCAGGAAGTTTTCGAGTAATGACATCTTTAATTGTGTTGTTCAAAGCGTTTTTATAAATGACATTATGTTCTGGTATGTATTCTAAGTTTAGCTTATTGTTTATTAATAATGCTTTTATCTCTAATTCTTCTATAAACTTACGAAGACTGCCGTTGAATCTGGTGGTGTATAGTTGTCGTAAGAGTTCCACTTTTACCACAAATCTAATATACCCCAATACTCATTTTGAGTATCGGGTATAAAAACCGGGAAAAGATCTTAACAGCTGAATACAGCAAAAAGAAAAAAATATTGTGCGTTTATAAAGTAAAAGTGTGTTAAGTGCCAATTTCAATTGGTATGTATTTCAGCGTCGCTAATATACACCACATACACTCGTGGCGTAGGGTAGTGCCGTTTTTATACCCGATACTCAAAATGAGTATTGGGGTATATTAGATTTGTGGTAAAAGTGGATGTGTGTAACGTCCAGAAGGAATCGTTTCCGACCCCATAAAGTATATATATTCTTGATCAGCATCAATAGCCGAGTCGATTGAGCCATGTCTGTCTGTCTGTCCGTCTTTCCGTCCGTCCGTCCGTCCGTCCGTCCGTCCCCTTCAGCGCCTAGTGCTCAAAGACTATAAGAGCTAGAGCAACGATGTTTTGGATCCAGACATCTGTGATATGTCACTGCTACAAAAATATTTCAAAACTTTGCCCCGCCCACTTCCGCCCCCACAAAGGACGAAAATCTGTGGCATCCACAATTTTAAAGATACGATAAAACCAAAAACGCAGAATCGTAGACGATGACTATATGTTCTAGAGTGTAAAATCCCAACCAAATCGTATAATTATTATAGCCAGAATCAAGAAAACAATTTCATTCTTTCTCGCTCTGTCTCTCTCTAACACACAGGTTTCATGGTCGGCTTTGCCAATTGCAAAATATGAGTTCAAGGATCTCAGAACCTATAAGATCCAGAGCAACCAAATTTGGTATCCACACTCCTGTGATATCGGACCTTGACCGTTTCGTGTCCAAATTTCGCCACACCCCCTTCCGCCCCCGCAAAGGACGAAAATCTGGGGCATCCACAAATCTCAGAGACTATTAAGGCTAGAGTAACCAAATTTAATATCCGCACTTCTGTTAGATCTCACTATAAAACGTAAATCTCAGAATTTCGCCCCACCCCCTTCCGCCCCCACAAAGGACGAAAATCTGTTGCATCCACAATATTGCACATTCGAGAAAACTAAAAACGCAGAATCATAGATAATGACTATATCTATCAGATTGCTGAATCTGGATCAGATCGGATCATTTTTGTAGCCAAAAGCAAGAAATCAATTTGCAGTGGCCACGCAGCGCTCGACGTCACGCTCAGACTGATTTTCTGTCTCTCTCGCACGCACTCTTTGTCGTGTGGTTCAATATTAGCGGCGTCTGCCGCAGGAGAGCCATACTGACTTAGTATCGGGTATAACTGTAGAGTTGCGGTGTACGCAGCAGCTCACAACGTTCCCCCTCGTTTATTGTAGGAAATAAATTTTTCAGATTGGCGGTTAGTACCAGCTTAAACTTCGGGCAATCTTTTGGGTACCTGTCTGAACATCAATACGAAAGCTTGCCACAACAATTTCCCCGATATTAGGGCCTCCGCCCGCGACAAGGGACTTATGCTCCTCGCCCAACTACAGCTCCGTACCAAAAATTCCCAGCGCTAGGCCGAACAGCACAAAGCGGGAGGCGTAAAAGATCTGCTCCTCAGTCGCTTTGCGGGCGCGAGCCACTTATGTGTCACGGACCCGAGATATATTGGAGGCCGTCCAATTCTGCGGAAATTATTAAAGCGATGTAAACGGTCAACCAATTTCTACCCGATATATAGATCTGGGCCTAGACCTATTTTCTTTTCCCCATACGAAGTGCCAAGGAGTGCCCAGATGTGAAGCCGGCGGCAACGACTGTCGTTTTTTTTATACCCGATACTCAAAATGAGTATTGGGGTATATTAGATTTGTGGTAAAAGTGGATGTGTGTAACGTCCAGAAGGAATCGTTTCCGACCCCATAAAGTATATATATTCTGGATCAGCATCAATAGCCGAGTCGATTGAGCCATGTCTGTCTGTCCGTCTGTCCGTCCGTCCGTCTGTCCGTCTGTCCGTCCCCTTCAGCGCCTAGTGCTCAAAGACCATAAGAGCTAGAGCAACGATGTTTTGGATCCAGACTTCTGTGATATGTCACTGCTACAAAAATATTTCAAAACTTCGCCCCGCCCACTTCCGCTCCCACAAAGGACGAAAATCTGTGGCATCCACATTTTTAAAGATACGATAAAACCAAAAAACGCAGAATCGTAGAAGATGACTATATCTTCTACAGTGCAAAATTTGAACCAGATCGTGTAATGATTATAGCTAGAATCAAGAAAACAATTTCATTCTTTCTCGCTCTGTCTCTCTCTAACACACAGGTTTCATGGTCGGTTTTGCCAATTGCAAAATATGAGTTCAAGGATCTCAGAACCTATAAGAGCCAGAGCAACCAAATTTGGTATCCACACTCCTGTGATATCGGACCTTGACCGTTTCGTGTCCAAATTTCGCCACACCCCCTTCCGCCCCCGCAAAGGACGAGAATCTGGGGCATCCACAAATCTCAGAGACTATTAAGTAACCAAATTTGGTATCCGCACTTCTGTTAGATCTCACTATAAAACGTATATCTCAGAATTTCGCCCCACCCCCTTCCGCCCCCACAAAGGACGAAAATCTGTTGCATCCACAATATTGCACATTCGAGAAAACTAAAAACGCAAAATCATAGATAATGACCATATCTATCAGATTGCTGAATCTGGATCAGATCGGATCATTTTTGTAGCCAAAAGCAAGAAATCAATTTGCAGTGGCTACGCAGCGCCCGACGTCACGCTCAGACTGATTTCTGTCTCTCTCGCACGCACTCTTTGTCGTGTCGTTTAATATTAGCGGCGTCTGCCGGAGGAGAGCCATACTGACTAAGTATCGGGTATAAATGTAGAGTTGCGGTCTCCGCAGCAACTCACAACGTTCCCCCTCGTTTTTTATCCATCAGTGTAACCGCTGATTCCTATTTTATGTTATAGTGTCATTAGTGTAATAAGCTTAGTAAATTTCTTTTGGTTGTGTTTTAAATTCTGTTCGGAAGAAATAGCAAGTGGAATGTGTGACAGGGCGAAAGTGAACAACGGTTAAACGGCAGAGAGCGTGAGTTTTTTTGTAAAATTATTTCTCCAGCTTTCGTTTTAGGAACGTTGCCGCAGTCCATGGAAGCGCTTTCATCGCTGTTTCAACGCGTTTATTAAAACAAATCAAAGGAAGGCCGTAAGTGATCCAAAACATAAAGATAATATATTGGAGTTTGTTTGTTATTAGCAACTATTTATTGCATAACCGAAAAAAAAACCTCACGTAGTCAAGGGCTTCTTCGCTTAAGAGAGGCTGTGCGCTCTCCCTTATGCCCTGCTGGCAACCATAAGCGCTTACGCCGCGCATAAGAAACAGCTCTCTTAAGAACAAGGCGCAAAAGGGAAGATGCGAGGCTGGTCGCTCTGACGTTCTTTTATGCTTTCTACTTGCGGTTGCTTTCGCTAATGCACTTGAATAACTGACCTGCCATAACGATCGCTGCGCACAGTTTTTACATTCCCTTTTGCATATTTATTTATTTATCTATTTGCCTAACATAAAAGTTAGAGATATGTAACCTTCTCTTCTTTCAATTTGTAAGTTAAATTTCAATCTAAATTGTATTATTAAGAGTTAATCATTTATTAGTTTACTAGTTGCGATGCATGTTCTATTGCTCAATATGAAATATAGTATTTAACATGAATCGGTGCTAGAGTTCTATATGCGGGGACCATGCTGGGCACATGAGGGTAATGGGGTTGGATAGGAGGCTGTAAGAGCCTTCTTTATGGGATCACCGGATGAACCGGGAGCGGTGATCATGGTAGGGTGGGCATAAGTGGTTACAACAACACCGTGGCACGACTTGTATGTGTGTAGGTGTCCGTGTGCGTAGTTAGGTGTATTTGCTCTTGTACATATTTGTGTCCGATACTTCGCTTGCACGTGAAATTTTAATGAACGTTACTGTATCAGTATTATGATTGTTGGAGTAGAGCTGTGTCCCGTCCGTTCTGAAAAAAAAACCCCCCCATTTCTTGCCGATGAGACGGAAGCCGGAACAAGCACGTGCCCGGACGGGAGACGAACCATCACCTGCTCAGCCTTCCGTGAAGGTTTGGTAATATCCAATATGCTACAGTTAGTTTATTATTTGGCGCCCAACGTGGGGCTCGAGTTGTCGCAACTGACAACAAACCGGCAAGGCCCAAATGATTGTGAAAACTGTGGAATGTAGATGTGACCTTACTTTCCCAACCAGTATCGGGACAGATGTGTCTTTCTAGTTGTCATTCTGTTTTGTTTGTTTTGGCTTTATCGTTTTATGCTGGATCAGCGCAGTGGGTTATTAAACTATTGCCACCGTTGTAAGTGACCAAGCGGGCTCCTATGATGCAGGCCGGAATGATGAGTACATATAACACCGGTACCACCCCGATGCATCGAGCTTATTACTATTCTTTTCGTTCATTCTTTCTTTATTCGTTTGTCTTCCTTTCCTTCCTGTTCCTTCTGGCCAATGCTGGAGGAATGTTCCTTTTTTTCCGGTCTGGATTATCCGATCAGGAACGGTGGGTGAAAGGCCTCAATTTGCCAGGAAGGAGTTGTGAATGGACTCATACTCATCGGGCTGGGTATCTGGTATCGTTGGATGGAAACGTGGTATAAAACTATTACCCACCGCGAAAGACCCGGACCGCCTCTACTTACGAGATTTGTGTTATTACTAATTTCTTTATGCATGTAGTTGAGTAAATGTAGTACATGGGAAACATCATACACATAGACACACATAGATATACCCTATTATTCCCTTTGACTTAAGCATGGTCCTAGCAGATTGTTTTTTATACCCGATACTCAAAATGAGTATTGGGGTATATTAGATTTGTGGTGAAAGTGGATGTGTGTAACGTCCAGAAGGAATCGTTTCCGACCCCATAACGTATATATATTCTTGATCAGCATCAATAGCCGAGTCGATTGAGCCATGTCTGTCTGTCCGTCCGTCCGTCTGTCCGTCTGTCCGTCCGTCCGTCTGTCCGTCCCCTTCAGCGCCTAGTGCTCAAAGACTATAAGAGCTAGAGCAACGATGTTTCGGATCCAGACTTCTGTGATATGTCACTGCTACAAAAATATTTCAAAACTTCGCCCCGCTCACTTCCGCCCCCACAAAGGACGAAAATCTGTGGCATCCACAATTTTAAAGATATGAGAAAAAACGTAGAATTGTAGAGAATGGCAATATCTTTAAGACTGCGGAATCTGAATTGGATCGAATTATTATTATAGCCAGCATCAAGAAAACAATTTCATTTTTTCTCGACCTGTCTCTCTCTAACACCACACACGTAGCATAGGCGGCTTTGCTTAGAGTAAAACATTAGCGCCTAGATCTCAGAGACTATAAAAGCTAGAGCAACCAAATTTGGTATCCACACTCCTAATATATCGGGTCGAGACGAGTTTGTTTCAAAATTTCGCCACACCCCCTTCCGCCCCCGCAAAGGATGCAAATCCGGGGGTATTCACAAATCTCAGAGACTATTATGGCTAGAGTAACCAAATTTAGTATCCGCACTCCTGTTAGATCTCACTATAAAACGTATATCTAAAAATTTCGCCCCTACCCCCTTCCGCCCACACAAAGGACGAAAATCTGTTGCATCCACAATATTGCCCATTCGAGAAAACTAAAAACCCAGAATCAAAGATAATGACCATATCTATCAGATTGCTGAATCTGGATCAGATCAGATCATTTTTATAGCCAATGAGAACAAATCAATTTGCAGTGGCCGCGCAGCGCCCGACGTCACGCTCAGACTGATTTTCTGTCTCTCTCGCACGCACTCTTTGTCGTGTAGTTTAATATAAGCGGCGTCTGCCGGAGGAGAGCCATACTGACTTAGTATCGGGTATAACTGTAGAGTTGCGGTGTCCGCAGCAACTCACAACGTTCCCCCTCGTTTGGTTTTATCGTATCTTTAAAAATGTGGATGCCACAGATTTTCGTCTTTTGTGGGGGCGGAAGTGGGCGGGGCGAAGTTTTGAAATATTTTTGTAGCAGTGACATATCACAGAAGTCTGGATCCAAAACATCGTTGCTCTAGCTCTTATAGTCTTTGAGCACTAGGCGCTGAAGGGGACGGACAGACGGACAGACGGACGGACGGACGGACGGACAGACGGACAGACAGACATGGCTCAATCGACTCGGCTATTGATGCTGATCAAGAATATATATACTTTATGGGGTCGGAAACGATTCCTTCTGGACGTTACACACATCCACTTTTACCACAAATCTAATATACCCCAATAATCATGTTGAGTATCGGGTATAAAAAGATACAGTATCAAACAAAACGAGGGGGAACGTTGTGAGTTGCTGCGGACACCGCAACTCTACGGTTATACCCGATACTAAGTCAGTATGGCTCTCCTCCGGCAGACGCCGCTAATATTAAGCGACACGACGAAGAGTGCATGCGAGAGAGACAGAAAATCAGTCTGAGCGTGACGTCGGTCGCTGCGTAACCAGTGCAAATTGATTTCTTGCTTTTGGCTACAAAAATGATCCGATCTGATCCAGATTCAGCAATCTGATAGATATGGTCATTATCTATGATTCTGCGTTTTTAGTTTTCTCGAATGTGCAATATTGTGGATGCAACAGATTTTCGTTCTTTGTGGGAGCGGAAGGGGGTGGGGCGAAATTTTGAGATATACGTTTTATAGTGAGATCTAACAGAAGTGCGGATACTAAATTTGGTTACTCTAGCCATAATAGTCTCTGAGATTTGTGAATACCCCCGGATTTGCATCCTTTGCGTGGTCGGAAGGGGGTGTGGCGAAATTTTGAAACAAACTCGTCTCGACCCGATATATTAGGAGTGTGGATACCAAATTTGGTTGCTCTAGCTTTTATAGTCTCTGAGATCTAGGCGCTAATGTTTTACTCTAAGCAAAGCCGCCTATGCTACGTGTGTGGTGTTAGAGAGAGACAGGTCGAGAAAAAATGAAATTGTTTTCTTGATGCTGGCTATAATAATAATTCGATCCAATTCAGATTGCAGTCTTAAAGATATTGCCATTCTCTACAATTCTACGTTTTTGGTTTTCTTATATCTTTAAAATTGTGGATGCCACAGATTTTCGTCCTTTGTGGGGGCGGAAGTGGGCGGGGCGAAGTTTTGAAATATTTTTGTAGCAGTGACATATCAAAGAAGTCTGGATCCGAAACATCGTTGCTCTAGCTCTTATAGTCTTTGAGCACTAGGCGCTGAAGGGGACGGACAGACGGACGGACGGACAGACGGACGGACGGACAGACAGACATGGCTCAATCGACTCGGCTATTGATGCTGATCAAGAATATATATACGTTATGGGGTCGGAAACGATTCCTTCTGGACGTTACACACATCCACTTTCACCACAAATCTAATATACCCCAATACTCATTTTGAGTATCGGGTATAAAAAACAATCTGCTAGGACCATGCTTAAGTCAAAGGGAATAATAGGGTATATCTATGTGTGTCTATGTGTATGATGTTTCCCATGTACTACATTTACTCAACTACATGCATAAAGAAATTAGTAATAACCCACAACTCGTAGCTATAGGCGGTCCGGGTCTTTCGCGGTGGGTAATAGTTTTATACCACGTTTCCATCCAACGATACCAGATACCCAGCCCGATGAGTATGAGTCCATTCACAACTCCTTCCTGGCAAATTGAGGCCTTTCACCCACCGTTCCTGATCGGATAATCCAGACCGGAAAAAAAGGAGCATTCCTCCAGCATTGGCCAGAAGGAACAGGAAGGAAAGGAAGACAAACGAATAAAGAAAGAATGAACGAAAAGAATAGTAATAAGCTCGATGCATAGGGGTGGTACCGGTGTTATATGTACTCATCATTCCGGCCTGCATCATAGGAGCCCGCTTGGTCACTTACAACGGTGGCAATAGTTTAATAACCCACTGCGCTGATCCAGCATAAAACGATAAAGCCAAAACAGAATGACAACTAGAAAGACACATCTGTCCCGATACTGGTTGGGAAAGTAAGGTCACATCTACATTCCACAATTTTCACAATCATTTGGGCCTTGCCGGTTTGTTGTCAGTTGCGACAACTCGAGCCCCACGTTGGGCGCCAAATAATAAACTAACTGTAGCATATTGGATATTACCAAACCTTCACGGAAGGCTGAGCAGGTGATGGTTCGTCTCCCGTCCGGGCACGTGCTTGTTCCGGCTTCCGGCTCATCGGCAAGAAATGGGGGGGTTTTTTTTTCCAGAACGGACGGGACACAGCTCTACTCCAACAATCATAATACTGATACAGTAACGTTCATTAAAATTTCACGTGCAAGCGAAGTATCGGACACAAATATGTACAAGAGCAAATACACCTAACTACGCACACGGACACCTACACACATACAAGTCGTGCCACGGTGTTGTTGTGACCACTTATGCCCACCCTACCATGATCACCGCTCCCGGTTCATCCGGTGATCCCATAAAGAAGGCTCTTACAGCCTCCTATCCAACCCCATTACCCTCATTTGCCCAGCATGGTCCCCGCATATAGAACTCTAGCACCGATTCATGTTAAATACTATATTTCATATTGAGCAATAGAACATGCATCGCAACTAGTAAACTAATAAATGATTAACTCTTAATAATACAATTTAGATTGAAATTTAACTTACAAATTGAAAGAAGAGAAGGTTACATATCTCTAACTTTTATGTTAGGCAAATAGATAAATAAATAAATATGCAAAAGGGAATGTAAAAACTGTGCGCAGCGATCGTTTTGGCAGGTCAGTTATTCAAGTGCATTAGCGAAAGCAACCGCAAGTAGAAAGCATAAAAGAACGTCAGAGCGACCAGCCTCGCATCTTCCCTTTTGCGCCTTGTTCTTAAGAGAGCTGTTTCTTATGCGCGGCGTAAGCGCTTATGGTTGCCAGCAGGGCATAAGGGAGAGCGCACAGCCTCTCTTAAGCGAAGAAGCCCTTGACTACGTGAGGTTTTTTTTTCGGTTATGCAATAAATAGTTGCTAATAACAAACAAACTCCAATATATTATCTTTATGTTTTGGATCACTTACGGCCTTCCTTTGATTTGTTTTAATAAACGCGTTGAAACAGCGATGAAAGCGCTTCCATGGACTGCGGCAACGTTCCTAAAACAAAAGCTGGAGAAATAATTTTACAAAAAAACTCACGCTCTCTGCCGATTAACCGTTGTTCACTTTCGCCCTGTTACACATTCCACTTGCTATTTCTTCCGAACAGAATTTAAAACACAACCAAAAGAAATTTACTAAGCTAATTACACTAATGACACTATAACATAAAATAGGAATCAGCGGTTACACTGATGGATAAAAAACGAGGGGGAACGTTGTGAGTTGCTGCGGACACCGCAACTCTACGGTTATACCCGATACTAAGTCAGTATGGCTCTCCTCCGGCAGACGCCGCTAATATTAAGCGACACGACGAAGAGTGCATGCGAGAGAGACAGAAAATCAGTCTGAGCGTGACGTCGGGCGCTGCGTAGCCAGTGCAAATTGATTTGTTCCCTTTGGCTATAAAAATGATCTGATCTAATCCAGATTCAGCAATCTGATAGATATGGTCATTATCTATGATTCTGCGTTTTTAGTTTTCTTGAATGTGCAATATTGTGGATGCAACAGATTTTCGTTCTTTGTGGGGGCGGAAGGGGGTGGGGCGAAATTTTTAGATATACGTTTTATAGTGAGATCTAACAGGAGTGCGGATACTAAATTTGGTTACTCTAGCCATAATAGTCTCTGAGATTTGTGAATACCCCCGGATTTGCATCCTTTGCGTGGTCGGAAGGGGGTGTGGCGAAATTTTGAAACAAACTCGTCTCGACCCGATATATTAGGAGTGTGGATACCAAATTTGGTTGCTCTAGCTTTTATAGTCTCTGAGATCTAGGCGCTAATGTTTTACTCTAAGCAAAGCCGCCTATGCTACGTGTGTGGTGTTAGAGAGAGACAGGTCGAGAAAAAATGAAATTGTTTTCTTGATGCTGGCTATAATAATAATACGATCCGATTCAGATTGCAGTCTTAAAGATATGGTCATTCTCTACAATTCTACGTTTTTGGTTTTCTCATATCTTTAAAATTGTGGATGCCACAGATTTTCGTCGTTTGTGGGGGCGGAAGTGGGCGGGGCGAAGTTTTGAAATATTTTTGTAGCAGTGACATATCACAGAAGTCTGGATCTAAAACATCGTTGCTCTAGCTCTTATAGTCTTTGAGCACTAGGCGCTGAAGGGGACGGACAGACGGACAGACAGACACGGCTCAATCGACTCGGCTGTTGTTGCTGATTAAGAATATATATACTTTATGGGGTCGGAAACGATTCCTTCTGGACGTTACACACATCCAATTTTACCACAAATCTAATGTACCCCAATACTCATTTTGAGTATCGGGTATAAAACGCAGAATCGTAGAAGATGACTATATCTTCTACAGTGCAAAATCTGAACCAGATCGTATAATGATTATAGCCAGAATCAAGAAAACAATTTCATTCTTTCTCGCTCTGTCTCTCTCTAACACACAGGTTTCATGGTCGGTTTTGCCAATTGCAAAATATGATGTACGATTTCAACTAAAGTACAAAATCGTATGATTAGACCTAGACAAATAGCTAGCCATAAAAAAGGTTAAGATTTCCCAGCCACCTAAAGAAATAACCGATAATATGAATATAAATATGTGACATGCACTACTGACCTAAATAAATATACAACGGACAGCTGCATGCATTTGTGTACATACACTGTTAAGATATTTACGGCACTATCATAAAACACATTCTGGATGACCTGTATGTGGTCAAGCCTCACACCATCTGCATGATAACCACTGTGAACGTCATAAATATGACCCTTGGAATATTCCACTGTTGGGTTTGTAGTAATTGCTTAGTCCTAAATAGATATAACACATTTCCCTAGCAATATTATACTCAGAACTAATTAAACATACCTAAGATCCTAAGTAAACAATCATACTCATAGAAATTGTATATAAACCTTGCATTTTACCAAATAAAATCAGTACGAAAGAAAACTCTGACGTATTCACATCTCCGAAGCCCAATTTGTTCAAGTACCGATTGCGGCGACCGGTTGTTACTAGTACATGAACCGGTAGCATACAAATTTACATTTTCAGCATACGATTGTCATATTGACAATCACCAGAATCAAGTGAATCTACATCAACAGATTCATTTGATTTGTTCATTTGGTGATCCCCGACTTTTTGGACACTTAACCGTTCATCTGGATTGTTGTTCCCGACTTGGAACTTGGATTTAGTTGGAAAATCCCACATAATTGGTCAACTTGGCGACCAATTTACATACATACAACAACACTCACAGTTGTGATTTAAAACATTCGGTGAAGGAAAACGTAATTGGAGTTATTTGGATCTAACTCAACCATCACAGTAAACTTGGCGACTAAGGTTGAATTGGAAATAAGAATTCCAGTGTCATAAATATTTATTGAGATACTTTGACCATCTTCGTGGGTTTGTGAGTAGAGGCACAACCAGTCATAGTGACAAACAAATTACCTCCATCGGGTCAAAGTATTAAAATGAATAAAATAAAATGGCATCATCAAGCATTAATGTTATGCTAGACAGGCAGCTTGCCACAGGCGAAGAGATTCAGAGCCTGGTACGAAATTATAAAAAGGATTCTGCTGAAAGGAAGCAGAAACCAGAATATTTTAAATCCCGCATTGAGAAGCATCAAAGCTCTGGGACGCATTTTCAAAGGAGGAATGTAACATCAAAAAAATAACTCAAAACTCAAAAATTGAGCACAGTTATTTCTCTAACGAATATTACAAACACACAAAAGAGTTGTTCGTCAGATATAAAGAAGAATTTACAAAGCAGTTAGCTGCACTAGAAATGGATATAGATACAGGATCCATTACATCTATGGAGAGTCAGCCTGAAATAGAGCCCATGATCCTAGAACAAAAGGTGCTGCTTGAAAGTCTAGAGCGCATCATGAACAGAATGACGAATGAGACGCGAAAGGACTTCAAACCAGTAATAATCAAATATTGGGATGAGATTAGAGCGATCCACGTTCAAATTTATAAAAAATGCATTGATCCTGTGAAAATGGGATATAACATTAACAGTTACATTGCAGCTGAAGATGCAGTATCAACAGTCCAAACAATGACTGAAGCAGACGCTGTTCAACAAATTATCGCTGCTCCACATATGCATAATGCATTACCCCTGCCTAAGGTTGCTATCCCTAAATTTGATGGTGACTACTTAAAATGGCAACAATTTCATAACATTTTTAAACAAATGATTCATGAAGCATCGGTCATTCAGAAGATGTGGTATTTAAAAACCAATGTTACGGGAGAAGCGGAAAATTTAATACGCCACCTTTCGCTAACAGAAAATAATTACACAACGGCATGGAACATGCTTCAAGAGCGTTTCAGCAACAAAAGAGTGCTTAGTAACGCATTAATTCAAAAATTATTGGATCAACCAAGCACTTCCAATGATGCAAAGTCCATTAAGGCTTTGCACGATAATGTAAAGGAAACATTATCAGCACTCAATAACATAAATATAGAGACAGCTGGATGGGATCCGATTCTTCTATGTGTTTTGACAAAAAAGTTAGATCGTCAGACTCACACTTTGTATGAACAATCCATACAAAGTACAAAGAAATTACAGCCTTTGAGCGAATTAATGAAATTTCTCGAACAAAGGGTCCTTACCTTGGAAGCCATTGGATGGGAAAAAACAAAGAAACCCATCACATGTGCCACAGCAGGAACTGAAAGTCAGTATGTCTGCTATTTTTGTGAAAAGCCAAATCACGCTATTTACAAATGCACGCAGTTTTAAAAAAAAAACTGTCGCAGAGAGGTTAAATTGGGTTCAAAAGAACCAACTTTGCGTCAAATGTTTCAAACGCGATCACACTGCAAAGAATTGCCAAAGAAGAGATTGTGTTAAGTGCAATAAAATACACAACACTCTACTACATTTGGAAATCAAGTCTGAAGCCAAAACTGCAGCATCAGCATATAGTAGTCAAAACACTTATGTATTACTAGCTACTGCTCTTGTTACAATAAAAGGCAACAATGGACAATTGGGTGAATTTAGAGCCCTACTTGATTCAGGCTCTCAAGTCAATGTGATTTCTGAAAGAGCATTGAAAATATTAGATCTGAAAGTCACAAAATCAGAACTACAAATAAATGGAATTGGCTGACGAACACAAACGTCAAAAGCAAGAGTCAATGTTATGCTTACTTCACAAGATAACAAGTTTAATACAAGACTAGAAGCAATAGTATTGACACACATAGTGGCAGATCAACCAGCACAGTCAATTGATACGTCTCGTTGGAAGCTTCCGAAAAATATCACTTTGGCGGATCCCAACTTTGACAAGACTGGAAGAATAGACATACTGTTGGGAGCAGAACATTACTTAAAAATCATGCAAGACAAGCATGTATCAATTGGAAAAGGATTGCCCATGCTACAGGAAACGAAACTAGGCTGGATAGTGGCTGGCAAGTTAAGACAGGAGTCAAAGAGCCAAAGCAAGGTGGATCAGCAAATCTCCAAGTTTTGGGAATTGGATTCATTCCCGAGCAACACACCATGCTTATCCCCTCTAGAGAAGCGATGTGAGCAATATTTTGTTCAAAATATTCAAATGGCATGTGACAAGAAATTCATTGTCAGACTCCCATTTTTGGAAGATGCTGCTTCCCTAGGGGAGAGCCGTGATTTGGCTACACGTCGACTTTTTTGCCTGGAAAAACGACTGTCACGAGATCCGGAAACCAAGGCAAGCTATGTGCAATTCATGAAAGAATATGAGGCACTTGGGCATATGAAGGAAATGCACACTAAGGAAATAGCACGATCACGTTATTTTATTCCACATCACTGTGTGATGAAACCTGACAGCTCTACAACAAAATTGAGAGCTGTCTTTGATGCTTCTGCTGTTACGTCGTCCGGCAAATCACTCAACGATTTGATGCATAAAGGTCCGACTGTGCAAAGTTCGATGTTTTCAATATTGCTTCGATTCCGGATGCACAAATATGTATTTACGGGAGACATCGAAAAAATGTATCGTCAGATCTGGGTCAATCCTGAGGACCAGTACTATCAACCAATTGTATGGCGAAATGATCCATCAGAAGATCTGAGATATTACAGACTCAAAACTGTAACATACGGAACTAAGGCAACTCCATATTTAGCCACAAAATGCCTACAATATCTTGCTCAAAAGGCAAGAGAGAATACCCGGCTGGAGCTGATGCACTAGAAAAGGATTTTTATGTGGATGATTGCTTAACAGGAGCAGATTCCATACCAGAGGCCCTCCAGAAACAGAAGGAACTTAACCAACTCCTACAAAATTCTGGATTTAAGCTGAGAAAATGGTGCACAAACAACGTGCACATACTACAGAACATTCCGAAGGAAGACATGATTCCAAATGTACAACTGGAGGATACCACTTATGAAGACTGCAGCGTGAAGACCCTGGGAATAACGTGGATGCCTAAATCGGACCATTTCTGTGGAAAAACGGAGATTGCCACTAAGGAAACAATATCCAGAAGAGATGTCGTATCCGAAATTTTTAGGATCTTCGATCCGCTTGGATTGTTTTCACCCGTTGTTATGAAAGCAAAAATCTTTATGCAGCATCTCACAAAGGAAGGTTTTGACTACAAAGAAGCGCTTCCAGTTCATCTCCAGGAGGAATGGAAAAGGTACAGGGAGGAGTTAAAATTATTAAACTCCATACAAGTACCACGTCATATATTCCAAGGACAAATTCCGATATCATCGGAGATACATACCTTTGTTGACGCATCGGAGAAAGCATTTGGAGGTGCAGTATATATCCGAGCAATACATAAGGATAAGCGGGCAACGATTCAATTGCTATGTGCCAAATCACATTTAGCGCCCATCAATGCATTAACATTACCCCTTTTGGAACTAAAAGCGGCGGTGTTAGGTGCTCAATTGACAGCAAAAATAAAGGAAGAGTTATCAATGGAAGATGCATCAACCTTCTTTTGGTCTGACTCAAGGATCGTATTGTCATGGATTAACTGCTCGTCATCCATCCGAGACAAATTCGTAGCTACAAGAATAGCTACGATTCAAGAATTGACGATACAAAGACAGTGGAGGCATGTCTCATCCGAAAATAATGCAGCAGATGTACTCTCCAGAGGAATGACGGCCACGAAGTTCATAAAACATAGCATGTGGTTTTATGGACCACTATTTTTACACGACCCAACATCTACATGGCCACCACCATTTGTGGCTACAAAAGAGGATTTGATCAGTGGAAATCCCCAAAAGATTGGTCAGTCATCAATTATGACTATCACTCAGGAGGATGACCTAATCTACAAAATAAAGCACAACAACTCATACAACAAGCTATTGAGAATAGTAGCTTACATGATGCGTTTTCGAGGAAAGAAAACGCACACAAGCAAGACTGTCCAATTCAATGAGATGAAAGAAGCTTAGAAAATTGTCATTCGTTACATACAACAGAATGACTTCAAAGAAGACATACGTCATTTAACAAAACATAAGAAAACACAAAAGGGAAGTTCGATTAACTCTCTAACACCATTCATGGATCAGGAGGGAATCTTACGAGTAGGTAGTCGACTGGAAGCGGCAAACATTTCATTTGACGCCAAACACCCAATGCTCCTGCCCTACAACGATCCAATTGTGAAGTTGATCCTTGGTAAGATACACAAGGAAAACAAGCATTGCGGCCCCCAGGCATTGCTGACAGCATCACGACAACAGTACTGGATACTCAAAGGAAAAAACATGGCCAGAAGTATTGTGCAGAACTGCGTGAAATGCACTAGAGCCAAGCCTAAACTACTAGAACAAATCATGGGAAATCTGCCACCTCTTCGAGTCACCCAAGCACGGCCATTCCTCAATTCTGGTGTTGACTACTGTGGACCGTTCAAAATCCACTATAAAATTCGAAGAAAGAAGCCTAAAACAGCGTACATAGCTATATTTTGTTGTTTCGCGACTAAAGCAGTACATCTGGACCTTGTCAGTGATCTCACCACAGAAGCATTTTTAGCGGCACTTCGGCGGTTCATCTCTCGTCGAGGAAAATGTCAAGTGCTCCATTGCGACAATGCTACGAATTTCGTAGGAGCCAGGAACAAACTTCAAGAGTTAGAAGAAGCCATATTCTCGGAAAAGGCAAAAGAACACATTGTACGAGAGTGCAACAACAAAGGGGTACAGTTTAAATTTATACCTCCTCGCGCACCACACTTCGGCGGCTTATGGGAAGCTGCAGTAAAATCTGCCAAACATCTCCTCTTAAAAAATGTGACGACGGCAAATCTAACTTATGAGGAGTTAGAAACGGTTATAGTCGAAATAGAGGCCATACTAAACTCTCGACCATTAACACCGATATCTGACAACCCAAACGACGTAACAGCACTAACGCCAGGGCATTTCCTGATAGGAGAGCCGTTAACCGAACAAGCTGACAGTGAGCCATCCCAGCAGCCAAAGACGCTAGGAAATCGATGGGAAGCAGTTTCAAAGTTGAAGCACTCATTCTGGACACAATGGTCCAATGAATATCTTCAGCAGTTGCAACAGCGTCAAAAGTGGAGGAAGTCTTCGGCTAACATTAAGGAAGGAACATTAGTAATACTAAAGGAAGACAATACACCAGTATTACAATGGTCCAACATGTAGCTCCACTATTCAACGAAGAGGAACCCACACATAAACATCCGATAGATGATCCATCAGAAAACGAAGAATCATCCGAGGACAGACAGCCTAGGAAAAGGACACAGCCGAATAAAGCCATGACAATGCTTGTAATGTTGTTGCTGGTACCGTTAGCGATGGCAAAGTCAATCAACATAACCCAGTTTGGATCAAAACCGGGTATATACTTTGAAAGAGTAGGAACCAGCCAAGTTGCGACAACTGACTGGACCATCATTGTCTACTACAATTTAAAGCCCTATTGAAAAGACATGAACACATTCACCATGGGGACTACAAAAATTGGACATCTATGCACACAACTTCAACTAGTAGACGCATGCACCAGTATGTATCAGCACTTCAAACATATAGAAGAGGACCTGCAAGCTGAAAATACACTAATAGCAAGAACACGGTGGCAAAGGGCACCGCTGGACATCATTGGAAACATCGCAAGCAGTCTATTTGGCGTATTAGATTCAACATATGCCCGAGAAATGTCGGAAACTATAGCAAAGGTTAAGGATAACGAAGATCACCTATTAACCTTGCATAAAAATCAAACATCATTGATTGACTCTACAATCAATGTGATAAAACGGGATGAAATCTCAAATTCCAAACGATTAAGTCGAATTGAGGATTTTATCACCGAGTCAAAGGGAAGGGCTGATCATTTTAGCGCCTTTCAATGGTACACTACGTTGTCTACTCAGTTGACTCTATTATCTGCAAATCTTCAACGAATGCAAGCAGAGATCATCAATGTCTTGACAGATATCCGACACAATACAATTAGCCCTATGCTAATATCCCCCCGACAACTTAAGGAACAACTGGAGCAGATACGGGATCATTTAAGGCCAGGACAAGCACTTCCAGTAACTCCCGACAATATGCTCATGGTGTACCAGATGATGAAAGCAGAAGGCACTATAATAGAGGATCATGCAATTATCAAGGTTACATTTCCATTAGTCTCAGTAAACGAGCTGGAAATATAAAAAATTGACAGCGATTCTGGTGCCAAATAAAAATGGGATAAGCATGTTTGAAATAAAAACACCATATATGGCAATCAATAGTCACCGAGACGAATTCGTTGAACTATCAGAGACTGAATTCAAGAACTGTCATCAAAGAGCAAACAATGACTTTGTTTGCTATAATAAACAAACAATGTTCTCAGCCAAAACAAGTTGTGAATTACAAATGTTTCACAATAAAACGGACTCATCATGTCACCTAGTCAACACAAAAAAATTATTTTTATGGTTGAGCATGCATAAAAGAAATCGATGGATTTTTGCAACAAAGTCATCATTAAAGCTATCAGCGGTATGTGCAGATGGCATTTCGGATATTAAGCTACAACACTCAGGAATATTGATCGCCGAACCTGGATGCATCATTCGGAATTCGCTAATGACTGTCACAAGTCAGAGCACATTGGAAACTACTCTGCAGTTATCATACGCTCGTTTCGGAGATAGTGACCTCAACGAAACATCAACTGAACGGTCTACAAATAAAGTTTCAAGGAACGATGAAAAGCTGAACTACGAGGAGCTGTATCAAATGGGAACGAATCTGCTACCACCTAAAAATTTCAAGTTACCCCACAATCTTGAAACCATTGATCATCATCATATTGCCATATACATTGCACTGCTCTTCATCATGATCATTGTAATGATTCATCTGGTTAAAAGGTGGTACACAACACGACTCCCTTCTCAGCAGAGACATACACTTAGCTCATCAGCTAGTGAAGAAAACGCACCAAGGCATCCGTTCAAAATCAATATTTATGATGGTTGAGCATACTATGTTCAACGGCCGGGAGGATGTACGATTTCAACTAAAGTACAAAATCGTATGATTAGACCTAGACAAATAGCTAGCCATAAAAAAGGTTAAGATTTCCCAGCCACCTAAAGAAATAAACGATAATATGCTCTAAATATAAATATGTGACATGCACTACTGACCTAAATAAATATACAACGGACAGCTGCATGCATTTGTGTACATACACTGTTAAGATATTTACGGCACTATCATAAAACACATTCTGGATGACCTGCATGTGGTCAAATCTCACACCATCTGCATGATAACCATTGTGACCGTCATAAATATGTCCCTTGGAATATTCCACTGTTGGATTTGTAGTAATTGCTTAGTCCTAAATAGATATAACACATTTCCCTAGCAATATTATACTCAGAACTAATTAAACATACCTAAGATCCTAAGTAAACAATCATACTCATAGAAATTGTATATAAACCTTGCATTTTACCAAATAAAATCAGTACGAAAGAAAACTCTGACGTATTCACATCTCCGAAGCCCAATTTGTTCAAGTACCGATTGCGGCGACCATTTGTTACTGGTACATGAACCGGTAGCATACAAATTTACATTTTCAGCATACGATTGTCATATTGACAATCACCAGAATCAAGTGAAACTACATCAACAGATTCATTTGATTTGTTCATATGAGTTCAAGGATCTCAGAACCTATAAGAGCCAGAGCAACCAAATTTGGTATCCACACTCTTGTGATATCGGACCTTGACCGTTTCGTGTCCAAATTTCGCCACACCCCCTTCCGCCCCCGCAAAAGACGAAAATCTGGGGCATCCACAAATCTCAGAGACTATTAAGGCTAGAGTAACCAATTTTGGTATCCGCACTTCTGTTAGATCTCACTATAAAACGTAAATCTCAGAATTTCGCCCCACCCCCTTCCGCCCCCACAAAGGACGAAAATGTTTTGCGTCCACAATATTGCACATTCGAGTAAACTAAAAACGCAAAATCATAGATAATGACAATATCTATCGGATTGCTGAATCTGGATCAGATCGGATCATTTTTGTAGCCAAAAGCAAGAAATCAATTTGCAGTGGCTACGCAGCGCCCGACGTCACGCTCAGACTGATTTCTGTCTCTCTCGCACGCACTCTTTGTCGTGTCGTTTAATATTAGCGGCGTCTGCCGGAGAAGAGCCATACTGACTAAGTATCGGGTATAAATGTAGAGTTGCGGTCTCCGCAGCAACTCACAACGTTCCCCATCGTTTTTATTAATTTCTTAAATTTTATTTATCTATTTAATTACTTTATTATTATACCCGATACTCAAAATGAGTATTGGGGTATATTAGATTTGTGGTAAAAGTGGATGTGTGTAACGTCCAGAAGGAATCGTTTCCGACCCCATAAAGTATATATATTATTGATCAGCATCAATAGCCGAGTCGATTGGGCCCTGTCTGTCTGTCTGTCTGTCCGTCTGTCCGTCTGTCCGTCCGTCCGTCTGTCCGGCCCCTTCAGCGCCTAGTGTTCAAAGACTATAAGAGCTAGAGCAAAGATGTTTTGGATCCAGACTTCTGTGATATGTCACTGCCTCAAAAATATTTCAAAACTTCGCCCCGCCCACTTCCGCCCCCACAAAGGACGAAAGTCTGTGGCATCCACAATTTTAAAGATATGAGAAAACCAAAAACGTAGAATTGTAGAGAATGACCATATCTTTAAGACTGCGGAATCTGAATTGGATCGTGTTATTATTATAGCCAGCATCAAAAAAAACAATTTCATTTTTTCTCGCCCTGTCTCTCTCTAACACACACGTAGCATAGCCGGCTTTGCTTAGAGTAAAACATTAGCGCCTAGATCTCAGAGACTATAAAAGCTAGAGCAACCAAATTTGGTATCCACACTCCTAATATATCGGACCGAGACGAGTTTGTTTCAAAATTTCGCCACACCCCCTTCCGCTTCCGCAAAGGATGAAAATCTGGGGATATTCACAAATCTCAGAGACTATTAAGGCTAGAGTAACCAAATTTGGTATCCGCACTCCTGTTAGATCTCACTTTAAAACGTAATATTGAGGATACGAGAAAACTAAAAACGCAGAATCATAGATAATGATCATATCTATCAGATTGTTGAATTTGGATCAGATCAGATCATTTTTATAGCCAAAGGAACACATCAATTTGCACTGGCTACGCAGCGCCCGACGTCACGCTCAGACTGATTTTCTATCTCTCTCGCACGCACTCTTTGTCGTGTCGTTCAATATTAGCAGCGTCTGCCGGAGGAGAGCCATACTGACTAAGTATCGGGTATAACTGTAGAGTTGCGGTGTCCGCAGCAACTCACAACGTTCCCCCTCGTTATATATATAGTGACATATCTATAGTCCATGCTCCGCATACCCTTGTCTATGTCTATTACCCTGCACCCACAATACTATAAACAATACGACACCCTCAGCTTCGAACCCTCATAAACAATCTCACGCTCGAAATGGACCACGCGTAGCCGATTGCAGGGAATGTAAACAAACACCCTAAACTGGAAGTTGAACATAAAACAATAGATGCCGCCCTAGAATCCAGCCGCACTAGAATCCAGCCGCACCAGAATCACGCCACTCTTCAGAGATCAATTACGAATCGATTCTCAAGAATCACACCATCCTAGCTGACCAATCAGAGGCCCTATTCTCAGCCACCCCCAAGTAATGCAACACCGATCATACGCAGCGGAAGCCTTTCATCAAAAGCCGCCTTTCCCACATATCGATCGAGTCACGTACTCCATCTCCGAAGCCGAAGTCGAAGCCAACGCCTCCGAATCCAAATCCGAATCCCAAACCGAGCATCATAATATAAATAGTCTGCATCTAAGAAGCCAACTCAGTTCTGTTCAAGACAAACGTCAATCGCGACACCGTCGGAGAATTCAACCAAAGTTAATTCCGTTCAAGACTTCAGACCTCAGTCATCGTCGGGGAAATAACTAATCAATGTACGCTAAGTTTATGTGAAGAATAAAACCTTTTTTAAAACGTAAACTGAAGTGTCGCATATTTAATTGGCGCAGCCGGTAGGATCTCAGTTAAAAGTGATTCCTTTTTTTTTAAGACGCTCAATTGGCGTAGTGACAGTTACAGTGCGTAATAACCTACAGTGATCAGAGAAAAAGTAACGCTAATACTAAAGAGATCCGCCAAAGAATCTACACACGATCGAACTCAACTAATATTAGGAAAAAAGTAAATAAATAAAAAGAAATCAACATGCCGCTAACAGAAATACACCTGAACCAAGCCTTGAAGTCAATCAGGCAAATTCCACCATACGACGGATGCCAAGAACGCCTAAGCTCGTTCATAAGTAGGATCGAGTACATCTCCGAATTGTACTCAACAGAAGACATCCGGCAACAAAGCATCATGTACGGAGCCACTGAGGGTCAACTGTGCGGACGAGCACAACTTTTATCACAAAGCCTTCAACCCAACACCTGGACCGATCTAAAAGCAGCCCTAATCAGCAAATTCAACAACCACACTCCATACGAAACGCTGCTACAACAATTACACGACACCAAATTCAATGGGAATATTCGTAAGTTCGTAGAGGAACTAGAAATTAAGTCAAATGTTATAGTAAGTAAACTAAATCTGGAGACTAGCCCAGAAAATAAGATAATCTTTAAAAACGCTCTGGCAAATGCTACCAGGCATACCATAGAAGATGCTCTACCCAATAAACTGTTCATCATTTTAGCAAAGAAAGACATTTCTACTATGGCTAATCTAGAAAAATCAGCTCAAGAGTTAGGAATCTACGAAAATTTCGTAACTGACAACAAGAATCACGAACACTCAAGAAACGGAAATAACAATCGTAGGAATGTTGTAACTTATTACCCTCGCTATAGTAGTAACGATTATAACAATCAAAACCCAATTACTTCCAGAAATAATCTTGGATCGAATCGAAATAATTCAGGAAATAATGCCGTAAATAATAAAGGATTATTTAACGAATTTAGAAATTCCTTAAACCAGGGCAGAGTCCAGAATCACACAAACTATCAAATCAATCAGACTCAGGCAGGTAGCAGTGCACCTAATCAGCCAGTCAAACGATCTAGGGAAAGCCAAAGCGGACAAATGAAAATGGATGTAAATTTTCAGCAGAGTGCCTCGGAAGAAATCGAGGAAGACCATATATAGAAATAATCGTAAATAATAAAAAATTAAGAGGTATCGCGGACTCGGGATCGTCAATAAATATAATAAAAGAAAACTATACAGATTCCAAAGTCGATAGCGACAACCTCACCGTCCATACCATCAATAGACCCGTCCGTCTGACTCAGAGCACACGTAATGCAACCAAAAACTGTCCGACAAAACAAAAATTTTATATTCATAAATTTTCTGAAAATTATGACATACTCTTAGGCAGAGAATATTTGATGGCCAGCAAAGCCGTCATCGATTACCGAAATGAAACGGTAACGTTAGGAGAAAGGTCATACCCAATCATCCAAAGTGGAGAAGCAATTGCAGTCGGCAAGACCGCACACAAATGTGTTAAGCCATCTTCAAAGGAAGATATAACTACACCTAAGTGCCTTGACCCATCTCCTGAAGGAGAGCAATACTTCGCTTCCGCATTAGAGAATGAATTAAGGGAATGCAACCAGCTAAGGTTGGAACATTTAAATGACGAAGAAAAGGAGAAACTAAAGAAAGTTCTCTATGAATTTAAGGACGTGCAGTATAAAGAAGGTGACATTTTGACCTTCACTAGTACTATAAAGCACGAAATTAAAACCCATCACGAAGATCCTGTATACCGTCGACCATATAAATATGCTCAAATACACGATCAAGAAGTGACTCAACAAATCAAAGATATGATTAGACAGGGAATCATTCGTAAGTCGAACTCTCCCTATTGTGCACCCATCGCTATGATACCAAAGAAAATAGATGCTTCAGGAAAGCAGAAATATCGTATGGTAGTAGATTATAGAAGTCTAAACGAGGTGACAATAAAGGATAAATTTCCTACACCCAGAATGGACGAAATACTAGATAAACTAGGTAGGTGCCAATATTTCACAACAATCGATTTAGCTAAGGGATTCCATCAAATTCCTATGGAACCTAGCTCCATCCCAAAAACAGCTTTCTCCACGAAGCATGGTCATTACGAGTTCACTCGTATGCCATTTGGGCTAACCACTGCCCCCGCTACCTTCCAAAGATGTATGAACAATCTGCTAGAAGAGTTAATCTTCAAAGATTGCCTCGTATACTTAGACGACATCATTATATTTTCCACTTCATTGGAAGAACACCTGTTGTCACTAAGGAGAGTATTTGGAAAGTTGAGAGACGCCAACTTAAAGCTACAAATGGATAAGTGTGAATTCCTGAAGAAAGAAACGGAATTCCTAGGCCATGTAGTAACAACTAACGGCATAGTTCCTAATCCAAAGAAAATATCTGCCATAATAAACTTCCCAATACCCAATACAACCACAAAAATAAAATCATTCATAGGTTTATGTGGATTCTATAGGAAATTCATTCCCAACTTCGCTAATATAGCAAAACCTATGACACTCAAATTAAAGAAACGAGCAGTCATAGACCCAACAGAGGAAAAATACGTCGAGGCCTTCGAAAAATTGAAAGTACTTATCACCTCAGACCCCATCCTCGCATTCCCAGATTTCAACAAAATGTTCACGGTAACAACCGATGCAAGTAACATTGCATTAGGAGCAGTGTTGTCGCAAGACCACAAACCAATCTGCTATGCAAGTAGAACCTTAAACGAACACGAAATCAATTATTCAGCAATAGAAAAGGAATTACTAGCTATAGTTTGGGCAACTAAGTATTTCAGATCATACCTGTTTGGTAGAACGTTTGAGATATTGAGTGATCACAAACCCTTGATTTGGTTGAATAACCTCAAGGAACCAAATATGAAGCTACAACGATGGAAGATCAAATTAAATGAATTTGACTTCAAAATAAAATATTTACCCGGAAAGGAGAACCATGTAGCCGATGCGCTATCAAGAGTAAAGATTAACGAAAACCTACTCGGGGAAACCATTAATAGTGATTGTGCAACGGCCCATAGCGCGCAACAAGATAATACAAATTATATTCCACTTACAGAGAGACCAATCAATTACTATAATAGGCAAATAGAACTGATTAAAGGTAATGAGGATAAGGTAGAAACATCCCACTATTTCCACAAGATACTGATAAAAATCACATAAACCGAAATGACAGAATCATTAGCAAAAGATATAATAAAGGAATATGTGTGTACCAAAAAGAGTGCACTATATTTCCATAACGAAGTAGACTTCCCACTGTTCCAAAGAGCATTCCTGGAGATAATCAGTCCAAATCACTTCACTAAACTGATTAAATCCAGTACCAAACTCATAAATATTCCGAACTACTCCAAATTCAAAGAACAAATATTGAAGAATCATAAAGAGCTACTTCACCCAGGTATCGAAAAGACCACTAATTGGTTCAAAGGAAAATTCTACTACCCCGATTATCAAAAGTTAATCCAAAATATTATCAATGAATGTCTTACGTGCAACGTTGCTAAAACTGAGCATCGTAACACCAATCTAACCTTCGAAATCACCCCTGAAATACAAAATATCAGAGAAAAGTATGTCATGGATTTCTATTTGGTAGGCAATCAACAATTCCTATCATGCATTGATGTATATTCTAAATTCGCTACCCTTGTAGAAGTTAAGAGTCGTGACTGGTTAGAAACCAAGAGAGCCATCATAAAAGTCTTTAACGAAATGGGCAAGCCACAGGGAATTAAAGCCGACAAAGATTCAGCCTTTATGTGCGCAGCATTGCAAGCATGGTTGAATGCGGAAAATGTGAAAATCGAAATCACCACCAGTAAAAACGGAGTTTCTGATGTAGAACGAATACATAAAACGATCAATGAAAAATTAAGAATCATTTCAAGTGAGGATAACATAGAAAACAAGCTCACAAAATTCGAGTTAATTCTATACACTTATAACCATAAAACGGTTCATAATACTACAAAAAGATCCCCAGCTGATATCTTCCTGTACGCCGGACTACCAGATTATAACACTCAACTGAATAAAGTTAGGAAGATCAATCATTTGAATAACGATAGAATCGACTTTGAAGTAGACACACCCTACCACAATGCACCCCTAGTTAAAACAAAAACAACCAACCCGTTCAAAAGAACAGGGGAAATTAGGCAGGTAGACGAAAAGCACTTTGAAGAGAAAAATAGAGGGAGGAAAATCACCCACTATAAAACGAAATTCAAAAGAAAGAAAAAATCTAATAAAAGTAAATACGATAATTGCAGAGTACCCGAAGAGAGTACAGGGAATCCGGAGCTACAACATGATTAAGATTATAATCTTACTAATGTTCACCGTCCTACAGTCTTCCGGACAGAATATAGAGATAGATCCCATCAACTCAAGGAATGGATATCTCATATTCAAAACAAATACCATTAACATACCCATTAATTATGAATACCATTATCTAACAATTAATATAACAAGAACAGATGAAACATAAAAGAGTTTACTAGAACAGGCAACCCAATTTAATAACGAAATCCAAGTTCAATATTTAGTCGAGAAATTGCAACGTGAATTCAACGGCATCAAAATAGCCAAAAGAAACAAAAGAGGCCTTATAAATGCAGTAAGCACAGTATATAAATATATATTTGGAACATTAGATCAAAATGATAAAGTCGAATTAGAAGGGAAAATAAACAATCTGGCTAGCCACAGTGTTCAAGCTAACGAATTAAACTTAGTAATTCAAGCAGTAAATTCTGGCATAGAAGTTGTCAATAAATTAAACAAGGATAATGATAGAAATAAGCAACTAGAGATATTAATATTTAACCTTCAACATTTTACAGAGTACATAGAGGATATTGAATTAGGCACGCAGCTAACAAGATTAGGGATCTTTAATCCAAAATTATTGAGGCAGGATTACCTGAAACACATCGATTCAGAGAAATTATTAAATATCAAAACATCTACCTGGTTGAAAACAGACACTAACGAAATACTAATAATTTCCAACATCCCACGAGAGATCAGAAATAATCCTATACTTAAAATTGTCCCATATCCAGATGAAGATAATAACATCCTCACTGACCTAACGCAAAACAATTATTACGTTCTAGAAAACGAGGTATATGAAAAAGAATCAAAACGAAAAATAAATGACGAATGTATTTCAGGAATAGTCAAACAAGTAGAAACAAAATGTCCATACACCAAAGCACACCAAAACTTTCAAATAAATTTCATAGAACCCAATATATTGTTAACTTGGAAATTACCAAAAACCATATTAAACCAAGATTGCCTAAACCAAGAAATAAAAGTAGAAGGTAACGCATTAATAAAAATACATGATTGCAGTGTACAGTTAAACGAATTCTTAATATCCAACTCCATACCAGAATTTGCACAAAGCATCTACATCAACAATAACGTATCAAAAATTTAACCATTGTCTTATTTGCAAACCAAAGAAATCGTAATAGAAAATACGCGATTAAATAATGTATTACATGTAAGCTTAATACTACTATTTGTCATAATCATAATAGGATTAAGCTACAAATTGTTTAATCTAAGTAAAAGCAATAAGCCTAAAACCAACCCGCACATAAAAACACCTTCAGACGAAGACGAGGAATCCCCAGCAGGCACAGTTTTAGACGCACCTGAACTATATCCAAGGATAATCGCCTGAGGACAGGCTTAAATCTAACAATGGGGGAGTCACATATCTATAGTCCATGCTCCGCATACCCTTATCTATGTCTATTACCCTGCACCCACAATACTATAAACAATACGACACCCTCAGCTTCGAACCCTCATTAACAATCTCACGCTCGAAATGGACCACGCGTAGCCGATTGCAGGCAATGTAAACAAACACCCTAAACTGGAAGTTGAACATAAAACAATAGATGCCGCCCTAGAATCCAGCCGCACTAGAATCCAGCCGCACCAGAATCACGCCACTCTTCAGAGATCAATTACGAATCGATTCTCAAGAATCACACCATCCTAGCTGACCAATCAGAGGCCCTATTCTCAGCCACCCCCAAGTAATGCAACACCGATCATACGCAGCGGAAGCCTTTCATCAAAAGCCGCCTTTCCCACATATCGATCGAGTCACGTACTCCATCTCCGAAGCCGAAGTCGAAGCCAACGCCTCCGAATCCAAATCCGAATCCCAAACCGAGCATCATAATATAAATAGTCTGCATCTAAGAAGCCAACTCAGTTCTGTTCAAGACAAACGTCAATCGCGATACCGTCGGAGAATTCAACCAAAGTTAATTCCGTTCAAGACTTCAGACCTCAGTCATCGTCGGGGAAATAACTAATCAATGTACGCTAAGTTTAAGTGAAGAATAAAACCTTTTTTAAAACGTAAACTGAAGTGTCGCATATTTAATTATATAGATTTATTATTTAAAAATACCTATAGTTATATTTATTATTTATTGTTTTGGTTGTTCACCTAGTGTTAGTAGGCGTTCATTAGAAAACAGTTAGGCTGAAACGGGGATCGGCAGAATCCGTATGAAGCAATGCCCGTATTTGGCAGTTGCGAGAATTTAGCCGACGAAGAATTACAAGAAAGTGTTTGCTTGATCTGCCAGGCTCAGGTGGTCACACTTTCCATAGGGCCTGTTTTGGCGCACGAGTGGGTTCTAAGAAGGTTTGTCCTGTCTGCAAAACGTCTTTTCAGTCATCGACGTTGAATTTATTAGACGAAACTGCTGGGGATACCGTCGGAACCTTATTGGTACCAGGGTTTCGAAACAGCCAGCAGGAATTCCCCCAAGAGTGTGGATATTCGACCAGAGCGTGTTAGTCAAATTTTAGTCAATTGGAAGCTTAGGTTCTCTGGGCGGACTGGAATTTCCGTCGACGATTTCATTTATCGGGTAGAAGCGCTCACGATCCAAACATTGGACGGGAATTTCGAGTTGCTTTCGAGATACGTGAGCAATCTCTTTGAGGGAAGTGCCAGTGACTGGTATTGGCGCTACCATAAGAGTGTTAGGACGGTCGTTTGGGCCGACCTTAAATCTTCATTGTTAGTACGATTTAAGGATGCGAGGACAGACGTCAACATTCGAGCTGCAATAGACCGAAGGAAGCAGAAGGAGAACGAATCATTTGATGAGTTCTACGAAGCGATTGTCCGATTGGCAGATACCCTGACAACGCCCTTGTCAGAATGTTCCCTGATGGAGTCACTCCGATCCAATTTATTGCCGGAGATAAAGCATGAACTGCTATATGAAAAGATCTTTAGCATTGCACAGTTAAGACACTTGGTGAAGACTCGGGAACTGTTAATGCAAACTGTTGGTAAAGATCCGGTGGCTAGACCACGACCAGCACCAAGACGGTTGGTTCACGCGGTAGAAAACCCAGGGCAAGAGAAGTCAGACGAAAGTGATGGGGAGATAGCAGCGTTCAACTTAGTCTGTTGGAACTGCCGTGGTAATGGTCATCGCTACCAGGATTGCGTAGCAGAGCGAGTAGTTTTTTGCTATGGGTGTGGCCAGCCTGACACTTACAAGCCGTCGTGCCAAAAATGCCAAGCAACAAAAAACACCCAAGTGCGTGCACCCTTGAAAAGTGCACGCAGACCATTAGCGTCAAAGCGACGAACACCGAGTAGCTCCGATAGAAGCTGCTACGCAATTCCCAATCCCAATAGTAAACAATAATTTAACCATAGTTAATAAGAAAATAACACAGGAAGAAAAAGAGGATAGGGAGTCTAAACGGAAGGCACGAGCTAAAGTACGTCGGGAAGAATTTGTCAGAAATCTAAGGTTAGAGAAAAAAGCTCTGGTATCGTCAATAATATCAGAAGATCTCAGGCCATATGCAGAGGTCACATTATTAGACAGAAAGCTTGTTGGATTAATGGATACAGGGGCATCTATTAGTTGCATTGGTGGAGATTTGGCCAGCGAGCTGCTTGAAAGCCAATTTCAATTTAAGCCCATGGCATCCACAGTTCGGACAGCGGGTGGGCAGTCTCAGTGAGTTGTTGGGAAGCTTAAAGCGGAAGTGGGCTATAAAGGTGTAACCAGGTCTGTTACCCTATACATCGTTCCAACCCTAACGCAGCCTCTGTATCTGGGCATTAACTTTTGGACCGAATTTGGCTTATTGCCAGCCGATTTGTATCCACAAGGAAGTGCTAATGACACGGTGAACCATTGCGATGAGGTGTGGAAGCCAGAAAACCAACGTCCTTTATCGGAGTTGTATGAGGAGTTGGATCGCATGTTAGCGCTAGGGGTCATCGAAGAATCCAACAGTGCGTGGTCTTGTCCGGTAGTACTCGTCCGGAAGCCGGAGAAGGTTCGTCTTTGTATAGACAGCCGCAAGGTGAATGAGGTGACTCGGAAGGACGCGTATCCCATGCCGCTCATAGATGGGATCTTAAGCCGGTTACCAAAGGCAGATTACATAACTAGCCTCGACCTGAAAGATGCCTACTGGCAAATACCGCTAGAAGAAGGTTCTAGGGATAAAACAGCATTCACAGTGCCTGGACGGCCGCTTTACCAGTTCAAAGTTATGCCTTTTGGGCTTACCAATGCGCCGTCTACTATTTCCAAGCTTATGGACCGCATTATTCCAGCCAATCTTCGAAACGAAGTGTTTATATACTTGGATGACCTGCTTATAGTGTCAGACACCTTTGAAAGGCATCTGAGTGTGTTAAAAGTATTAGCAGAGAAGCTGTCTGCAGCGGGGCTTACAATTAATATACAGAAGAGCAAGTTCTGTGTGCCTGAGGTCCGCTATCTGGGGCATGTAGTGGGTCACGGTATTATAGGCATGGACTTGGACAAAATATAGGCCATTAAGGAATATCCTGCTCCGAAGTCGGTGAAACAGTTGCGTCGATTCTTGGGTATGACGGGATGGTACCACAAATTTATAAAGAATTTTGCGGCTATTGCGGCGCCTCTGACGGACGCCCTGAAGCAGAAACGCCAGTTCATTTGGTCCGAAGAAGCAGAAGCTGCATTCACAGCTCTGAAGAACTCAATGTGTGAAGCGCCCGTCTTACACACACCGAATTTTAAAAAGCCTTTCTTTATCCACTGCGACGCTAGTCACTCAGTACTGATGCAGATAAACGAAGAGGGCGATGAAGTACCAATTGCGTTTATGTCACGAAAATTGAATAAGTGCCAACGTGCTTACTCGGTGACGGAAAAGGAATGCCTAGCTGCCATCAGCTGAGCATCAATAAATTTCGCGCTTATGTAGAGGGACATCAATTTACGGTGATAACCGACCATGCCTCCTTGAAGTGGCTGATGTCCCAATCAGATCTGAGTAGCAGACTGGCCAGATGGGCTGTGAAGCTTCAGGGGTGTTCCTTTAATATTAGCCACCGAAAAGGGTCTCGAAACATCGTTCCAGACGCCTTGTCTCGGGTCTTTTCCCCAGATTTGTCAGAGATCGAACCAGAAGAAAGGATCGATTTGGAGTCGGAGCACTTTAGTTCGACGGATTACGTTTCCCTTAGGGCTAAAGTAGCGAGTAATCAGGCTCAGATGCCAGATGTAAAGGTGGTAGGCAGGCATTATATATCGTCGCACCGAGCACGCAACAGGCAAAAGGGTAGCGGATGAACTCTGTTGGAAAATTTGGATTCCCAAGGGGCTCATAGATTCGGTCCTGAAAATGGCCCACGAGCACGCCCTATCTGCACACGGAGGCATAAATAAAACGCTCGAAAAGGTTCGGCGCTACTATTATTGGCCGACGTTGTTAAAAGATGTTAAAGAGTTCATTAACCGGTGTGAAATTTGTAAGTATACTAAGCATCCAAATAGACCTTTAAGACCGCCACTAGCAAAAACGGGGGAAACAGAACGGTTCTTTCAGAAGCTCTACGTAGAAGTCCTAGAAGTCGTAGTGGGAATGTCGGGATATTTGTGGTGTTAGATCATTTTTCCAAATTTCCGTTTATTAAACCCGTAAGAAAATTTACCGCCTACGCCATCGTACCATACATTGAGGAACAATTATTTCACTGCTTTGGAGTGCCGGAAAAGCTAGTCTCGGACAACGGCGTCCAATTTAAGTCCCATGCATTCAACTCCTTGCTTCAGAAGTATGGCATAGAGCACGCTTACACCGCCGTTTACGCTCCGCAGGCTAACGCGTCCGAGCGAGTTAACAGATCTATCTTGGCAGCAATCAAAGCCTACATAAATACTGACCAAGGTAACTGGGATGAGCAGTTGGCGTTTGGGCAACAGATGATCACGAATGGTACCACGTATCAGTTGTTGAGGCAGCTAGAGATGTTAGAAGATCGTTGGGTGCATTTTTCTAGGGACGACTCATTTGACCTGATGCGTGGCACGGCAAAGGAGGCAATGAGGGCTCAGCACGAACGAAATGAAAAGACGTATAACCTTCGAAGTAAGGAGGTATCATTCAGAGTGGGACAGGAGGTTTACCGTCGAAATTTCCAGCTAAGTAATTTCGTGAAAGGATTTAATGCCAAGTTGGCTCCCGTTTTTGTGAAGTCCCGGGTAAGGCGACAGTTGGGTCAAGCCTATTACGAGCTAGAGGATCTGCAAGGACGTCTGATCGGCAAATTCCATGCCAAAGATATCAAACAGTAGCACCATGGTTAAAAATCGCTCTAAGTGGGAATCACCCTTTTGGTCCTTCTTCACCAAAGTGTGATTTTGGTAGGGGGGATTTGAAGTGGTTTGAAAGAGTAACGTATAAAAAAAGGTATAAATACTGGGATCCACAAAAGGGAACATTTAGAAAAGTACCAAGAAGGGATATTGTCTCCCTATGTTACTCAACTTTGCCGCCTCAATTCAAGTCAAAAGGTAAACGAAGGAGAGCGGTTTTTATACCCGATACTCAAAATGAGTATTGGGGTATATTAGATTTGTGGTTAAAGTGGATGTGTGTAACGTCCAGAAGGAATCGTTTCCGACCCCATTAAGTATATATATTCTTGATCAGCATCAATAGCCGAGTCGATAGAGCCCTGTCTGTCTGTCTGTCCGTCCGTCCGTCCGTCCGTCCGTCCGTCCGTCCGTCCGTCCGTCCGTCCGTCCGTCCGTCCGTCCGTCCGTCCGTCCGTCCGTCCGTCTGTCCGTCCCCTTCAGCGCCTAATGCTCAAAGATTATAAGAGCTAGAGCAACGATGTTTTGGATCCAGACTTCTGTGATATGTCACTGCTACAAAAATATTTCAAAACTTTGCCCCGCCCACTTCCGCCACCACAAAGAGCGAAAATCTGTGGCATCCACAATTTTAAAGATACGAGAAAACCAAAAACGTAGAATTGTAGAGAATCACCATATCTTTTAGACTGCAGAATCTGAATTGGATCGTATTATTATTATAGCCAGCATCAAGAAAACAATTTCATTTTTTCTCGCCCTGTCTCTCTCTAACACACAGGTAGCATAGGCGGCTTTGCTTAGAGTAAGACATTAGCGCCTAGATCTCAGAGACTATAAAAGCTAGAGCAACCAAATTTGGTATATCGGTATATAGGACACACTCCTAATATATCGGACCGAGACGAGTTTGTTTCAAAATTTCGCCACACCCCCTTCCGCCCCCGCAAAGGATGAAAATCTGGGGATATTCTTAAATCTCAGAGACTATTAAGGCTAGAGTAACCAAATTTGGTATCCGCACTTCTGTTAGATCTCACTATAAAACGTATATATCAAAATTTCGCCCTACCCCCTTCCGCCACCACAAAGGACGAAAATCTGTTGCATCCACAATATTGCACATTCGAGAAAACTAACGAGAATTGTAAAAAAACGTAGAATTGTAGAGAATGACCATGTCTTTAAGACTGCAGAATCTGAATTGGATCGTATTATTATTATAGCCAGCATCAAGAAAACAATTTCATTTTTTCTCGCCCTGTCTCTCTCTAACACACACGTAGCATAGGCGGCTTTGCTTAGAGTAAAACATTAGCGCCTAGATCTCAGAGACTACAAAAGCTAGAGCAACCAAATTTGGTATCCACACTCCTAATATATCGGACCGAGACGAGTTTGTTTCAAAATTTCGCCACACCCCCTTCCGCCCTCGCAAAGGACGAAAATCTGGGGATATTCACAAATTTCAGAGAATATTAAGGCTAGAGTAACCAAATTTGGTATCCGCACTCCTGTTAGATCTCACTATAAAACGTATATCTAAAAATTTCGCCCCACCGCCTTCCGCCCCCACAAAGAACGAAAATCTGTTGCATCCACAATATTGTACATTCGAGAAAACTAAAAACGCAGAATCATAGATAATGACCATATCTATCAGATTGCTGAATCTGGATCAGATCAGATCATTTTTATAGCCAAAAGGAACAAATCAATTTGCACTGGCTACGCAGCGCCCGACGTCACGCTCAGACTGATTTTCTGTCTCTCTCGCACGCACTCTTTGTCGTGTCGTTCAATATTAGCGGCGTCTGCCGGAGGAGAGCCATACTGACTAAGCATCAGGTATAACTGTAGAGTTGCGGGGTCCGCAGCAACTCACAACGTTCCCCCTCGTTATATATATAGATTTATTATTTAAAAATACCTATAGTTATATTTATTATTTATTGTTTTGGTTGTTCACCTAGTGTTAGTAGGCGTTCATTAGAAAACAGTTAGGCTAAAACGGGGATCGGCAGAATCCGTATGAAGCAATGCCCGTATTTGGCAGTTGCGAGAATTTAGCAGACGAAGAATTACAAGAAAGTGTTTGCTTGATCTGCCAGGCTCAGGTGGAATATTTGGCTCAGCTCCTTACCACGTCTTGTGGTCACACTTTCCATAGGGCCTGTTTTGGCGCACGAGTGGGTTCTAAGAAGGTTTGTCCTGTCTGCAAAACGTCTTTTCAGTCATCGACGTTGAATTTATTAGACGAAACTGCTGGGGATACCGTCGGAACCTTATTGGTACCAATAATGCCTGATACGAGGAGTAAAGCCCATGTGGGGGCTCCACAGGGAGCTTCGACGTCTGCTTCGGCCAATCAGCCGCAAACTAGGGTTGCTGGTCCGCCAGTGGTGGTAGCTCCGCCGCCTAGTAACGAGCTTCAGCGAATGATAGCCGAAGCCATGGCTGAAGCCTCGTTGACACAAACCGAGATGCTAAGCAATGCGATCGCTAATGGTTTTGAAGGTATTCTCAGCTCTCTCATGGGCCAATTGGCAAATACAGCGGATGTTCCTTCAAGGGATAACCAAGCTGGAGAAGGATCGGCACGACGGTGCTCTGGTATCGTCAATAATATCAGAAGATCTCAGGCCATATGCAGAGGTCACATTATTAGACAGAAAGCTTGTTGGATTAATGGATACAGGGGCATCTATTAGTTGCATTGGTGGAGATTTGGCCAGCGAGCTGCTTGAAAGCCAATTTCAATTTAAGCCCATGGCATCCACAGTTCGGACAGCGGGTGGGCAGTCTCAGAGAGTGGTTGGGAAGCTTAAAGCGGAAGTGGGCTATAAAGGTGTAACCAGGTCTGTTACCCTATACATCGTTCCAACCCTAACGCAGCCTCTGTATCTGGGCATTAACTTTTGGACCGAATTTGGCTTATTGCCAGCCGATTTGTATCCACAAGGAAGTGCTAATGACACGGTGAACCATTGCGATGAGGTGTGGAAGCCAGAAAACCAACGTCCTTTATCGGAGGTGCAACGAGAACAACTGAATAGAACCATTCAGTGTCTTCCGTCTTTCGCGGATAATGGTTTAGGAAAAACCACGTTGTTGTCCCATGTAATAGATGTAGGTGAGGCAAAGCCCACAAAGCAACGACACTATGCAGTGTCCCCAGCTATCGAGAAATTAATGTATGAGGAGTTGGATCGCATGTTAGCGCTAGGGGTCATCGAAGAATCCAACAGTGCGTGGTCTTGTCCGGTAGTACTCGTCCGGAAGCCGGAGAAGGTTCGTCTTTGTATAGACAGCCGCAAGGTGAACAAGGTGACTCGGAAGGACGCGTATCCCATGCCGCTCATAGATGGGATCTTAAGCCGGTTACCAAAGGCAGAATACATAACTAGCCTCGACCTGAAAGATGCCTACTGGCAAATACCGCTAGAAGAAGGTTCTAGGGATAAAACAGCATTCACAGTGCCTGGACGGCCGCTTTACCAGTTCAAAGTTATGCCTTTTGGGCTTACCAATGCGCCGTCTACTATGTCCAAACTTATGGACCGCATTATTCCAGCCAATCTTCGAAACGAAGTGTTTATATACTTGGATGACCTGCTTATAGTGTCAGACACCTTTGAAAGGCATCTGAGTGTGTTAAAAGTATTAGCAGAGAAGCTGTCTGCAGCGGGGCTTACAATTAATATACAGAAGAGCAAGTTCTGTGTGCCTGAGGTCCGCTATCTGGGGCATGTAGTGGGTCACGGTATTATAGGCATGGACTTGGACAAAATATAGGCCATTAAGGAATATCCTGCTCCGAAGTCGGTGAAACAGTTGCGTCGATTCTTGGGTATGACGGGATGGTACCACAAATTTATAAAGAATTTTGCGGCTATTGCGGCGCCTCTGACGGACGCCCTGAAGCAGAAACGCCAGTTCATTTGGTCCGAAGAAGCAGAAGCTGCATTCACAGCTCTGAAGAACTCAATGTGTGAAGCGCCCGTCTTACACACACCGAATTTTGAAAAGCCTTTCTTTATCCACTGCGACGCTCGTCACTCAGTACTGATGCAGATAAACGAAGAGGGCGATGAAGTAGCAATTGCGTTTATGTCACGAAAATTGAATAAGTGCCAACGTGCTTACTCGGTGACGGAAAAGGAATGCTTAGCTGCCATTCTGAGCATCAAGAAATTTCGCGCTTATGTAGAGGGACATCAATTTACGGTGATAACCGACCATGCCTCCTTGAAGTGGCTGATGTCCCAATCAGATCTGAGTAGCAGACTGGCCAGATGGGCTGTGAAGCTTCAGGGGTGTTCCTTTAATATTAGCCACCGAAAAGGGTCTCGAAACATCGTTCCAGACGCCTTGTCTCGGGTCTTTTCCCCAGATTTGTCAGAGATCGAACCAGAAGAAAGGATCGATTTGGAGTCGGAGCACTTTAGTTCGACGGATTACGTTTCCCTTAGGGCTAAAGTAGCGAGTAATCAGGCTCAGATGCCAGATGTAAAGGTGGTAGGCAGGCATTATATATCGTCGCACCGAGCACGCAACAGGCAAAAGGGTAGCGGTTGAACTCTGTTGGAAAATTTGGATTCCCAAGGGGCTCATAGATTCGGTCCTGAAAATGGCCCACGAGCACGCCCTATCTGCACACGGAGGCATAAATAAAACGCTCGAAAAGATTCGGCGCTACTATTATTGGCCGACGTTGTTAAAAGATGTTAAAGAGTTCATTAACCGGTGTGAAATTTGTAAGTGTACTAAGCATCCAAATAGACCTTTAAGACCGCCACTAGCAAAAACGGGGGAAACAGAACGGTTCTTTCAGAAGCTCTACGTAGAAGTCCTAGAAGTCGTAGTGGGAATGTCGGGATATTTGTGGTGTTAGATCATTTTTCCAAATTTCCGTTTATTAAACCCGTAAGAAAATTTACCGCCTACGCCATCGTACCATACATTGAGGAACAATTATTTCACTGCTTTGGAGTGCCGGAAAAGCTAGTCTCGGGCAACGGCGTCCAATTTAAGTCCCATGCATTCAACTCCTTGCTTCAGAAGTATGGCATAGAGCACGCTTACACCGCCGTTTACGCTCCGCAGGCTAACGCGTCCGAGCGAGTTAACAGATCTATCTTGGCAGCAATCAAAGCCTACATAAATACTGACCAAGGTAACTGGGATGAGCAGCTCAGCAGTGTAGCCTGTGCGTTACGGCTGTGCACAGTGCCGTAAAGGCGAGTCCATACCAGTTGGCGTTTGGGCAACAGATGATCACGAATGGTACCACGTATCAGTTGTTGAGGCAGCTAGAGATGTTAGAAGATCGTTGGGTGCATTTTTCTAGGGACGACTCATTTGACCTGATGCGTGGCACGGCAAAGGAGGCAATGAGGGCTCAGCACGAACGAAATGAAAAGACGTATAACCTTCGAAGTAAGGAGGTATCATTCAGAGTGGGACAGGAGGTTTACCGTCGAAATTTCCAGCAAAGTAATTTCGTGAAAGGATTTAATGCCAAGTTGGCTCCCGTTTTTGTGAAGTCCCGGGTAAGGCGACAGTTGGGTCAAGCCTATTACGAGCTAGAGGATCTGCAAGGACGTCTGATCGGCAAATTCCATGCCAAAGATATCAAAAAGTAGCACCATGGTTAAAAATCGCTCTAAGTGGGAATCACCCTTTTGGTCCTTCTTCATCAAAGTGTGATTTTGGTAGGGGGATTTGAAGTGGTTTGAAAGAGTAACGTATAAAAAAAGGTATAAATACTGGGATCCACAAAAGGGAACATTTAGAAAAGTACCAAGAAGGGTTATTGTCTCCCTATGTTACTCAACTTTGCCGCCTCAATTCAAGTCAAAAGGTAAACGAAGGAGAGCGGTTTTTATACCCGATACTCAAAATGAGTATTGGGGTATATTAGATTTGTGGTAAAAGTGGATGTGTGTAACGTCCAGAAGGAATCGTTTCCGACCCCATAAAGTATATATATTCTTGATCAGCATCAATAGCCGAGTCGATAGAGCCCTGTCTGTCTGTCCGTCCGTCCGTCCGTCCGTCCGTCCGTCCGTCCGTCTGTCCGTCCCCTTCAGCGCCTAATGCTCAAAGATTATAACAGCTAGAGCAACGATGTTTTGGATCCAGACTTCTGTGATATGTCACTGCTACAAAAATATTTCAAAACTTTGCCCCGCCCACTTCCGCCCCCACAAAGAGCGAAAATCTGTGGCATCCACAATTTTAAAGATACGAGAAAACCAAAAACGTAGAATTTTAGAGAATCACCATGTCTTTTAGACTGCGGAATCTGAATCGGATCGTATTATTATTATAGCCAGCATCAAGAAAACAATTTCATTTTTTCTCGCCCTGTCTCTCTCTAACACACACGTAGCATAGGCGGCTTTGCTTAGAGTAAAACATTAGCGCCTAGATCTCAGATACTACAAAAGCTAGAGCAACCAAATTTGGTATCCACACTCCTAATATATCGGACCGAGACGAGTTTGTTTCAAAATTTCGCCACACCCCCTTCCGCCCCCGCAAAGGATGAAAATCTAGGGATATTCTTAAATCTCAGAGACTATTAAGGCTAGAGTAACCAAATTTGGTATCCGCACTTCTGTTAGATCTCACTATAAAACGTATATCTCAAAAATTCGCCCCACCCCCTTCCGCCCCCACAAAGGACGAAAATCTGTTGCATCCACAATATTGCACATTCGAGAAAACTAACGAGGGGGAACGTTGTGAGTTGCTGCGGACCCCGCAACTCTACAGTTATACCCGATCCTAAGTCAGCATGGCTCTCCTCCGTCAGACGCCGCTAATATTGAACGACACGACAAAGAGTGCGTGCGAGAGAGACAGAAAATCAGTCTGACGTCGGGCGCTGCGTAGCCACTGCAAATTGATTTGTTCCTTTCGGCTATAAAAATGATCTGATCTGATCTAGACTCAGCAATCTGATAGATATAGTCATTATCTATGATTCTGCGTTTTTAGTTTTCTCGAATGTGCAATATTGTGGATGCAACAGATTTTCGTCCTTTGTGTGGGCGGAATGGGGTTGGGCGAAATTTTGAGATACACGTTTTATAGTAAGATCTCACAGGAGTGCGGATAACAAATTTGGTTACTCTAGCCTTAATAGTCTCTGAGATTTTTGAATATCCCCAGATTTTCGTCCTTTGCGGGGGCGGAAGGGGGTGTGGCGAAATTTTGAAACAAACTCGTCTCGGTCCGATATATTAGGAGTGTGGATACCAAATTTGGCTGCTCTCGCTTTTGTAGTCTCTGAGATCTAGGCGCTAATGTTTTACTCTAAGCAAAGCCGCCTATGCTACGTGTGTGTTAGAGAGAGACAGAGCGAGAGAGAATGAAATTGTTTTCTTGATTCTGGCTATAATAATTATACGATCTGGTTGAGATCTTACAATCTAAAACATATAGTCATCCTCTACGATTCTGCGTTTTTGGTTTTATCGTATCTTTAAAAATGTTGATGCCACAGATTTTCGTCCTTTGTGGGGCGGAAGTGGGCGGGGCGAAGTTTTGAAATATTTTTGTAGCAGTGACATATCACAGAAGTCTGGATCCAAAACATCGTTGCTCTAGCTCGTATAGTCTTTGAGCACTAGGCGCTGAAGGGGACGGACAGACGGACGGACGGACAGACGGACAGACAGACAGGGCTCAATCGAATCGGCTATTGATGCTGATCAAGAATATATATACTTTATGGGGTCGGAAACGATTCCTTCTGGACGTTACACACATCCACTTTTACCACAAATCTAATATACCCCAATACTCATTTTGAGTATCGGGTATAAAAACGCAAAATCATAGATAATGACCATATCTATCAGATTGCTGAATCTGGATCAGATCGGATCATTTTTGTAGCCAAAAGCAAGAAATCAATTTGCAGTGGCTACGCAGCGCCCGACGTCACGCTCAGACTGATTTTCTGTCTCTCTCGCACTCTTTGTCGTGTCGTTTAATATTAGCGGCGTCTGACAGAGGAGAGCCCTACTGACTTAGTATCGGGTATAACTGTAGAGTTGCGGTGTCCGCAGCAACTCACAACGTTCCCCCTCGTTTTTTCTGTTTTTATACCCGATACTCAAAATGAGTATTGGGGTATATTAGATTTGTGGTAAAAGTGAATGTGTGTAACGTCCAGAAGGAATCGTTTCCGACCCCATAAAGTATATATATTCTGGATCAGCATCAATAGCCGAGTCGATTGACCCCTGTCTGTCTGTCTGTCTGTCCGTCTGTCCGTCTGTCCGTCTGTCCGTCTGTCCGTCCGTCCGTCTGTCCGACCCCTTCAGCGCCTAGTGCTCAAAGACTATAAGAGCTAGAGCAACGATGTTTTGGATCCAGACTTCTGTGATATGTCACTGCTACAAAAATATTTCAAAACTTCGCCCCGCCCACTTCCGCCCCCACAAAGGATGAAAATCTGTGGCATCCACAATTTTAAAGATATGAAAAAACCAAAAACGTAGAACTGTAGAGAATGACCATATCTTTAAGCCTGCAGAATCTGAATTGGATCGTATTGTTATCATAGCCAGCATCAAGAAAACAATTTCATTTTTTCTCGCCCTGTCTCTCTCTAACACACACGTAGCATAGGCGGCTTTGCTTAGAGTAAAACATTAGCGCCTAGATCTCAGATACTACAAAAGCTAGAGCAACCAAATTTGGTATCCACACTCCTAATATATCGGACCGAGACGAGTTTGTTTCAAAATTTCGCCACACCCCCTTCCGCCCCCGCAAAGGATGAAAATCTAGGGATATTCTTAAATCTCAAAGACTATTAAGGCTAGAGTAACCAAATTTGGTATCCGCACTTCTGTTAGATCTCACTATAAAACGTATATCTCAAAATTTCGCCCCACCCCCTTCCGCCCACACAAAGGACGAAAATCTGTTGCATCCACAATATTGCACATTCGAGAAAACTTAAAACGCAGAATCATAGATAATGACCATATCTATCAGATTGCTGAATCTGGATCAGATCAGATCATTTTTATAGCCGAAAGGAACAAATCAATTTGCAATGGCTACGCAGCGCCCGACGTCACGCTCAGACTGATTTTCTGTCTCTCTCGCACGCACTCTTTGTCGTGTCGTTCAATATTAGCGGCGTCTGCCGGAGGAGAGCCATACTGACTTAGTATCGGGTATAACCGTAGAGTTGCGGTGTCCGCAGCAACTCACAACGTTCCCCCTCGTTAAGAAAACTTAAAACGCAGAATCATAGATAATGACCATATCTATCAGATTGCTGAATCTGGATCAGATCAGATAATTTGTATAGCCGAAAGGAACAGAGTTTGAGTTGAAACTTGTAAGATAATTACGGCGTCAATTCGAAAATGGAGGATTCTCAATTTTAACGCTGTACTGGGGGTCTCAGACTATGCAGATCTAGCCTCGGTCTCTTGGAAGAAAAACTGTTGGCGAAGACAGACGTGCTATATTTGTCCAGTCCAAGTATAAAGAAAAAACGAGGGGGAACGTTGTGAGTTGCTGCGGACACCGCAACTCTACGGTTATACCCGATACTAAGTCAGTATGGCTCTCCTCCGGCAGACGCCGCTAATATTAAACGACACGACAAAGAGTGCGTGCGAGAGAGACAGAAAATCAGTCTGAGCGTGACGTCGGGCGCTGCGTAGCCATTGCAAATTGATTTGTTCCTTTCGGCTATAAAAATGATCTGATCTGATCCAGATTCAGCAATCTGATAGATATGGTCATTATCTATGATTTTGCGTTTTTATACCCGATACTCAAAATGTGTATTGGGGTATATTAGATTTGTGGTAAAAGTGGATGTGTGTAACGTCCAGAAGGAATCGTTTCCGACCCCATAAAGTATATATATTCTTGATCAGCATCAATAGCCGATTCGATTGAGCCCTGTCTGTCTGTCCGTCTGTCCGTCCGTCCGTCTGTCCGTCCCCTTCAGCGCCTAGTGCTCAAAGACTATACGAGCTAGAGCAACGATGTTTTGGATCCAGACTTCTGTGATATGTCACTGCTACAAAAATATTTCAAAACTTCGCCCCGCCCACTTCCGCCCCCACAAAGGACGAAAATCTGTGGCATCAACATTTTTAAAGATACGATAAAACCAAAAACGCAGAATCGTAGAGGATGACTATATGTTTTAGATTGTAAGATCTCAACCAGATCGTATAATTATTATAGCCAGAATCAAGAAAACAATTTCATTCTCTCTCGCTCTGTCTCTCTCTAACACACACGTAGCATAGGCGGCTTTGCTTAGAGTAAAACATTAGCGCCTAGATCTCAGATACTACAAAAGCTAGAGCAACCAAATTTGGTATCCACACTCCTAATATATCGGACCGAGACGAGTTTGTTTCAAAATTTCGCCACACCCCCTTCCGCCCCCGCAAAGGATGAAAATCTAGGGATATTCTTAAATCTCAGAGACTATTAAGGCTAGAGTAACCAAATTTGGTATCCGCACTTCTGTTAGATCTCACTATAAAACGTATATCTCAAAAATTCGCCCCACCCCCTTCCGCCCCCACAAAGGACGAAAATCTGTTGCATCCACAATATTGCACATTCGAGAAAACTAACGAGGGGGAACGTTGTGAGTTGCTGCGGACACCGCAACTCTACAGTTATACCCGATACTAAGTCAGTATGGCTCTCCTCCGTCAGACGCCGCTAATATTGAACGACACGACAAAGAGTGCGTGCGAGAGAGACAGAAAATCAGTCTGACGTCGGGCGCTGCGTAGCCACTGCAAATTGATTTGTTCCTTTCGGCTATAAAAATGATCTGATCTGATCTAGACTCAGCAATCTGATAGATATAGTCATTATCTATGATTCTGCGTTTTTAGTTTTCTCGAATGTGCAATATTGTGGATGCAACAGATTTTCGTCCTTTGTGTGGGCGGAATGGGGTTGGGCGAAATTTTGAGATACACGTTTTATAGTAAGATCTTACAGGAGTGCGGATAACAAATTTGGTTACTCTAGCCTTAATAGTCTCTGAGATTTTTGAATATCCCCAGATTTTCGTCCTTTGCGGGGGCGGAAGGGGGTGTGGCGAAATTTTGAAACAAACTCGTCTCGGTCCGATATATTAGGAGTGTGGATACCAAATTTGGCTGCTCTCGCTTTTGTAGTCTCTGAGATCTAGGCGCTAATGTTTTACTCTAAGCAAAGCCGCCTATGCTACGTGTGTGTTAGAGAGAGACAGAGCGAGAGAGAATGAAATTGTTTTCTTGATTCTGGCTATAATAATTATACGATCTGGTTGAGATCTTACAATCTAAAACATATAGTCATCCTCTACGATTCTGCGTTTTTGGTTTTATCGTATCTTTAAAAATGTTGATGCCACAGATTTTCGTCCTTTGTGGGGGCGGAAGTGGGCGGGGCGAAGTTTTGAAATATTTTTGTAGCAGTGACATATCACAGAAGTCTGGATCCAAAACATCGTTGCTCTAGCTCGTATAGTCTTTGAGCACTAGGCGCTGAAGGGGACGGACAGACGGACGGACGGACAGACGGACAGACAGACAGGGCTCAATCGAATCGGCTATTGATGCTGATCAAGAATATATATACTTTATGGGGTCGGAAACGATTCCTTCTGGACGTTACACACATCCACTTTTACCACAAATCTAATATACCCCAATACACATTTTGAGTATCGGGTATAAAAACGCAAAATCATAGATAATGACCATATCTATCAGATTGCTGAATCTGGATCAGATCGGATCATTTTTGTAGCCAAAAGCAAGAAATCAATTTGCAGTGGCTTTACGCAGCGCCCGACGTCACGCTCAGACTGATTTTCTGTCTCTCTCGCACTCTTTGTCGTGTCGTTTAATATTAGCGGCGTCTGACAGAGGAGAGCCCTACTGACTTAGTATCGGGTATAACTGTAGAGTTGCGGTGTCCGCAGCAACTCACAACGTTCCCCCTCGTTTTTTCTGTTTTTATACCCGATACTCAAAATGAGTATTGGGGTATATTAGATTTGTGGTAAAAGTGGATGTGTGTAACGTCCAGAAGGAATCGTTTCCGACCCCATAAAGTATATATATTCTGGATCAGCATCAATAGCCGAGTCGATTGACCCCTGTCTGTCTGTCTGTCCGTCTGTCCGTCTGTCCGTCTGTCCGTCTGTCCGTCCGTCCGTCTGTCCGACCCCTTCAGCGCCTAGTGCTCAAAGACTATAAGAGCTAGAGCAACGATGTTTTGGATCCAGACTTCTGTGATATGTCACTGCTACAAAAATATTTCAAAACTTCGCCCCGCCCACTTCCGCCCCCACAAAGGATGAAAATCTGTGGCATCCACAATTTTAAAGATATAAAAAAACCAAAAACGTAGAACTGTAGAGAATGACCATATCTTTAAGCCTGCAGAATCTGAATTGGATCGTATTGTTATCATAGCCAGCATCAAGAAAACGATTTCATTTTTTCTCGCCCTGTCTCTCTCTAACACACACGTAGCATAGGCGGCTTTGCTTAGAGTAAAACATTAGCGCCTAGATCTCAGATACTACAAAAGCTAGAGCAACCAAATTTGGTATCCACACTCCTAATATATCGGACCGAGACGAGTTTGTTTCAAAATTTCGCCACACCCCCTTCCGCCCCCGCAAAGGATGAAAATCTAGGGATATTCTTAAATCTCAGAGACTATTAAGGCTAGAGTAACCAAATTTGGTATCCGCACTTCTGTTAGATCTCACTATAAAACGTATATCTCAAAATTTCGCCCTACCCCCTTCCGCCCACACAAAGGACGAAAATCTGTTGCATCCACAATATTGCACATTCGAGAAAACTTAAAACGCAGAATCATAGATAATGACCATATCTATCAGATTGCTGAATCTGGATCAGATCAGATCATTTTTATAGCCGAAAGGAACAAATCAATTTGCAATGGCTACGCAGCGCCCGACGTCACGCTCAGACTGATTTTCTGTCTCTCTCGCACGCACTCTTTGTCGTGTCGTTCAATATTAGCGGCGTCTGCCGGAGGAGAGCCATACTGACTTAGTATCGGGTATAACCGTAGAGTTGCGGTGTCCGCAGCAACTCACAACGTTCCCCCTCGTTAAGAAAACTTAAAACGCAGAATCATAGATAATGACCATATCTATCAGATTGCTGAATCTGGATCAGATCAGATAATTTGTATAGCCGAAAGGAACAGAGTTTGAGTTGAAACTTGTAAGATAATTACGGCGTCAATTCGAAAATGGAGGATTCTCAATTTTAACGCTGTACTGGGGGTCTCAGACTATGCAGATCTAGCCGCGGTCTCTTGGAAGAAAAACTGTTGGCGAAGACAGACGTGCTATATTTGTCCAGTCCAAGTATAAAGAAAAAACGAGGGGGAACGTTGTGAGTTGCTGCGGACACCGCAACTCTACGGTTATACCCGATACTAAGTCAGTATGGCTCTCCTCCGGCAGACGCCGCTAATATTAAACGACACGACAAAGAGTGCGTGCGAGAGAGACAGAAAATCAGTCTGAGCGTGACGTCGGGCGCTGCGTAGCCACTGCAAATTGATTTGTTCCTATTGGCTATAAAAATGATCTGATCTGATCCAGATTCAGCAATCTGATAGATATGGTCATTATCTATGATTCTGCGTTTTTAGTTTTCTCGAATGTGCAATATTGTGGATGCAACAGATTTTCGTTCTTTGTGTGAGCGGAAGGGGGTGGGGCGAAATTTTGAGATACATGTTTTATAGTAAGATCTTACAGGAGTGCGGATAACAAATTTGGGGACTCTAGCCTTAATAGTCTCTGAGATTTTTGAATATCCCCAGATTTTCGTCCTTTGCGGGGGCGGAAGGGGGTGTGGCGAAATTTTGAAACAAACTCGTCTCGGTCCGATATATTAGGAGTGTGGATACCAAATTTGGTTGCTCTAGCTTTTGTAGTCTCTGAGATCTAGGCGCTAATGTTTTACTCTAAGTAGAGCCGCCCATGCTACGTGTGTGTTAGAGAGAGACAGGGCGAGAAAAAAATGAAATTGTTTTCTTGAGGCTGGCTATAATAATAATACGATCCAATTCAGATTCTGCAGTCTTAAAGATATGGTCATTCTCTACAATTCTACGTTTTTGGTTTTCTCGTATCTTTAAAATTGTGGATGCCACAGATTTTCGTTCTTTGTGGGGGCGGAAGTGGGCGGGGCGAAGTTTTGAAATATTTTTGTAGCAGTGACATATCACAGAAGTCTGGGTCCAAAACATCGTTGCTCTAGCTCTTATAGTCTTTGAGCACTAGGCGCTGTAGGGGACGGACAGACGGACGGACGGACAGACGGACGGACGGACAGAAGGACAGACGGACAGACAGACATGGCTCAATCGCCTCGGCTATTGATAATGATCAAGAATATATATACTTTTTGGGGTCGGAATCGATTCCTTCTGGACGTTACACACATCCACTTTTACCACAAATCTAATATACCCCAATACTCATTTTGAGTATCGGGTATAAAAAAAAGAGGAATAAAAACCGGGAAAAGATCTTAACAGCTGAATACAGCAAAAAGAAAAAAATATTGTGCGTTTATAAAGTAAAAGTGTGTTAAGTGCCAATTTCAATTGGTATGTATTTCAGCGTCGCTAATATACACCACATACACTCGTGGCGTAGGGTAGTGCCTTTATATACCCGATACTCAAAATGAGTATTGGGGTATATTAGATTTGTGGTAAAAGTGGTAAAAGGAATCGTTTCCGACCCCATAAAGTATATATATTCTTGATCAACATCAATAGCCGAGTCGATTGAGCCATGTCTGTCTGTCCGTCTGTCCGTCCGTCCGTCTGTCCGTCCCCTTCAGCGCCTAGTGCTCAAAGACTATAAGAGCTAGAGCAACGATGTTTTGGACCCAGACTTCTGTGATATGTCACTGCTACAAAAATATTTCAAAACTTCGCCCCGCCCACTTCCGCCCCCACAAAAGACGAAAATCTGTGGCAGAATTGTAGAGAATGACCATATCTTTAAGACTGCGGAATCTGAATTGGATCGTATTATTATTATAGCCAGCATCAAGAAAACAATTTCATTTTTCTCGCCCTGTCTCTCTCTAACACACACGTAGCATAGGCGGCTTTTCTTAGAGTAAAACATTAGCGAATAGATCTCAGAGACTACAAAAGCTAGAGCAACCAAATTTGTTATCCACACTCCTTATATATCGGACCGAGACGAGTTTGTTTCAAAATTTCGCCACACCCCCTTCCGCCCCCGCAAAGGACGAAAATCTAGGGATATTCAAAAATCTCAGAGTCTATTAAGGCTAGAGTAACCAAATTTGGTATCCGCACTCCTGTTAGATCTTACTATAAAACGTGTATCTCAAAATTTCACCCCACCCCCTTCCGCCCACACAAAGAACGAAAATCTGTTGCATCCACAATATTGTACATTCGAGAAAACTAAAAACGCAGAATCATAGATAATGACCATATCTATCAGATTGCTGAATCTGGATCAGATCAGATCATTTTTATAGCCAATAGGAAAAAATCAATTTGCAGTGGCTACGCAGCGCCCGACGTCACGCTCAGACTGATTTTCTGTCTCTCTCGCACGCACTCTTTGTCGTGTCGTTTAATATTAGCGGCGTCTGACGGAGGAGAGCCATACTGACTTAGTATCGGGTATAACCGTAGAGTTGCGGTGTCCGCAGCAACTCACAACGTTCCCCCTCGTTATACCCGATACTCAAAATGAGTATTGGGGTATATTAGATTTGTGGTAAAAGTGGATGTGTGTAACGTCCAGAAGGAATCGTTTCCGACCCCATAAAGTATATATATTCTTGATCAGCATCAATAGCCGAGTCGATTGAGGCCTGTCTGTCCGTCCGTCCGTCCGTCTGTTCGTCCGTCCGTCCGTCCGTCCCCTTCAGCGCCTAGTGCTCAAAGACTATAAGAGCTAGAGCAACGATGTTTTGGATCCAGACTTCTGTGATATGTCACTGCTACAAAAATATTTCAAAACTTCGCCCCACCCACTTCCGAACCCACAAAGGACGAAAATCTGTGGCATCCACATTTTTAAAGATACGATAAAACCAAAAACGCAGAATCGGTGAAGATGACCATATCTTCTACAGTGCAAAATCTGAACCAGATCGTATAATGATTATACCCAGAATCAAGAAAACAATTTCATTCTTTCTCGCCCTGTCTCTCTCTAACACACACGTAGCATAGGCGGCTTTTCTTAGAGTAAAACATTAGCGAATAGATCTCAGAGACTACAAAAGCTAGAGCAACCAAATTTGGTATCCACACTCCTAATATATCGGACCGAGACGAGTTTGTTTCAAAATTTCGCCACACCCCCTTCCGCCCCCGCAAAGGACGAAAATCTGGGGATACTCAAAAATCTCAGAGACTATTAAGGCTAGAGTAACCAAATTTGGTATCCGCACTCCTGTTAGATCTTACTATAAAACGTGTATCTCAAAATTTCACCCCACCCTCTTCCGCCCACACAAAGAACGAAAATCTGTTGCATCCACAATATTGTACATTCGAGAAAACTAAAAACGCAGAATCATAGATAATGACCATATCTATCAGATTGCTGAATCTGGATCAGATCAGATCATTTTTATAGCCAATAGGAACAAATCAATTTGCAGTGGCTACGCAGCGCCCGACGTCACGCTCAGACTGATTTTCTGTCTCTCTCGCACGCACTCTTTGTCGTGTCGTTTAATATTAGCGGCGTCTGCCGGAGGAGAGCCATACTGACTTAGTATCGGGTATAACTGTAGAGTTGCGGTGTCCGCAGCAACTCACAGCGTTCCCCCTCGTTTTATTGTAGGAAATTAATTTTTCAGATTGGCGGTTAGTACCAGCTTAAACTTTGGGCAATCTTTTGGGTACCTGTCTGAAAACCAATACGAAAGCTCGCCACAACAATTATCCCGATATTAGGGCCTCCGCCCGCGACAAGGGACTTATGCTCCTCGCCCAACTACAGCTCCGTACCAAAAATTCCCAGCGCTAGGCCGAACAGCACAAAGCGGGAGGCGTAAAAGATCTGCTCCTCAGTCGCTTTGCGGGCGCAAGCCACTAATGTGTCACTGACTCGAGATATATTGGAGGCCGTCCAATTCTGCGGAAATTATTAAAGCGATGTAAACGGTCAACCAATTTCTACCCGAAATATAGATCTGGGCCTAGACCTATTTTCTTTTCCCCATACGAAGTGCCGAGGAGTGCCCAGATGTGAAGCCGGCGGCAACGACTGTCGTTTTTTTTTATACCCGATACTCAAAATGAGTATTGGGTATATTAGATTTGTGGTAAAAGTGGATGTGTGTAACGTCCAGAAGGAATCGTTTCCGACCCCATAAAGTATATATATTCTTGATCAGCATCAATAGCCGAGTCGATTGAGCCCTGTCTGTCTGTCCGTCCGTCCGTCTGTCCGTCTGTCCGTCCCCTTCAGCGCCTAGTGCTCAAAGACTATAGGAGCTAGAGAAGCGATGTTTTGGATCCAGACTTCTGAGATATGTCACTGCTACAAAAATATTTCAAAACTTCGCCCCGCCCACTTCCGCCCCGACAAAGAACGAAAATCTGTGGCATCCACAATTTTAAAGATATGAGAAAACCAAAAACGTAGAATTGTAGAGAATGACCATATCTTTAAGACTGCAGAATCTGAATTGGATTGTATTATTATTATAGCCAGCATCAAGAAAACAATTTCATTTTTTCTCGCCCTGTCTCTCTCTAACACACACGTAGCATAGGCGGCTTTGCTTAGAGTAAAACATTAGCGCCTAGATCGCAGAGACTACAAAAGCTAGAGCAACCAAATTTGGTATCCACACTCCTAATATATCGGACCGAGACGAGTTTGTTTCAAAATTTCGCCACACCCCCTTCCGCCCCCGCAAAGGACGAAAATCTGGGGATATTCAAAAATCTCAGAGACTATTAAGGCTAGAGTAACCAAATTTAGTATCCGCACTCCTGTTAGATCTTACTATTAGACGTAAATCTCAAAATTTCACCCCACCCCCTTCCGCCCACACAAAGAACGAAAATCTGTTGCATCCACAATATTGCACATTCGAGAAAACTAAAAACGCAGAATCATAGATAATGACCATATCTATCAGATTGCTGAATCTGGATCAGATCAGATCATTTTTATAGCCAATAGGAACAAATCAATTTGCAGTGGCTACGCAGCGCCCGACGTCACGCTCAGACCGATTTTCTGTCTCTCTCGCACGCACTCTTTGTCGTGTGGTTCAATATTAGCGGCGTCTGCCGCAGGAGAGCCATACTGACTTCGTATCGGGTATAACTGTAGAGTTGCGGGGTCCGCAGCAACTCACAACGTTCCCCCTCGGTATACCCGATACTCAAAATGAGTATTGGGGTATATTAGATTTGTGGTAAAAGTGGATGTGTGTAACGTCCAGAAGGAATCGTTTCCCACCACATAAAGTATATATATTCTTGATCAGCATCAATAGCCGAGTCGATTGAGCCCTGTCTGTCCGTCCGTCCGTCCGTCTGTCCGTCCGTCCGTCCGTCCGTCCCCTTCAGCGCCTAGTGCTCAAAGACTATAAGAGCTAGAGCAACGATGTTTTGGACCCAGACTTCTGTGATATGTCACTGCTACAAAAATATTTCAAAACTTCGCCCCGCCCACTTCCGCCCCCACAAAGGACGAAAATCTGTGGCATCCACAATTTTAAAGATATGAGAAAACCAAAAAAGTAGAATAGTAGAGAATGACCATATCTTTAAGACTGCGGAATCTGAATTGGATCGTATTATTATTATAGCCAGCATCAAGAAAACAATTTCATTTTTTCTCGCCCTGTCTCTCTCTAACACACACGTAGCATAGGCGGCTTTGCTTAGAGTAAAACATTAGCGCCTAGATCTCAGAGACTACAAAAGCTAGAGCAACGAAATTTGGTATTCACACTCCTAATATATCGGACCGAGACGAGTTTGTTTCAAAATTTCGCCACACCCCCTTCCGCCCCCGCAAAGGACGAAAATCTGGGGATATTCACAAATTTCAGAGAATATTAAGGCTAGAGTAACCAAATTTGGTATCCGCACTCCTGTTAGATCTCACTATAAAACTTATATCTAAAAATTTCGCCCCACCGCCTTCCGCCCCCACAAAGAACGAAAATCTGTTGCATCCACAATATTGAGGATACGAGAAAACTAAAAACGCAGAATCATAGATAATGACCATATCTATCAGATTGCTGAATCTGGATCAGATCAGATTATTTTTATAGCCAATAGGAACAAATCAATTTGCAGTGGCTACGCAGCGCCCGACGTCACGCTCAGACTGATTTTCTGTCTCTCTCGCACGCACTCTTTGTCGTGTCGTTTATTATTAGCGGCGTCTGCCGGAGGAGAGCCATACTGACTTAGTATCGGGTATAACTGTAGAGTTGCGGGTCCGCAGCAACTCACAACGTTCCCCCTCGGTATACCCGATACTCAAAATGAGTATTGGGGTATATTAGATTTGTGGTAAAAGTGGAGGTGTGTAACGTCCAAAAGAAATCGTTTCCGACCCCATAAAGTATATATATTCTTGATCAGCATCAATAGCCGAGTCGATTGAGCCCTGTCTGTCCGTCCGTCCGTCCGTCTGTCCGTCCGTCCGTCCGTCCGTCCCCTTCAGCGCCTAGTGCTCAAAGACTATAAGAGCTAGAGCAACGATGTTTTGGATCCAGACTTCTGTGATATGTCACTGCTACAAAAATATTTCAAAACTTCGCCCCACCCACTTCCGAACCCACAAAGGACGAAAATCTGTGGCATCCACATTTTTAAAGATACGATAAAATTAAAAACGCAGAATCGGTGAGGATGACCATATCTTCTACAGTGCAAAATCTGAACCAGATCGTATAATGATTATAGCCAGAATCAAGAAAACAATTTCATTCTTTCTCGCCCTGTCTCTCTCTAACACACACGTAGCATAGGCGGCTTTTCTTAGAGTAAAACATTAGCGAATAGATCTCAGAGACTACAAAAGCTAGAGCAACCAAATTTGGTATCCACACTCCTAATATATCGGACCGAGACGAGTTTGTTTCAAAATTTCGCCACACCCCCTTCCGCCCCCGCAAAGGACGAAAATCTGGGGATATTCAAAAATCTCAGAGACTATTAAGGCTAGAGTAACCAAATTTGGTATCCGCACTCCTGTTAGATCTTACTATAAAACGTGTATCTCAAAATTTCACCCCACCCTCTTCCGCCCACACAAAGAACGAAAATCTGTTGCATCCACAATATTGTACATTCGAGAAAACTAAAAACGCAGAATCATAGATAATGACCATATCTATCAGATTGCTGAATCTGGATCAGATCAGATCATTTTTATAGCCAATAGGAACAAATCAATTTGCAGTGGCTACGCAGCGCCCGACGTCACGCTCAGACTGATTTTCTGTCTCTCTCGCACGCACTCTTTGTCGTGTAGTTTAATATAAGCGGCGTCTGCCGGAGGAGAGCCATACTGACTTAGTATCGGGTATAACTGTAGAGTTGCGGTGTCCGCAGCAACTCACAACGTTCCCCCTCGTTTGGTTTTATCGTATCTTTAAAAATGTGGATGCCACAGATTTTCGTCTTTTGTGGGGGCGGAAGTGGGCGGGGCGAAGTTTTGAAATATTTTTGTAGCAGTGACATATCACAGAAGTCTGGATCCAAAACATCGTTGCTCTAGCTCTTATAGTCTTTGAGCACTAGGCGCTGAAGGGGACGGACAGACGGACAGACGGACGGACGGACAGACAGACAGGGCTCAATTGACTCGGCTATTGATGCTGATCAAGAATATATATACTTTATGGGGTCGGAAACGATTCCTTCTGGGCGTTACACACATCCACTTTTACCACAAATCTAATATACCCCAATACTCATTTTGAGTATCGGGTATAAAAAAAACGACAGTCGTTGCCGCCGGCTTCACATCTGGGCACTCCTCGGCACTTCGTATGGGGAAAAGAAAATAGGTCTAGGCCCAGATCTATATTTCGGGTAGAAATTGGTTGACCGTTTACATCGCTTTAATAATTTCCGCAGAATTGGACGGCCTCCAATATATCTCGAGTCAGTGACACATTAGTGGCTCGCGCCCGCAAAGCGACTGAGGAGCAGATCTTTTACGCCTCCCGCTTTGTGCTGTTCGGCCTAGCGCTGGGAATTTTCGGTACGGAGCTGTAGTTGGGCGAGGAGCATAAGTCCCTTGTCGCGGGCGGAGGCCCTAATATCGGGATAATTGTTGTGGCGAGCTTTCGTATTGGTTTTCGGACAGGTACCCAAAAGATTGCCCAAAGTTTAAGCTGGTACTAACCGCCAATCTGAAAAATTAATTTCCTACAATAAAACGAGGGGAACGCTGTGAGTTGCTGCGGACACCGCAACTCTACAGTTATACCCGATACTAAGTCAGTATGGCTCTCCTCCGGCAGACGCCGCTAATATTAAACGACACGACAAAGAGTGCGTGCGAGAGAGACAGAAAATCAGTCTGAGCGTGACTTCGGGCGCTGCGTAGCCACTGCAAGTTGATTTGTTCCTATTGGCTATAAAAATGATCTGATTTGATCCAGATTCAGCAATCAGATAGATATGGTCATTATCTATGATTCTGCGTTTTTAGTTTTCTCGAATGTACAATATTGTGGATGCAACAGATTTTCGTTCTTTGTGTGGGCGGAAGGGGGTGGGGTGAAATTTTGAGATACACGTTTTATAGTAAGATCTAACAGGAGTGCGGATACCAAATTTGGTTGCTCTAGCTTTTGTAGTCTCTGAGATCTATTCGCTAATGTTTTACTCTAAGAAAAGCCGCCTATGCTACGTGTGTGTTAGAGAGAGACAGGGCGAGAAAGAATGAAATTGTTTTCTTGATTCTGGGTATAATCATTATACGATCTGGTTCAGATTTTGCACTGTAGAAGATATGGTCATCTTCACCGATTCTGCGTTTTTGGTTTTATCGTATCTTTAAAAATGTGGATGCCACAGATTTTCGTCCTTTGTGGGTTCGGAAGTGGGTGGGGCGAAG